>NC_141878.1:289163006-289793006 GCF_056163025.1 Triticum urartu | reverse complement strand
ATGTTTAGTTTCTCAACGTGTGTTGAGTATGCAGGTTACACAAGCCGAGCAAAATCAGAGGCATAATTTGTTCCATACAAAGGGAGTTGTGAAGGAACGTTCTGTTCGCGTCATCATAGATGGAGGGAGCTGCAACAATTTGGCTGGCATGGAGATGGTGGAGAAGCTATCTCTCACCACAAGGCCACATCCACATCCTTACTACATCCAATGCTTCAACAACAGCGACAAGGTTAAGGTAACACATACTGTTCGTGTGCATTTTAGTATCTCTACATATGCTGATTATGTTGATTGTGATGTGGTACCAATGCAAGCATGTTCCTTATTACTAGGTAGACCATGACAATTTGATAAAAATTCTGTACACCATGGTAGAAACAATCAGTATACTCTTGTTCATAAGGACAAAAATATTACTTTGCTTCCTATGACTCCTGATTCCATTTTGAAAGATGATGTTAATAGAGCTAACAAAGCAAAATAGGAGAAAAATAAGAGTGAAAATCAGATTGTGGCAAAAGAATTTGAGCAACAAATGAAGCCTAATAATCGAACATCTAATGTTGATTCTGAAATTAAATTGAAAAGTGCATGTTTACTTGCCACCAAATCTGATATTGATGATCTAGATTTCAGCAAATCTGTTTGCTATGCTTTTGTGTGCAAAGAGGCATTGTTTTCATTCAAGGACGTGCCTTCCTCTTTGCCTCCTATTGTTACTAACATTTTGCAGGAGTTCGCTGACATCTTTCCACATGACGTGCCACTGGGATTACCACCTATTCGAGGGATTGAGCATCAGATTGACTTAATTCCCGGTGCTTCGCTACCCAACCATGCACCATACCGTACCAATCCAGAGGAGACGGAGGAGATTATGCGTCAAGTCCAGGAGCTGCTCGACAAAGGTTATATTCGCGAACCCCTTAGTCCTTGTGCTGTTCCTATTATTCTAGTGCCGAAAAAGGATGGTACAGCGTGTATGTGTGTTGATCATAGAGGCATTAATAATATTACTATTCGTTATCGTCATCCTATTCCTAGGCTAGATGATATGCTTGATGAATTGAGTGGCTCTACAATATTCTCCAAAGTTCATTTGCGTAGTGGATATCATCAAATTCGTATGAAATTGGGAGATAAATGGAAAACTGCATTTAAAACTAGGTTTGTTTTATATGAGTGGTTAGTCATGCCTTTTGGGTTAACTAATGCACCTAGTACTTTCATGAGGTTAATGAACGAAGATTTACGTGCTTTCATTGGATGATTTGTGGTAGTCTATTTTGATGATATACTGATTTATAGTAAATCTTTGGAGGAACATTTGGAACATTTACGTATTGTTTTTATTGCCCTACATGATGCACGTTTGTTTGGTAACCTTGGAAAGTGCACCTTTTGCACCGACCGAGTATCTTTTCTTGGGTATGTTGTTACTCCACAGGGAATTGAAGTTGATAAAGCCAAGATTGAAGCTATTGAGAGTTGGCCACAGCCCAAAACGGTCACACAAGTGAGGAGTTTCCTTGGCCTCGCTGGTTTCTATAGGCGTTTTTTGAGAGATTTCAGCACCATTGCTGCACCTCTCAACGAGCTTACAAAGAAGGATGTGCCTTTTGTTTGGGGTACCGCACAGGAAAAGGCCTTCACGGTATTGAAAGATAAGTTGACACATGCTCCTTTACTCCAACTTCCTAATTTTAATAATACTTTTGAGCTTGAATGTGATGCTAGTGGAATTGGATTAGGAGGTGTGTTATTACAAGATGGCAAACCTGTTGCATATTTTTCTGAAAAATTGAGTGGGCCTAGTCTGAACTATTCTACTTATGATAAAGAATTATATGCTCTTGTTCGGACCTTAGAAACATGGCAAACATTATTTATGGCCCAAAGAATTTGTTATACATTCTGATCATGAATCTTTGAAACACACTAAAAGTCAAGAAAAACTGAACCGTAGACATGCTAAAAGGGTTGAATTCATTGAGACTTTCCCTTATGTCATTAAACACAAGAAGGGTAAAGAAAATGTTATTGTTGATGCATTGTCTCGTCGTTATACTATGCTTTCACAACTTGACTTTAAAATATTTGGTTTGGAGACCGTCAAAGACTAATATGTGCATGATGCCAAATTTAAAGATGTATTGCAGAATTGTAAAGAAGGAAGAACATGGAAGAAGTTTGTAGTTAATGATGGATTTGTGTTACGTGCTAACAAGCTATGCATTCTAGCTAACTCCATTCGTCTTTTGTTGTTGCAGGAGGCGCATTGAGGAGGATTAATGGGACACTTTGGCGTGAATTAGACGGAGAATATACTTGCTACACATTTATTTTGGCCAAAGATGAGATGGGATGTTGAGCGTTTTGTTGTTCGCTGCACTACATGTCAAAAAGCTAAGTCACGACTCAATCCTCATGGTTTATATATGCCTTTGCATGTACTTAGTGTTCCTTGGGAGGATATATGATGAGGACATCAATACTATTGTTACACCCACAGCCCCTACTGATACATATACTGGACCAATTACTAGAGCTCGTGCATGCCAATTAAATTATCAGGTACTTTTGTTTCTTGGTAATGATTCTAATGTTCATGAGAATATGATGCTGCCTAAATTGGATACATTTGTTTTGCTTACAAATGAAGGGCCTGTCATGGATAAGAGGGATGAACACTGGAGCAAGACCAAGCATGGAGATGATGGCATGCACAAGGGGAACAAGAATGGAGTTGCAAGTGATGATTTTAGGACTTTGAAGCCACCATAAGGAGTGCATGAAGCCTTGGACAAAATATACAAGATGCCACTTCATAAATTTCGACCAGAGGCTATTCTAGGTGCTGTGTCACCTTATTATTGGGCCAGGCCCATGTAATTTCGAAATACTTAAGTATAGGCTGTTTTTAGAGTCCGTATGTGTGGGAAACAAGAGTTAGGGTTGGTTTCGGACCCCTCCTCCAAGGGCCACGAAATCCCCCCCTCTTCCTCCATATATACAGCCCTTAGGGCGTCGTTTCGAATTTGGGTTTTGTTTAGATTAAAAGTTCGCCATAGCTGCAACTTCACGTACTTCGTTTGTGGTCAACGACCAGACCAATACGTCACAGAACCCCACCTTGATCAATAAAGCTTTCATCTTATATTCGCAATATCCAGATTGCAATCTCACTTTCTTGCTCGTTCTTCATTTGCTTGCAGGAAATAGACCTTCGTGGTCAGGTTGATCATGCTCCAGTGTGGTCAATAACCTCTCAGAGTTGGTTTAGCGATTGCTAAGGCGCGACGTCCACGCACGTCCATAGTCGGACCGTCAAAGTCGACCTCCACCAAAGCGATATCCATCATCTCATCGAAAGATCGGGACCCTCGCCTCTATCAATATATCTATGGATTTTGTTTTAGGATTACCTCAAACAAAGAAGGGGAGGGATATCATATTTGTTGTCGTGGATAGATTTTTGAAAACGTCACACTTCATACCATGTCATAAAAGCGATGATGTTGCTAATATTGTTGATTTGTTCTTTCATGAAATTATTCACTTGCATGGTGTGCCTAATACTATTGTTTCATATCGTGATACTAAATTTCTTAGCCACTTTTGGAGATATTTATGGGCTAAGTTGGGGACTAAACTGCTTTTTAGTACTACTTGTCACCCCCAAACTGATGGACAAACTGAAGTAGTCAATGGAACATTGTCTACTATGCTTAGGCTTGTTTTGAAGAATAACAAGAAAATGTGGGAAGAATGCTTGCCTCATATTAAATTTGCTTATAGTCGTTCGCTGCATTCTACTACTAAGATGTGCCCTTTTGTAATTGTGTATGGTTTCCTACCTCGTGCACCATTGATTTGTTGCCTCTTCCATATTCGGAGAAGGTTAATTTTGATGATAAACAACATGCTGAATTGATCTTAAAAATTCATGAATTAACTAAGGAGAACATTGAGCGTATGAATGCTAAATATAAACTTGCTAGAGATAAGGGTACAAAACATGTTGTGTTTGCACCTGGGGATCTTGTTTGGTTACATTTGTGTAAGGATAGATTTCCTAATTTGCACAAATCAAAGCTAATGCCACGTGCTGATGGTCCTTTTAAGGTGTTAGACAAATAAATGATAATGCATATAAACTTGAGCTGCCTGCAGATTTTGGGGTTAGTCCCACTTTTAACATTGCATATTTGAAGCCTTATTTGGGTGAGGAAGATGAGCTTCCGTCGAGGACGACTTCATCTCAAGAACGAGAGGATGATGAGGACATCAATACCATTGTTACACCCACAGCACCTGTTGCTATACATACTGGACCAATTACTAGAGCTCGCGCACGCCAATTGAATTACCAGGTACTTTTGTTTCTTGGTGACAATTCTAATGTTCATGAGAATATGATGTTGTCTAAACTGGATACATTTCTGTTGATTACTAATGAAGGGCCTGTTGTGATCTACGGTAGGGTGCGTCGACTGCAAATTAAAATTTCGTACATGCAGAACAACCAAGAACATGCTACGGGAGATGGATCACAGTTCGTTACCACTAGACGTGGAGTGCTGTGCAGCCGAAGAAGAGTTGGGGCAGCGCGTCCGCGTGGATCGTCTCCTCCTTGTCCGATCTCCCTCGTACAGCCGGTGGTCGGTTGCCACGTACAGGTTCACCGGAGCGGCGCAAGTGCACCGCCTCTAACGGTATTCGCGTGTGCAGGAGGAACGTCGTGCGGCGGACTGCTAGGTCAGATCACACAACCGGCGGCGAGTGGAGGTGTCTATTCGCAACACATGCAAACCCTAGTTATAGCGTCGAAGCCATCATCCTTGAGTGTGCCACACCTCCACTATATATAGGCGTCCGTCGCGGGCTCAACACTTGGGCCTCGCACGGACCCTAAAGCCCATAAGTCTACTCGGCCACAATCCGAATACAGTTCGGATCACATCCGACCAGTGTCCTCGGATCCGACCTCATAGGTTCCTTCCCTTAAGCGCGCGACCCCTTAGGTTCAAGTCGGCTTGGTCGCAGTTCGGATCACCTCCGAACTGCACGGTTGGTAGCGGCCTCTAGCAAGGCATGCCGAACACCAAGCAGACTATGAAGCTGGTTAGCGAACCTATACATCACACTTCCATTCCTTTTGCCACACGATATATGTTGTCGAGCTCAAGGCGAGTCTGTCATCCTTGTGCTAGTCGGACCTCATTCTCGTTCCAATGATGCCGACCACAAACCGGATTATCTCATAATCCTTATCGCATGGCCATGCTTATACTGGTCGGATCACACGAGGGGGCCAGAGTATATATCTCCTGATCAGAGGGGCAAATCCCATCTTGCTCGACCACGTCTCGCAGCATGGTTCTGGACAAACCCGAAACCTACCTTTATAACTACCCAGTTACGGAGTAGCGTTTGGTCGGCCCTAAGCAAGTCTGTCACCATCCCGAGTACATGCGTCAGCTCAGGTCTTAGGACATAGAACATATTTTGTACTAGAGAATCATAGATGACATATCGCTGCGTCTCATAGTTGGGTCTGTCCGACTCGGACCTTATCTCGACTCGGATCCGACTACATCGAATCTGACCAGATCCTTCCAAGTCCATATTATCCGGTTAGCATCTAATGCTCCATGGCTAGTGAGACCAAGCCATCGACCGTGTCATATGCTAGTCTAGTTGGCTGCGCGTCCACACAGCCCTTTCTACTAGGGACCTTTTAGGACAGTCATCATACAATGCATAGTCCCACAAACAAGTCACGTACTTGCTGATACACATCATTGATAATGTCCAAGGACTATCTTTATTCATAAACACATAGGAAATATCGTCATACATGATTGCCTCTAGGGCTTATCTCCAATAGTATCCCACTTGCACTAGAGTCAATCAAATAGACATCGAATGCCCATAGCTCTAACGTGCCCCTCATCCTTGGGTTGTGGAAGCGGCTTAGTCAACGGATCCGCAACATTTGCATCCGTGTGAATTTTGCATAACTCTACATCACCACTCTTTATGATCGTTCGTATCAGGTGATATTTCCGATCTATGTGTCTAACCTTGTGGTGATTCCTCGGCTCCCTGGCTTGTGCGATGGCACCAGAGTTATCACAATAAAGGTCCAACGGTTTTACCAAGGCTGGGAAAATACCAAGATCATCCAGAAAGTTCCGGATCCAAACACCTTCCTTTGCAGCTTCACAAGCCGCAATGTATTCGGCTTTTGTAGTAGAATCGGCTACCGTATCTTGCTTGGAACTCATCCAGCTCACTGCTCCTCCGCTCATGACGTACATGAATCCAGACTGTGATCGACAACCATCTCTGTCGGTTTGGAAACTAGCATCAGCGTAACCCCTTACGACGAGCTCTTCCTCACCTCCATAAACTAGGAACATCTCTTTAGTACTTTTCAGGTACTTCAAAATAGTCTTTACCGCTGCCCAGTGACTCTTACCTGGGTTGGCCTGGTATCTACTTGTTAGGCTTATTGCAAAAGCAACATCGGGCCGCGTACATATCATGGCATACATGATGGATCCGATTGCCGAGGCATATGGAATCCTACTCATCCTGCTTCGCTCATCAGATGTCGAAGGACTCTGAGACTCGCTTAGCCTTATACCATGTGAGAGTGGCAAGAACCCTTTCTTTGCCTCACTCATGTTGAACCGCTTCAACACTTTATCTATGTACGTGCTCTGGCTTAAGCCGAGCAGCCTCCTTGATCTATCTCTATAGACCTTAATGCCTAAAATGTACATTGCCTCACCAAGGTCCTTCATCGAAAACTTTCCATTCAATGACTCCTTCACCGAGTTCAGCATCGAAATATCATTTCTGATCAGTAGTATGTCATCCACATACAAGATCAAAAACACTATCGAGCTCCCACTTAACTTCTTGTATAAACAAGAGTCCTCTTCGCTTTTGATGAAGCCGAAACCAGTGACGACCTCATCAAAACGAATGTCCCAGCTCCAAGATGCTTGCCTCAACCCATAAATGGATCTCTTGAGCTTGCATACCTTACTAGTGCTAGTCGGATCGACAAAACCCTCAGGTTGTATCATATGCACGTCCTCGGTTAAATTTCCATGAAGGAAAGCCGTCTTGACATCCATCTGCCATATCTCGTAATCGAAATATGCAGCTATAGCTAGTACGATCCTCACCGACTTCAGCATCGCTATCGGCGAGTAAGTCTCGTCATAGTCAATTCCTTGAACTTGTCCATAACCCTTAGCGACAAGCTGAGCTTTGTGGATCTGAACATTTCCATCCACATCGGTTTTCTTCTTAAAGACCCATTTGCAACCAATGGCCGTTACGCCAGGTGGCGGATCAACCAAGTCCCAAACTTGATTCTCATCCATGGATTTTAACTCGGATCTCATGGCCTCCAGCCATGCCTCGGAATCTGGGCTCACCATCGCTTCCACATATGTGGCTGGCTCATCGCTTTCTAGCAACAATACATCGCGCACTCTCCGCAATCTTTCCGACCTCCGTGGTTCCGGTGCCGCTTCCACTAGGGGTTCCCTGACTAACTCCGGTATGATCTCATCACCAGCCGAGTCGTCCCTGAGTGGTCCTCGAATTTCTTCGAGTCAGACCGTCCTCCCACTGGCCTCCCGACTGAGAAACTCTTTCTCAAGGAAAACCCCGTTCCGAGCAACAAACACTTTGTTCTCTTCCCGGTTGTAGAAGTTATATCCCAAGGTTCCCTTGGATATCCCACGAATATGCATTTATCCGACCTGGGTGTAAGCTTGTCTCACATAAGTTTCTTGACAAATGCTTCACAACCCCAAATCTTTAGAAAAGACAAATTGGGACTCTTCTCGGTCCACATCTCATGTGGTGTCTTGTCTACGGATTTTGATGGTACCCTGTTAAGTGTGAAAGCTGTAGTTTCTAGAGCGTATCCCCAGAATGACAAGGGTAAATCCGACTTGCTCATCATAGATCGAACCATGTCCAACAAGGTGCGATTCCTCTGTTCTGATACACCATTTCTCTGTGGCATACCCGGAGGTGTGAGCTGAGGTACTATACCTCTGCTTTTCAGATGATCATCAAACTCCTGGCTCATGTACTCACCTCCATGATCAGATCATAGAAGTTTTATAGTCTTGCCGAGCTGATTCTCCACCTCGTTTTGAAACTCTTTGAACTTTTGAAAAGTCTCTGACTTGTGCCTCATCAAATAGATATATCCATATCTACTCAAGTCGTCAGTAAAAGTCACGAAGTACTGATAGCCACCTCTGGCAGTTGTGCTCATTGGTCCACACACATCACTGTGTATCAGTTCCAACAGCTCGGATGCCCTCTCGCAACTCTTTGCGAAAGGAGACTTAGTCATCTTGCCAAGCAAGCATGATTCACATGTCTCGAACGATCCAAAGTCGGTCGAAGTTAGGAGTCCATCATCATGGAGCTTCTTCATGCGTTTCAGACTAATGTGTCCAAGCCGGCAATGCCAGAGTATGTCGGATTTATCTCATTGGGCTTATGCCTCTTGACATTCACGTTATAGACCGGTTCCTGTTCTAGATTCAATATAAATAACCCATCAACAATGGGTGCATAGCCGTGGAACATACCATTCAAATAAATTGAACAACCATTGTCCTTTAAATTGAATTCATAACCCTGACTCATCAAGCATGAGGAAGAAATAATGTTCCGACTAAGTGCAGGAATGTAATAACAATTATTCAATTCCAAAATAAATCCAGAAGGAACCTGGAGCTGCATTGTGCGGACCTCCAACGTAGCAACTCTTGCTTTGTTGCCGACCCTGATGTCAATCTCCCCTTGTGCCACACGCCTAGTTCTTACCAGCCCCTGCATCGAGTTGCAAATATGAACAACCAATCCGGTATCAAATACCCAAGATCTACTAGGTATGTCAGCAACATAAATGTCTATAACATATGCAACAAGTGTACCTTTGCCTGAAGCAGCATTCCCAGCCTTCTTGCCATGCTCTTGTAACGCCCTCGATGCGGCTATAGCTCCCACGTGTCGAGGCACAACTTAGAGACATAACCGCATTGAAAGCAATGTCGCAAGTCAGGCAATCATCACTACATCCCATGTAATATATAGAATAAAAGGGGAGATACATAGTTGGCTTACACTCGCCATGTCAAATCAAAGTACATAAATAGCATACATCAACCAAACACTCATGGCCCGACTATGGCGCCAAAATAGAAGAAAACCCAACATGTGACACGGTCCCGATCACCCCAACTGGGCACCACTACTGATCATCAGGAAAAGAGACATAGTAACATTGAGAGTCCTCATCAAACTCCCACTTGAGCTCATACGCGTCACCTAGAGCGGAATCACCTGGACCTGCATCTGGTGTAATAGGAATCTGTGAGCCACAGGGACTCAGCAATCTCGCACCCTCGTGATCAAGACTATTTAAGCTTATAGGAAGGGGTAAGGCAAATATAAGTGGAGCTGCAGCAAGCGACTAGCATATATGGTGGCTAACTTATTCGCAAAAGAGAGCAAGAAGAGGAGGCAAAGCGCGAGCGAGAATCTAGAGGAACAACCTGCGCAAGCATTACTCCAACACCGTGTCCACTTCCCGGACTCCGCCGAGAAGGGGCCATCACGGTAACACACACAGTTGATTCATTTTAATTAAATTAAGGTTTAAGTTATCTACAACCGGACATTAACAAATTCCCATCTGCCCATAACCGCGGGCACGGCTTTCGAAAGTTCAATCCCTGCAGGGGAGTCCCAACTTAGCCCATGACAAGCTCTCACGGTCAACGAAGGAATAGACCTCCACCCGAGACATTCCGATCAGACTCGGTATCCTGGTACAACAAGACATTTCGACAGGTTAAAACAAGACCAGCAACACCGCCCGAATGTGCCGACAAATCCCGATAGGAGCTGCACATATCTCTTTCTCAGGGCACACTCAGATTGTCCAAACTTCCGATAGGCCAGCCCAGAGTTGCCCCTGGTAGCCACCGGTGGCTGACAGTTTGGACCAACACTCAGAGGAGCACTGGCCCGGGGGGGTTTAAATAAGATGACCCTCGGGCTCCGGAAACCCAAGGGAAAAAGAGGCTAGGTGGAAAATGGTAAAACCAAGGTTGGGCATTGCTGGAAAAGCTTTAATCAAGGCGAACTATCAAGGGGTTCCCATTATAACCCAACCGCGTAAGGAACGCAAAAATCCGGGAACATAACACCGATATGACGGAAACTAGGGCGGCAAGAGTGGAACAAAACACTAGGCGAGAGGCCGAGCCTTCCACCCTTTACCAAGTATATAGATGCATTAAGATAACATAGCAATATAATGATATCCCAACAAGTAAATAAATGTTCCAACAAGGAACGGCTCCAATCTTCACCTGCAACTAGCAACGCTATAAGAGGGGCTGAGCAAAGCGGTAACATGGCCAATCAATGGTTTGCTAGGACATGGTGGGTTAGAGGTTCACCATGGCAATTGGGAGGCTGACAAGCAAAAGGTAGGCATCGTAGCATTGGCATAGCAAGAGCGAGCAAACTAGCATAGCAAAGATAGTAGTGATTTCGAGGGTATGATCATCTTGCCTGCACAGTTGTCAGAGTTGACTGGATCCTCAAGAGCAAACTCAACGGGCTCCTCGTTAGCGAACTCGTCTCCCGGCTCTACCCAAACAAGACAAACAAGCAACAAGGATACAATCAACCACGTGCAAGCTCAAACAATAAGATGCAATGATGGTATGCTATGCGGGATGCGATGCGGGGTGCAAAATGCAAGATATGACAGGAAATGCATGAACCTGGCCTCAACTTGTAATTCCAAGGGTTCCACTGGAAAGATGAGATGAAATCGCTTGAAAACGATATAAAGAACGCCGGAATCGGAGTTACGGTTTGGAAATGGCAAGCGATTCAAAAATGACACCGGTCTGCGATTTACAGCAAGTAGGCATCTAAATGCAATGAAATGAACATGCTACAGCACCCAAACATGACAACAAAATACATGGCAGGGATGCACACAAGATTCTTAACAAAATTCTAGCACTGAGCTACAGCCAATTCATCCATTAACAGGTTCAAACAAGCATGGCAAAGACGCAAATGGTAAACAGATCTCAGACTTAGTGAAATTAACACTTGTCTGGAATTTCAGATCATATAGCCCTCTTCGGAGCAACGAAACAACATGCTACAGGACCTGAACATGACAAAGAAAGACATGGCATGGAGCTACTCAACAAGCTTAACAAAAGTCCCTTAGTGACCTTGAGCCAAAAGGGATCACAAAATATACTACCAAGCAAACGAACATAGCAAAAACATAATCAGTTTTCAGACTTGGTGAAAACTGGGACATGCTGAAACATAACTCACGAAGGCATGTTTACGAGCTCGATGCACTCACCACAGTGCAAGTCATGGCAAGACAAGCATACACTCATAAAGAAGGCACAAAATACAAGCTAGACATGGCAAGAACAATGGCATAGCATGCACGGATCCACTACAATAGCATCGGCAAAATCGCAAACAAGTTGACGATCTGCCCAGATTCACAACGAAGCAAAAGTAGAGCTCAATTGACTCAATCTAGGGTGCTCCATAATGGCAAAAAAATACATGGATGGATAAAGCATAACAATATTAACAAAACTCCTTTACTGATCATCCTCAAAAGAGGCACGGATCACTAGGAAACAGCAAGAACATATGGCATCATGAACTAAATAATCCCAGACTTAGTGAAAACTACTAAGTCCCTGAAAACAGATTTACCGGGTGCCTCACTTTGCAAGCTTGCACAAGTCACCACACACATCCTAAAAATTCATGGGTTGCACCTCTGGAAAGATAACAAGATGCTTAACAAAACATATGAAGGACTCACAGGCATATCATGCACACAACAATCAGGACAAAAAATGACAAAAGTCTAAGATGAACTAGCAGATCTGACAATTTACTCACGAAGCCTCCTAACAGAATTTCGGGCATCAAGATGCACTCAAATGAAAATGATGCAATGGAATGAAATGATTTACTCATCGAGACGAACATTTTGATATGCTATATGCCCAAATCGGAGCTACGGATGCGGAGATATCACAGGTCAAAGTATGCACAAAAATTAGGGTTCGGAGGGGAAAAGTCAACCCTAAACCGATCCGGATCTGGATCTGCGCGCAACCCGAGGTTCGCCGGACTTTGAGCTCCTGTTCACCGGAGTTCTTGCCGGAGTAGAGGAGGAGGCCGGCCGGGGAGAGGAAGGGGCCAGGGCGGTGCCGGTGGAGCTCGCCAGAGCGGGGCGGTGGCGGCGCGGCCTTGCCGGCGCGGTGGCGGAGGTGGCTGGCACCGGCCGGCGTCGGGACGGCGTCGGGAAGAGGAGGCGGTGGCCGGCGGCGATGGAGGCGGCGGTGCGGTGGCCCAGCGACGAGGAAGGAGGCGGGGCTAGTGCGAGGCGGCGGCGAGCGGCGATGCGGGCCGCGGGGGCCGGCCTCGGGCTCCCGGGCCGCGACGGCGGGGGGGACAGGCGAGCGCCACGTGGCGGGCGGCGGTAGGCGGCGGCGGATCCGGACGTTGTCCGGCGCGGGTCGGACACGTCCGGCGGCGGCGGAGATCTATTTTTTTAGGGTTTGAGGAGGGGGATCCGCGAATTTTTGGAGGGGGTGTATATATAGGCATAGGGGGAGCTACAAGAGTCCAAATGAGGTGCAGTTTTCGGCCACGCGATCGTGATCGAACGCTCTAGATGATGGAGCAGAGTTTGGTGGGTTTTGGGCCAAATTGGAGGGATGTTGGGCTGCAACACACACGAGGCCTTTTCGGTCCCTCGGTTAACCGTTGGAGTATCAAACGAAGTCCAAATGGTACGAAACTTGACAGGCGGTCTACCGGTAGTAAACCAAGGCCGCTTGGCAAGTCTCGGTCCAATCCAGAAATGTTTAATCCCCACACACGAAAGAAAGCTAGAAATGACCACCGGAGGAGAACGAAGCGCCGGAATGCAAAACGGACAACGGGGAAAATGCTCGAATGCATGAGATGAACACGTATGCGAATGCAATGCACATGATGACATGATATGAGATGCATGACAACGAAAACAACACAGAGAGACAAAGACCCGAACCCGAGAAAATAAATATAACTTAACACCGGAAACGGCAAGAGTTGGAGTACAAATAGGGAAAGTTACATCCGGGGTGTTACAGCTTTGCAAGCCACTTGCTACAGTTCCTCTTCCAGTGACCAGTTTCCTTGCAATGATAGCAAATGGTCTTTGAGTCCGGTCCAGACTTCGGCGCAGCGGTGGAGGTTACCATCTCCACGCCCTTTGCCTTAGCCTTCTTCTTAGACCAACTCTTCTTGAACTTAGCTGATTTCTGCACCATCAACACTTGATGCGTGCCTTTCTTAATATCCTGCTCTGCCACTTTGAGCATCCCATGCAATTCAGTGAGCTTCTTATCCATGCCATGCATATGATAGTTCGATATGAACGTCCCATAGCTGGGCGGAAGAGAACCCAGAACTACATCAGTAGCCAGCTCATCCAAGAGCGGGAAGCCCAACCGATCCAAAGCTTGCACATATCCGATCATCTTGATCACATGCGGGCTCAGTGGATCACCTTCCTTCAGGTTACAATCCATCAAGGATCGCCAGACGTTGAACCTTTCGGTCCTAGCCTGCACCTGAAACATGCTCTTGAGACTCTCGATCATATCAAAATCCCCAACGTCTTCGAAATGCTGCTGCAAATCGGGCTCCATACAAGCCAGCATGAGGCAGCTGATCTCGTTTGATTCGTCAATGAGTTTCTGGTAGGCATTCTTGGTTGTGGTACTAGCATTATCGGTAGGTTCCTCTGGAAGCGGATCCTCTAGAACATGTTCCTTTTTATCATGCTTGAGAACAATTCTCAAATTTCTATACCAGGTAGTAAAGTTTGTTCCATTCAGTTTATCCTTTTCCAGAATTGATTTCAATGCAAAGTTGGGTTGAGCAGGTGGTGCCATTGATCTACAACAGAAAAATATGCAATCACTAAGCAATGTGTTCATGTAGAGTAATTCTAGTCTTAAACAGAAATACTCCCACTGAAGTCAGCATCCCTCCGCAAACTCTCGGTGATTCAGGATCCGACTAGCACATGCGACTAGTGAGCTTTAGCATCACTGCTAGACAACATGCCTATCCGGTAAGGAACTCCTTGCTAATCGTATCTCTACACGACTCCTGTCGGTCGGGTAGGTAACTCATACCCCGGCTCCCGACCTCTTTTGCCACAAGGCCCAAAACCATTTTGATAGCCTTGTCAAGTCAACCTAATGCAGTGCATGTCCGTGTCCGACACGAACCCTTCAGTTCAAGGACACCTAGCAGTACCCAATTTTATGAGCCCACTACTAGACGTACTTGACGTGCGAAGGTGCAACATCAGGGATGGCAATTCGCTTGATATTCATGAGGGATCTTTCTACCATTCTAACATGCATAGAAAACAAGGAAGCATAACAATCACAAATAAATACATATTGTGAAATAGTATGGCTCCTTCATGGATGTTCTTCCAGGTCGGCTCCAACTCCGATGACCATCTAGAAACTCCATCTTGTTTGTCACGGCGGGATGCCAAGCCACCAACCTGATCTCTATTATCCAACTACTACATCTAGTAACGAATTTTACATAGAGTCACAAGTCGACACGCAGGTCATTATACAATATAATGACAGCACTTTGGCTCCTACTGGCTGCCAAACATGACACGCAGGCCATGTATAATTTACACACATGCATCACATACACATGAGCCATACTATTCACATCAAACCCTGCAAAATAAAGTTATGCATAGAATCACATTCTACCGGTTTGAGTGATCGTGTATGAAATACAAGGCGCTACACACACGGCGGTCCCTGCAAAATACATTTTCGGAAATTACAGATCACATCTGAACTCCGATCACGCTGAATTCTCTGATCTGACCGATCTCATCGATCATCGCGAATCCGATTCAGATTTACGTTTCACTGTTAACCCCGATGGCGGATAACCGACCGGTAGGGGTAGATCGTGTCACAACCTCATCGATCCCAATCAACAGAAAACATAGCCACATCGATCCCCATGTGCAGTTGATCTCATCAACCGTGCACACAGCCAATCTTATCAATGACAACATATCTCATCTATTGCCTCCACATATCTAATATGCATACGATCTGAATCCAAATCCTATAGCAGTGGCTCTGATACCACTGTTGTGATCTAGGTAGGGTGCGTCGACTGCAAATTAAAATTTCCTACGCGCAGAACAACCAAGAACATGCTACGAGAGATGGATCACAGTTCGTTACCACTAGACGCGCAGTGCCGTGCAGCGGAAGAAGAGTTGGGGCAGCGCGTCCGCGTGGA
Organism: Triticum urartu; assembly: GCF_056163025.1. Taxonomy (NCBI): domain Eukaryota; kingdom Viridiplantae; phylum Streptophyta; class Magnoliopsida; order Poales; family Poaceae; genus Triticum; species Triticum urartu. The sequence goes on along the minus strand of NC_141878.1, from coordinate 289,777,529 downwards.
TCGTCTCCTCCTTGTCCGATCTCCCTCGTACAGCCGGTGGTCGGTTGCCACGTAAAGGTTTGCCGGAGCGGCGTAAGTGCACCGCCTCTAACGGTATCCACGCGTGCAGGAGGAACGTCGTGCGGCGGACTGCTAGGTCCGATCACACAACCGGCAGCGAGTGGAGGTGTCTATTCGCAACACATGCAAATCCTAGTGACAGCGCCGAAGCGATCATCCTTGAGTGTGCTGCACCTCCACTATCTATATAGGCGTCCGTCCCGGGCTTAACACTTGGGCCTCGCCCATAAGTCTACTCGGCCACAATCCGAATACAGTTCGGATCACATCCGACCAATGTCCTCGGATTCGACCTTGTAGGTTCCTTCCCTTAAGCGCGCGACCCCTTAGGTTCAAGTCGGCTTGGTCGCACTTCGGATCACCTCCGAACTACACGGTTGGTAGCGGCCTCTAGCAAGGCATGCCGAACACCAAGCAGACTATGAAGCTGGTTAGCGAACCTGTACATCACACTTCCATTCCTTTTGCCACATGATATATGTTGTCGAGCTCAAGGCGAGTATGTCATCCTTGTGCTAGCCCGACCTCTTTCTCGTTCCAGTGATGCCGATCACAAACCGGATTATCTCATAATCCTTGTCGCATGGCCATGCTTATCCTGGTCGGATCACACGAGGGGCCCAGAGTATATGTCTCCTGAACGGAGGGGCAAATCCCATCTTGCTCGACCATGCCTCGCAGCATGGTTCTGGACAAACCCGAAACCTACCTTTATAACTACCTAGTTACGGAGCAGTGTTTGGTCGGCCCAAAGCAAGTCTGTCACCATCCTGAGTACATGCGTCAGCTCAGGTCTTAGGACATAGAACATATGTTGTACTAGAGAATCACAGATGACATATCGTTGCGTCTCATAGTTGGGTCTGTCCGACTCGGACCTTATCTCGACTCGGATCCGACTACATCGAATCCGACCAGATCCTTCCAAGTCCACATTATCCAGTTAGCATCTAATGCTCCATGGCTAGTGAGACCAAGCCATCGACCGTGTCATATGCTAGTCTAGTTGGTTGCGCGTCCACACAGCCCTTTCGACTAGGGACCTTTTAGGACAGTCATCATACAATGCATAGTCCCACAAACAAGTCAAGTACTTGCTGATACACATCATTGATAATGTCCAAGGACTATCTTTATTCATAAACACATAGGAAATATCATCATACATGATTGCCTCTAGGGCATATCTCCAACAGGGCCTAGCATGGACAAGAGGGATGAACAGTGGAGCAGGATCAAGCATAGAGATGAAAGCACGCGCGAAGGGATCCAGAATGTCATTTCACTACTGTGGGATGCTACTAACGCGACACTACGATCAGAGACCCTTCGACAAAACTGTGTGCGATGCAATAATCGCAAACGATGGTGTAAAAGAACCGTCAAAAAAGGTGCAAAATGTTTATGATGGCGGAGCCATAAAACACGGTTCAGATTTAAGTTGCATGTGCGATTCAGGGCATACGGTTCAGTCCAATGAACTGTTTGCGATGAGGCGGAACAAAAGAAACGGGCAGCCTGATGAAGGCGTGTGTGATATAGAGCATACGGTTCACTCGGATGAACTGTTTGTGATTAGGCAACACAAAAGAAATGGTCAGCCAAATCAAAGTGTGTGTGATTGAGGGCATACGCTTCAGAAGGATTAACTGTTTGTGATTAGGCAACAGAACAGAAACGGGTTAGCCAGATCAAAGTGTCTGCAATTGATGGCATACACTTCACATGGATGAACTGTTTGCGATTAGCCACAACAAACTGAAACAGTTAGATAGATCAATGTGTGTTCGCTAGACGGGCACACACATTCTAATTAAAAGAAGCATGTGTGATGGTAATAACGAGCGCGCACGGTTGTTGGAACAAGACGTGTGCTGACATTGCCTATTGCGGTGCACCCTATGGTGCACACGCCACATACGCGGCCGAGAAGGCGTACGTGCCCACGTTATGCCTTCTGGGAATAGTGCCGCTGAAAGTGCATTATATCGACTAGAGGGGGGGTGAATAGGCGATTTTTATGAAAGTCTTCAAAACGTGGAAGTTATGAAGACAAACGATAGAAATAAACCTATTACCCTACAGCGGAAGGTAGACTACACTAGGCAAGCCATAGTCAAGTATTCAATAGAGTGAAAGCACAATGACTAATAGCAGCAATGTAGTAAGGATCAGGTAGGAAGATATTATGAAGCCAAACAGAACACGCAGTCACTCAGTGAAGATAAAAGATAGTGCAATCATACAATGACTTCACAAGGAGTAACAGTACATAAAGATAAGGGAAGGATGAAACCAGTGACTCGTTGAAGACAATGATGTGTTGGACCAGTTCCAGTTGCTGTGACAACTGTACGTCTGGTTAGGGCGACTAGGTATTTAAACCTGAGGACACACAGTCCCGGACACCCAGTCCTAAACACGCAGCTCAGGACACCCAGTCCTCACCGTATTCCCCTTGAGCTAAGGTCACACAGACCTCGCCCAATCACTCTGGTAAGTCTTCAAGGTAGACTCCCAAACCTTCATAGACTTCGTTCACTGGCAATCCACAATGTCTCTTGGATGCTCAGAACGCGACGCCTAACCGGCTGGAGGATTCACAGTCCTCAAGTGTAATAAGTCTTCAGATCACATAGACAAGAAGACTTAAGTGATGCCTAATTCTCTTTGGCTCTGGGTGGTTAGGGCTTTATCCTCGCAAGGAATTCTCTCTCAAGGGCTTCGAGGTGGGTTGAACTCTGAGCAGCCAACCGTTTTTGGTTGTAGGGGGTGGGCTATTTATAGCCACTAGGCAACCCGACCTGATTTGTCCGAAATGACCCTAGGTCACTAAGGAACTGACACGTGTTCCAACGGTCAGATTTCAAACTCACACGGCAACTTTACTTGGGCTACAAGCAAAGCTGACTTGTCCGACTCTGGACAAGATTCGCTCTCATAGTCTTCACTCGAAGACATAGGTTTTGGTTAGGCATCACTTCAGTCATTCTGACTGGTTCTCTTGGACCCCACTTAACAGTACGGTGGTTCCTATGACTCAACAAAGAAGAAAAAGAACTACGAAAGATCTAAGTCTTCGAGCTCCATAGGCTTCATGCGGTGTCTTCTTTTGTCATAGTCTTCAATGTGAATATCTTCATATACCACCTTTGACATCAATGTCTTCATACATTTTTAGGGGTCATCTCTGGTAGAAAAACCGAATCAATGAGGGACTTCTACCTGTGTTATCCTGCAATTCTCACAAACACATTAGTCCCTCAACTAGGTTTGTCGTCAATACTCCAAAACCAACTAGGGGTGGCACTAGATGCACTTACAATCTCCCCCTTTTTGGTGATTGATGACAAACTAGTTGAAGTTTTCAACGGGGAATATAATATGTGAAATTGTAAAGGATAAGGAATTGTGTTCATAAGTTGCAAGGGCTCCCCCTGAAGATGTGCATATAAGTAATTTGCTTTTGGAATGCAAATGCACATGGCAGGTTGTGCTTGTGGAGATCCTCTTCAACTTATGATGACAATCCACTATGCATGTGAAGGTATGTGAAGATAATGACATGCATAATGGAAAATGGACGTCTGCAAAATGATCTAAGTGCGGAATTTATCGTCGCACATGCGGAATTTATCATCGCATCACCAGGTGGCAAATAAGTAGCAGACGACCATCGAGTTTTAAGTGTTACAACTCAAAAAACCAAATGTATCAAAACGAGAGTTCTAAACACGAAGCAAAATATAAAGCACCCGCCCATATGGACCCACTTGAAGACTATCAAACTCGTATGCTTCTCCCCCTTTTGTCAGTAAGGACCAAAAAGGTTCGAAGACATAGAGCATCTACTCGTTCCCATGAAGAGTAGGTGAAGCAGCAGGGTCGTCGGTGGTGTTTGGCGGTGCAGAAGAGCTTGGAGTAGTGTCGAAGCGTGCTGAAGGAGGCGGCGGTGAAGTAGCATCGTTGTCATCCTCGATCACTCTGGCATTTATAGTTGCAGCAGAGGAAGAGAACTCAGAGTCTTCAAGAGATGGAGTTCGTCGCAGCACTGCCCTTCGAGGAGGTGTGGAGTCAAACTTGAAGCGCTCAGAGAAGCCATCCTCTTGAAGATCATCTTCAGAACACATCAGCGTCAGCCCTTTCCATGTGCGGCGAGAGGTTTCATGGGCAACAAAAGCGTTCTTGGTGGCAAGATTGCGAATGCGATTAACATCCACCAAGAGGCTTTGCATTTGACGCTTCAGCCAGTCATGATGCCTATCCTGTTTCTGATGAAGAGCCACAAGAAGCTCTCGGTCATTGAGAACACGAGTGCGCTTCTTGGGTCGTGGGGCAGTTGTACTATCAGTGGCTTCAGTGAGAGCAGGATGCGGTGCACGTGTAGTGCCAGCCAAAGGATACACATGAGTGACTGCTTCAACTCCTTCAATGTTCTGAGAAAAACTTTGATGCTCTGCATTCTGAAGACTTAGAGGTTCCTTGGCAGGCTCAGGATAGATGGCTTCAATAGACATATCCACATCAGGCAGAAAAATCCGATGATTGCGAGCAGATGGCTGATATGAGATAACGGAGTGAAGTTTGATCAGCCGCATTACCCATGGGGCGTAGAACTTCAAGCCAAACAGATCAGAGCCTGATGCAGCAAGTTGGCGAATGAAGAATTCATGTGCATTAAAGCATTTTCCATGAAGAATATAGAAGACCAAAGTCTTCATTGCACCTTCCAGCTTGGCATGTGGAGAGTGCCCTTTGATGGGCCAGAGAGTTCACCTTATGATGTGATAAATAGTCTTTGGCAGATACTCTAGGTCTTCAACAAAGAACTCTTTGGGATATGCAGTATCTTGGGGTAATGGCTTCATCATACTGAGCATCTGACTCATGTTAGGTTCAGGCTTCTGAAAGATGCTCTCCACAGCTTCACTGTGAAGTTGACAGCCAGATTCGTAGAGATCGCCGGGAGTGGGTAGACAAGTGAGCTCAATGATGTCAAAGGCTTTGGCTTCGTGATGAACGTTTCCTATCATCCACTCCAGGACCCAAGTCTTCGGATCTCTGTTATACCCGCGGATGTGAAGTGTGGCATAGAATTGGAGCAGCAACTCTTCATTCCAATTCTCTTGGTCAGTGACGAACGGCAGCAATCCAACCTCTTTGAAGCAATCCAGAGCTTCTTCCATACAGGGCAGACCAGCTATTGCTTCAATGTCAAGACGCTTGTGTGGGAAGATGCGACCTTGATTGTAAAGAATGCAGGAGTAATAGCTTCGCTGCGGATAGCTCCAGAACCGATCAGATGATATTCTTTCCCTTGAGTAGGGGTTCCTGGAGCTATTGAAGAATGTGTTGTCTGCTCTGAAGCCATTGATATTCAAGGATCCAGGTGCTGATGCTGGACCTGGGAACCTAGGCAATCTTAGGATTGGCTTCTGTACCTGAGGCATGTGCTCAACATGATAGTCGAACTGAGGACCGGCAGCAGGCACGGGAACAGAAGCGGTGGGATCAGTGGCTTCGCTGACTTCTGGTGCTTTTGTTGGTGAGGTCTCCACATTAGCTTCAGCCATGACAACGTCAGTGGCTTCATTGGTGTTGGTGATGGCAGCCTCAAGATTTTCAACCTCCACTTGACGAGCTGGAGGGTCGGTCACAACCACGTTCTCCTCGAGAACCGCTTCTTGGTGGGACAGGGGCGTAGCAGCTTGTGGGACTTCTTCTTCATCGGCTGATGCAGCCGGAGTGTCTTCAGCAGCTTCAGCTTCAGATGCAGAGACTGGAGGCCTTGGTCCTTTGCGACGCCTGTGCAACACAGGCGACGCCTGTGTAGTTGGAGTTGGCTGGGCCTCAAAGTCTTCTTCCTCTTGTGGGCGATCAGCCCATGAAGCATCCTGAGCAATTGGCGTCAGAGGACGACCAATGCTGATGAGTTCGCTGTGCTTGGGCTGAGGAAGGACTGCACCATCTTCTACATGGTCATGGTGACCAATGTCGTCAGCAGCGATGGGATCAGCTGTTGGAAAGTCTTCAGCTTCATGAGCCTCTGTGAAAGCAGGCTCATGGATTGTCAGTTGGCGTTCAACGTCAGGACGAACCATGGAAATGGGTTCAACAATCAAGGGCTCTGTGTGAGCAGCCCGTTCCTTCTTGGTCTTCCTCTTCTTCTTGGAGGGGGCAGTAGGAGAGGCTGCAGGATGTTTCCTTTTTCTGGCTTCAGCCTCAGCAGTCCTCGTCTTCTTCAGTTCTGAAGCGGTTGACCTGGCCTTTGGCTTCGGGCCAGTCATGCTAGTTGGGAAGACAATGGGATCTGCTTCCTGCCTTGGTGCGTTGGGTTCAGCCGTAGCGGGCTTCTTCTTCTTCTTTGCAGCCATCCTGGGGTCGATGCCAGGACGCCCAAGGGCCTTGCGCTTCTCAGCCTCATTGTAGGCTTGCACACATCTGGCATCCAGAACCTTCATGCGCTCACGAGAACCCTGAGCTTCTGCATGTTTCTTGAGAAAGGCTTCCTTGAGCTTGTGCAGCATAAGCTTGAAGTTCTTCACCTCTTGCACGCTGAGCTTGGCCATATGCTTCTTGAACTGAGATTTCTCAAAGTCAATCTTCTGCTTCAGTTCAACAATGCGCTGGGCGATAGCTAGCTCTGAAGCAATGGCGCCATGGAAGGCAACACTGAGGCCAATGGGTAGTTGCAGATCTTCGAAGCTGATGTTTGGCGTGTCAAACCACTCATCAATGAAGTTGTGGATGATTGTTACATCAAAGAGAGGCAGATCATTGAAGATTTCTGCTTCTTCTTTGCTCTTGATGAGTTGCTCAAGAGCGTCATCTGCAAGATCTTCATCACTTGCAGATCAATGGCATCATTGCGCAGAATGGCAGCAGCTGTTAGCTCTTGGCCAGTGTGTGGCAGAGGCATCTTGACCTTCTGGGGCTTGGAGATGCGTGACAAATCTTCAGACTGCACACTGTCTTCAGGAGGTGCAGTTGCCAGTGGCTTCGCCCGTGAGATTTTTGGAGCAGAGGCAGGCTTTGAAGCTTTAGGCTGCTTCTTTGGCTTCGGCGCTGCAGGCACTTCATCTGATTCAGCGTCATCTTTAGGCTCATTCACGGCTGTCCCTTGAACCAAGATATGGGTGATGGGACCTTCAAGGTTGTAGAAAGGACCGACGACATTGGGTTCTGCATCACGTGTGCCGTCAGCCCTTGGAGCAGAAGGACCAGGGTTGAAGTCTAGTCCCAATGTCGTCTTGTTCTGCTTTGCTGAGTTCTGGGCAAACTGGAAGTTGCGCTTGAACAGAATGTCGTCATGACACCATACCAGTGACGATGGGTCAGCATCCACAGGCTGTGGTCCACGGACCATGCAGGGATAGAAGCCTTGTTCAATGGCTTCATCTCTGGTCCTGGGTTGAAGATTTTTGTAGAGGATGTCTCCCCATGGTCGCTTGATGGCATTCTTTTCAGCATATTCCTTTGTCACAAATCTGTACTTGAACCACTGTTCTGCCCAATAGTGTCGAATCCATTGGATTCGTGTCTTGCGCTGATTGTAATCCTCTTCAGGATCTGTCTTGTACAGCTCCGAGAGGTCATCGGGCAGATCTCTTGATGTTTCTCCACGACGCTTTCTGCTACCCTTCCTTGTTGATTTCTCTGAAGCCATGAACTTTAAACTTAAAGGCTTCAATACGTTCAGAGGATTCAAAGGTTTTCGCTTGCTGGACAAATAGGAACTGGCTTCGGGAGAATTTAGGTGATGCTGTAAGAATTCTGCAAATGAATGCAGACTATGAGAACCAAGGGATTCTCCCACGGACATGTACCTGTGACAGCATTAAGGTGCGAAGGAAGGGGAAGAGGTCATATGTATTCTCAGAAGATTTTGAAGATAAATCAGTTTAGAAGACATTGACCTCATCGTGCGAAGACATTCACTCATAGATAAGGAGTTGGTTCCAGATTTGTACGAATCCACGGATCAGTACAAGTGAGGAATCTAACTACTTTGTGAAGCATAAGTGAATATACTAGGCATGTTATGAGATGCAGTATGAAAGAGATCCAACTTGTGTGAATAGAAACTGCTTGTGGTAGAAAGTGATAAAGCTATAGGATCAAAGAGGCCGTAAAAAGGAGGTTTTATTTACCACACGAAGAACTGCTAGACGGAGAGGAAGAGGAGGCCGAGCATTTCGATCGTCCGTGCCCTAACTTGGCGACGGAGGACACCTACGGCGACGGCGGAGAAGGCGATGTCCGCGGTCGGCGTGAAGACGGCGTCGGAGAGGTTGCGGTAGCGAAGCGCTTCATCACCGGCGTCGTCGAGGGCTAGCAGTGGCGCTAGGGTTCGTGCGAGAGTGGAAGAAGAGATAATGACTGTTGTGAGGTGTGTATTTATAGGTACAGGAGCGCCACTGCGTTATTACACAGGTGCCCCTGGCGATTCGCATCTGAGGAACACGTGGCCATCATGCAGCATATTGGGGTTTGTTCCACGTCCCACGCACGCCTGGATTGTCGGGTGGTCGTTCCCACTTCTCCGGGTTTCAGGTGGAGGAATGAGCATTGACAACGGACTTAATGGTTGTCTCTGTATCTTCTGCTGACAAGGACGCAGAGAAGACATTCGACAGTTTCAATAGAATGCATATGATTTGGAGAGATAGAGTTTGAGATAGAAAGCATAGAGAGGTTAGGGTCCGATCACATTCACTTAGTTCAAAAGATTCAACAAGAAGACATAGTTATAAGTGAATGCTGTAGAGGACAGAACACTAGTATATATATATAATCAACATAGTGAAGATAATCATGAAGATATGTTGAGATTGAAGCCAAACCAAATGTGAAGACATAGAAAATGTAACGCCATGAGTGAAACACTTCAAACAGAACATTTGGTGGTGGCGTTACCCACCGTATAGGAAGTATTAGACCCAGACATGGCGCACAATTATCGTGGCGCTCCAAAGTCAAATTCCACATTAATGTATTCACACTTAGAATGTATGTCTTCATTGATTGAAGATATACTTTACTTCGTGTGTTGCACATCTAAGTCATCAATATGCATAAGTGTTAGGATGTGTGCCTGATCACAGGACATTTGAGGATTCCAGGATATTTAGCAGCCGAACTCTATACTGTACTTCTGATTGGTGCAGCCAAAGATAATGTCATCCACATATATTTGTCACACAAACAGTTCACCATCATATGTCTTTGTGAAGAGAGTGGGGTCTAAGGAACCAGGTATGAAGCCTTTGCTCTTCAGGAAGTATTTGAGTGTGTCATACCAGGCCCGAGGGGCTTGTTTGAGGCCATACAGTGCCTTGTTGAGCTTGTATACCATGTCAGGATGTTTTGGATCTTCAAAGCCAGGCGGTTGTGCAACATACACTTCTTCTTCAATCTTGCCATTTAGGAAGGCGCTCTTCACATCCATTTGACATAGAAGTATGTTGTGATGATTGGCATAGGCCAGCAGTATGCGTATGGCTTCAAGTCTAGCCACAGGAGCAAATGTTTCATCAAAGTCAATGCCTTCCACTTGAGTATATCCTTGAGCAATGAGACGAGCTTTGTTTCTGACAACTTGACCATGCTCATCTTGCTTGTTGCGGTATGTCCATTTGGTGCCTATTATGTTGTGCTTTCGAGGATCAGGACGCTTAACCAGTTCCCATACATTATTCAGCTCAAACTGTTGAAGCTCTTCTTGCATAGCTTGAATCCATTCAGGTTCCATGAAGGCTTCTTCAACTTTCTTGGGTTCTGTTATTGAGACGAATGCGAAGTGCCCACAGAAATTTTCCAACTGAGTTGCCCTTGATTGAGTGAGCGGACCGGGTGCATTGATGCTGTCAATTATTCTCTCAATATGCTCTTCATTGGCAACACGAGGATGTACAGGGCGAAGGTTTTGCTCTTGCTGATCATTGTCATTGTTAGTGGGATTGTCTTCAGGCTGAGCATTGTCTTCAGGTTGATCAGGTGCGAAGATGATAAGTTCCTCTTCAGGTTGAGCTTCAGAGGGTATGATTTCTCCGGTTCCCATAAGCTTGATTGATTCGCTGGATGGAACTTCATCTAGCATATTTGGGAGGTGCTCTCTTTGTGAACCGTTAGTCTCATCAAACCGCACATCCACTGTTTCAACCACTTTATAATGAAAGAGATTGAAGACTCTGTAGGAGTGCGAATCCTTTCCATATCCAAGCATAAAACCGTCATGTGCTTTTGGTGCAAATTTTGAAGTGTGATGTGGATCCTTGATCCAGCACCTGGCATCAAATACTCTGAAGTAACTGACATTTGGCTTCTTGCCAGTAAGGAGCTCATAAGATGTCTTGTTCAGAAGCTTGTGAAGATAAACATGATTGATTGTATGGCATGTTGTATCAATGGCTTCAGGCCAGAATTTTCTTGGAGTCTTGTATTCATCAAGCATCGTTCGGGCCATCTCAATGAGTGTTCTGTTCTTGCGTTCGACGACGCCATTCTGCTGTGGCGTGTATGGGGCTGAGAATTCATGTGTGATGCCCAAGGTATCAAGATATGTATCAAGGCCAGTATTCTTGAATTCAGTGCCATTGTCACTTCTGATGTGCTTTATCTTGGCGCCATAGTTGTTCATTGCTCGATTGGCGAAGCGTCTGAAGACATCCTGCACTTCAGTCTTGTAGAGAATTATGTGCACCCAAGTATATCTAGAATAATCATCAACAATAACAAAGCCATAGAGGCAAGCAGTAGTAGTAAGAGTTGAGTAATGAGTGGGACCGAAAAGATCCATGTGGAGCAGTTCGAAGGGTCGAGTGGTTGTCATGATTGTCTTCGAGGGATGTTTGGCCCTCGTCATCTTCCCTGCTTCACAGGCACCACATAAGTGATCTTTCTTGAATTTGACGCCCTCGATGCCTATGACATGCTTCTTCTTTGCAAGGGTGTGGAGGTTCCTCATGCCAGCATGCCCTAGCCTCCGATGCCAGAGCCAGCATTCTGAAGCCTTTGCTAGAAGACATACGGCAAGCTGTGGTCCTGCCGAAAAATCTACCATGTACAAATCATCTTTCTGATACCCTTCAAACACTAGAGACTTGTCAGATTCCATTAGTACAAGGCAGCGATATTTTCCAAATATTACGATCATGTTCAAATTGCAAAGCATTGAGACAGACATTAAGTTGAAGCCAAGGGATTCAACAAGCATGACTTTATCCATGTGTTGATCCTTTGAGATTGCAACTCTACCTAGACCCAATACCTTACTTTTACCAGTGTCAGCAAATGTGATGTGACTCTTGTCGGATGGACGTAAGGTTGAGTCCATAAGAAGGCTTCTTTTGCCAGTCATGTGGTTGGTACACCCACTATCAATAATCCATTCTGAAGACGCTGGTGTCGTACCATAGTAAGACCATCCGGGCATTTGATCTTGCGCCCTACAAGATGTTTAAGGTCCCCAGCAATAGCGTCAGACGATTTTGGTTTTCTACTGGAGACCTTTCCTTGCAAAAGAGAGTTAAGCTTTCTTAGCCACCCACATCTTCAAGGGTGGCTTAGAAGCAATAAGTCTAAGTGCAGCATCTGAGAAATTTGGCTTTGGAGCCCTAGCAAAAAGTCTTGCAGGCGGACAATAGTACTCATAAGAATAAGCAGAATAGTTCTTGGTCTTATGAACATGGCGGTTTGATGAACCGCACTCATATTCATAGGCCTGAGTATGGTTTCCCTGCAAAACATTTGCGTTAGTGCGACTCAGGTGAGTCCTCTGTCTGTATGAAGCCTTTGGACCGTATGAAGCCTGTGGTCTGAGGTTTGTCTTCTTCACGTGTGGTGTCATGATGACATTCACAGGAAGATTCTCTAGACACTTTTTCAGAACCCAGATCTTCTTCATAGGCGGTCCATTCCTGCAGTTAGTACCAATGTACCTGGCAAACACTTCACCATTCTGATTCTTAAACAGTTTATAGTTTGCATCAAAGGATTCATCAATGACAATGGGATTTACACAAGAGAAGCCAGATAGATTGGATAGATCTACTGAAGATTCCTTTGCAGCAACCCATGTGGTTTTGGGGTACTACTCAGGTTTCCAGTAAGAGCCATCAGCATTCATTTTCCTTACGAACCCAACACCCTCTTTCCTCGGGTTTCGGTTCAAGATCTGCTTTTTGAGGACATCACATAGTGTCTGATGCCCTTTAAGACTTTTGTACATCCCTGTTTCAAGCAATGTCTTCAACCTAGCATTCTCATCAGCAATAGCAGTGGAATCCTCAGCAGAGGGGTTAGTTCCCACATCAACAGTTGAAGATATTGCAACAGTAGAAGCAGTAGAACATTCAGCAACAGTACTAGCATTATCACGCTCAATGCATTTAAGACATGGTGGTTCAAATCCTTCCTGAGCGGAACTGATCTGTTTGGCGTGAAGTGACTCATTTTCCTTTTGAAGATCTTCATGAGCCGCTCTCAATTTCTCAAGATCTTGCTTCCTTTGAAGGCGTTTCATGACGACTTTCAAGTTCCTCATACTTAACGTGAAGATTTTTTATGTCTTCAATTAAGGACTCAGATCGAGTCATTTCAGCGCCTAACAGATCATCGCTTTTGTCTAACAGTTTTCGAATATGTTCCATGGCTTTCTGTTGTTCAGTTGCAATTTTAGCAAGTGTTTTGTAGCTGGGTTTTGAACCACAATCAGAGTCATCGTCACTAGATGTTTGATAGTGAGTAGTGCGTGTGTTTACCTTGGCACCGCGTGCCATGAAGCAGTAGGTAGGAGCGGAGTAGTCCTTGTCATTTGCATCGGTGTCGGTGATGAGGTCATTGTCTTTAGTGCTGAAGATGGACTTGGCAACGTATGCTGTAGCCAGACTTGCGATGCCAGAATCGGACTCCTCCTCGGACTCCACCTCCGTCTCCTCAGAAGCGGACTCCTCCTTTGAATCCATTTCCTTGCCAACAAACGCACGTGCCTTGCCAGATGAGCTCTTCTTGTGTGATGAAGACTTTGAAGAAGACTTGGAAGAAGACTTTGAGTATTTCTTCTTCTTGTTGTTGTCAGAGTCATATTCCTTGCTCTTCTTCTTCTTTTTGTTCTCATTGTCCCACTGCGGACACTCGGAGATGAAGTGGCCAGGTTTCTTGCACTTGTGACATGTTTTCTTCTTGTAGTCATGAGCAGAAGCTTCATCATTCCTTGAGCTTGATCGGGAAGACTTTCTGAGGCCTTTCTTCTTGGTGAATTTTTGGAACTTCTTCACAAGCATAGCAAGTTCCCTTCCAATGTCTTCAGGATCATCGGAACTGCTGTCAGATTCTTCTTCAGATGAGGAGACAGCTTTTGCCTTCAAGGCACGAGTTCGCCCATAGTTTGGACCGTAGATATCTCTTTTCTCAGAAAGCTGAAACTCATGTGTGTTGAGCCTCTCAAGTATGTCAGACGGATCGAGTGTCTTGAAATCAGGACGTTCTTGAATCATCAGGGCTAGGGTGTCAAACGAACTGTCAAGTGATCTCAGTAGTGTCTTGACGACTTCATGCTTGGTGATCTCAGTAGCGCCAAGGGCTTGAAGCTCATTCGTGACGTCAGTGAGTCAATCAAATGTGAGCTGGACATTCTCATTGTCATTTCTCTTGAAGCGGTTGAAGAGGTTGCGAAGGACACTGATTCTCTGATCTCTCTGGGTTGAGACGCCTTCGTTGACCTTGGAGAGCCAGTCCCAGACTAGCTTAGATGTTTCCAAAGCACTCACGCGGCCATACTGTCCTTTGGTCAGATGAGCACAGATGATATTCTTGGCAGTAGAGTCCAGTTGAACGAACTTCTTGACGTCAGCAGCAGTGACACCTTCTCCAGCCTTGGGAACGCCGTTCTTGACGACATACCATAGGTCGACGTCAATGGCTTCAAGATGCATGCGCATCTTATTCTTCCTGTAGGGATATTCAGTTCCATCGAAGACGGGGCACGCAGCGGAGACTTTGATTATCCCTGCAGTCGACATAGCTAAAACTCCAAGTGGTTAAACCAAATCACACAGAACAAGGGAATACCTTGCTCTGATACCAATTGAAAGTGCGTTATATCGACTAGAGGGGGGTGAATAGGCGATTTTTATGAAAGTCTTCAAAACCTGGAAGTTATGAAGACAAACGATAGAAATAAACCAATTACCCTGCAGCGGAAGGTAGACTACACTAGGCAAGCCATAGTCAAGTATTCAATAGAGTGAAAGCATAATGACTAATAGCAGCAATGTAGTAAGGATCGGGTAGGAAGATATTATGAAGCCAAACAGAACACGCAGTCACTCAGTGAAGATAAAAGATAGTGCAATCATACAATGACTTCACAAGGAGTAACAGTACGTAAAGATAAGGGAAGGATGAAACCAGTGACTCATTGAAGACAATGATGTGTTGGACCAGTTCCAGTTGCTGTGACAACTGTATGTCTAGTTAGGGCGGCTAGGTATTTAAACCTGAGGACACCCAGTCCTGAACACGCAGCTCAGGACACCCAGTCCTCACCGTATTCCGCTTGAGCTAAGGTCACACAGACCTCGCCCAATCACTCTGGTAAGTCTTCAAGGTAGACTCCCAAACCTTCACAGACTTCGTTCACCGGCAATCCACAATGTCTCTTGGATGCTCAAAACGCGACGCCTAACCGGCCGGAGGATTCACAGTCCTCAAGTGTAATAAGTCTTCAGATCACACAGACAAGAAGACTTAAGTGATGCCTAATTCTCTTTGGCTCTGGGTGGTTAGGGCTTTATCCTCGCAAGGAATTCTCTCTCAAGGGCTTCGAGGTGGGTTGCTCTCAAACGACAAAAGCCGTACACTAACTCTGAGCAGCCAACCGTTTTTGGTTGTAGGGGGTGGGCTATTTATAGCCACTAGGCAACCCGACCTGATTTGTCCAAAATGACCCTGGGTCACTAAGGAACTGACACGTGTTCCAACGGTCAGATTTCAAACTCACAGGGCAACTTTACTTGGGCTACAAGCAAAGCTGACTTGTCCGACTCTGGACAAGATTCGCTCTCATAGTCTTCACTCAAAGATATAGGTTTTGGTTAGGCATCACTTCAGTCATTCTGACTGGTTCTCTTGGACCCCACTTAACAGTACGGTGGTTCCTATGACTCAACAAAGAAGAAAAAGAACTACGAAAGATCTAAGTCTTCGAGCTCCATAGGCTTCATGCGGTGTCTTCTCTTGTCATAGTCTTCAATGTGAATATCTTCATATACCACCTTTGACATCAATGTCTTCATACATTTTTAGGGGTCATCTCTGGTAGAAAAACCGAATCAATGAGGGACTTCTACCTGTGTTATCCTGCAATTCTCACAAACACATTAGTCCCTCAACTAGGTTTGTCGTCAATACTCCAAAACCAACTGGGGTGGCACTAGATGCACTTACAGCCGCACTTATAATCGTCAGTAAATTTTGAGCATGTGTCCCGTCACAACTTGTTTTAGAATAACAAGGAAGCCGCGTCCCGTCACATTCCAAATTGCAAACCTGTTCACACCGATCAAAACCTAAACGGTTTCCCACTTAGGAGTGTATTACTACTCGGTTATAAATACTACTACTCCAAGATGACTGCACATTCCTCCTCAACTCCTCATCCACAAAAACAAACAAGTCATTCATCATCGTTCCCCTGCGTCTGCCATCGGCAGCGTGAGTTCTGGGTCGAGAGATTGCCATCAGAGAGAGGCGAGCCTAGAAGCGGAAGCACGAGAGATGTCCCACCTCGCCGCGAAAGCAACCAACATGTCTCGTCCCACGTCCATAGCAGCAAAGAGGTCTCGTCGCGCCGCCGAAGTAGCACGGAGGTCCCGCCGCGCCGTCGATGCAGCAGACTCGTCCGGCCGCGCCACGGAAGCAGAAGAGATGTCCCGCCGTTCCGTGAATGCAGCAGAGATGTCCTCCCGCGCTGTGGCGGCCTAGGAAAATGTCTCGCGGGCAGGCGAGGCTTCTTATAGGCGCATGTGTGCCCTCGTCCTTAGGCAGATGGATCAGATCTCCAGGTGGGCGAGGTTGCAGGATGACCTGAAAGCCTCATTTGAATAGTATACCGACATCATCCGGCAACTAAATGAGAGCAATGCGAAGCTCCGGGCCGAGCGCGACCTGCTGACGGCGAAGATCGTCAGAAGTGCAGAGCAGTAGGAGCAGACCACTGCCTTGTAGAACAGGACCGACGTCATCGTCTAGAAACTTATGGACAAGAATGCCATGCTACACATCGAGCGCACAAGGCTGGTGGAGGAATCCGTGGATGCTCTCAAGCGGCATCTTGAGGACAAGAAAGTCCCGTGGCCTGTAACAACGCATCAAGAAAGTAGAGATCAGCGAGCCAGATCGTTGTCTTCCTTCTTCTTTTGCCCTTATGTATTTCGGGCGTTGCTGCATGTGGCTTTTTTTAATTATGTTCCTAAATATGTAAGACAATTATTATTCACAATCATAGTCCTTATATTTATCATGTTTGCTATAAGTCGCGGTCAATGCTATATAGGTCTGTGGGATCTTACATCAAGATCCGTGCAAAACTTTCTTTTCAGATTTTCATTTTTCTCTCTTAAATCTCAGTCCACTGATATAGCCACGCCGTAGAACAGGTGCTCGGGCGCCATTAATGAAGATGTTGGGAGGGAGGTGCACGGCGGGTAGCGGTCAAAGGTCTCTCCTCCCGATGAGCACGCGCAGGGGTCTGATCGCATGACTCCCGTACTCAAATAGCTACCCCGCACGACACCTCCTAGCCAATAAAATAAGGGGACGCGTGGCTGCACGTAATTGGTAAGTAGAACGCCCACGGTTTCAATAATACTTATGTTTCCGATTTGTAACGTGACAATACTTGTTCCAAAATGACTTTGTTGATTGTTAATGTGTGCGCCTTCGCAATTCGGACAAAAAATTGCCACAGCATGTTGGTGCCATGTCATGACACCATGCCAAGTTTCGTGATTTTCAGGCATGTTTTGGATTTACAGTAATTAAAAAACCAAGTTTCTCAATCTTTTCGGTCGAGCCACGACGCCCAGATGTTTGAATTTCATTCCCATCTCTTGCATAGGACCTAGAAATTTACCCAAGGACACACATGTGATTTTTCAAACAACTTTGGTGCACTAGAGCATGTGCTTGTAGTTCAAATTTGAATTATGCACATTAAATGCGCATAAACTCAATTAATGTATAAAAAGGCCAAACGAACCCGGAATAATTCCAAAATTTACCACGATACTTCTATTTAGTCTAATATGCATGTGTAAAAAATTTAAGGCAAGAGAAGGCAGTGTACGTATGTCGTTTCGCACACGGAGGTGACACGTTCCCTCTTGGTACCACGAGCCTTCTTGAGGGAAGCTCCGGTTTGCAAGAAGCTTACACCAAAGCTTGTCCCAATTCGGCCAAAAAAATTACCGCAGCATGTTGGTGCCATATCATGACACCATGCCAAGTTTCATGATTTTCAGGCGTGTTTTGGATTGACAGGAATTAAAAAACCAAGTTTCTCAATCTTTCCGCCGAGCCACGATGCCCAGATGTTTGAATTTCATTCTCATTTCTTGCATGGAACCTAGAAATCCACCCAAGGACACACATATGAACTTTCAAACAACTTTGGTGTACTGGAGCCTGTGCTTGTAGTTCAAATTTGAATTATGCACATTAAATGCGCAAAAACTCAATTAATGTATAAAAAGGCCAAACGAACCCGGAATAATTCCAAATTTTAGCACGACATTTATATTTGGTCTAATCTACCTGTGTACAAAAATTAAGGTGGGAGAAGGTAGTGTATGTATGTCGTTTCGCATACGGAGGTGACACGTTCCCTCTCGGAACCACGAGCCTTCTTGAGGGAAGCTCCGGTTTGCAAGAAGCTTACACCAAAGCGTGATAGAGGCTAAGGTGTCCCGATGTTTCGATGATATGGAGGCTATCGTTTTCTGTGGGAGTCGACCTTGACGATCCGACTACGAACGTGCGAGACGTCGCGCCTTAGCAATCGCTAAACCAACTTCCGAGGGTTATTGACCACGCCGGAGCACGATCAACCTGACCACGAGGGTCTGTTTCCTGCGAGCAAACGAAGAACAAGCAAGAAACTGAGATTGCAATCGGGATATTGCGAATATAAGATGAAAGCTTTATTGATCAAGGTGGGGTTCTGTGACGTCTTGGTCTGGTCGTTGGACACAAACGAAGTACGCGAAGTTGCAGCTATGGCGAACTTTTAATCTAAACAAAACCCAAAGTCTAAACGACGCCCTAAGGGCTGTATATATGGAGGAAGAGGGGGGAATTTTGTGGCCCTTGAGGGTGGGGTCCGAAACCAACCCTAACTCTTGTTTCCCCACACATACGGACTCTAAAAATAGCCTATACTTAAGTATTTCGAAATTACATGGGCCTGGCCCATTAATAAGGTGACGCAGCACCTAGAATAGCCTATGGACGAATATTATGAAGTGGCATCTTGTATATTTCGTCCAAGGCTTCATGCACTCCTTATGGCGGCTTCAAAGTCCTGAAATCATCACTTGTAACTCCGTTCTTGATCCCCTTGTGCATGCCATCAACTCCATGCGTGTTCTTGCTCCAATGTTCATCCTTCTCCAAGCTAGGCCCTTCATTTGTAAGCAAAACAAATGTATCCAATTTAGGCAGCATCATAATCTCATGAACATTAGAATCATTACCAAGAAACGAAAGTACCTGGTAATTTAATTGGCGTGCGCGAGCTCTAGTAATTGGTCCAGTATATGTAACAGTAGGGGCTGTGGGTGTAACAATGGTATTGATGTCCTCATCATCCTCCCCTTCTTGAAATGAAGTCGTCCTCGACGGAAGCGCATCTTCCTCACCCAAATAAGGCTTTAAATCTGCAATGTTAAAAGTGGGACTAACCCCAAAATCTATAGGTAGCTCAAGTTTATATGCATTATCATTTATTTTCTCTAACACCTTAAAAGGACCATCAGCACGTGGCTTTAGCTTTGATTTGCGCAGATTAGGAAATCTATCTTTACGCAAATCTAACCAAACAAGATCTCCAGGCGCAAACACAACATGTTTTCTACCCTTATCTCCAGCAAGTTTATATTTAGCATTCATACGCTCAATGTTTTCCTTAGTTAACTCATGCATTTTTAAAATCAATTCAGAACGTTCTTTAGCATCAAAATTAACCTTCTCTGAAGATGGAAGAGGCAACAAATCAATAGGTGCACGAGGTAGGAAACCATACACAATTTCAAAAGGGCACATCTTAGTAGTAGAATGCAATGAACGATTATAAGCAAATTCAATATGAGGCAAGCATTCTTCCCACATTTTCTTGTTATTCTTCAAAACAGCCCTAAGCATAGTAGACAATGTTCTATTGACTACTTCAGTTTGTCCATCAGTTTGGGGGTGACAAGTAGTACTAAAAAGTAGCTTAGTCCCCAACTTAGCCCATAAACATCTCCAAAAGTGGCTAAGAAATTTAGTATCACGATCTGAAACAATAGTATTTGGCACACCATGTAAGTGAATAATTTCACGAAAGATCAAATCAGCAACATTAACAGCATCATCGCTTTTATGACATGGTATAAAGTGTGCCATTTTCGAGAACCTATCCACGACAACAAATATGCTATCCCTCCCCTTCTTTGTTCGAGGTAAACCTAAAACAAAGTCCATAGATATATCCTCCCAAGGAACACTAGGTACAGGCAAAGGCATATATAAACCATGAGGATTGAGTCGTGACTTAGCTCTTTGACATGTAGTGCAGCGAGCAACAAAACGCTCAACATCCCGTCTCATCTTTGGCCAAAAGAATGTGTAGCAAGTATATCCTCCGTCTTCTTGACGCCAAAGTGTCCCATTAATCCTCCTCCATGCACCTCCTGCAACAACAAAAGACGAACGGAGCTAGCTGGAATGCGTAGCTTGTTAGCACGAAACACAAATCCATCGTTAAGAACGAACTTGTTCCAAGTTCTCCCTTCCTTACAATTCTGCAATACATCTTTAAATTCAGCATCATGAACATATTGATCTTTGATGGTCTCCAAACCAAATATTTTAAAGTCAAGTTGTGAAAGCATAGTATAACGACGAGACAAGGCATCAGCAATAACATTTTCTTTACCCTTCTTGTGTTTAATGACATAAGGGAAAGTCTCAATGAATTCAACCCATTTAGCATGTCTACGGTTCAGTTTTGCTTGACTTTTAATGTGTTTCAAAGATTCATGATCAGAATGTATAACAAATTCCTTGGGCCATAAATATTGTTTCCATGTTTCTAAGGTCCGAACAAGAGCATATAATTCTTTATCATAAGTAGAATAGTTCAGACTAGGCCCACTCAATTTTTCAGAAAAGTATGCAACAGGTTTTCCATCTTGTAATAACACACCTCCTAATCCAATTCCACTAGCATCACATTCAAGCTCAAAAGTCTTATTGAAATTAGGAAGTTGGAGTAAAGGAGCATGTGTCAACTTATCTTTCAATACCGTGAAGGCTTCTTCCTGTGCGGTACCCCAAACAAAAGGCACATCCTTCTTTGTAAGCTCGTTGAGAGGTGCAGCAATGGTGCTGAAATCTCTCACAAAACGCCTATAGAAACCAGCGAGGCCAAGGAAACTCCTCACTTGTGTGACCGTTTTGGGCTGTGGCCAACTCTCAATAGCTTCAATCTTGGCTTTATCAACTTCAATTCCCTGTGGAGTAACAACATAGCCAAGAAAAGATACTCGATCGGTGCAAAAGGTGCACTTTCCAAGGTTTCCAAACAAACGTGCATCACGTAGAGCAATAAAAACAGCACGTAAATGTTCCAAATGTTCCTCCAAAGATTTGCTATAAATCAATATGTCATCAAAGTAAACTACCACAAATCGTCCAATGAAAGCACGTAAAACTTCGTTCATTAACCTCATGAAAGTACTAGGTGCATTAGTTAACCCCAAAAGGCATGACTAACCACTCAAATAATCCAAACTTAGTTTTAAATGCTGTTTTCCATTCATCACCCAATTTCATACGAATTTGATGGTATCCACTACGCAAATCAACTTTGGAGAATACTGTAGAGCCACTCAATTCATCAAGCATATCATCTAGCCTAGGAATAGGATGACGATAACGAATAGTAATATTATTAATGCCTCTACAATCAACGCACATACGCGACGTACCATCCTTTTTCGGCACTAAAACGATAGGAACAGCACAAGGACTAAGGGATTCGCGTATATAACCTTTGTCGAGCAGTTCTTGTACTTGACGCATAATCTCCTTCGTCTCCTCTGGATTGGTACGGTATGGTGCACGGTTGGGTAGCGAAGCACCGGGAATTAAGTCAATTTGATGTTCAATCCCTCGAATAGGTGGTAATCCCGGTGGCACGTCTTGTGGAAAGACGTCAGCGAACTCCTGCAAAATGTTAGTGACAGCAGGGGGCAAAGAGGAAGGCACGTCCTCGAATGAAAATAATGCCTCTTTGCACACAAAAGCATAGCGAACAGATTTGCTAAAATCTAGCTCATCAATATCAGATTTGGTGGCAAGTAAACATGCACTTTTCAATTTAATTTCAGAAACAACAGTAGATGGTTTATTATTAGGCTTCATTTGGTGCTCAAATTCTTTTGCCACAATCTGATTTTCACTCTTATTTGTCTCCTGTTTTGCTTTATTAGCTCTATTAATATCATCTTTCAAAATGGAATCAGGAGTCATAGGAAGCAAAGTAATATTTTTATCGTTATGAACAAGAGTATACTGATTGTTTCTACCATGGTGTACAGAATTTTTATCAAATTGCCATGGTCTACCAAGTAATAAGGAACATGCTTGCATAGGTACCACATCACAATCAACATAATCAGCATATGTAGAGATACTAAAATGCACACGAACAGTACGTGTTACCTTAACCTTGCCGCTGTTGTTGAACCATTGGATGTATTAAGGATGTGGATGTGGTCTTGTGGTGAGAGATAGCTTCTCCACCATCTCCATGCTAGCCAAGTTATTGCAGCTCCCTCCATCTATGATCACGCGAACAGAACGTTCCTTCACAACTCCCTTTGTATGGAACAAATTATGCCTCTGATTTTGCTCAGCTTGTGTAACCTGCACACTCAAAACACGTTGAGCAACTAAACATTCATACCTATCATCATCTTCAGGAGCCATGTATTGCGTCTCATGATCAGAATCGTCTCCACCGTGTTCTTCACGTGTAATAAGAGCCAAAGTCTCCTCATCATAGTCACCAGCGGACTCATACCCACCATCCTCAGTAACAATTATCACACGCTTAGATGGGCATTCTCTCGCATAATGACCTCCACCCTTGCAACGTCGACAAATAATATCATGTGTTTGCCCTGTTGATGCCATGGATGAAG
Organism: Triticum urartu; assembly: GCF_056163025.1. Taxonomy (NCBI): domain Eukaryota; kingdom Viridiplantae; phylum Streptophyta; class Magnoliopsida; order Poales; family Poaceae; genus Triticum; species Triticum urartu. The sequence goes on along the minus strand of NC_141878.1, from coordinate 289,755,003 downwards.
AAGAGCTCTTTGCAGGCCCAGAAGGTGTGCTCTTGGCAGATAGTGGTGATTGTGCCTGCTTTATTGTATCACGGTTGGAGGTGGCAGCCGACGGAGGCGCCGGTGTAGCAGAACGTGTGGAAGTAGATGATGCACGTGGTGTCCATGATGAAGGTCGACCTGCAGAAAAGTTAGTCCGCGCCAATGCCTGTCGATCCTGCACTTCACGTTCAGCTTTACAAGCAAGATGGAATAAACGAGTGATATTAGTATACTCCTTATACTCTAGAATCGTCTGAATCTCTCTATTTAATCCACCCATAAAACATGCAAGCATAGCTTCATTCTCCTCAACAATACCACATCTAATCATGCCATTTTGTAATTCCTGATAATATTCTTCTACAGAATTTTTTCCCTGTCTTAAGCGCTGCAATTTTTGAAGTAATTCACGTTGATAATATGGTGGAACCCAACGAGTACGCATAGCAGTTTTCAAAGCAGCCCAAGTAGCCGGAATAGGATATAATCTACAATGCTCAGACCACCAAACACATGCAAAACTAGTGAATGCACAAACAGCAGCAGGAACACGTCTCTCCTCGGGATATTGTAAACATGTAAATCGTTGTTCAGTTTCTAACTCCCAAGTAAGATATATATCAGGAACATATCTACCCTCAAATGGTGGAATATTCAATTTTAGTTTAGGGAGATGGTCATGATCTCATACCTGAGGGTGAGCCCTACCATTGCCATTATTTGCATGTGGACGACCTGGTGGTTGCTGTGCTGGTGGTGGCACCTAGTTCTGATTTTGATCAACCTCATCCTCATAATCTCCCACATAATCATCCTCCTCCACATCAGCAGTAGGAGCCACAGAAGTATCAATAGCAGCACCAGTAGTTTGGCCCGACTGAAGAGGGACACGGCTCGCTCGGCGGAGGGCTATTTCCCGACGTGGAGGTAGTCGATGTTGTTGCTGTTGTTGCAGAGGTGCGGCAGGAGCAGCCGGTGGTGGTGGTGGAAAACGCGAAAGCAATTCAGCAAACTTGTTATCGAGCTTTGTTTCAAACGTCTTCTCCATGCCATCTATCTTCTCCATGGCCTCTTCAAATCTGCTTATCACATCTTGCACCTGTACACTCATCATTTGCTGAAACGTATCATGAAGCTCCTTGTTCGTCAAGTTCTCCCAGTCAGTCTCGTCAGCTTGTGATCCTGGCATGGTTAGCAGCAATAGAAACACACAAGAATATGATCCTACAGACTACTAACAAGTGGTGGTGGTGGCGGGTGTCACAAATCCGTCAAGCAAATCTCAAATTCTTACCAGTTCTTACCCAGCAGCAGGCGGTGATCGGCAACCGTTGTAGTCAAAACTCTCAAAAGCTTGGATAGAGCGATTGCCAGGGAGAGTCAAACGCACGACGTAGATGTATGTGGAGCTGGGAAGGCTTATAGTATGGTAGCAAAAAGGGTCAGCAGTAATCAATTCAGAGATGCAAAGTTGAATAAACGCTCAACGACGGTACTGTGCTGGTCCTAGGCTAGACCGTGCTAGAGACGCGAGCCTAAAACACTAACAAAATCACAGCGCTGCACGTAAATAAGGGAAAAGCACACTCTGGAACTCTTTTTTTTCGCTCTTTTTTTTGTGCTCCTTTTTTTTGCGCTCCTCTTTTTTTGCGAAAAATCACTATAATGGCGAGTGTCTCAAAACTCTTCCCTCGTCAAACTGATATAGGATGGGCACGAAATTTTTTTTTCACTTTTTTCGGAAATCAGGGCAGCGACGACGAAAAAGTGCGACAAAAAATCACTATGATGGCACGTGGCTCAAAAGACTCAGAAAAGCCTAAAAATAAGATAGGGAAAAAAATTGCCCGTGAAAATTTTGGCCTAAAAACTGCCCGGGGGTCTCCAGACTCTTTTTTTCGAGACCTACGCAGGCAAGGAAACATGAATCAGAATTTAGATTGATCTCAAGAACAAACCTAATATGAGAAGAACTTGGATTGGTGGTGGATATATGGTTGTGGTATATGGCAGCGGTGGTGGTATATGGTAGCGGTGGTGGTATATGGATACAGATTGGTGGTGGTATATGGATACGGATTGGTGGTGGTATATGGATATGGATTCAGAGCGGTGGCGGATAAGCAAAAGTGGTAGATGGGCGATGATGATGGTGCGGCGGCGGCGTGACAACTTATGACCAGAACTCGAAACTCTAAAAGACTAGACTCTAAGACCAGCAACTTGACACGATGATGCAACCGCAAATTCAACAAAGCAAAAACCCTAAAAAGATTATGCAAAGGCTCAGATTGGTTCAGATATGATGAACTAACCCTAATTTTTTTTCTGGCTTTTTCGTGGAATGTAGGTATGAAGAACAGACTCGATCTAATCTACGAAAAACTGTAAAATCTCACCGAGCAACCTGGAAATCTGATACCACTTGATAGAAGCTAAGGTGTCCCAATGTTTCGATGAGATGGAGGCTATTGTTTTCTGTGGGAGTCGACCTTGACGATCCGACTACGAACGTGCGAGACGTCGCGCCTTAGCAATCGCTAAACCAACTTCCGAGGGTTATTGACCACGCCGGAGCACGATCAACCTGACCACGAGGGTCTGTTTCCTGCGAGCAAACGAAGAACAAGCAAGAAACTGAGATTGCAATCGGGATATTGCGAATATAAGATGAAAGCTTTATTGATCAAGGTGGGGTTCTGTGACGTCTTGGTCTGGTCGTTGGACACAAACGAAGTACGCGAAGTTGCAGCTATGGCGAACTTTTAATCTAAACAAAACCCAAAGTCTAAACGACGCCCTAAGGGCTGTATATATGGAGGAAGAGGGGGGAATTTCGTGGCCCTTGAGGGTGGGGTCCGAAACCAACCCTAACTCTTGTTTCCCCACACATACGGACTCTAAAAATAGCCTATACTTAAGTATTTCGAAATTACATGGGCCTGACCCATTAATAAGGTGACGCAGCACCTAGAATAGCCTATGGACGAATATTATGAAGTGGCATCTTGTATATTTCGTCCAAGGCTTCATGCACTCCTTATGGCGGCTTCAAAGTCCTGAAATCATCACTTGTAACTCCGTTCTTGATCCCCTTGCGCATGCCATCAACTCCATGCGTGTTCTTGCTCCAATGTTCATCCTTCTCCAAGCTAGGCCCTTCATTTGTAAGCAAAACAAATGTATCCAATTTAGGCAGCATCATAATCTCATGAACATTAGAATCATTACCAAGAAACGAAAGTACCTGGTAATTTAATTGGCGTGCGCGAGCTCTAGTAATTGGTCCAGTATATGTAACAGTAGGGGCTGTGGGTGTAACAATGGTATTGATGTCCTCATCAAAGCGTGTCCCAATTCAGCCAAAAAAATTACTGCGGCATGTTGGTGCCATGTCATGACACCATGCCAACTTTCATGATTTTCAGCCGTGTTTTGGATTTACAGGAATTAAAATACCAAGTTTCTCAATCATTCCGGCCGAGCCACGACTCCCAGATGTTTGAATTTTATTCCCATTTCCTACGTGGGACCTATAAATTCATCCAAAGACACACATGTGATTTTTCAACAAACTTTGGTGTATTGGAGCATGTGCTTGTAATTCAAATTTGAATTATGCACATTAAATGCCCAAAAACTCAATTAATGCATAAAAATGCCAAACGAATCCGGAATAATTCCAAATTTAAACACGACACTCATGTACTAGTGGCAAGTTCACTGTACATTAATGTTCTAGCAATTCAAACACCATCCTTTCCCTCCGTAACACCATTTTGTCTTTCAAAACATAATGAAAAAATCAGGTATACCACAAACGGTAAACTAGAAAGAATCGTGTGGGATGCGATATAAAATATCTTGGCGCACCGTCTTGTCTGGCTTACGCAGGAAGCTTCGTCGTCTATAGTCCACCGCCCCCGCTTGAACCAGACTTGCGCGCCAGTTTCTCATGGCACCGAGCGGAAAAAAATTGCCACCAAGGAAATATCTATCTCCCCGCCCTCTCCCTCCTACCAAAAGCCACATTTCCACTGTTCCTCCTTGCTTTCCAAGTTCAAACCTTCAATGCTGCTTACTAGCAGGTCAGCCTCCTCTCCAACGACCCTTCTTCTTGCAGCACCGCCTCCTCGCCTGCTACCCTTCTTCTTGCAGCGCCGCCTCCTCGTCGACGACCCTTCTTCTTGAGGCGCCGCCTCCTTGCCGGCGACCCTTCTTCTTGCTGCGCGGCCTCCTCACCGCCGATCCTTCTTCTTGCTGCGCGGCCTCGTTGATATGGTCAGGTAATCCACACCCCACTCACACCATCCTCCTCCTTTCCCGTCCCACATGCCCCGACTGACAGAGTGACACCATCCATCGAAATCATTGCCCCCCTCCTCCAATTAAGCTCCGCCCACAGCCATTTTACACGCAGTATAACGTGGAGCTCAGTAGCATGCAACCGCACGCGTGAACGAGATCGCTATGGCTGCCATGCGTGTCGACTGCCAGATCTTGGAGGAGCACCTCGTCTTCGAGGCCACCGTCGACACCGCCACGCGGTTGTCTACTTTAAAATATAGTTCGTGATGTTTTCTCGAGGCCACCGCCAGTGCCTTCTAGTGATTTGTCCTCTGTAATGTTAATATGCAATCTGATGTTCGGTTAATAGTTTGGTCCTCTGAAATGTAATGTTTAGTTAACACTTTGGTCCAACAATTGCTACATTTCATAGTACTGTTCTCAAGCATTCTTTGTTTTGTTAACTGTCTTATCTTCTAGTACATGTTTCTATTCTGCAATGTCGTGCTTAGTTAACTATTTTGGTTCATTTGGTCTGCTGTCCATTTAACTATTTGGTTTAGTTCTGCAATTTGATTTTCATTTCCTGTGGGTACAATTTTGTATTGTTATGCATGTGACACCAATCGAATTTGGATGTACTCAATACATATTCTACTGATAGTATGACAACTCTCAGTTAACCTGATCAAGATCTTCCTTATGTGTGTTGCAGGGAAACAATGGGAGACACTGCGGTTTACCATCGAGGCTTGTTCAAGCAGGGTCCTTTGGCTAATAGCACATTATTGTGCAGTTGTAGGAATCATTCTAATATTTTGGTTTCTTACAATTTGGTCTTGCACATGTAGGTCCTGCTGCCAGAGGCTTAGACCCACTGTTCGACCCATTTTGCATATGGGGAAATGAGATATCCATGAATATCAGTCAAGTCAAGAAACTCACAAAGATTGTTAGGATGAAGAAACTAGCGATGAATAATAGCAAGATCTTTGTTTGCACAATGAAGAAGACATCAGTCAGCTATAGGATGGTACCAACTCTTTTGCCTTGTTTTTACCTCTTGCGCCATTTCAAAATTTACAACAGTGATTTGTGCATAGCTTTGTTTTCAGTACTTTTCAAAGCAGTTCACCGATGATTACCTCTCAAACCACCTGCATGGTCAAGAGGCGAGGAAGGTATTCATTCAACACCCACGGGGCAATATTCAAGTCTTGCTGAAGAGGACGAAGGTTGGGCAGGCAATTACCATAGCCACTGGCCTAAAGTTGCAAGGACATTCAACATCACTGAAGGCTCAATATTTGCCTTCTGCTTCTGCAGTTTCCCAGATGAGATTCATCTGTCTATTTACCGTGTATGATGCTACTTTCCAAAGGTTTTTGATGCTGCATGTGAAACTTGGTGCTGTTGTGTAATGGCGTAACTGAGTGCCGAAGCTATCTGATGTAATTCGATTATGAAATCCTGGTTGCTTTTATATGGATATGAAATATCTGGCGTGTTTTATAAGAAATATCAGTTTGATTAGTACATGGATTATTAATAATAGGCTAATTACCCTGCTTATTGGGGTTTTCTATTGCAGACGGTTACTCAGACAGCGCCGTGGGCGATGAACTCAAACAACCCTCACGGTTTCTAAAAAGTAGGCGTGTTCGATTAACTAACAATCACACACGGCTTCCGGCAGCGAACTATTTGCGTTAGGCCACCTTGCACAAACGTTTCCACGCAAAGAACTGTGTGTGATATACATACCTACGGAAATGTTTTTCTAGAATTCACCGTGTGGGATGTACATACCTACGGAAATGTTTTTCTGGAATTCACAGTGTGGGATGTACATACCTACGAAAATGATTTTCTGGGATTCACCGTGTGGGATATACATACCTACGAAAATGATTTTCTGGGATTCACCGTGTGGGATGTACATGCCTACGGAAATGATTGGGTTTCGATGCCTCGCCCGATCGCACACGGCCCCAGCCTGGGTCCCAGGAAAGCCTATCCCCGACGATTTCTGGGTCATGTGGGAAGGACCCCCTATCGCCCACACTCACTTGGCGATGGTTCCAAATGCAGTCGCGAAAAGGGGTTAAAAACCGTTTGTTTAGCACGTCGTTGTACTAGTGTTTCTAGTGCATATTTGAGCACTTTAAAGCCTCCTTGATGACCTACAAGGACATGGACGAAATATACAAGATGACCCTTCATAAATTTCGTCCATAGCTTATTTTAGGTGTTGTGCCACCTTATTTTTTGGCCAGGCCCATGTAATTTCGAAATACTTAATTATAGGTTGTTTTTAGAGTCTGTATGTGTGGGGAAACAAAGTTAGGGTTGGTTTCGGACCCCTCCTACAAGGGGTCATGAAATTCCCCCCTACTCCTCCATATATACAGCCCTTAGGGCATTGTTTAGACTTTGGGTTTTGTTTAGATTAAAAGTTTGCCATAGCTGCAACTTCGCGTACTTCGTGTGTGTTCAACGACCAAACCAAGACGTCACAGAACCCCACCTTGATCAATAAAGCTTTCATCTTATATTCGCAATATCCATGTTCTTCGTTTGCTTGCAGGAAATAGACCCTCGTGGTTAGGTTGATCATGCTCCGGCGTGGTCAATAACCTCTCGGAGTTGGTTTAGCGATTGCTAAGGAGCGACGTCATCCCACGTTCGTAGTCGGATCGTCAAAGTCTACTCCTCCGAAAATGATAATCACCATCTCATCGGAAGACGGGACACCTTTGCCTCTATCGCTCTTGAACTATGTGCTTAGTTTGATATTGTCAAGGATTTTGACCCAGAGCTTATGGTCCAGTTCTATGCCATGGTACCATTTGGTACGGATGATGACCAGACTCTCACCTGGATGACTCATGGAAGACGGCTGGAAGCTAAGTGGAAGCCATTCATGAACCATCTTGGATATGGTGATGAGGGGCTTGAGAGCTCTCTTGGTCTCTGCCCTCACAAGAGACCTGGATCAGGTACATTCTTATTTGGTGGACATGCTTCTTATGTGCATGAAGGAGAAGGGCAAGACTTGCGTTCTGGATGTTTCTCATGTTATGTGGTCTAAGCTCCACTCTGCTGTGTTTGACCAGAAGGTGCCCATCTACGGGCCCTATCTCTTTAAGATTATTGAGGACACTTGGGTTGCTCAGTTCCCAGGGGAGCATCTTGTGACTAGCGATCTTGTATCACATGAGATGATTAAGCTGAGGCAGAAGGAGCACTAGGGTGCCGCTCTGGTCGTCCCTGAGATAGAGATTCCACCTACTAACTCTGCTGAGGATGCTGAGCCTGACTATGTGCCACATACTGAGCAGCCATCTTGGGCTACAAAGCTCAAGAGGAAGGTGAAGAAGCACTTTTGCCTCCAGACTGATATTTAGAAAAAGATGTACAAGGCACATGTGACGGATAAGATTGCTCGCCAACAACAGATCTTGAGGATGCGACAGCTCAACATGGAGGTTGCTAGTGGCTCCAAGAAGAATATCACTTAGGAGGAGTGGATCTCCAAGAACAGCAAGTTGACAGATTCTGATGATGAGGTCACTTCTGCTCACCGTACTCCTGCAGCTGATGATGAGGAGATTGTTGAGGAGGATCTCGAGGATGGTCGCGAGGAGTCTGAGCAGGAGTCCATGGATGAGACCTCGGAGTAGTGCTACCACCTTGGGTCGTTAGTCCCTCTTTGCCCTTTTGGTGTCTCGATGCCAAAGGGGGAGAGTTTATGACTGGGAATTTGCTTTTCTAGGGTATTGCCAGTCACAAGCTCGTTTTATTTGCCTCAATTTCTTGCTTGTGAACTCTTTTATCTTTATTTGCTTTCGTGTGACACTTGAGACTATGTGTGTATGGTGTGATACATACATTATCGCTTATCCATCCTATTATGTATTATTATGTTAGTATGTGATGCTATGCTTATTGTGCCCTCTTATCTTTATGCTCACATGCTCATACTTGCATCTATGCTTAGATTCATATTATTTTTGTTGCAAGTATTGCCTAGTCTAAAAAAATATAGGGAGGTGTTGATCCTAGTGTGCGTGCTTTGCATTCCAAAATCATACTCGAATAGTGCACACATCTAGGGGGAGCTTGTCTATATTTGTAGTCTTTGGGTTTGCATATTATTCTTTGTTATCTTTGTGCACATCCAGTATTGTCATCAATCCACCAAAAAGGGAGAGATTGCTAGGGCATATTTCTCCCTTAGTTGTTTTGGTGTTTGATGACAATGCAATTTGCGGACTAATCATGTGCATTGAGCATTTAAGATATTCTATCATATGGCATGAGACAATTTATTCCCCTTGGTGATTTAGAGTGAAGACAGTTTACTTCCAGCGTTTCTTTTTTAGTGGAATTGAGTCGTAGGAAAATCGTACTATTAAGAGGGGGTCAGTTTTGGAAAGGTTAGGGTGGAATCAACGCGTACACATTCCCTTTACACCCAATTTTCCTTCCGGCAACTTGGAGACCTTTCCTTCTCTGCTTGGGCTTAACAGAAGCACCCAGGCGGTAGTACCGCACTGGAGAGCGGTAGTACTGCTTCAGCGGTACTGCCGCATTTCAGTATTGCAGCCTCTACCGCTTGTTTTGGGGCTAGGTGATCCTTTCCGCTTCAGCGGTAGTTGGGCGGTCATGCGGTACTGCGGCTCGTACTACTACCCCACTACCACACTTCTCGCTGTAACCCTGGAGATTTAAGCGGTAGTACCACGGTTGTAGGGCAGTACTACCGCTCATGCGATACTTCTAGTTTCTATCACCGCCCGTACTACCGCCTATTTTTCGCTTTTGCAACCCTCTGCCACATTTGCAGTAGTTGGGGGGTAGTAGCACGCAGTAGTACCGCTTCATGCAGTACTACCGCTCTACCCCCTCCACTATCGTTGTTCCACCGTAATCTGCAATACTTAGCGGTGGTACCACTGGTAAGAACGGTAGTACACCTCCGGCAGTACTACCGCTTCTGTGATCCGCTCACTTGCACACCACTACTGGAACTACCGCACTAAGTAGTAGTACTGCTCCCCAGAGCGATAGTACCGCTTGAGTGCGAAATGTGGGCACATAATAGTTGGATTCTTTCCCACTATATATAGGGGGTCTTCTTCATTGTTGCGCCCTAAAGCTTATTTTCGCCCGATCTTTCTCCCTAGCCATCAAATCTTGTTGATTCTCTAGGGTTTGCTTGAGAGGGCCTCGATTTACACTTCCACCAAGAGATATTTGATCCCCCTCGCTAATCCCTTGCGGATCTTATTACTCTTGAGTATTTGGGCACCCTAGACGGAAGAGGTCACCTCGAAGCTACAATCCATTATGGTGAAGCTTTGTGGTGGTGTTGGGAGCCTCCAATTATGTTGTGGAGAGAGCCCCAACCTAGTTTGTAAAGGTTTGATCCTTGCCTTCAAGGGCATCACTAGTGAAATCACGACATCTTGCATTGTGCAAGGACGTGAGGAGAATACGGTGGCCTTCACACCGCTCCAACAGAGACGTACTCCCCCCTAAAGGGAAGGAACTTTGGTAACACATCCTCATCCCCATCGACTTCACTTGTGATTATCTCTTACCTTTACTTTGTGCAAACTAATATTGTGTTGTATCATTTGCTTGTCCTTTGTTGTTGAACTCATCATATAAGTTGTCCACCTAGTTGCATATCTGGACAAGCTATTTGTTGCTAAGGCTAATTTGTTAAAAATAGCTAAAAATTGGTAGTTGCCTATTCACTTAACACCCCCCCCCCCTCCTCCTTCTAGTCAACCATATTGATCCTTTTAATTGGTTTAGAAGGTAAGTAAATTTAAGGTGATTAATTATCATACGAGAATGGTTGCATGAAGGGGTGGTCGGAAGCAAAGTGAAACATGAAACCTTACTATCTTTTTAAATAACAAAGTAAGAAGATTTTGGTTTTTCCTCTTTTCTTCATTTTCTTAATTTTTATAGTTTTGCAATATACAGTTAACATTTTTCTAATATATACGGTGAACAATTTTCCTTCCCAAAAAACAATATTCTAAAATATATTTTTCTATGTTTAGTATGTTCTTAAAATATCCTCCATGAAAAACAACTGCCGGGTCTTTGGGTGAAAACCCAACTAGAAAACCAAAGGGAAAAAAATAGAACACCAGTCACTGGCGGAGTGGCCGGCCAATTTGGGCAGGTCATCAGCGAAGGCTCCTCTGTTTGACGCCCACAGGTGTGAGCTCTCGCTACAAGCGAGGTATAGGCGCTCCCTTCTTCTAGTGCCAGTTGAAATTAGATATATTTTTCTTAGTTTGGCTTGGGCTTTAAATTCTTGGGAAGCAGTTCGGAAAGCAAAGCCAGCAGATAAAGATGTTCCAAACAGCGAATACACAGCTCATTTTCAAACAACGGTTAGCCAAACTTACGAGCACAAGTACATGAACCTTTTTATCTTATTACTACAACATAATTGATGCAACAGCTGCAAGTTAAATGTCATAATTACTGGAGAACCGATATGTGATTAATACAACATTGCTACAGCATCATACAGTTAGTGAGGCACCATTATCTTCCAGTGAAAGGCTTAGAATCATTGTGGCTGCCTTGGGTGCCCTGACAAACAGCAGAAATCGTCTGGTTAATATGATTAGTACTCCTGGTTATAAGCTGTAACTGAAGCACGATACTTTCAATATGAAAAACACAAGTTGTAGACAAGAGACCAGATGTAGATGTATCATAGCTCTAAATCAAGCAAATAATAGCAGACTCCTAAAGATTCAATACTTTAACAGTTTGTTTTTAACAATCTGTTCAACAGTATGTCCTTTGCCTCAATGGCATATTCAGGAGTTGAATGTGTACTTTACTTAAACAAAATACGTTTACCCTCTGAAACATTAGTACGACTAATTGACTATGGATGATGTACTGCTGGAATGTGGACACAGCAGCATGAGTCAAGAAATAGCATGGGAGATCGATCCAATAGACTACTCAGCGGACGCTAATGTGTTGCTAGTTATGTTATTTTCCATGCCTCCTATAGGGTATGAACTCCAAGCAACCTTCTTCCATGAACTCCTTTCCCTAGTGTAACCTTCCTTCTCTAGTTCGTTCGGATTTTACTATTTATATAAAAAATAATGAAATACATATGCTCATTTGTACAGTTGAGGAAGGGGGCAAACAGAATTCTACATAGATTTACCATTGCTCAGTAGATTGGTATAACGCAGCTGAACTTCCAAAGCATGAAGTAAGCATGTCGGTATTCACAACACCAGGGCTAAGAGCAATTGCTGCCAATCCAGGAGGCAACTCCTTTGCTAATGAGCGTGTTAAACCTTCAATAGCCCACTTTGAAGCACAATATGGTGCAACCTGAAACAACGTTACGCAATTTGGTATGTAATGAAGATCTCACAGTTACCAAATATAACCAGTATCAGCACAGCCTTTTATTTTGCCCTACCTCTGCAGCAGCAGACCTTCCCCAACCAGAGGATAAATTGATTATCATCCCATGTTTCTTCTGTATCATAAGTGGTACAAAATGGCGAAGTACATTTGCTGTTCCTTTAATATTTGTATCAACCACCGTATCAAATTCTTCTGCTGGAACATTCCACGTTTTGTTATTCTTGTTTATTGTACCAGCATTGTTTACTGCAGCAATCTCTCAATAGTTAGACTTCTGGAGAAATCACATTTTATGTAATATTAGAATGGAATTACAAATATGTGATTTCACAATCAACTTTAAGCAAGAAAAGTGATTATTTTCATATAGTTCCAGATGGCTTAAAGTGCACATTTGTAGAGCAGAAAGTATAGCAAACCTATGATATCAGGAATTTGCTTCCTTTCCACAACAGCCTTTGCCAATTCACCCATGCTGCTGTCAGACCTCTACAAAGAAGCACAGGAAGAATACTTAAGAATAGAAATTATTTCAACATAGGAAGCAAGTGAGAAAAATAGACCACATACATTACACTTTGCTTATATAGCAAACCTAAATGCACCATTCATATTTCATAAATTGTAGTGCTACTGACATTAATGCCATGTCGCATTATTCAAACTTAAGTTAATATTTAGTATCACAAGTTCAATATCCCTGCTAAATTTTCCCTTCACAGAAATCTTCAACGAAAGCAAGAAGACTGCTCACATGACATGTGAATTCTTGATGCTTTCGAGACAAAGGAGCTCATTAGCCTCTGTAATATCAATAAATGTCCAGCAACTATCATATGGTATAAAAATGGAAGTAGAAAGTTAGCAACCATGACCAGAATTAGAATACTGGGATTGCCTCGTATTGTTAGTCCAAGAGCCAAACAGCCCCATTGTCAACTCATGACTACCACAGTTTGACTTCCTCCATGCATCTTTCTTCTCGGCCACCAAATCAATGGAACCTATCAAACTCCTAACTCACAAGATACAATAGCCTTATCAGCATGACCTGCTGTCATGCCATCCTCCTAGCCATCCCGCTGTCTTCTGCGAGCACGCGGATCCTCCTCAATGGTGACCCTGGGCCCCCAATCTGGCACCACCGAGGCTTCCGGCAAGGCGATCCGCTGTCCCCACAACTTTTCGTCCTTGCCGTTGACGTGCTCGGGTGATTGATCAAGTGTGCCGTCTACCTTGGCATCCTGCAGCAGCTGCACCCGCGACACTCGATCCTGGCAATCTCGCTCTACGCGGACGATGTCGTGCTGTTCTGTCACCCCTCACCGGCTGAGATCATCACGGTGAGGGAGATCCTACAGCTGTTTGGCCATGCCTCCAGGCTCCACGTAAACTTCACCAAGAGCTCAGCCACCCTCCTCCACTGCGACCCTGACAAGGCCGCACCTGTTGTACAGCTCCTGAGTGCCCAATAGTCGACATCCCCCTCACTTATCTGGGCATTCTCCTCACGGTGAGACGCCCTACTGCCGCGCAGCTGCAGCCGCTTGTGGACACGGTGTGAGGACAGCTCCCGTCGTGGAAAGCAGGGCTCATGAACAAGGCTGGACGCCTTGCGGCGGTCAAATCCGTCCTCTGTGTGATCCCCATGCACCCGCTGCTGGTCTTTGCACCACCAAAGAAAACCATCAAGCAGCTCGAGAAGACTGAGAAGGGGGTTCCTGTGGGCTGGGCGCGAGGCTGCCAATGGTGGCAACTGCCATGTTAATTGGCGCCGGACTTGCCGTCCAATTGAGCTGGGAGGCCTTGGCATCCCTGACCTGGAGCGCACCGGGCTGACCCTCCGTCGGTGATGGCTCTGGTTCAGCCGCAATGACTGCAACCAGGCTGGAGCAACTTAGACCTGCGGTTCTCTGCTGAAGAGCGTACTCTGTTCTTCGCCTCCACCTCTATGGCCGTGGGCGATGGACGTACCACCTTATTTTGAGAGGACCGATGGATCGACAGGCGCTCAAGTCAGCAAGATCGCACCACAGCTTTACGCCTGCATCTCGAAACGCTGCCGGAAACTGAGGACCGTCTCTGATGGGCTTCAGGCTAACGCTTGGGCTCACGACATCCATGGCACGCCGGGTGTTCACGATATCGGCCAGTACATCCAGCTCTGGCACGCCGTTGGGCAAACCATCCTGACCACGGAACCCGATCGCCTCCTATGGAAGTGGACTGCGAGCAGATCTTACTCTGCGAAATCCTGCCATCAGGCCACATTCGAGGGTTCTCTGCAAAATCCTGCTACCAGACCACACATTCCAGGCAGCTCCTGGAAGTTCATTTGGAAGAACGGGGCGCCCCCTCGGGTGCGCTTCTTCCACTGGCTCGCTGATCAGCACCAGTGTTGGACTGCTGAGAGCCTTGCACGCTGCGGCCTTCAGCACCACACTTCATGCCTCCTCTGCTGCCAGAGCACCGAGACGATGCACCACCTGCTGCTGTGCTGTCCGTTTCCCAAACAGGTTGGCAGCAGATGCTTCCCTGGCTCTGCATGTCTTGCACGCCGCCAGACCATGATACTTCCCTTCTGGACTGGTAGCACGCTGCAAAACAGCGCACCCCGCATCCCATGCGCAAGGGCCTCGCCTCCATTGCCTTGCTCACACCATGGATGATCTGGAAACACCGTAACGAATGTGTCTTCAAGGGCGCCCAATCTGGACACACTGTAAAGAATGTGTCTTCGAGGGCGCCCAACCTTCAGTCAGCAGCCTTGTTGAGAAGATTAAGGATGAGGCAGCGCTCAAGGCCAAAGCAGGTGCTTCAGGGCTTCGCAACACTCTGCCCCAGACCTGGGATGTACATTAATTTCCTGCATTTCTCACTCCCTGTACCTCTCAGGAGGACTGTAACTTGAACTCTGCCTTTTCAATGAAAAGAAACGCAGAAGTCTCTTTGCATTTTCTCAAAATCAGCATGTCCAAACAGGTCATTAGTTTCAAGCCATGTCCTAGGGTACACATCATGTCGCATTCACTTGCAGCTAAAGTAAGTATCATTAAGCGAAAAGCACTTAAGTCCCAATTGATTGGACAAGGTACCGGATAGCAACAAGACTCTGCACCCACTCTAGCACTGTAGGCATCACGGGATTGAGCTAAAATTGGCAACTAAAAACCAATTTCTCCATGTATATTTCTTTTCAACCACCAAACCAGCAGAACTTATCAAACTCCTAACCCACAAGATAAAATAGCCTAATCAGCATGTCCAAACAGGTCATTAGTTTAAAGCCATGTTCCACGGCACAGATTGCAAACACTTGGAGCTAAAATAAATCCTAGAGCACATAAAGTATTATTGTTCAACCAGCATGATTCATGAAAGCAAGCATGTAGCTACCAGACTCAAGACAACCCCCCAAAATCACATAATGCAAACATCAAGCTAAAGATACAAAACGCATGAAAATCTTTATTGGTTGGCTGAAGTAACATAGCAGCAAGATTTTAGAAATATTAAGTGATCGAATGGTGAAAATGTTAATTACCATAAGTTAAAGTGGGCCCATTAGTTAATTTTGGGATTAAAACAAATTAACAGTAGCAATTTGCGCCTGTGAATGAGGGGATAATTAAAAATATGGTTCCCATGTCATATACAGCGCTATATATAAAGGAGGGCATTCCTGCACCTATTTGATCGTGGTATCGTTTAGGGTAACAATATCCTCCCAAATTTACTCCAAATCCAATCAGGAGTGCACTGGACGTTGATGTGTTGTGATCGACTACGCCGCTCCAATTCGTCATCAACCTCGGACACTACTTTGTCTACCGAGATGGCCTCTCCAAACGGAGGTATAATTATTCTACTACCCTCTAATTTCTGCATTATATCAAATTGTGTTCATGTATATTAGATAAGATCCGATTAGCAGTTGCACCGCCTCAATAGATCACTGGTAGTAAAAAACTACTCATATCATATTCGTTTATGATCCAAATTCGTTTATTGTACGAATGGACGGATCGAGCTAAAATTGTTATCTAAATTTTCCTAGTATATTAAATGAAAAAGGCATCTCATATCACATCATTCAGGCACGCCCTGGTACAATACAATCAGTAAGCATGAGGTCAATAGGAAGAGGAATAGAGTGCATTACGACGTCAGCGACGGTGAGAAAGTGGCGAGACGGGGAACCCATCTCGGCCTCGAGGGAGCGGATGGGATCGGCGGAGCGGCCGCAGCCGACGACGGCGTGCCCCCGGCGCGCGAGCTCCAGAGCTAAAGCTCGGCCCAGCCCCCGGCTGACCCCCGTGATGAGCACCGTCCTCGGCCCCGCAGCGGCCGCTCGCGCGGCTGCCGCGCCGCCCCCGCCGCTCTTAGGCCCCGCCGTCATCTCGCCTCCCTCCTCTCGTTGGCTCGTCCGTGTTGGAATGCCGGAAAACCCTATACGACGCTCTTTGCGTCCAATTGTCGACCGAACGCACAGGGCAATACCCCGCATCGCTAGATATGGGCCGGCCCATTGTACCAGAGCTAGCCAGCCTGTTTTGGGAACCTTCTAGAAGGTTCCCAGTTTCTATTTTTTTTTTCTTTTTTCCGTTTTTCTGTTTCTTTTTCTTCCTTCTTTTCTGTTTTCTGTTTTTTTGTTTCTTTCAAAAATTGGTTGGAAAGTTCAAATTTTGTTCGTGTTTCTCAAAAATGTTCAAAATTTCAAAAAATGTTAACAGATTCAAAAAATGTTTGTATTTTAAAAAATTGCTCGGGCATTTCAAAATATGTTCTTGTTTTACAAAAAATGTTTGGAATGTTTTTGTTCAAATTTTCCACAATTTTAGAAAATGTTTCCATTTTCAAAAATTGTTCACAGTTTCCAAAATTTGTTCATGTTTTCATTTTTTCAGGAGTTTCAAAAAATGTTCCAGTTTCAAAATTTGTTTGGGCATTTAAAAAAATGTTCTTGTTTTACAAAAAAGGAATGTTTTCGTTTAAATTTTTCACAATTTTTAAAAATGTTCCCGTTTAAACAAATTTATCACAAATTCCAAAATTATTCATGTTTTTTCATTTATTCAGTAGTTTAAAATATGCCCCTGTTTCAAACATTGTTCACAAGTTTTTATAAAATCGTGTATGCAAATTTTGTTCAGGAATTTCAAAATATTTTCACGTTTCCAAATTTTGTTTTGAAATTCGAAAAAATATTGTTGTTTTAAAAAAATGTTCAAGATTTTCAGGAAATGTTATTGTTTTTGAATAATGTTATAGTTTTTTAAAAACTTGTGAAATTTTTTGTAAAGTGTTTGCGTTTCACAGAACACTCTGTTTTAAAAAAAATATTGCTTTCGAAATTCTTAAACTAATTCGACTCTGTGCGTCGTGTTCGGTTCTTTAAGCTTGATGCTACTATTTTAACCAGATACAACTACTAGGTCAGCTGGTAGGAGCACGTATTGTATAACATTGCATCATGTGTTCGAATCCCAGCAACCGCATATATCTATTTTTAGCTGCAGTGCTCGTTCGATTTCTGTTGCTGTCTTCATGGGCCGGCCCAGTGGAAGCCCTGCCTGTGCGAAGCCGTGACTTCCTGGAGGTCTCGTGGAAAGAGGCCCGTGACCTGGTGATCCCGATATTTCGCTCTTCTTCTCATGCGCACGTTCATGGGCCAATGGACGCACGTGGGGCCCGGCCCACTCCATTTGGTTGAAAGTTTTACGAAAGAAGTCCATATTTCACCCTCAAATGTGGCCTGAGGGACAAATAACCCCGTGAACTCCAATTTGGTATGATTTTGACCCTAAAATCTTTAAAACCGGGTAAATATTTCCCTAATAGGTTTTGCTACTGTTTTTAGAGAATTTAACTGGTTTTAGAGGATGAGTAGGTAATGACTTTTGATCGTGGCATCGCCCTGTTGCTTGCACCAGACCAAACGAGCTACTGCACCAGACGCGGTTGTTGGACGCACGTGGGGCCCGGCCCACTCCATTTGGTTGAAAGTTTTATGAAAGAAGTCCATATTTCACCCTCAAATGTGGCCTAAGGGACAAATAACCCCCTGAACTCCAATTTGGTATGATTTTGACCCCAAAATCTTTAAAACCGGGTAGATATTTCCCTAATAGGCTTTGTTACTGTTTTTAGAGAATTTAACTGGTTTTAGAGGATGAGTAGGCAATGACTTTTGATCATGGCATCGCCCTGTTGCTTGCACCAGACCAAACGAGCTACTGCACCAGACGCGGTTGTTGGTCGCTCCTTCCAGACGGAGCCGCCACCGCTCCATTAGCGCCACACGCCGCCATAGCGGCCATCACCTTTCAAAATTGTCGCCTATCAGGGTTGCGCCAGACGAGCCACTGCACCAGACCAGGTGAGCCGCTGTTGGTCGCTCCTTCCAGACAAACCGTCGTCGCTCCATTAGCGATCCAAACCACACGCCACTGTAGCGGCCGCCACCATTCAAATCCGCCGATGTTCGGGGTTGCGCTCGGCCGTGGCGCATCAACACTACTCACCTCCATTCAGTTCAAGGTGAGTTTGTTGTTGTTTCTATTCCAGCTGCCCATCCAAGGTGAGGGAGAACCTGATCAAGATGATCCAAAGGATCCCCTTCATGACCTAAAAAACAGGAAACTTCATCAGCTTTCGATAATGCTTTGGTACTGCAAAAAAATTCAGATCATCGGTATTGTATAGTATTTCCTTCTCTTTCCACACTTCTATTTTTTTTTTCTTTTAGCATTGCAGCCTCTACCTTGTGAGAGATGAAGTAAACTAGTTGTACAAAGACTTATCTACTATGTATATTATTGAACACGTAAATGAAGTTTCTGAAGTACAAAGAATGTAATTTCTATTATGCAATTGAAGTACAGAAAAATACTTTTGCAGTGAATATGTAGTGAAACCCAACTGATTCACCCGCTCTCATCCTCCCGATCAAGTAAACGAGCAGTAAACGACGACGGCTGATGGGCAAGTGAATTGGAAGAACTTTTTTTTGCGAAGCGAATACGCAAGATGTGTATCTTTCCATTGATAGAAGAAGAGTACAAGCATGGGGTTACAATGCTTACAAGGCCATGTACACACTAGGCATGGTGTACAAGCGAAGGAGCACAACAGACGGGGGTATGCTCAGCCCCTCGATAGAAACTAGAGACTAAGCACCAGGGATAATGTTGTGAAGTCTGGTGGCGCCCGCCTTGGCCCAGAGGCGCGCCTCGTCCTTGATGGTATCGGAGGTGAAGGTGATCGATGGTGTAGCTCCATAAAAAATGCAAGCGTTTCGGTGCTTCCAAATCCACCAAGCTGGCAGAATGATGAGGGAGGATAGACCCTTGCGCATGGATGCCGGCGCAAAGGTCGAGAGAGGATCTTCACCAGAGCTGAAATAGCGTGTCAGGGGCGGGGGGGGGGGGGGGGCGATGGGCACACATACCCAACCGAGGATCTCGTGCCAAACTTGGCGATAGAAAGAGCAGCCGGCAAGGAGATGGTGCATGGTCTCCTCCTCTTGGTCGCAAAGGGCACATGTATTGTCATGGGGCAGTCCGCGGTGTGCGAGGCGCTCCGCGGTCCAGCATGGCCAGCCAGAGGAAAAACTTGACGCGGAGAGGAGCCCAAGGTCGCCAAGTGAGCCGCCAGAATGGGTCTTCACAAGCTCCAATGAATAGAGCCCTGTAGCAGGAACTTGTTATGTATGTAGCGAAAGAAGTCCAACGCCAACGTAGTGTAAGTGCATCTAGTGCCCCTTAGTGATTTTGGTGTATTGAAGACTTATAGGTTAAGGGACTAATGCGTTTGTGAGTGTACACATGTCTATAAGTCAATGAGGAGTTTGATCTTTACAGAGAAAGTCGACCCCTAAAAATGAAGTTCTTCGACTGAAGACTTTAAATCTCTGAAGACTTTCTGAAGACTTTGAAAGTGAAGAAATTGGTGTGACCTTGAAGACTTGGTATTCATTCGAGGAACATGAAGCGTGAAGACTTTTGTTTTCGTAGTTTCATTTTCTCTTTCTTGAGTCATAGGAAACACCATACTGTTAAAGGGGGTCGAGGAAATACTAAGGAAAAATTTCCATGTGATGCTCAACTCAAAATCCTACACCTACCAATCCCTTCGAGTGAAGCCATTGGAAATCTCATACAGTCCAGTCATATTCTTCAGCGACAGAGACGAAGTTCTTCTGGTCTCTGAGGAATTTGTTCTGACTAAGGAGTTAGGAATTCGCCAGTGCGAATTTCCTACACAGTGAGGAATATGATAGCCCTGAGGATTTTGCTACTCAAAATTCCGACCGTTGCTGTGCTATGTGCCAGCTGTCCCAAAATATCTATCCATCTAACGGTCATATCATTGAAGGGCATTTATGTCTTATCATGTCGGGCTGCTCCCTAGGCTATAAATAGCCTCCCCCTACAACCACTAGCTGGTTGGCTGCTCCGAGAGAAACTGACACTTGTCATTTGAGAGCAACCCATCCTCCGAGGACTTTGAGCGAAAATCATCAAGTGAGGAAAAACCCAAACCCAAACACCTACAAACCCCAAGTGATTGAGCATCACTGAAGAGATTGATCCTGCGTGGATCCGACGCTTGTTACCTTTGAAGACTGTGCTTCTTCCAGACGGTTAGGCGTCATGGTCTAGAGCATCCAAGAGGAATTGTGCATCGCCGAGTGACCAAGTTTGTGAAGGTTCGGAAGTCACCTTATGTGAAGAATTTCTCTGCTTACTCTTATGCTTACTCTAACCCCTCTTATGTGAAACGAAATGGACTGGCTTCTATGCCATCCTTCTCGTGCAAGAACATGTCACAAGTGCAAGAAACCTGGTCACTACATCTCTGAGTGTCCATAGTGGGACAATGAGAACAACAACAAGAAGAAGAGCAAGGAGTATGACTTTGACGGCAAGAAGAAGAAGAAATACTCAAAATCTTCTTCCAAGTCTTCCTCCAAGTCTTCATCACACAAGAAGAACTCATCTGGCAAGGCAGATGCGTTTGTTGGCAAGGAAATGGACTCTAAGGATGAGTCCGCTTCTGAGGAGGCGGAGGTGGAGTCTGAGGAGGAGTCCGATTCTGGCGTTGCAAGTCTGGCTACAACATACGTTGCCAAGTCCATCTTCAACACTGAAGACAATGACTTCATCACCGACATCGATGCAAATGACAAGGACTACTCCGCTCCTTCCTACTGCTTCATGGCACATGGTGCCAAGGTAAACACACGCACTACTCACTATCAAACATCTAGTGACGATGACTCTGATTGTGGTTCCAAACCCAGCTACAAAACACTTGCTAAAATTGCAACTGAACAACAGAAAACCATGGAACACATTCAAAAACTATTAGACAAAAGCGATGATCTGTTAGACGCTGAAATGACTCGATCTCAGTCCTTAATTGAAGACATAAAAAATCTTCACGCTAAGTATGAGGAACTTGAAAGTCGTCATGAAACGCTCTCAACAGCTCATGAAAGGCTTTCCAATGATTATCTTCAAAGGAAGCAAGATCTTGAGAAATTGAGAGCGGCTCATGAAGATCTTCAAAAGGAAAACGAGTCACTTCGCGCCGAATAGATCAGTTCAGCTCAGGAAGGATTTGAACCACCATGTCTTAAATGCATTGAGCGTGATAATGCTACTTCTGTTGCTGAATGCTCTACTGCTGCTACTGTTGCAATATCTTCAACTGTTGATGTGGAAACTAACCCCTCTGCTGAGGACACCACTACTATTGCTGATTAGAATGCTAGGTTGAAGACACTACTTGAAATAGGGATGTACAAAAGTCTCAAAGGGCATCAGACACTTTGTGATGTCCTCAAAAGGCAGATCCTGAACCGAAACCCTAGGAAAGAGGGTGTTGGGTTCGTAAGGAAAATGAATGCTGATGGCTCTTACTGGAAACCTGAGCAGTACCCCAAAACCACATGGGTTGCTGCAAAGGAACCTTCAGCAGATCCATCCATAATATCTGGCTTCACTTGTGCTAACCCCATTGTTATTGATGAATCCTTTGATGCAAACTATAAACTGTTTAAGAATCAGAATGGTGAAGTGTTTGCCAGGTACATTTGTACTAACTGCAGGAATGGACCGCCTATGAAGAAGATCTGGGTGCTGAAAAGGTGTTTGGAGAATCTTCCTATGAATGTCATCATGACACCATAGGTGAAGAAGACAAACCCCAGACCACAGGCTTCATACGGTCCAAAGGGTTCATACAGATAGAGTACTCACCGGAGTCAAACTAACGCAAATGTTTTGCAGGGAAGCCATACTCAGGTCTATGAATATGAGCGCGGTCCTTTAAACCGCCATGTTCATAAGACCAAGAACTATTCTGCTTATTCTTATGAGTACTACTGTCCACCTGCAAGACTTTTTGCTAGGGCTCCAAAGCCAAAGTTCTCAGATGCTGCACTTAGACTCATTGCTTCGAAGCCACCCCTGAAGATGTGGGTGGCTAAGAAAGCTTAACTCTCTTTTGCAGGGAAAGGTCTCCAGCCGAAAACCAGAATCGTCTGACACTATTGCTGGGGACCTTAAACATCTTGTAGGGCGCAAGATCAAATGCCCAAATGGTCTTACTATGTACTTTGTTTCTAAATCGCTTGCAACTTGCCCTATCGGTCCTAATCTCGACCTAAGCTTTAATAATCCACTGGTTCGTCAAATGTTTTTGCTTCACAATTCTCTTCGTGAAGCCTATCCCCCTAACTGCACTATAGGGTACGACACCAGCTGCTTCAGAATGGATTATTGATAGTGGGTGTACAAATCACATGACTGGCAAGCGAAGCCTTCTCATGGACTCAACTTTACGTCCATCAGACAAAAGTCACATCACATTTGCTGACACTGGTAAAAGCAAGGTATTGGGTCGAGGTAGAGTTGCAATCTCAAAGGATCAACAAATGGATAAAGTCATGCTTGTTGAATCCCTTGGTTTCAACTTAATGTCTGTCTCAATGCTTTGCGATTTAAACATGATTGTGATGTTTGGAAAATATCGTTGCCTTGTACTAATGGAATCTGACAAGTCTCTAGTGTTTGAAGGGTATCGAAAAGATGATTTGTATGTGGTAGATTTCTCAGCAGGACCACAACTTGCAGTATGTCTTCTAGCAAAAGCTTCTGAATGCTGGCTCTGGCATCGAAGGCTAGGGCATGCTGGCATGAGGAACCTCCACACCCTTGCAAGGAAGAAGCATGTCATAGGCATCGAGGGCATCAAGTTCAAGAAGGATCACTTATGCGGTGCCTGTGAAGCAGGAAAGATGACGAGGGCCAAGCATTCCTCGAAGACAATCATGACAACGACTCAACCCTTCGAACTACTACACATGGATCTTTTCGGTCCCACTCATTACTCAACTCTTACTACTACTGCTTGTCTCTATGGCTTTGTCATTGTTGATGATTATTCAAGATATACTTGGGTGTATATAATCCTTTACAAGACTGAAGTGCAGGATGTCTTCAGACGCTTCGCCAATCAAGCAATGAACAACTATGGCGCCAAGATAAAGCACATCAGAAGTGACAATGGCACTGAATTCAAGAACACTATCCTTGATACATATCTTGATACTTTGGGCATCACACATGAATTCTCAGCTCCGTACACGCTACAGCAGAATGGCGTCGTCGAACGCAAGAACAGAACACTTATTGAGATGGCTCGAACGATGCTTGATGAATACAAGACTCCAAGAAAATTCAGGCCTGAAGCCATTGACACTACATGCCATATCATCAACCGTGTTTATCTTCACAAGCTTCTGAACAAGACATCCTATGAGCTCCTTACTGGCAAGAAGCCAAATGTCAGCTACTTCAGAGTATTTGGCGCCAAGTGCTGGATCAAGGATCCACATCACACGTCAAAATTTGCACCAAAAGCACATGAGGGTTTTATGCTTGGATATGGAAAGGATTCGCACTCCTACAGAGTCTTCAATCTCTTTCATTACAAAGTGGTTGAAACAGTGGATGTGCGGTTCGATGAAACTAATGGCTCACAAAGAGAGCAGCTGCCAGATGTGCTAGATGAAGTTCCATCCAGTGAATCAATTAAACTTATGGGAACTGGAGAAATCATACCTTCTGAAGCTCAACTCGAAGAAGAACTCATCATCTCCGCACCTGATCAACCTGAAGATAATGCTCAGCCTGAAGACAATCCCTCTAACAATGACAATGATCAGCAAGAGCAAAATCTTCGTCCTGTACATCCTCGTGTTGCAAGTGAAGTGCAGATTGAGAGAATAATCAATAGCATCAATGCACCAGGTCCACTCACTCGTTCAAGGGCAACTCAGCTAGCAAATTTCTGTGGGCACTTCGCATTTGTCTCAATAACAGAACCCAAGAAAGTTGAAGAAGCCTTCATGGAACCTGAATGGATTCAAGCTATGCAAGAAGAGCTTCAACAGTTTGAGCTGAATAATGTATGGGAACTGGTTAAGCGTCCTGATCCTCGGAAGCACAATATAATAGGCACCAAATGGATATATCGCAACAAGCAAGATGAGCATGGTCAAGTTGTCAGAAACAAAGCTCGTCTCTTTGCTCAAGGATACACTCAAGTTGAAGGGATTGACTTCGATGAAACATTTGCTCCTGTGGCTAGACTTGAAGCCATACGCATACTGCTGGCCTATGCAAATCATCATAACATACTTCTGTATCAAATGGATGTGAAGAGCGCTTTTCTCAATGGCAAGATTGAGGAAGAAGTGTATGTCACACAACCACATGGCTTTGAAGATCCAAAACATCCTGACATGGTATACAAGCTCAACAAGGCACTGTATGGCCTCAAACAAGCCCCTTGGGCTTGGTATGACACACTCAAAGACTTCCTGAAGAGCAAAGGCTTCAAATCTAGTTCCCTCGACCCCACTCTCTTCACGAAGACATATGATGGTGAACTGTTTGTGTGCCAAATATATGTGGATGACATTATCTTCGGCTGCACCAATCAGAAATACAGTGAAGAGTTTGGATATATGATGCAAGAGCAATATCAGATGTCCATGATGGGTGAGCTGAAGTTCTTCCTTGGTCTTCAAATACGTCAGCAACGCAACGACATCTTTATATCTCAAGAGAAGTATCTCAAAGATTGCCTGAAGAAGTTTGGTATGCAAGACTGCAAAGGCTTCACGATGCCAATGCCAGCCAAACATCATCTAGGTCCCGACGACAATGGTAAAGAGTTCGATCAAAAGGTATACCGCTCCATGATTGGTTCTTTACTTTATCTATGTGCATCTAGGCCAGATATTATGCTTAGTGTTTGCATGTGTGCTCGATTCCAAGCGGCACCAAAGGAATCGCATCACTTAGCTATGAAGCGAATTCTTCGATATTTGGCTTACACCCCAACTCTAGGATTATGGTATCCAAAGGGCTCAGAGTTTGATCTGGTTGGATTCTCAGATGCTGATTATGCTGGTGACAAGGTGGATCGCAAGTCTACATCAGGCACATGTCATTTTCTGGGATGATCACTTGTATGTTGGTCTTCAAAGAAGCAGAACTGTGTATCTCTCTCCACTGCTGAATCTGAATACATTGCTGGTGGATCTTGCTGCGCTCAGCTTCTGTGGATAAAGCAAACCCTCAAAGACTATGGCATTCATCTGAAGCAAGTGCCACTCTACTGCGACAACGAAAGCGCCATCAAGATTGCCAACAACCCAGTTCAGCACTCGAAGACAAAGCATATTGAAATTCGTCATCACTTTCTCAAAGATCATGTTGTGAAGGAAGATATTGATATCATACACGTCAACACTGAAGAGCAATTGGCAGATATCTTCACCAAGCCCTTGGATGAGAAGAGATTTTGCAAGTTACGCTGTGAGCTAAATATCTTGGAATCCTCAAATGTCCTGTGATCAGGCACACATCCTAACACTTATGCATATTGATGACTTAGATGTGCAACACACGAAGTAAAGTATATCTTCAATCAATAAAGACATACATTCTAAGTGTGAATACATTAATGTGGAATTTGACTTCGGAGTGCCACGATAATTGTGCATCGTGTCTGGGTCTAATACTTCCTATACGGTGGGTAACGCCACCACCAAATTCTTTTGTTTGAAGTGTTTTACCCATGGCGTTACATTTGCTATGTCTTCACATTTTGTTTGTCTTCATTCTCAACTTGTCCTCATGATTATCTTCACTATGTTGATTTGATTGTCCTTTTCACATATATATACATAGTGTTTTGTCCTCTACAGCATTCACTTATAGCTATGTCTTCTTGTTGAATCTTTTGAACTAAGTGAATGTGATCGGACCCTAACCTCTCTATGCTTTCTATCTCAAACTCTATCTCTCCAAATCATATGCATTCTATTGAAACTGTCGAATGTCTTCTCTGCGTCCTTGTCAGCAGAAGATACAGAGACAAACATTAAGTCCATTTTCAATGCTAATTCCTTCACCTGAAACCCGGAGAAGTGGGAACGACCACCTGGCAATCCAGGCGTGCGTGGGAACGTGGAACAACCTCCGATAGGTTGCATGATGGCCACATGTTCTTCAGATGTGAATCGCCAGGGGCACCTGTGTAATAACGCTGTGCCATCCCTGTCCCTATAAATACACGCCTCACCACAGTCATTATCCTTCTTCCACTCTCGCACGAACCCTAGCGCCACCGCTAGACTTCGACGACGCCGGCGACGAAGTGCTTAGCTGCCGCGACCTCTCCGACGCCGTCTTCACGCCGGCCGCGGACATTGTCTTCTCCGCCGTCGCCGTAGGTGTCCTCCGTCGCCAAGTTAGGGCACGGACGATCGAACTTCTCGGCCTCCTCTTCCACTCCGTCTAGCAGTTTCTTGTGTGGTAAATAAAACTTCCTTTTTATGGCCTCTTTGATCCTATAGATTCGTCACTTTCTACCACAAGCAGTTTCTATTCACACAAGTTGGATCCACTTCATACTGCATCTCATATTATGCCTAGTATGTTCACTTATGCTTCACAAAGTAGTTAGATTCCTCACTTGTACTGATCTGTGGATTCATACAAATCTGGAACCAACTCCTTATCTATGAGTGAATGTCTTCGCACGATGAGGTCAATGTCTTCTAAACTAATTTATCTTCAAAATCTTCTGAGAATGCATATGACCTCTTCCCCTTCCCTCGCACCTTAATGCTGTCACAGGTACATGTCCGTGGGAGAATCCCTTGGTTCTCATAGTCTGCATTCATTTGCAGAATTCTTACAGCATCACATAAATTCTCCCGAAGCCAGTTCCTGTTTGTCCAGCAAGCAAAAGCCCTTGAAGCCTTTGAACATATTGAAGCCATTCAGTTTAAAGTTCATGGCTGCAGAGAAATCAGCAAGGAAGGGTGGCAGAAAGCGTCGAGGTGAGACATCAAGAGATCTGCCCGATGACCTCTCAAAACTATACAAGACAGATCCAGAAGAGGATTACAATCAGCGCAAGACACGAATCCAATGGATTCGACGATATTGGGCAGAACAGTGGTTCAAGTACAGATTTGTGACAAAGGAATATGCTGAAAAGAATGCCATCAAGCGACCATGGGGAGACATCCTATACAAAAATCTTCAACCCAGGTCCAGAGATGAAGCCATTGAACAAGGCTTCTATCTCTGCATGGTCCGTGGACCACAGCCTGCGGATGCTGACCCATCGTCACTGCTCTGGTGTCGTGACGACAATCTGTTCAAGCGCAACTTCTAGTTTGCCCAGAATTCGGTGAAGCAGAACAAGAAGTTATTGGGACTAGACTTCAACCCTGGTCCCTCTGCTCCCCGTGCAGATGGCACCCGCGATGCCGAACCCAATGTCGTCGGTCCGTTCTACAACCTGGATGGCCTCATCACTCACATCTCTGTTCAAGGTGCCAAAGTGGATCATTCTGATGATGATGCTGACACTGATGAAGCCCCAGCTCCTACTCCAAAGCCATAGAAGCCAAAGCTGCCTAAAGCTTCAAAGCCTGCCTCAGCACCAAAAATCTCACGGGCAAAGCCACTGGCTACTGCACCTCCTGAAGACAGTGTGCAGTCTGAAGATCTGTCACGCATCTCCAAGCCCCCGAGAGCCAAGATGCCTCTGCCACATACCAGCCAAGAACTGACTGCTGCTGCTATTCTGCGCCACGATACCATTGATCTATCCAGTGATGAAGATCTTGCAGATGACGCTCTTGAGCAACTGATCAAGAGCAAAGAAGAAGCAGAAATCTTCAACAATTTGCCTCTCTTTGACGTGGCAATCATCCACGACTTCATCGATGAGTGGTTTGACACGCCCAACCTTAGCTTTGAAGATCTGCAACTTCCCATTGGCCTCAGTGTCGCTTTCCATGGTGCCATTGCTTCAGAGTTAGCTATAGCCCAGCGCATCGTTGAACTGAAGCAGAAGGTTGACTTTGAGAAAGCTCAGTTCAAGAAGCATATGGCCAAGCTCAGTGTGCAAGAGGTTAAGAACTTCAAGATCATGCTGCACGAGCTCAAAGAAGCCTTTCTCAAGAAGCGTGAAGAAGCTTAAGGTTCTCGTGAGCGCATGAAGAGTCTGGCTGACAAGTGTGTGCAAGCCTACAATGAGGCTGAGAAGCGCAAGGCTCTTGGGCGTCCTGGCATTGACCCCAGGATGGCTGCAAAGCAGAAGAAGAAGAAGCCCGCTATGGCCGAACCTGACGCACCAAGGCAGGAAGCACATCCCATTGTATTCCCAACCAGCATGACTGGCTCGAAACCAAAGGCCAGGTCTACCGCTTCAGACCTGAAGAAGACGAGGACAGCTGAGGCTGAAGCCAGAAAGAGGAAACATCCTGAAGCCTCTGCTGCTGCTCCCTCCAAAAAGAAGCGCAAGACCAAGAAGGAACGGGCTGCTCCCACAGAGCCCTTAATTGTTGAACCTATCTCCATGGTTCGCCCTACCGCTGAAAATCAAGAGCGCCAACTGACTGTTCATGAGCCTGCTTTCACAGAGGCTCATGAAGCTGAAGACATACCAACAGCTGATCCCACCGCTGCTGAAGACATTGGTCATCATGACCATGTTGAAGATGATGTAGTTCTTCCTCAGATCGAGCACCAATAGGTATCATCGCCTGTGCTTACGCACAGCGAACTCATCAGCATTGGTCGTCCTTTGACGCCAATTGCTCAGGATGCAACATGGGCTGATCACCCACAACAACAACAAGTCACACCACCCCGGCAAGAAGAAGAAGATGACTTTGAGGCCCAGCCAACTCCATCTCCAAAGGCGTCGCCTGCGTTACACAGGCTTCGCAAAGGACCAAGGTCTCAAGTCTTCGAGTTTGAAGCTAAAACTGCTGAAGACATTCCGGCTGCATCAACCGATGACACCCAAGAAGAAGAACATGTTCCTACTCCCCCTACTACTGAAGAAGTTGTTCTCGAGGAGAACATGTTTGTGACCGACCCTCCAGCTCATCAAGTGGAGGCAGAAAATCTTGAGGCTGCCACCACCAACACCAATGAAGCCACTGACGTTGTCATGGCTGAAGCAAATGTGGAGCCTGCACCAACCCAAGAACCAGAAGTCAGTGAAGCCAATGATACTACTGCTTCTGTTCTTGAGCCTGCTGCTGGTCCTGAGTTTGACTATCATATTGAGCATAGGCGTCAGGTACAGAAGCCAATGCCAAGGTTGCCCAGGTTTCCAGGTCCTACAACAGCACCTGGATCCTTCAATGTCAATGGCTTCAAAGCAGACAGCACCTTCTTCAATAGCTCCAAGAACCCCTACTCAAGGGAATGAATATCTTCTGATCGGTTCTGGAGCTATCCGCAGCGAAGCTATTACTCCTGCATTCTGTACAATCAAGGTCGCATCTTCCCACATATGCGTCTTGACACCGAAGCAATAGCTGGTTTGCCCTGTCTGGAAGAAGCTCTGGATTGCTTCAAAGAGGTCGGATTGTTGCCCTTCATCACCGACCAAGAGCACTGGAATGAAGAGTTGCTGCTCCAATTTTATGCCACACTTCACATACATGGTTACAACAGAGATCCGATGACTTGGGTCCTGGAGTGGATGACAGGAAATGTTCATCATGAAGCCAAAGCCTTTGATATCATTGAGCTCACTGGTCTGCCCACTCCTGGAGATCTCTATGAACCTGGATGTCAACTTCACAGTGAAGCTATGGAAAGCATCTTTTTGGCTTGAAGTTTTACGCTCCATGGATAATGCGTCTGATTAAACTCCACTCAGCTATCTCATATTAGCCATCTGCTCGCAATCATCGGATCTTTCTGCCTGATGTGGATATGTCTGTTGAAGCCATTTATCCTGAGCCTGCCAAGGAACCTCTCAGTCTTCATAATGCGGAGCATCAAAGTTTCACTCAGAACATTGAAGGAGTTGAAGCAGTCACTCGTGTTTATCCTCTGGCAGGTACTACACGTGCACCTCATTGTGCTCTTACTGAAGCCACTGAAAGCACTATTGCCCAACGACCCAAGAAGCGATCTCGTGTTCTCAATGACCGAGAGCTTCTGGTTGCTCTTCATCAGAAATAGGATAGGCATCATGACTGGCTGAAGCGCCAAATGCAAAGCCTCTTAGTGGATGTCAACCGCATTCGCAATCTTGCCACCAAGAATGCCTTTGTAGCCCATGAAACTTGTCGGCGTACATGGAAAGGGCTGAAGCTTATGTGTCCTGAGGATGATCTTCAAGAGGATGGCTTCTCTGAATGTTTCAAGTTTGACTCCACACCTCCCAGAAGGGCTGTGCTGCGATGAACCCCATCTCTTGAAGACTCTGAGTTTTCTTCCTCCGCGGCAACTGTGAATGCCATAGTGATCGAGGACGAAGATGATGCCACTTCACCGCCCCCTACTTCTACACGCCTCGACACTGCCCCAAGTTCTTCTGCACCGCCGAACACCCCCGAGGACCCTGCTGCCTCACCTACTCTTCGTGGGAACAAGTAGATGCTCTATGTCTTCAAACCTTTTTGGTCCTCACTGACAAAAGGGGGAGAAGCTTATGAGTTTGATAGTCTTCAAGCGGGTCCATATGGGCGGTTACTTTATGTTTTGCCTAGTGTTTACAACTCTCGTTTTGATACATTTGGTTCTTTGAGTTGTAACACTTAAACTCGATGGTCGTCTGCTACTTATTTTCTATTTTGTGATACGATGATGAATTCCGCATGTGTGATGATAAATTCCGCACTTAGATCATTTTGCAGACGTCCATTTACCATTATGCATGTTCATTATCTTCACATACCTTTCATGCATGATGAATTGTCATCATAAGTTGAAGAGGATCTCCACAAGTACAACCTGCCATGTGCATTTGCATTCCAAAAGCAAATTACTTATATGCACATCTTCAGGGGGAGCCCTTGCAACTTATGAAGACAATTCCTTATCCTTTACAATTTCACATATTATATTCCCCGTTGAAAACTTCAACTAGTTTGTCATCAATCACCAAAAAGGGGGAGATTATAAGTGCATCTAGTGCCACCCCTAGTTGGTTTTGGAGTATTGACGACAAACCTAGTTGAGGGACTAATGTGTTTGTGAGAATTGCAGGATAACACAGGTAGAAGTCCCTCATTGATTCGGTTTTCCTACCAGAGATGACCCCTAAAAATGTATGAAGACATTGAAGTCAAAGGTGGTATGTGAAGACATTCACATTGAAGACTATGACAAGAGAAGACATCGCATGAAGACTATGGAGCGCGAAGACTTAGATCTTTCGTAGTTCTTTTTTCTTCTTTGTTGAGTCATAGGAACCACCGTACTGTTAAGTGGGGTCCAAGAAAACCAGTCAGAATGACTGAAGTGATGCTTAACCAAAATCCTATGTCTTCGAGTGAAGACTATGAGAGCGAATCTTGTTCAGAGTTGGACAAGTCAGCTTTGCTTGTAGCCCAAGTAAAGTTGCCGTGTGTGTTTGAAATCTGACCGTTGGAACATGTGTCAGTTCCTTAGTGACCCAGGGTCATTTCGGACAAATCAGGTCGGGTTGCCTAGTGGCTATAAATAGCCCACCCCCTACAACCATAAACGGTTGGCTGCTCAGACTTAAAGTACGGCTTTTTTCGTTTGAGAGCAACCCACCTCGAAGCCTTTGAGAGAGAATTCCTTGAGAGGATAAAGCCCTAACCACCCAGAGCCAAAGAGTGTTATGCATCACTTAAGTCTTCTTGTCTGTGTGATCTGAAGACTTATTACACTTGAGGACTGTGAATCCTCCAGCCGGTTAGGCGTCGCGTTCTGAGCATCCAAGACTCATTGTGGATCGCCGGTGAACGAAGTCTGTGAAGGTTCGGAAGTCTATCTTGAAGACTTACCAGAGTGATTGAGTGAGGACTGGGTGTCCTTAGCTCAAGGGGAATAAGGTGAAGGCGAGGTCTTCTGAGTTGAATCTCAGCCTCCCTAACCAGACGTACAGTTGTCACAGCAACTGGAACTGGTCGAACAAATCATTGTCTTCAACGAGTCACTGGTTTCATCCTTCCCTTCCCTTTACTTACTGTTGGTCCTTGTGAAGTCATTGTACGATTGCATCACCATTTGGCTTCACTAAGTGATTACTTGTTCTGATTGGCTTTACAATATCTTCCTACCTGATCCTTACTGCCTAGCTGCTATTAGTCATTGCGCTTTCACTTCATTGAATACTTGACTATGGTTTGCCTAGTGTAGTCTACCTTCCATTGCATGGTAATAGGTTTATTTCTATTGTTTGTTTTCGAAACTTCCATGTTTTGAAGACTTTCACAAAAATCGCCTATTCACCCCCCTCTAGTCAATCACTAGCACTTTCAGGATGTACTAATCACATGACTGGTGACAAGAATCTATTGATGGATGCTGCATTATCTCCGTCGCATCTGAAGCATATCATATTTGCCGACAAAGGCAAAAGTCAGGTATTGGGTCTAGGTAAGGTTGCGATCACAAAGGATCGACACATGGACAAAGTCATGCTTGTTGAGTCCTTAGGATACTACCTTATGTCTGTCTCAATGCTTTGTGATCTTGATATGGTTGTTGTCTTTGGAAAGTACCGTTGTGTTGTGGTTATGGAAGCTGACAATTCCAAAGTATTCGAAGGCTTTAGGAGAGGAGACCTATATATTGTTGATTTCTCTACAGGACTACAACCAGCCGTGTGTCTACTCGCAAAAGCTTCAGAAGGCTGGCTCTGGCATCGACGACTTGGTCATGCGAGCATGAGGAATTTGCACACGCTTGCGAAGAAGAAGCATGTCATTGGCATCGAGAATGTCAAATTCCCCAAGGATCACCTATGCGGAGCCTATGAAGCTGGGAAGATGACAAAGGCCAAGCATCCAGCGAAGACTATCATGACCACTACTCGCCCATTTGAATTGCTTCACATGGATCTCTTTGGTCCTAATCATTATTCTGCTGTTTCAAATGATGCATCTCAATATGGCTTTGTTATTGTTGATGATTACTCTCGTTATACATGGGTACACCTTGTTATATACAAACATGAAGTGCAGGAAGTCTTCAAACGATTTTCCTCGAGGGCTTCAACCAACTTTGGTGTGAAGATCAAGCACATCAGAAGTGACAATGGCACTGAGTTCAAGAATTCTGGTCTCGATGACTATCTTAGTGAACTTGGTATTACTCATGAGTTATCTGCTCCTTACACTCCTCAGCGGAACGGCGTCATGGAGCGCAAGAACAGGACTCTTGCTGAGATGGCTCGCACTATGCTTGATGAATACAAAACGCCTCGTCGGTTCTGGATTGAGGCAATTGATACTGCGTGCCACATCATCAACAGAGTATATCTTCACAAATTCTTCAAGAAGACTGCCTATGAACTCCTCACTGATAAGAAACCCAATGTAAGTTATTTCAAAGTCTTCGGTGCTAAATGTTGGATTAGAGATCCTCATCACAACTCAAAATTTGCACCGAAAGCACATGAAGGTTTTATGCTTGGTTACGGAAAGGACTTGCATACCTACAGAGTCTTCAACAACGTTCTTCACAAGGTTGTTGAAACTATAGATGTGCGGTTCGATGAAACTAATGGCTCACAAAGAGAGCACCTACCTACTGTGATAGATGAACCAGCACCTGAGGAAACTATCAAGTTCAAGGGTACCGAGGATGTCATTCCTAATGAAGAATCTGTTGAAGATTTCATTCCAGAACATGAAGAACGTCGAGCTAATGCACCTGAAGAAAATACTGAAGAAAATGGTGCTGAAGAGAATGCTGATCAAATTCTTCAACGACAACCAGCTCATCCTCGCATTGCAAAAGAAGTGCAAGTTGAAAAGATCATCAATGACATCAAAGCGCCAGGTCCTCTCACACGCTCAAAAGCTTCACATTTATCTAACTTTTATGGGCACTATGCTTTTGTCTCTATCACAGAGCCCACTAAGGTAGATGAAGCATTTTTCTAGAGCCTGAGTGGATTCAGGCCATGCATGAAGAATTACATCAGTTCAAGCTCAACAATGTCTGGGAACTGGTCAAACGTCCAGATCCTCGCAAGCACAATATCATTGGCACAAAGTGGATCTACCGCAACAAGCAGGATGAAAATGGCCTTGTGGTGAGGAATAAGGCACGGCTCGTAGCTCAAGGCTACACACAGGTTGAAGGAATTGATTTTGATGAAACTTTTGCACCTGTTGCTAGACTTGAGGCTATTCGCATATTACTTGCTTATGCTAACCATCATGATATCACTTTATATCAAATGGATGTGAAAAGTGCATTCCTCAATGGTAAGCTTGAGGAAGAAGTATATGTTGCTCAACCCCCAGGTTTTGAAGATCCAAAGAATCCGGACAAAGTCTTCAGACTCAACAAGGCCCTCTATGGCCTCAAGCAGGCCCCACGGGCGTGGTATGATACCCTGAAGGAATTCTTCATGAAGAAAGGCTTCAAACCCGGTTCACTTGACCCTACTCTTTTCACTAAATCTTATGATGGTGAATTGTTTGTGTGCCAAATATATGTTGATGATATTATCTTTGGCTGTACTGACCAACGTTGTAGTGATGAATTTGCCTATATGATGAGTGAAGAATATCAAATGTCTATGATGGGAGAGTTGAAATTCTTCTTAGGTCTTCAAATTCGTCAACAATGCAATGGCATATTCATATCTCAAGAGAAATACCTCAAGGATGTACTGAGGAAATTCGGCATGCAAGATTGCAAAGGCGTCAAAATTCCTATGCCCACAAATGGCCATCTGCGCACTGATGAAAATGGTATCGACTTTGATCATAAGGTATACCGCTCCATGATTGGCTCTTTATTGTACTTATGTGCATCTAGGCCAGACATAATGCTTAGTGTTTGCATGTGTGCCCGATTTCAAGCTACACCGAAGGAATCACACCATAAGGCTGTGAAGCATATTCTTCGATATCTAGCTCACACACCAACACTTGGATTATGGTACCCCAAGGCCTCGGCTTTTGATCTCATTGGATATTCTGACTCTGACTATGCTGGTGATCGTGTGGACCACAAGTCAACATCTGGTACATGTCATTTCCTCGGACGATCTTTGGTCTGTTGGTCCTCGAAGAAACAGAACTGCGTATCACTATCTACTGCTGAAGCTGAGTACATTGCCGCTGGTTCTTGCTGTGCTCAATTGCTATGGATGAAGCAAACTCTCAAGGACTACAGCGTCAACATGAAGAATGTGTCTCTCTTCTATGACAATGAGAGTGCCATCAAGATTGCTCACAACCCAGTTCAGCACTCGAAGACTAAGCACATTCAGATTCGTCATCATTTTCTTCATGATCATGTGTTGAAGGGCGACATTTCTATTGAGCATGTGAAGACTGAAGAACAGCTAGCCGATATCTTCACAAAGCCCTTGGATGAGAAGAGATTTAGCAAGTTGCGGTGTGAGCTAAATATCCTAGAGTCTTCGAATGTTCTTTGAAAAGGACACTCATCCTAACACTTATGCAAAATTGATGACTTAGATGTGCAACATATGAAGAAACGTTTTTCTTCAATCAATGAAGAATAACACTCTTAGTGTGAAGAAATTAATGAAGAATTTGATCCTCAGAACCCTACGATAATTGTACGCGGTGTCTGAAATCATCATTCCTATACGGTGGGTCACGCCACCACCAAAAGTTGAAATTCCTCAATTGTTCATATTCTTCAACTTTGCATTGTCTTCACTGTTTTCGTCGTTTTTCTTCATTGGCTATATATATATATGAGTTTATGTCCTCTACAACATTCACTTATTGCTAATTCTTCAAGTTGGTTTTTCTACTAAGTGAATGTGATCGGACCCTTCCCCTCTATGCTATACTCAACCCAATCTATTCACAAATTCTTCATGTGCGTTCTATTTGAAACTCGTTCAAAATCTTCACTATGTCCTTGTCAGCTGAAGAAATTGCAAACGAAACTTTAAAACCTATCCTATCTAAATTTTCGGCTTTGCCGCTCAAACCGTTCCGCATCCCACGATACACTTATCCATTCACCCACGATCGCACACGATCTCCACCTCTCAGTACGTGGATGACACATGTCAAGCGAATGAGAAGGGTCAGGGGCATGTTCGTCCAATTTCTTCGGGCGAACAGTTTTTCACCGTGGCTATAAATACCCCTCTTCCCCTTCCTCACTTCTTTTACTCCGCTCGACCTCTCTCCAGCTCGAGCTTCTCAAACCCTAGCGCCGCCGCTACTTCATCGTCGTCGGTGAGGAAGAGCTTCACTGCCTCGACCTCGTCGCCGCTGTACTCGCGCCGACCGCGGAAATCTTCACTCCGCCGCCGCTGTAGCCGTCTTCCTCCGCCGAGTTAGGGCGTGGAAGATCTACACAGACGAACTTCACCTCTCCACTTCATTGTTCGTCGTGTTCTTCATCCAGGGTAATTAAAAGTTACTTTTATTTCCCTCGTTGATTCGAATGATTATCTACAAAATCTTCAAAGGTGTTTTTCTTCATATCTTCACACACTAAACACCTCACAAGTTATCTGTTCTTGATTCGTTTCTCTAAGCATCATTTTTCTTCAAGATTCCTCAATTGTGTGGATCTTCGATCTATACAACTCTGGAACCTAAGACAAAGAATGCTTAGTGAAATTCTTCAAGACTCATCTGGTCAAATTCCTCAAACTTGTTCCTTTTTGAAAAACTTTCTGAGAACGCATATGACCTCTCCAAATTCCTCGCAACTATACTCTGTTCACAGGTACTCATGTCAGCTGTTGAATCACTAGGTTCTCATCAACTTAACTCATTTGCAGCGTTTCTCGAAGAGAAGTTGCATACTTCTTTAGAGAATTCAATTGTTCAAATTCCTCAACTGAAGAAAATGGCTGATGGTAAGAAGCCACAGAAAGGAGGAAAGAGGCCTGAGGTCAATACAACGTTCGAGATCCCTGAAGAAATATATGCTAGGTACTACACACCTCCTGAGGAAACCAAGAATGAGCACAAGGTGCGCATTCAGAAGATAGAGAGGAGATGGGCTAGAGAGTGGAGGGAGTACAGATATGTCACTCCCAAATACATGAAGAAATTCACACTCAATCCTCCATGCCCAAGACCTCCATTGGCACCTGGCCAAATAGCTGATCCCAGCAGCCTCAAGCGTGGTGAAGACTATCCTGATGAATGGGCCAAGCGCCAAGCGAAGTTGGCTAAGCAAGACAGAGAAGCAGTGAGGAAATTCAATGAAGACTCTACTGCTGCTACCTCTGCTGAGGCCTCTGCTGTCAAGCCGAAGAAGGCTATGTCAAAGAAGCCTGCGCGCAAGCCAAGTGCTTCACTAACAGTGCCCTCAAGGCCAAGTTCCTCAGCAATGCACTCACGGCCAGAATCCTCAAAGCCCTCAAGGCCAATTCCTCATGCTGCTCCTGCTCTTCCAAAATCCTCACCTCCGACAAAGTTCTCTGTACCTGTGCATCTTGCCTCGTGCCAAAGGACTACAGGCATCTCAATTGCCTCAGGAGCTTCAGCTAGTTCCTCAGCTGCACCAAATTCCTCAACGGGACCCTCTCTACTGAAGACAAAGTCCACTGCTGGACGAGGTCCTCGCCCTAGTCCTCAGAAGAAGCAAGTCGCCTTCCAAGTGCCGTCTGATGAAGACGAAGCTGATGATGATGAACTTGCTGAAATCATCAGAGATAGGCAAGTCAGGGCCGCTAGAGCCAATGGAACAGATGTGCCACTGCTTTTGGATCCCAAGTTGATCCTCGAATACGTTGATGTTTGGCACAAGGACCCCAACACTCCCATGCCTGATTTCAAGTCGACTCCTGGCCAAAGTCACATGCTGACCCATTTCATCCAAGAAGAAAAATGGAAATATGAGAAGGCCAGGCAGATCAAGAAAGCGCAGTACAAAAAGGAGCGCTATCTGAAGAAAAACGTTGTCTCTATGACAACTGAAGAACTTGTCACTACTCAATCTGAGATCAACAAACTCAGTGATGAATTTGACGCATACCACGCTGATTGGCTTGGAGCCAAGGTTCGTTTTGTGAAACTTGCGGATAACTTCACTTCCAATGTTGCTGCCCCAACGCAACAGGAAGTTCCTCAGGCTGAAGCATCTGCTCAGCCGACTGAAGAACATGCCAGCACCGCTAATGAAAATCAGGCTGCTGAAGAAAATGTGAGTTCCAGGGCTGGTGACTGCATTCCAGCCGCTGAAGAAATTGCCAGGGCATCCACTAGTGGTGCGCCTGAAGAAACTGAAGAAATCAGGGCAACTGCATCAGTTGTGCCTAAAGAAAATCAACTAAATTCCTCTGCTCCTCCTGCGCCAACACCAACTCCGATCCTGCCATCTGCATCAGATGTGAAGAAGACCAAGGCTGCAGAGCGTGCAGCAGTGAAGAAAAGGAAAGCATCAGCTACTTCAGATTTTTCAGCTCCGAAGAAGATGAAGCCTTTGACCAGTTCATTTGCTAATCCCATTGATGCTGTTCCAATCTCAACCATGCCATCAAAAGACCTTGTTCCTTTTGGTGAAGAATATGAGATCCCTAGCGGATCTGATGAAGAAAATCATTCTGCTGCTTCGTCAGAGCAGATTGATGAAGAAATTGAAGTGGATACGATCCCTTCAACACCTATTATCTCCTCGCCTATGCCTCAGTTCACAGCTGAAGAGGTTGGCGTTCAAGAAATGGAAGATGAATATGTGGACGTTGGCTGCTCCACACCCGTGATGAGTGATGAATTCTGGGAAAGTCAGCATCCAAACTCTCCAATGTTCACACCGTTGCAGCAAATACCTCAGTCCCCGCACAAACTGTTCAAATGGGCTCTAAAGAAACTCACCCCACTTCATCTGTACATGAGGAAATTCCAGCCACTAGTGCTAAAGAAACTGCTGCTGCTGGACATCTGAAGACGCAGACTGCCACTGAAGAGGAACCAGAAATTCCTGAGCCTGAAGAACCTGAGATTGTGATTCCTGAGGTCGTGATGCAACTCACTGACACTCCTCTGCCTAAGCCAAAGGATCCATTCTCACGCAAGCAAAAGTTCAAGGCTGATGATTTCTTCGACGAGCATGTATTCTTCGAAGACTACAACCCTCATAACTCTGCTCGCATTAGGAAGAGGCGTTTCTGGACTACTAGTCAAACCAATTTCTATTCCTCAGTGCTGTTCAACAAAGAGAAAATCTTCTACCATGAGCATATTCCTCACGTGGATATGGAATCTCTGCCGTGCTTCGCACCAGTCCTCAGTGTTCTTCACGACGCTAGACTGTTAAATTTTTGCTCTGACATCTCGATTGGAATGAAGAACTGATTCTTCAATTTTATGCAACGCTGCACATCACAGGAGATGTTGAAGATGCGAATTCATGGGTGCTGGACTGGATGTCTGAAAACACTCACTACACCGCACCAGCTTCTGAATTGCTTCGTGCCTTACCACTCAGTCCTCCCCTTGAAGAAGCTCGTTGCATATACAGTGAACCTGAGCTTACAAATCACTACATGCAGGTTCTGATGAAACCTTTGAAGCCAGGTCAGGCCCCACGAACCAAATTCCTCGTGAAGGAATTACTCTATGTGCCCAGAACTGTCTATCGTATTCTTACGAGGACAATGAGTCCTATCAAAGGCCACGACTCATCTGATGAGGAAATTGTTGGCATCATGGAGAATCTGGTATTCAACATCGTTCATGTCATTCCTGTCAATTATCACGATTTCTTCATGAGGACTCTGACAAATGTTGCACTGTCTCCGTTTGAGCTGAAGCCTTATGCACCTTGGATTATGAGATTCTTCAGGACAAGGTCTTCACTCAACTACAAAGCTGATTTTCAGAATCACCTCAGCTACTTGCCCCCGATTGAAGTCCTCAAGCAGACCTATTCCTCAGTTGATGAAAAGGGCAAGGCACCAGCTGTTATAGATGAAGGCATTCGTCCATTGGATGGACAGTTTCGCAAAGCTGCCTCTTATTCCACCAATGATGACTCTGCCACACATGACTCTGCCAATGCACCCAAGTCTACTCCTCAAGCCACTTCTCCTCATGTGATGACTGATCGTGAGCTTCTGCTTAGTCTTCACCACAAGGTGGATCGAAATCATAAATGGGTTAAGCGTCAGTTTGGTTCATTTTTTCACAACATGACTGCTACACACAATGCAATGAAGAAAAACCATTACTACCTCCATGAAGTGTTCGGTCGCACCTGGGCCATTCTGTCACATCTGTATGGTGAAGACAATATGAAGAAAATGGGTCTCAAGGAAGATTTTGACTGGTCTGCACCTCCACCGAAGAAATTCAAGAAGGTCAAGGTTCCTTCCTTAGTGGCCAGCTCATATTCTTCATCGCGCGACACTGATGAAAATGAAGACTTGGACGACACTGCGGCAGGCCCTACTACGACAAACGACCCCAACAACGCTGGCGCTCCTTCATCAACTTGATATTCTTCAGGGGCGTTAGTCCTCATATTCGATCCTTTTGGTCATTTGATGACAAAGGGGGAGAATTTTGAGTTAGTATTCAAGCGGGTCTTTCTATATGGGCATTTTTTTCAAGTTACAACTCTCGTTCTTCTAAGACTTTATTGGATCGAGTTGTAAACTTAAACCCGATGGTGCTCTGATACTCTTGAGACATTTTTCTGCATGGTTATTCCTCGTTAATATTATTGCACGCATGCTGAATTACATCAGTCACCATATTTCATCATGCATTTCAAATTCTTCACTGTTATATGTCAAATGCGTGTATGAATTACAAGATATAGGGGGAGATCTCCATGATTCAACTCTTCAAGTGTGCATTGCTTCAAAAGCAAATTCCTCACTATGCACATCTTCAGGGGGAGTTCTTCTATATCTTGCAATCAAATTCCTCAATATCAGTATTTACACTTCATACGTTTATCCCCGTTTAAAACTTAACCTATATTGTCATCAATCACCAAAAAGGGGAAGATTGTAAGTGCATCTAGTGCCCCTTAGTGATTTTGGTGTATTGAAGACTTATAGGTTAAGGGACTAATGCGTTTGTGAGTGTACACAGGTCTATAAGTCAATGAGGAGTTTGATCTTTATAGAGAAAGTCGACCCCTAAAAATGAAGTTCTTCGACTGAAGACTTTAAATCTCTGAAGACTTTCTGAAGACTTTGAAAGTGAAGAAATTGGTGTGACCTTGAAGACTTGGTATTCATTCGAGGAACATGAAGCGTGAAGACTTTTGTTTTCATAGTTTCATTTTCTCTTTCTTGAGTCATAGGAAACACCATACTGTTAAAGGGGGTCGAGGAAATACTAAGGAAAAATTTCCATGTGACTCTCAACTCAAAATCCTACGCCTACCAATCCCTTCGAGTGAAGCCATTGGAAATCTCATACAGTCCAGTCATATTCTTCAGCGACAGAGACGGAGTTCTTCTGGTCTCTGAGGAATTTGTTCTGACTAAGGAGTTAGGAATTCACCAGTGCAGATTTCCTACACAGTGAGGAACATGATAGCCCTGAGGATTTTGCTACTCAAAATTCCTACCTTGCTGTGCTATGCGCCAGCTGTCCCAAAATGTCTATCCATCTAACGGTCATATCATTGAAGGGCATTTATGTCTTATCATGTCGGGCGGCTCCCTAGGCTATAATAGCCGCCCCCTACAACCACTAGCTGGTTGGCTACTCCGAGAGAAACTGACACTTGTCATTTGAGAGCAACCCATCCTCCGAGGACTTTGAGCGAAAATCATCAAGTGAGGAAAAACCCAAACCCAAACACCTACAAACCCCAAGTGATTGAGCATCACCAAAGAGATTGATCCTGCGTGGATTCGATGCTTGTTACCTTTGAAGACTATGCTTCTTCCAGACGGTTAGGCGTCATGGTCTAGAGCATCCAAGAGGAATTGTGCATCGCCAAGTGACCAAGTTTGTGAAGGTTCGGAAGTCACCTGAAGCCTTACCACGAGTGATTGGACGAGGTCTGTGTGACCTTAGTTCAAGGAGAATACGGTGAGGACTGGGTGTCCTGAGGTGCATGTTCAGGACTGGGTGTCCGGGACTGTGTGTCCTCGAGTTTAAATACTCAGCCGCTCCAACCAGACGTACAACTGAGTGTAATGCCCTCGATGCGGCTATAGCTCCCACGTGTCGAGGCACGACTTAGAGACATAACCGCATGGAAAGCAATGTCGCAAGTCAGGCAATCATTACAACATCCCATGTAATACATAATAAAAGGGGAAGATACATAGTTGGCTTACAGTCGCCACGTCACATCAGAGTACATAAATAACATCCATCATACAAGCACTCATGGCCCGACTACGGCGCCAAAATAGAAGAAAACCCAACATGCGACAAGGCCCTGAATCGAACCCCAACTAGGCACCACTACTGATCATCGGGGAATGAAACATAATAACGCTGAGAGTCCTCGTCGAACTCCCACTTGAGCTCGTACTCGTCACCTGGAGCGGAATCACCTGGACCTGCATCTGGAGTTATAGTATCTGTGAGCCACGGGGACTCAGCAATCTCGCACCCTCGCGATCAAGACTATTTAAGCTTAGAGGAATGGATGAGGCAAATATATGTGGAGCTACAGCAAGCGACTAGTATATATGGTGGCTATCTTATACGCAAAAGAGAGCGAGAAGAGGAGGCAAAGCACGAGCGAGAATCTAGAAGAACAACCTGCGCAAGCATAACTCCAACACCGTGTCCACTTCCCGGACTACGCCGAGAAGAGGCCATCACGGTAACACACTCAGTTGATTCATTTTAATTAAGTTTAGTTAAAGTTATCTACAACCGGACATTAACAAATTCCCATCTGCCCATAACCGCGGGCACGGCTTTCGAAAGTTCAATCCCTGCAGGGGAGTCCCAACTTAGCCCATGACAAGCTCTCACGGTCAATGAAGGAATAGACCTCCACCCGAGACACATCGATCAGACTCGGTAACCCGGTACAACAAGACAATTCGACAGGTTAAAACAAGACCAGCAACACCGCCCGAATGTGCCGACAAATCCCGATAGGAGCTGCACATATCTCTTTCTCAGGGCACACTCAGATAGGTCAAGCTACGAGTAAAACCAACCCTCAAGTTTCCCCGAGGTGGCCCCGCAGGCTGCCCAGTTCGGACCAACACCCAGAGGGAGCACTGGCCCGGGGGGGGGGGGTGGGTGTAAAATAAGATGACCCTTGAGTCTGCAGAACCCAAGGGAAAGAAAAGGCTAGGTGGCAAATGGTAAAACCAAGGTTGGGCATTGCTGGAAAAGCTTTAATCAAGGCGAAATATCAAGGGGTTCCCATTATAACCCAACCGCGTAAGGAACGCAAAAACCGGGAACATAACACCGATATGACGGAAACTAGGGCGGTAAGAGTGGAACAAAACACTAGGCGAGAGGCCGAGCCTTCCACCCTTTTCCAAGTATATAGATGCATTAAGATAACATAGCAATATGATGATATCCCAACAAGTAAATAAATGATGTTCCAACAAGGAACGGCCTCCAATCTTCACCTGCAACTAGCAACGCTATAAGAGGGGCTGAGCA
Organism: Triticum urartu; assembly: GCF_056163025.1. Lineage (NCBI taxonomy): Eukaryota > Viridiplantae > Streptophyta > Magnoliopsida > Poales > Poaceae > Triticum > Triticum urartu. The sequence continues at coordinate 289,711,142 of NC_141878.1, read as the reverse complement.
AAGCGGTAACATAGCCAATCAACGGTTTGCTAGGACATGGTGGGTTAGAGGCTCAACATGGCAATTAGGAGGCTGACAAGCAAAAGGTAGGCATCGTAGCATTGGCATAGCAAGAGCGAGCAAACTAGCATAGCAAAGATAGTAGTGATTTCGAGGGTATGATCATCTTGCCTGCACAGTTGTCAGAGTTGACTGGATCCTCACAAGAAAACTCAACGGGCTCCTCGGTAGCGAACTCGTCTCCCGGCTCTACCCAACAAGACAAACAAGCAACAAGGATACAATCAACCACGTGCAAGACCAAGCAATATGATGAAATGATGATATGCTATGCGGGATGCGATGCGGGATGCAAAATGCAAGATATGACAGGAAATGCATGAAACTGGCCTCAACTTGGAATTCCAAGGGTGCCACTGGATAGAGGGGATGAAATCGCTTGAAAACGATATAAAGATCATTGGAATCGGAGTTACGGTTTGGAAATGGCAAGTGTTTTAAGATATGACACCGGTCTGCGATTTATAGCAAGTAGGCATCTAAATGCAATGAAATGAACATGCTACAGCCACCAAACAAGACAACAAAGTACATGGCAGGGGTTCACACAAGATGCTTAACAAAAGACTAGCACTGAGCCACGGCCAATTCATCCATTAAGAGGTTCAAACAAGCATGGCAAAAACGCAAATGCAAAACAGATTCCAGACTTAGTGAAATTAACACTTGTCTGAAATTTCAGATCACGAAGCCCTCTTCGGAGCAGCAAAACAACATGATACATGACCTGAACATGACAAGTAAGAACATGGCATGGGGCTACTCAACAATCTTAACAAAAGACCCAAAGTGACCTGGGGCCAAAAGGGTTCACAAAATATATTAAAGGGCACACGAACATAGCATAAAACACAATCAGTTTTCAGACTTACTGAAAACTGAGACATGCTGAAATATAACTCACGAAGGCATGTAAACGAGCTCGATGCACTCACCATGGTGCAAGTCATGGCAAGGCAAGCATACATCCCTTAATAAGGCACAAAATACAAGCTAGACATGTCAAGAACAATGGCATAGCATACACGGATCAACTACAACAACGCCGGCAAAATCGCAAACGAGTTGACGATCTGCCCAGATTCACCACGAAGCAAAAGTAGAGCTCGATTGACTCAAGCTAGGGTGCTCCATAATTGCAAAGAAAGACATGGATGGATAGAGCATAACATGATTAACAAAACTCCTTTACTTATCATCCTCCAAAGAGGCACGGATCACTAGGAAACAAGCTGAACATATGGCATCATGAACTAAAATATCCCAGACTTAGTGAAAACAACTAAGTCCCTGAAAACAGATTACCGGGTGCCTCACTTTGCAAGCTTGCACAAGTCACCACACACATCCTAAAAATTCATGGGTTGCACCTCTGGAAATAAGACAAAATGCTTAATAAAACATATGAAGGACTCACAGGCATAGCATGCACGCAATAATCATGGCAAAAATGACAAAAGTCTAAGATGAACTAGCGGATCTGACAATTAACTCACGAAGCCTCCTTCTACCAGCATTTTGGGCATCAACATGAGCTCGAATGAAAATGATGCAATGGAAGTAATGATGTACTCGTCGAGACGAACATTTTGATATATCCTATGCCCAAATCGGAGCTACGGATGCAAAGTTACAGGAGGTCAAAGTAGGCATAAAAAATTAGGGTTAGGGACGAAAAAGTCAACCGAGATGAATTTCTCAGATCTGGATCCAGATCCGCACGCTTCCCGATGCACGCCGGAGTTACTGTAGCAGCTCGCCGGACTTGACGGGGAAGAAGGCCGGCGTGGGAGGAGGAGGAAGAGGACGGCGGGGTCCGGCCGGATCCGGTGGAGGAGGCGGCGCCGGGAGCGGGCGGTGGCCGGCGGCGGCGTAGGCGGCGAGCGGCGGGGTCGGCGAGGGGCTCCGGCCGGCGTTGGCGCGCGGAGGCGGCGCGGCACCGGCGCAACGGCGGCAGGGAGGCGGCGAGCGGCTCGGGAGCTGGGCGGCGGCGGATGGCCCGGTCGGGCGCGGGAGCGGGCCGGCGCTGGTCCTGCGGGCCCGCGTCGGTGGGAGGCGGTGGCGATGTGGTCCGCCCGCCACGTGGCGGCGCCTGGCTGGCTGCGGCGATGCGTCCGGTCGGATCGGACGTGTCCGGCCGGCGCGGTGGATCTTTTTTTTAGGGTTTGGACGGGGAGAGATCCGAGATCCGAAACGGGGGGGCTATTTATAAGCATAAGTGGAGCTAGGAGAGTCCAAATGAGGTGCGGTTTTCGGCCACGTGATCATGATCGAATGCTCTAGGACATGGAGCAGAGTTTGGTGGGTTTTTGGGCCAAATTTGAGGGGTGTTGAGCTGCAACACACACGAGGCCTTTTCGGTCCCTCGGTTAACCGTTGGAGTATCAAACGAAGTCCAAATGATACGAAACTTGACAGGCGGTCTACCGGTAGTAAACCAAGGCCGCATGACAAGTCTCGTTCCAATCCGGAAATGTTTAATCCCCACACACGAAAGAAAGCTAGAAATGGCCATCGGAGGAGAACGAAGCGCCGGAATGCAAAACGGACAACGGGGAAAATGCTCGGATGCATGAGATGAACACGTATGCAAATGCAATGCACATGATGACATGATATGAGATGCATGAAAACAAAAACAACACACGGAGACAAAACCCGAACCCGAGAAATAAATATAACTTAACACCGGAAACGGCAAGAGTTGGATACAAATTTGGAAAGTCGTATCTGGGGCGTTACAACACTCCACCACTACGAAAAGATCTCGTTCCGAGATCTAGGACTGAAAGAACTCCGGGTACTCAGAACGGAGGTGATCCTCGCGTTCCCAGGTAGCTTCACGGTCGGAATGGTGAGACCACTTGACTTTGAGAAATTTTATTGACTTGTTGCGAGTCTTGCGTTCAGTCTCTTCAAGAATAGCAACTGGGTGCTCACGGTAAGAGAGATCTTCTTGGAGCTCAATGTCCTCGAAGTTGACGGTGCGGTCAGGCGTGTTGAAGCACTTTCGAAGCTGAGAGACATGGAACACATCATGAACATTTGCAAAGTTTGAAGGAAGCTCGAGTTGATAGGCGAGGTCGCCTCTCTTGCTGACAATCTTGAAAGGTCCCACGTATCTAGGGGCAAGCTTCCCTTTGATACCGAAGCGACGAGTACCTTTCATAGGAGAGACACGGAGGTAAACATGATCTCCGATCTCGAAAGCCAAATCACGGTGCTTACTATCATAGTAGCTCTTTTGGCGGGATTGGGCTGCTTTGAGGTTATTACGAATGACTTTGCACATTTCTTCTGCTTCTGTGATTAAGTCATTACCCAGCAGCTGACGTTCACCGGTTTCAGACCAGTTGAGAGGGGTACGGCACTTCCTGCCATACAGAATTTCAAATGGGGCATTGCCCGAACTTGCTTGAAAACTGTTGTTATAGGAGAATTCAGCATAAGGAAGACAATCCTCCCACTTCATGCCGAAGGAGATCACACAAGCCCTGAGCATATCTTCAAGAATCTGGTTGACACGCTCGACTTGACCGCTTGTTTGAGGATGGAAAGCTGTGCTGAAGCGGATGTTAGTGCCCATGGCCTTCTGGAAAGAATCCCAAAACTTCAAGGTAAAAATGCTGCCACGGTCTGAAGATATCACTTGAGGAATACCGTGCAGAGAGACAATGCGAGAGGTATAGAGTTCCGCCAATTGAGCTGCAGTGATCGACTCTTTGATAGGCAGAAAGTGAGCCACTTTGGTGAGCTTGTCGATGACAACAAATATAGCATCATTGCCACGCATGGACTTTGGAAACCCAGTCACGAAGTCCATTTCAATATGGTCAAACTTCCATTCTGGAATGGCAAGAGGTTGGAGGAGACCAGCTGGTCTTTGGTGTTCTGCCTTCACTCTTCTGCAGACATCACATTCATTCACGAATTGAGCGATCTCGCGCTTCATTCGAGTCCACCAATAAGCTTGCTTGAGGTCCTGATACATCTTCGTGCTCCCAGGGTGGATGGAGAGGAGAGAATTGTGAGCCTCGTTCATGATCACTTTACGAAGTTCACCTTTGGGCACAACAATACGATCCTCGAAGAAGAGAGTGTCCTTGTCATCAAGGCGGTAGCACTTGTACTTGGACTGACTCTTGGCAATCCCAATCTTCACCTTTTTCACCATAGCATCAAGAAGCTGGGCTTGGCGAATCTGGTCTTCTAGGGTAGGAGAGACTTGAAGGTTGGCGAGGAAACCTTGAGGAACAACTTGCAGATTAAGTTTGCGGAAAACTTCACAAAGCTCGGGTTGATAAGGCTTGAGAATCAGACTGTTGCAGTAGGCCTTTCTGCTCAAAGCGTCAGCAATCACATTGGCCTTGCCTGGAGTATACTCAATACTCGGATTATACTCTTGAATCATTTCGACCCATCGAGTTTGCCTTAGGTTGAGATTAGGCTGAGTGAAGATGTACTTGAGACTCTTGTGATCAGTGAAAATGTCCACTTTTCTTCCCAATAGAAGATGTCTCCAAGTCAAAAGAGCATGCACAACTGCCGCCAACTCGAGATCATGAGTGGGGTAGTTCTTCTCATTAGGCTTCAACTGGCGAGATGTATAAGCAACAACTTTCTTCTCTTGCATCAAAACTGCGCCAAGACCTTGGAGAGAGGCATCACAAAAGACCTCGTACGGCTTGGATTCATCAGGCGGAGTCAGAACTGGAGCAGTGATCAACTTCTCTTTCAAAGTGTTGAAAGCAATATCACACTCTGGAGACCAAACATACTTGACGTGCTTCTGAAGAAGATTTGAGAGAGGCTTCGCGATCTTGGAAAAGTTTTCAACGAATCTTCGGCAATAGCTTGCGAGACCGAGAAAACTGCGGAGTTGCTTCACATTCTGAGGAGGTTCCCAATTCACAATTGCGGAAACCTTCTCGGGATTCACGGAAATGCCCTTGGCAGAGATGATATGACCAAGATAAAGAACCTCATCGAGCCAAAATTCACACTTGGAGAACTTGGCATAGAACTGATGTTCCCTGAGTTTATCGAGAACCAAACGCAAGTGCTTGGCATGATCTTCCTTGTTCTTCGAGAAAACCAGAATGTCATCAAGATAGACCAAAACGAAGTCATTGGTGTAGGCGTTGAAGATGAAATTCATCATGCGAGAGAACGTCGGAGGAGCGTTGGCGAGGCCAAAAGACATGACAGTGTATTCATATGAACCAAAGCTTGTTCTGAAAGCTGTCTTGGGAATATCTTCTTCACGAATGCGAATCTGGTGATAACCCATACGGAGATCAAGCTCGGAGAATACTTGGGCACCCTTGAGTTGTTCGAACAGCTCATTAATGTTGGGAAGTGGGTATTTGTTCTTGATGGTCTTCTTGTTCATTGGACGGTAATCAACACAAAGTCTGTCCGTTCCATCCTTCTTCTTCACAAAAAGAACACCACAACCCCACGGAGAAGTACTAGGCCGAATGAGACCCATTCTTTCTTGCTCATCGAGTTGCTTCTTCAGCTCCTTCAACTCTTCAGGTCCGAGCTTGTAAGGACGTTTGCACACAGGTTCCGTGCCAGGTTCAAGTTCAATAACGAATTCAACTGGCCGGTGCGGAGGCATTCCTGGGAGCTCTTCTGGAAAGACGTCTTGATATTCGCAAACAACTGGAATTTGAGAGATGGCATCCAATTCACCCTTCTCATTGAGAGAAAACAGACGGATAGTATTATCCCGAGCGGCAAAGACAATTACATCCTCAGACGAATGAGTCAATTGAATCTGCCTGGCTGCACAATCAAGCTGAGCCTTGTGCTTAGAAAGCCAATCCATCCCGAGAATAAGATCAATATCCGAGTTACCAAGAACCATTGGGGAAGAAAGGAACTTGTAGTCGCCCAATGTGATAGTAACATCTGGCACCTCCAGACTAGCACTCAAACGTTTGCCAGGAGAAACGATATCCATTTGTTTACCCAAATGAGAAGAAACGAACTCATGCTTGGTAAAAAATGGCTTAGACATGAAACAATGCGATGCACCCGTGTCAAAAAGAACTCTTGCAGGAATATCATTAACATGAAGGTTACCCATGATCACATCTGACGAATCCTCTGCCTGGGCTGCATTCACCATGTTGACCTTGGCGTTCTTGGGGTTATGCTTGACCACAGCTGTACTTGCCGATCTGATAGGAGGAGGAGGAAGATGCCTCTGGTTGAAACACTTGTTGGCATAGTGACCCTTCTGTTGGCACTTGTTGCACGTGACCTTTGAAAGCGGACGGTGATACGGAGCACTCGATCTTGGAGGTTGAGACGAAGTCTTGTTCTGAAAGCCTGGGTTGGGTGGGTGGGAAGAACCACTGCCACCTTTGCTCTTCTGCTGATACGGCTGACGGAACAGAGGAGGAGGAAGCCAAAACTTCTGCTGCTTGGCCACTTGAGTAGAGGAAGAAGGAGTAACATCTCTGACTCGCTTCCTAGAAGCATCACACCTCAACTGAGCAGCCTCTTGCTTCAGTGCCATGTTGTAAAACTCATCGTATCTCAAGGGCTCAAAGAGGACAAGAGCGAGCTGAATATCTTCTCTGAGACCACCCCTGAACTGGTATATCATGCTCTTCTCATCAGGCACGTCCTGCTTGGCAAAGCGGGCAAGCTTCTGGAACAATTTGTTGTAGTCATAGATAGACAAAGAACCTTGCTTCAGATTGCGGAATTCCTCACGCTTGCTTTCAACCACGCTCTGCGGAATGTGATGAGCTCGGAAATCTCGACGGAAATCATCCCAAGTGATAACACGTCCACCTCTGGAATCCTTGTACTGCTAGAACCATTCTACAGCTTGATCTTTGAGTTGGAAGGAAGCGAACTTGACAAAGTCCTCAGGCCTGACGTTACTGCACTCGAAATGCTTACACAGATCCACAAGCCAATCGTCAGCATCGGTTGCCTCAACACAATTGTTGAAAGTCTTTGGCCCGTTAGCAAGGAACTGGTTGAGTGTAGCAAAGTGACTCTGATTGCTGCCTTGATTCCCTTGATTGCCTTGATTGCGCTCTTGAAGAATTTGCATGATCAGCTATGTGTTTGCATTGGTTGCGGCCATCACAGCTTGCCATGCCTCTGGAGGAGGTGGAGGCGGTGGCGGATCAGGATTCGGAGTCGTGCGCGTTGGAGGAGCCATCCTGAAGAGGTTGACCACCATTAGCACATTGATAGATAAATGAAGCTGAAACCAACGGAATGAAAATTGCAACATATAGTCTTCACATCCGAACAAAATGAACGAATGCATTCCTCTTCAAATGGTCACATATCCATAAATTGAGAAGCCACGTAGAATTAAGGTAGAGAAATAAATCAACAAGGTACGGATCAAGAACGAAAAATCGGTAAGAAATCCCAATCTCAAACCAATATCCGTGGAAGAAGAACTAGAGCTACAAGAATTCCCACCTATGAAACTCCCGAACCTTTCCGGTTATGCAATCAGGTGTTGGGGATACAGGGGAAGCATAATATCTCACCGAAACTAGCAATTCGTACATCCAGCTGTATCCATCCTTCAACACATAACCAAGAAAACTTCGGAAACCATCTACCTCAACCTTCGAAAAGCATCCGTTATACAAGTTATGGCGATACTCCCGAACTCCCACCCCAGTACTGGGTGGCGGCGAGGTTATCTCACCAACGAACTGCATAAAAGAGATTTTCGATGTCGGCGAACATATCTCAAGTATTCCAGAATTGCAACGATAAAATTATGATGACAACACCTCAGAGCTCAACTCCCCGGGACACTTCCACTAAACCCCTGACAGGAGGCACCAAGACAGTATTCTCATCATAAGCCATCGGAACAAATCCAAGATACTCGCGTGATCCTAAAATTTTTTTAGTGAAATTTGAGAAGAGAAGAGTCAAAACTCTACGTCAGGATGCCTTACCAGAGCGATGAGGAGACTGGGAAGTAAAAAGGATTCCTAAACTCTCCGATATATAATTCCTAAGGACTCAAAACATTTTTCTAGACACAACTCGGCTGCTAAGACGATCAAGCAATGGGGCTCCTAAGGTCGGGGAAGGCTCTGATTACCAACTTGTAATGCCCTCGATGCGGCTATAGCTCCCACGTGTCGAGGCACGACTTAGAGACATAACCGCATGGAAAGCAATGTCGCAAGTCAGGCAATCATTACAACATCCCATGTAATACATAATAAAAGGGGAAGACACATAGTTGGCTTACACTCGCCACGTCACATCAGAGTACATAAATAACATCCATCATACAAGCACTCATGGCCCGACTACGGCGCCAAAATAGAAGAAAACCCAACATGCGACAAGGCCCTGAATCGAACCCCAACTAGGCACCACTACTGATCATCGGGGAATGAAACATAATAACGCTGAGAGTCCTCGTCGAACTCCCACTTGAGCTCGTACTCGTCACCTGGAGCGGAATCACCTAGACCTGCATCTGGAGTTATAGTATCTGTGAGCCACGGGGACTCAGCAATCTCGCACCCTCGTGATCAAGACTATTTAAGCTTAGAGGAATGGATGAGGCAAATATATGTGGAGCTGCAGCAAGCGACTAGCATATATGGTGGCTATCTTATACGCAAAAGAGAGCGAGAAGAGGAGGCAAAGCACGAGCGAGAATCTAGAAGAACAACCTGCGCAAGCATAACTCCAACACCGTGTCCACTTCCCGGACTCCGCCGAGAAGAGGCCATCACGGTAACACACTCAGTTGATTCATTTTAATTAAGTTTAGTTAAAGTTATCTACAACCGGACATTAACAAATTCCCATCTGCCCATAACCGCGGGCACGGCTTTCGAAAGTTCAATCCTTGCAGGGGAGTCCCAACTTAGCCCATGACAAGCTCTCACGGTCAACGAAGGAATATACCTCCACCCGAGACACACCGATCAGACTCGGTAACCCGGTACAACAAGACAATTCGACAGGTTAAAACAAGACCAGCAACACCGCCCGAATGTGCCGACAAATCCCGATAGGAGCTGCACATATCTCTTTCTCAGGGCATACTCAGATAGGTCAAGCTACGAGTAAAACCAACCCTCAAGTTTCCCCGAGGTGGCCCCGCAGGCTGCCCAGTTCGGACCAACACTCAGAGGGAGCACTGGCCCGGGGGGGTTAAATAAGATGACCCTTGAGTCTGCAGAACCCAAGGAAAAGAAAAGGCTAGGTGGCAAATGGTAAAACCAAGGTTGGGCATTGCTGGAAAAGCTTTAATCAAGGCGAAATATCAAGGGGTTCCCATTATAACCCAACCGTGTAAGGAACGCAAAAACCGGGAACATAACACCGATATGACGGAAACTAGGGCGGTAAGAGTGGAACAAAACACTAGGCGAGAGGCCGAGCCTTCCACCCTTTTCCAAGTATATAGATGCATTAAGATAACATAGCAATATGATGATATCCCAACAAGTAAATAAATGATGTTCCAACAAGGAACGGCCTCCAATCTTCACCTGCAACTAGCAACGCTATAAGAGGGGCTGAGCAAAGCGGTAACATAGCCAATCAACGGTTTGCTAGGACATGGTGGGTTAGAGGCTCAACATGGCAATTAGGAGGCTGACAAGCAAAAGGTAGGCATCGTAGCATTGGCATAGCAAGAGCGAGCAAACTAGCATAACAAAGATAGTAGTGATTTCGAGGGTATGATCATCTTGCCTGCACAGTTGTCAGAGTTGACTGGATCCTAACAAGCAAACTCAACGGGCTCCCGATAGCGAACTCGTCTCCCGGCTCTACCCAACAAGACAAACAAGCAACAAGGATACAATCAACCACGTGCAAGACCAAGCAATATGATGAAATGATGATATGCTATGCGGGATGCAAAATGCAAGATATGACAGGAAATGCATGAACCTGGCCTCAACTTGGAATTCCAAGGGTGAAACTAGATAGAGGGGATGAAATCACTTGAAAACTATATAAAGATCATTGGAATCGGAGTTACGGTTTGGAAATGGCAAGCGTTTTAAGATATGACACCGGTCTGCGATTTACAGCAAGTAGGCATCTAAATGCAACGAAATGAACATGCTACAGCCACCAAACAAGACAACAAAGTACATGGCAGGGGTGCACACAAGATGCTTAACAAAATACTAGCACTGAGCCACGGCCAATTCATCCATTAAGAGGTTCAAACAAGCATGGAAAAAACGCAAATGCAAAACAGATTCCAGACTTAGTGAAATTAACACTTGTCTGAAATTTCAGATCACGAAGCCCTCTTCGGAGCAGCAAAACAACATGATACATGACCTGAACATGACAAGTAAGAACATGGCATGGGGATACTCAACAAGCTTAACAAAATACCCAAAGTTACCTGGGGCCAAAAGGGTTCACAAAATATATTAACGGGCACACGAACATAGCATAAAACACAATCAGTTTTCAGACTTAGTGAAAACTGAGACATGCTGAAATATAACTCACGAAGGCATGTAAACGAGCTCGATGCACTCACCATGGTGCAAGTCATGGCAAGGAAAGCATACAGCCTTTAAGAAGGCACAAAATAAAAGCTAGACATGGCAAGAACAATGGCATAGCATACACGGATCAACTACAACAACGCCGGCAAAATCGCAAACGAGTTGACGATCTGCCCAGATTCACCACGAAGCAAAAGTAGAGCTCGATTGACTCAAGCTAGGGTGCTCCATAATTGCAAAGAAAGACATGGATGGATAGAGCATAACATGATTAACAAAACTCCTTTACTGATCATCCTCAAAAGAGGCACGGATCACTAGGAAACAAGCTGAACATATGACATCATGAACTAAAATATCCCAGACTTAGTGAAAACAACTAAGTCTCTGAAAACAGATTTACCGGGTGCCTCACTTTGCAAGCTTGCACAAGTCACCACACACATCCTAAAAATTCATGGGTTGCACCTCTGGAAAGAAGACAAAATGCTTAACAAAACATATGAAGGACTCACAGGCATAGCATGCACGCAATAATCATGGCAAAAATGACAAAAGTCTAAGATGAACTAGCGGATCTGACAATTAACTCACGAAGCCTCCTTCTACCAGCATTTTGGGCATTAACATGAGCTCGAATGAAAATGATGCAATGGAATGAAATGACGTACTCGTCGATACGAACATTTTGATATATCCTATGCCCAAATCGGAGCTACGGATGCAAAGTTACGGGAGGTCAAAGTAGGCATAAAAAATTAGGGTTAGGGACGAAAAAGTCAACCGAGATGAATTTCTCAGATCTGGATCCAGATCCGCACGCTTCCCGATGCACGCCGGAGTTACTGTAGCAGCTCGCCGGACTTGATGGGGAAGAAGGCCGGCGTGGGAGGAGGAGGAAGAGGACGGCAGGGTCCGGCCGGATCCGGTGGAGGAGGCGGCGCCGGGAGCGGGCGGCGGCCGGCGGCGGCGTAGGCGGCGAGCGGCGGGGTCGGCGAGGGGCTCCGGCCGACGTTGGCGCGCGGCGGCGGCGCGGCACCGGCGCAACGGCGGCAGGGAGGCGGCGAGCGGCTCGGGAGCCGGGCGGCGGCGGATGGCCCGGTCGGGCGCGGGAGCGGGCCCGCGTCGGTGGGAGGCGGCGGCGATGTGGTCCGCCCGCCACGTGGCGGCGCCTGGCTGGCTGCGGCGATGCGTCCGGTCGGATCGGACGTGTCCGGCCGGCGCGGTGGATCTTTTTTTTAGGGTTTGGACGGGGAGAGATCCGAGATCCGAAACGGGGGGGGGGGCTATTTATAGGCATAAGTGGAGCTAGGAGAGTCCAAATGAGGTGCGGTTTTTGGCCACGCGATCGTGATCGAACGCTCTAGGACATGAAGCAGAGTTTGGTGGGTTTTTGGGCCAAATTTGAGGGGTGTTGGGCTGCAACACACACGAGGCCTTTTCGGTCCCTCAGTTAACCGTTGGAGTATCAAACAAAGTCCAAATGATACGAAACTTGACAGGCGGTCTACCGGTAGTAAACCAAGGCTGCATGACAAGTCTCGGTCCAATCCGGAAATGTTTAATCCCCACACACGAAAGAAAGCTAGAAATGACGATCGGAGGAGAACGAAGCGCCGGAATGCAAAACGGACAACGGGGAAAATGCTCGGATGCATGAGATGAACATGTATGCAAATGCAATGCACATGATGACATGATATGAGATGCATGAAAACGAAAACAATACACGGAGACAAAACCCGAACCCGAGAAATAAATATAACTTAACGCCGGAAACGGCAAGAGTTGGATACAAATTTGGAAAGTCGTATCTGGGGCGTTACACTGAGACAGCAGTTGGAACTGGTCTACCAAATCATTATCTTCACCAAGCTTACTGGTTCTATTCCCTCAACTCGTTCATTTCCTCATAACTGTGTTGTGTGTTTGTTCATATCTGTGTTTGAAGACTTTGACTGAAGACTTTCTCAATTTCCTTAGTTCAATTTGTTCATTCTGTTTGTCTTCATCCTGTGTTATCCTGTGCTTACGCTTCATGTACTCTGTGCCTATCTTCATTTCATCATGATGACTATGCTTGTATTCTGTTATGTTTACTTTTGAGTACTTATTCCGCTGCTAGTAGTTCTTCATAAAGGAATTTCCTCACCGACAAATTCCTTAGTGAAGAATTTCTTAAAAATCGCCTATTCACCCCCCTCTAGTCGATATAACGCACTTTCACGTAGCATATCCGGCTCGATGGAGAGATTAGTGTGCCGCACGAGGCACCATAGCTCGACGTACTGCACCATGGCCGCCAGCCCAAGCGCGCCTCGGATGTCCTGCACCCAAGAGCGCTGGTGCAGGCCATCACGCACGCAATGCTCCTTCCGGAGACGCCTTGGGACGAGAGCGAGAATGAGTGGGGCGATCTTGGCCACGGACCTGCCATCGATCTAGTGGTCGGTCCATGTAACACCCACGATGCGGCTATATCTCCCACGTGTCGGGGCACGACTTAGAGGCATAGCCGCATGGTAGGTTTGTCGCAAGAGGCGTAATCTTCACACAATCCCATGTACTGAATAAGAAAGGGATAAAGAGTTGGTTTACAATCGCACTTCACACAAATAACATAGTCAAACATACATCATCCGGAAAACAAACAAGGTCCGACTACGGAACCAAAATAAAAGAAGACAACCCCAAATGCTAGATCCTCGATCGTCCCAACTGGGCTCCATTACTGATCAACCGGAAAAGACACAAAACAATGATCAAGATCTTCATCGAGCTCCCGCTTGAGCTCGGTTGCGTCACCTGCACTGGTATCATCGGCACCTGCAACTGTTTGGAAGTATCTGTGAGTCACGAGGACTCAGCAATCTCACACCCGCGAGATCAAGACTATTTAAGCTTATGGGTAGGGTAAGGTAATGAGGTGGAGCTGCAGCAAGCACTAAGCATACATGGTGGCTAACATACGCAAATGAGAGCGAGAAGAGAATCAACGCAATGGTCGAGAAGCTAGAAGTGATCAAGAAGTGATCCAGAAACTACTTACGCACAACCATAACACAAGAACCATGTTCACTTCCCGGACTCCGCCAAAAAGAGACCATCACGGCTACACACGTGGTTGATTCATTTTAATTAAGTTAAGTGTCAAGTTCTCTACAACCAGATATTAACAAATTCCTGCCACATAACCGCGGGCACGGCTCTCGAAAGTTTATACCCTGCAGGGGTGCCCCAACTTAGCCCATCACAAGCTCTCACGGTGAACGAAGGATATTCCTTCTCCCGAAAAGACCCGATCAGTCTCGGAATCCCGGTTACAAGACATTTCAACAATGGAAAAACAAGACCAGCAAGACCACCCGTTGTGTCGACAAATCCCGATAGGAGCTGCACATATCTCGTTCTCAGGGCACACCAGATAAGCTAAGCGTACAGGTACCAACATAACCCAAGTTGCCAAGGGACGGTCCCGCACTGTGCTCTAGTTTGGACCAACACTCAAAGGAGCACTAGCCTGGGGGTTTAAAATAAAGAGACCCTTGAGTCTGCGGAACCCAAGGGAAAAAGGCTTAGGTGGCAAATGTTAAAACCAAGGTTGGGCCTTGCTGGAGGAGTTTTATTCAAAGCGAACTGTCAAGGGGTTCCCATAACACCCAACCGCGTAAGGAACGCAAAATAAAGGAACATAACACCGATATGATGGAAACTAAGGCGGTAAGAGTGGAACAAAACACCAGGCATGAGGCCGAGCCTTCCACCCTTGACCAAGTATATAGATGCATTAATTAAAATAAGAGATATTGTGATATCCCAACATATCCATGTTCCAACATGGAACAAACTTCAACTTCACCTGCAACTAGCAACGCTATAAGAGGGGCTAAGCAAAAGCGGTAACATAGCCAAACAACGGTTTGCTAGGAAAGGTGGGTTAGAGGGTTGACATGGCAATATGGGAGGCATGATAAGCAAGTGGTTGACATAGCGATAGAACGGACAATTAGCAAAGCATAGATATAAGTGATTTCGAGGGTATGGTCATCTTGCCTGAAATGCCGCAAGGAAGAAGAACGAGTCCAAGAAGAAGACAAACGGCCGGAGTCGAACGGATCCTCACAACTCTGGAACGAAACCGAAGCTAACGAGAGAAGCAACCCGGAAAGAAGCAAGCAACATAGTAAACAACCATCACATAAACATGGCATGATGCACAACCAAGGATGATGGATGTCCGGTTTAAATATGCATGGCATGGCAAAGTGCAACAAGCAATACTACAAATTAAGTGGAGCTCAATATGCAACGAGTTGCATATTGATGAAACACCACCTTCATTTATTTAGTTCTCTCCCGTTTATGTACCCAACTATATTAATTGTTGTTAAGCATGGCAAGAGGTGAAACGTGAGTAAAATACACAGTTAGGCTAAATTAGGCCTTAAACATCAAACAACAATTCCGGTAAATCCTCATGTGCATTAGCAATTTAATGCAACAACAATTCTAAACATTTTAAATGTTGTTAACATGATGCGGATGATATATGCAAGTCTTAAGCAATTTTTATGAAAACGTTGATAAGAGCATTATGAAGCATTGGTCACCGTGGTGGAAAGAAAGGGTGCCACAGCGACGATAACGAAAACGGTGCCACGACAACGCTTTGGTTCCGGTAACTCGATTGAGATGCCGGTGGAAAATAACAAGTGTGCGGAACATGCAAGAGTGACGGGGAGTGATCCCGGTTACCGGGTTCCCATGAGACGATGGCATGGCAATGGGGAACATGCAAGAAAAACGTTGGGCATGGTGCAAACGCGAGCATTTCATACAACACATCACAGGCATTCGTTCACGGACGGTCATCTCGAGGTTATACTTTCGAGGTGTGCGTTTTCGAAGCGTATCGAGTTCGTCGAGGGAAGTAATCGTACACGGGTCTTCGCTTTATAGTCCGACTTGGCGAATCCAAAACGGTTGTCGGTGGTGGAACTTGGCGCTGTATTGGGAAGTAGTTGTACTCGCAGTCTTCGGCGACGGTAGTTGTACACGGTTCGTAGACGTTCGTGTCTTCTGTAGAGGTACTTGCACATGCGTTACACGGGTCTTCGACGACGGTACTGGTACACGTTGTAGTCGTTGTAGTCGAACTTGAAGGGACATGGGTGTCGTGGTACTCCTCGCGTTCCGGAACCGAAGTGGTACTAGGCAATATCAGGGACGGTCTTCGCGTTTCGGTGCGGTGTAGTGGTACATGTTAACAATCATCGTGGTACTTGGTGGTCCGGGTCTTGGCGGATCCAGGTTCTCTCAACATAGTTGTACAGTGCGGTGGCTTGGTGCGACACTGATCCAGTCAACGCAGCGGTTCTCCTCCCATTCTATGTACAGGATGTCGTACATGGAGGTTGAGGCCGCGATGTCGGCCGACGAACTGAAGGAGGCGACAATTCGGCTCCTGCAGCAAAACGACGGCGAGGCGGAGAAGGGGACGGCAGGCAGCGGAGGTCACGGGGAACGCAGGGGCCGCAGGCGAGCTCGCTCGGGGAGCTCCTCGGGCGCATCTAGTCGGGGTCGAAGCTGACGTGACGAGGGGCGTCGGGCTTCGCAGGTGGATCTGAGGTCGCGATGCAGCGACGGTCATCTGAAGCGGGGACGTGGGGCCCTTCCGGCGGGACCCGGCCGGGAACGGGCAGGGCGGCGGAGGATCTTGGGCGCCGGACAGGAGGCCGGGCCATGAGGCCATGAGAGGCACAACGAGAAGGGCTCGGCCCCTGGCGCGTGCGGGATGGGAAGGAGCAGTGCGGGGACGGCAGGGGCGCTATCACGGGGCTCGTCCATGGCGTCCCTGACCTCCGGATCACAACGGGGCAGCGAGGAGGGGTTTCTCCAGCGAGCGGCGGGATGGAGCGGACGGCTGGCGGTGGAGGAGAAGGATGGCGACGCTGGTGGGAGAAGGAGGCGGGGCACGGGGCTCGCGCGTGCTGGGGAACGCCTCTCCCTGGCGATGCGTGTGGGAGCGAGGGGATAGGGCGCGAGGCGTGTGTGGCGGCGGAGGGAGGATGAGGGAACGAGCGGTCGAGGGGAGAGGGATGAGGGGATCGAGCAGCTAGGGTTAGGATGCGGCTGGGCTGCGGGAATGGATGGCCTGGCTGGGAGATGTTGGGCCTAGGGAGGCCAGCTGCTGGGCCTTGGGCCACTTTGGCTGCGGGGGAAGGATGGGCTGGCCTGGCTGACTGCTCTCTCTCTCTCACACTTATAAACTTTAGCAGAAAAGAATTAGCGGAAAGAAAAAAGAAAGAGAAAGCTAGGGAAAAAATAATTTGAGCACGGGGTTTATTTTCTTGGACTCACAAAAGAATGTGTGATCCAAGAAATTAGGAATGGCCATGATTGAAAGATTAAATTCAAATTCCTTTGAATTTAATTCAAAAGGTTTGAACTAGGGTTTGGTAAAAGGAAGGTCCAAAAAAATGTTGAGATTATTGATGGAGCTCCGGAAAAAGATGATAGAATTTATGGCAAGGTTGGAGACCAAGAATTAAGATAACAAAGGCATTGGGATAATTTGCAAGTGTGTTATGGTGAATTCCAAATTAAAGAAATATTTAATATAGCTCCCTAATATCGGGAGGATATGTTATAAAGAGAAGTCACCCGTCCCTCGATTTAAATGGAACGAAGATCCATACGATTTATTTAGTTAAGTTGCAAAGATTAATGACATGATGGCATGATGCAATGCCCATGATGCAATGCAAAATATGCAATGATGAATGCAACAAGCAAAACAAAACACACGACGAAACTTGGAAAACATGGAAGGCCTCTGGAGCTCCGGTCTTGGGGCGTCACAACACTCCACCACTACAAGAGGATCTCGTCCCGAGATCTAAGGATGGCACCGAAGAGAAACGGAAGAGGAAGAGAAGAGGTAAAACTAAGTTGCTTCTTTGACAAACGAGTGAAACTAACAAACCTTGAGAGGTTTAAAACTTGAAAGAACACAACTGTAACGCCCCGGATACAACTTTCCATATTTGTAACTCCGACTCTTGCCTTTTCCGGAGATGCGATATGAGTTTTTCCTCATGGTTGGGTTTTTGTCTTCGTTTTGCATTTTTTCCATGTCATGCATTTCATATCATGTCATCATGTGCATCACATGTTGCATACGTGTTCGTCTCATGCATTCGAGCATTTTCCCCGTTGTCCGTTTCGCAATCCGACACTCCTACGTCCTCTGGCGTCCCCTTTTGTCTCTTGTTCGTGAGCGGGTGTTAAACATTCTCGGAATGGACCGAGATTTGACAAGCGGCCTTGGTACACCACCGGTAGACCGTCTGTCAAGTTTCGTGCCATTTGGAGTCTGTTTGATACTCCAACGGTTAACCGGGGAACTGTAAAGGCCTCGTGTGTGTTGCAGCCCAACACCCCTCTAAAGTGGCCCAATAATCCATCGAAACCCCTCCATCCTCTCGGCCGTTCGATCACAATCGCGTGGCCGAAAACCGCACCTCATTTGGACATTCCCACCTCCTTCTACCTGTATATATGTGCTCCCCTCCGAAAATTCGCGTAGATGAAACCCTAGCAAACTCCCTCTTCGCGCCGCCGGACAAAAACCCCGCCGCCGGACATGTCCGCCGCGCCGGGCCACCTCACTCCGGCCAATCCGAGCACGCCACCTAAGCACTGCCGCCTCACTCCTCCACTCGCGTGCCGCCACATGTCGCCGCTGCCCTCCTCCACCCCGTGGCCCGCCAAGCCAATCCGGGACCCGCACGGGCCTGAATCTCCGCCACCGAGGCCCGCGAGCGCCCGCGCGCGCTACCGCTCCCCCCGAGCACCCCGCCGCTGTTGCGCCCCGCCGCCGTCACCCTCGCGCACCACCGCCGTCGTCCAAGCTCGCCCGCGGCCGCCCGAGCCACCCATGGTCGCCCGACCTGCCCGCCGTCGTTCGCCGCTCGCCGCCTCGCCCGCTCCGCCCCATTGCCGCCGCCGAACCGCTTCACCGGTCGCCGCCCCTTCGTCTCCGCCGCCGAAGCTCGCCGTCCTCCTCGCCGGCGCCTGGATCCGGCGACCTCGACGTCTCCGGCGAGTCCCTGCGTCTCTCCGTCTTCTCCCTCATCAACTCCGGCCACCTCCTCCCCAAGATCCAGCGAACCTCGTAATCCGTGCTGGGTCAACCCTAGATCCGGAGGGTGAGATTTTCCTCCAAGTCATTTTCTGGCATATTTTCAAGCCCTGTTCAACATGCCATAACTCCTCATCCGTAGATCCGTTTTGCATGCATGATATGTCAAACTGTTCATCATGATGTGCTCTTCATTTGGTTCCATTGTGCCATGCTTGTTTGGGTCCATCTTGATGCCCAAATCGTTGATGCAAGAGTGCTATAAAATGTTAGGTGCTAATTCTTAGCAGAGTATGAGCATTTGTCATTTTTGCTACATTTGTTGTGTGCTACATATGGACTTGGCTCTACATGTATTTTGGTCTATGCTATGCCATCTTTACAGGGGTGTATGCCATGTATTTTTGTGATCTTTGTGGTGACTAGCACAAGCATGCAAAGTAACTCTCGTGATATTGCTGATTTCAGAGACTTAGAATTTTACCAAGTCATTGCTCTGCTGTTATTTTTATGCCATGTATTCATGTTGCTACAGTGAGATCCATGCTTTGTTTGAGTATCTTCAGTAAGGATGATTTTGACATATGGTTGTGCTCTATCCATCCATGTCTCTGTTTGCAATTATGGAGTGCCCTAGCATGATGTAATCTTGCTCTACTTTTGCTATAAAGTGTTCCTGGCAGATTGTTTACATGTTAATCAATTTTGCCATGGTTGTTGTAGTTGATCCATGCATGATATGAACTTGTTCTTGCCTTGGTTAGCTTCTTGAACATGCCATCTTGCTAATTATATGCTTATCTTGTCATGCAATGCCTTGTGTTGAGTGAATCGAGCTCACAAACATGCCTTCATAATTCTGTTTTTTCCATGCCCAGTTTTCTGCCAAGTCTGAATCTGTTAACGGAACTTGCTATCTTTACATGGGTGCCATCTTATCTTCTGATCATTTTTGGCTTATGGTCAGTAAGGGGCTTGTGTTCTATGCTTTGAGTAGATTCATGCCATGCCTTATTTTGCTATGATATGTTCTTGTAGCATGTTGTTTGCTTGCTCTAATTATTGCTTCCTGATGTTAATTCCTGGCATGTTAGTATTTTCACTAAGTCTGTGATGCTGATATCTTTTGCACTTTTGCCATGCTTGTTTGAACCTGCTATTGTGTGATTTAGCCGTAGCTCAGTGTTCATCTTTTGTCAAGCATCTTGAGTAGATCACTGCGATGTGCTTTGTTGCTATGTTGGAGTGCAGTAGCTTAGTTTCTTATTGCATTGTAGATGGCATCGTTTTCTTAATCGCAGAATTGTGCCATTCTTGTTTTGCTTGCCATTTGCAAACCGTGCATCCGATTCTGCTGATCTTTATATCGATTTCGACCGAAATAAACTCATCTTTCCAGCGGCACACTTGGTTTGCCAAGTTGATGCCTTGATCATCCTTTTTCCTTCCGGAACACGCATATGCATTGCATATCACATCCCGCATGTCATGTCATGTTTTGCATCATGTTGATTGTGCATTGCACCGTGATTGATTGTTGGTCCTTTGCTTGTGTTCTTGCTTTGGGTAGAGCCGGGAGATGAGCGCGTGATCGAGAAACCCATTGAGTACGCTTACGAGGATCAAGCTTTCGTCAACTCGGAGAACTTGGCAGGCAAGATGACCATACCCTCAAAATCACTTCTATCTTTGCTTGCTAGTTGTTCGCTCTATTGCTATGCCGCGATACCTACCACTTGCTATATCACGCCTCCCATATTGCCATGTCAAGCCTCTAACCCACCTTTTCCTAGCAAACTGGTTTTTGGCTATGTTACCGCTTTGCTCAGCCTCTCTTATAACGTTGCTAGTTGCAGGTGAATATGAAGTTTGTTCCATGTTGGAACATGGATATTGTTGGGATATCATTATTATCTCTTATTTACTTTAATGCATCTATATACTTGGTAAAGGGTGGAAGGCTTGGCCTTATGCCTGGTGTTTTGTTCCACTCTTGCCGCCCTAGTTTCCGTCATACCGGCGTTATGTTCCTTGATTTTGCGTTCCTTACGCAGTTGGGTCTTATGGGAACCCCTTGACAGTTCGCCTTGAATAAAACTCCTCCAGCAAGGCCCAACCTTGGTTTTACCATTTGCCACCTAAGCCTTTTTCCCTTGGGTTCTGCAGACTCAAGGGTCATCTTTATTTTAACCCCCCCGGTGTAACGACCCGGATTTGGTAAAATCCAAGTCTTTGTGCTTACTGTGCTATCCCTGGATCATAGCTAGCACGCACAGTAACAAAAATGAATATCAGTAAGACATACATCATTCTACTACAACGATAGATCCAGATATATATATAAATCATACCTTAGGCACAGCTCAAGCTGGTAGATAATACAGCGGAATTATACGTAGTCGCTAAGTTAGGCTCCATCAACGCCACTGGGCTCGTTGAGTGTAGACCATAACCCTATCGTCTCTTAATCTGTCAAGATCTGCACATGACAGGTGCAGGTGAGTACGTGGAATGTATTCGCAAGTTGCAAAGGAAAGTTTAACAGAATATATATGCAGGGTAAGAATTGTGGAGGTTTCATTTGCGTAAAGCCAATTTTCTCCTATACTAAATTTTATAAATTACTTTGGAATAGAAATAGTTTTTAGTATAAAAAGTAGGAGTGGGACACTTGGATATACGCACCAGTGCTCAGTCTCCAAAATAGTTTTAAAACATACATAGGGTTGAGGTGAAACACATTCACTGTGCTCATTCCTCAACTTTAACCCTTAAAATAGATTTTTAGAAAAGAGAGGGGAGATTCTTCTTCAGTCCAAGTCTTCAGTTGCTCAAAATTGCCCGTAATCGGGGGCACAACTAATCGATTAGGTTTAACCCTCTGCAGAGGTCGTACACGTTCCCCACATGACACAACCAACCCCGTTTATCGTTACACACTTGGGTGTACGACTAGGAGGAGATTGTGACGAAGCCTTTCCGTAACAGCCCCCTATACCGCCAAGCCGCCCGCAACTTCGGCACGAAGGCCTCTCTCCGATGGCGGTCCTGGGGTAGGGTTTCCCGTTAGTACTAAGCTAAGCCAGGGCCCATAGTAGCATGTGCATGTACTGGAAGCTACATCAAACTGTACTTGGAAGATCTCAGTCCCCTGGACGACGGTCCCCACCAAAAACCTGTGTGCAAGACCCCAGTCGGGCGCATTCACTTCAAGACCCCGATTGGGCGCAATCACTTGTAGACGCTCCCGTCAATACCATTCCGCCCAGGGAGTAGAAGTAAAAAAGTATATAATTTTGTTTTTAACAGTTTTCACAAAACGTTGCCCAAAAGAAGGCAAGTTTAAAGGTTTAAAACAATTTTGGTTTTCATCCCACCCATTTTATGCAAGCGTGGCCAAGCGTGTTTACAAGTCTTGAACCTATGGCTCTAGCTAGTAATAATACTTTGTAAAACTTTTGTAAAACATGCATAGTATTTAAATTCAAAGAGATATGCATAATATAAAAATATAGGTCAGAGCATGATCAAATTGCAACTTGCCTGATTCTTGAAGTTGATATATTCTATTTCGAGTCGTCTCTCCTTCACCTTACGATATATCTAACGATACAAGAAAATAATTTAACACACAACAATTGCAAATGAAGATCCAAATAAAAGATACAAATTCACAATAAATACATTCATAGGATAATTAGCATGACGTGGCTATGGTTTGAGATAGAATCAAGTTTGGTCTTAAACGAGACATGACATAGTCATATCCTAGTGTTGGATCAAGTGATACTAAGTGAAGATCTTGGTTTGATATAGAAGATGGGTTGTGAGACAAGTTCTTACAACAAATTCTATCATGAGATTATTTGGAATATTTGACTTGGGTTAAATAAAACTGACATGGCATAAGTTTCGAGATAAAAGGATTAAATCCTTAATCTTGTAACTTCAAAGTTTTGTGGTGATATCGAATGACCAGAGAGGTCTCATCTATCTAAGGATTTCTACTGAAGAATCAAATTCAATCTAATAAAGTTATTAAATTATGATTAAAGAAAGTCAAATTAAGGAGATGATGCTAAAACAGTGACTAAACATCATTGAAAAATTATTCTATGAGTTCTAACAGAATGGTGAGGTCCTAAGGTCCAACTTTCATATATAAAACATTTTTATATGATTTACAGAATAATAAAAGATATAGTGAAAATACTCATCTTACCATTTAAATCAAAACCAAATTTTAAATTGCCCAAAAGTGAGATTTTATAATTTCATATAAAAGTACAGGTTTCAACGAATCCGGAGGTATCTTATTTGTCAAAATCGGACATACGGTTTGGGAGATACGAATTTCCGAAGTTTGGATATTTTTCTGAATAAAAGAATTACGAGATTTAGAGAGCTCACCGGAGTTGGTCACCGGAGTTGGAAAAGAAGGTCGCCGGAGTTGTGGAAGAAGCTCCCTGACGTCAAGAAGGAGGACGGCGAAGAGGTCGATGAGGGAAGTCCGTTGGGCAATGTCCTGGGCTCGGTCTAGTCCCGTGGAGGCGTGGGGCGGCCGCCGGAGTTTCTGAACTCCGACGCGCAATTGACCGGGATGGGGTAGTAGATAGCTCCCAAAAGGAGAGGGCTTCGGACGAGGGCTGAGAGGGGCTCACGGGGTGCTTTTTATAGGGCTCGGGGATGTCCGAATTCGAGCAGATGAAGGGCCATAATGGTGGCGGTTCAGTTTCTCTATAATGGCCACTACACCTTGATTGATGGCGCACTAAGGGATGGGAGGGGTCGAGGGAGGCGAGGTGGTTCCGTTCAGAAGGTCAGTGGGTGCGGGGAATGGGAGAGGACGGGAGGAAGAGGTACAGGCATCCATGGAGTTCTAGTTCTACGTGATCCTGAGGTGGAAGAAGACCGAGAGGGAGATGGGCCAGGTAGGTCGGCCCATGTGGAAGAAAGAGAAACACAGAGAACAAAAACAAAATGTGTGAGGAAGAGATGGGTCAAGCCCAATAGCCTAGGATTAGGACACGTTTAGTATTATTTATTGATTTCTAAAAAGTTCAGGAATGCTAGAGGAAAATGTCAATAAGAAATGTTGACTACTACAGAACCATTATTTGGAGCTTAATAAAATAATCACAACAACAATATATTTTGTTGTACATTTATAAACAATGTTTTTATGGCCTTTTCAAGTTTGTACATATTTCTTAGGGTTTATAAATACCAAATTGATAAACGGGCTGCATTTAAATATTTCCAATAATATTTTGGAGAAGTCATATTATCTCCACTCATTAATAATATTTGTTTATCGGATATATTTAAACGAATTCAAAATCTTCAATTAAATTCTAAAATAAAACTCCAAAATTAAAAGAACTCCAAATTTCAAATAACTCATTTATGAAATATATATCCACCATATTTGAGAAAGTCATTTTATTCTCACTCCATAAATCTAAAGGTGGTTCAGAATATTTCATAGGAGTCCAAAACAAAGAAATCCAATTTGATTGGGTTTTTTACATGTCTCAAAAGTTTGTTTTTTGACAAACACAACAAATCACTCAATCATATCTTATTATTAACATTCCAAAATTTGGAAAATTTTGGGATGTTACAAACTACCACCCTTAAAAGAAATCTCGTCCTCGTGATTTGCAGAGGCTAGCAAGAAATAGGATAGAGTTTGAGTTCCTTGGGTTACTTCCCCGGGGTTTGGTCATAGCAGCTGTAGGTTTGTGGTTTATCCTTTTCGCTACTTGTCTTGAGGGAACATCTTCTGTTATATATAAGTCTTGCCTTCTAGTTAGCATTCCTGTGTCTGAGACTCTTGACGCCATTCTTGAGTACTCACCGATCTGTTGTATGACCCAATTATCATTCCAGGGTGTTCGGAAACTACCACCCTTAAAAACAAACTTGTGGGGGTTCCATAATTTCTTAATTCCATGATGGTTCTTCCTCGAGTTTCTGTGGTTTAGAACTGGGCTTTCCTCAAAAGAAAAGTCTTTCTCATAATCCATAGACACCAAAACTACTACCAAGACTCTCATGGTGGTCGAAAGCTTCTGATAGAACTCCTTCATGTTCCTTCCTTACCATACCATCTACGTTAGGCATGAGAGCCTATCTATAAGGGTAATACGGCTTACCATTCTATGGTTTTAGGCTTGCGCAACGACACTCTTCTTAGGGTTCAGGTCTCTCCGGTTTACCAATCACACATAGGAAAGTATATAATAAGAGTCTCGGGTATGGGGGCCAATCCATCCCGTACTCAAATCATTACTTCATATGTAGACAGGTGAACCGCGTGTTCTAACACTCGGTCTTCCTCACTCCTCTTAAAGAGGTCTTCACCTGCAAACCTAGTAAAACACTTTTGGGTGATGTTGACTATACAGTCGTGTAATAACTTACATCCGAGAAATAGCAGAACTTTTGTGTGCCAGAGTTGCATTCTCCTTATAATAGATTCCTTATTACATCCTTTAACCTCTCGTACAACTTCGAGTTCAAAATAGATTATTACAAGTGCTGCTACCCACATGGATTGGTATGGTCAAGCGTATAAATCCAACATTATTCCTTATTCCTTCGTAAGAAGTTTAGTCCAGCTAAAAACATGCGATGTAGTCCTTGAACTCTTTAATCCTATGCTCCTTCACGGCAGCCATGAACTTCATGTCCATCAGCTCAGCATATACCTCCCACAAATACTCTTGGGCATGATGGAGTCTGGCTTCAAGGATTTCCCCAATCTGATGTATGGATTCCATGGCAGCTTCACGAACAAAGTCGAAGAAGGTGGTTCGAGGTACTCGAGAAATGAAAAAGTATTGCCCAGTAGTCTTTGGACAAATCCTTTTTCACGGAAGAGGTGTACTTCCACGTACCAAAGTTCCACTCCATTTTCAATGAAAGGATAACCCTTGTAGATAGCATCTCCTTCAAGGTGAATATGTCCCATCATATCCTTCAAGATCTTTGTACAATCATGGTCACTAGTCAAAGTCATGATCATTTTTGGGCCCTTGTGGAATGACTCGTAAAGGGTTGCCATCTGCAGGTGAAAGGAAAGGTAGAGTTCAAAAAAACAAGGTATGTATCTCCTTCAAAGAAATGTGGTTGTTTCCACGAGGAAACGTTTAGTGGTTGGTTCGTCTATGGTTTAACATTTTGGTCTAGGTGAGATAGAGCTTAGGAAGGAAAAGAGATGGACACACACACACGCCACAATCAACAACCAACTCATATCTCAATGTTCTTAGAGTTTATAATAGGCTCGTTTACTACGGTTTCGTCCTGAAGTCTTCAATCCTTCAGTTCTTGGAAGTCTTCAGTGTGTGATGCTTCACCCGTTTGAAGGTATCCTACTAATCATCCGTAACATACACCTCTCAAGGTTGAATTAAATAGTACATACCTACGGAATTCGTATCCTAATAACGCAAGATTTTAAATCATACAACTCAAATGACAACAACATCAAATCAATGGCAAAGAACTCCAATAAAACTCCAAATTCACTCATAGATTTCAAACAAACAATTCCTATGGTACCTTCATCCACATGAGTTGGCATGGTCGGGCACACTAATCGCACTCTTTCGTTTATTTTACAAATCTCTTGGTGGGCTTGGATTCAAGTAGGATATTCCTTTGTGGTGGTAATCTTCACAACCATCTTGGTCTTGAGTGTCTTCAGTCCTTCTTTAACTTCTTGGATGTAAACCAGTATTGGAGACGCCTTTGTTTTACCATCATTTCCATGAAATAACCTTTCCATGATGTAAACTTCAGTTTCAAGGTCATTGGAGTCTGAGGTTGCCATCTAAGTTTTTGAAAGAAGACGAGAACTTAGTAAAGAAAACAAGAGGATACGAGAATGCTATTATTACTACTGAAAATATAAGTTGTTCCTATCAAGTTCTTCCAATTTCTAAGCCATTTCTAGGGTCACGTCCTACAGTCAACGTATGCTCTGATACCATTTTGTAACGACCCGGATTTGGTAAAATCCAAGTCTCTGTGCTTATTGTGCTATCCCTGGGTCATAGCTAGCACGCACAGTAACAAAAATGAATATCAGTAAGACTCAGTAAGACATACATCATTCTACTACAACGGTAGATCCACACACACACACATATATATATATATATATATATATATATATATATATATATATATATATATATATATATATATCATACCTTAGGCACAGCTCAAGCTGGCAGATAATACAGCGGAATTATACGTAGTCACTAAGTTAGGCTCCATCAACGCCACTGGGCTCGTTGAGTGTAGACCATAACCCTATCATCCCTTAATCTGTCAAGATCTGCACATGACAGATGCAGGTGAGTACGTGGAATGTACTCGCAAGTTGCAAAGGAAAGTTTAACAGAATATATATGAAGGGTAAGAACTGTGGAGGTTTCATTTGCGTAAAGCCAATTTTCTCCTATACTAAATTTTCTAAACTACTTTGGAATAGAAATAGTTTTTAGTATAAAAAGTAGGGGTGGGACACTTGGATATACGCACCAGTGCTCAGTCTCCAAAATAGTTTTAAAACATACATAAGGTTGAGGTGAAACACATTTACTATGCTCATTCCTCAACTTTAACCCTTAAAATAGATTTTTAGAAAAGAGAGGGGAGATTGTTCTTTAGTCCAAGTCTTCAGTTGCTCAAAATTGCCTGTAACCGGGGGCATGGCTAATCGATTAGGTTTAACCCTCTGCAGAGGTCGTACACGTTCCCCACATGACACAACCAACCCCGTTTATCGTTACACACTTGGGTGTACGACTAGGAGGAGATTGTGACGAAGCCTTTCCGTAACAGCCCCCTATACCGCCAAGCCGCCCGCAACTTCGGCACGAAGGCCTCTCTCCGATGGCGGTCCTGGGGTAGGGTTTCCCGTTAGTACTAAGCTAAGCCAGGGCCCATAGTAGCATGTGCATGTACTGGAAGCTACATCAAACTGTACTTGGAAGATCTCAGTCCCCTGGACGGCGGTCCCCACCAAAAACCTGTGTGCAAGACCCCAGTCGGGCGCATTCACTTCAAGACCCCGATTGGGCGCAATCACTTGTAGACGCTCCCGTCAATACCATTCCGCCCAGGGAGTAGAAGTAAAAAAGTATATAATTTTGTTTTTAACAGTTTTCACAAAACGTTGCCCAAAAGAAGGCAAGTTTAAAGGTTTAAAACAATTTTGGTTTTCATCCCACCCATTTTATGCAAGCATGGCCAAGCGTGTTTACAAGTCTTGAACCTATGGCTCTAGCTAGTAATAATACTTTGTAAAACTTTTGTAAAACATGCATAGTATTTAAATTCAAAGAGATATGCATAATATAAAAATATAGGTCAGAGCATGATCAAATTACAACTTGCCTGATTCTTGAAGTTGATATATTCTATTTCGAGTCGTCTCTCGTTCACGTTGCGATATATCTAACGATACAAGAAAATAATTTAACACACAACAATTGCAAATGAAGATCCAAATAAAAGATACAAATTCACAATAAATACATTCATAGGATAATTAGCACGACGTGGCTATGGTTTGAGATAGAATCAAGTTTGGTCTTAAACGAGACATGACATAGTCATATCCTAGGGTTGGATCAAGTGATACTAAGTGAAGATCTTGGTTCGATATAGAAGATGGGTTGTGAGACAAGTTCTTACAACAAATTCTATCATGAGATTATTCGGAATATTTGACTTGGGTTAAATAAAACTGACATGGCATAAGTTTCGAGATAAAAGGATTAAATCCTTAATCTTGTAACTTCAAAGTTTTGTGGTGATATCGAATGACCAGAGAGGTCTCATCTATCTAAGGATTTCTACTGAAGAATCAAATTCAATCTAATAAAGTTATTAAATTATGATTAAAGAAAGTCAAATTAAGGTGATGATGCTAAAACAGTGACTAAACATCATTGAAAAATTATTCTATGAGTTCTAACAGAATGGTGAGGTCCTAAGGTCCAACTTTCATATATAAAACATTTTTATATGATTTACAGAATAATAAAAGATATAGTGAAAATACTCATCTTACCATTTAAATCAAAACCAAATTTTAAATTGACCAAAAGTGAGATTATATAATTTCATATAAAAGTACAGGTTTCAACGAATCCGGAGGTATCTTATTTGTCAAAATCGGACATACGGTTTGGGAGATACGAATTTCCGAAGTTTGGATATTTTTCTGAATAAAAGAATTACGAGATTTAGAGAGAGCTCACCGGAGTTGGTCACCGGAGTTGGAAAAGAAGGTCGCCGGAGTTGTGGAAGAAGCTCCCTGACGTCAAGTAGAAGGAGGACGGCGAAGAGGTCGATGAGGGAAGTCCGTTGGGCAATGTCCCGGGCTCGGTCTAGTCCCGTGGAGGCGTGGGGCAGCCGCCGGAGTTTCCGAACTCCGACGAGCAATTGACCGGGATGGGGAAGTAGATAGCTCCCAAAAGGAGAGGGCTTCGGACGAGGGCTGAGAGGGGCTCACGGGGTGCTTTTTATAGGGCTCGAGGATGTCTGAATTCGAGCAGATGAAGGGACATAATGGTGGCGGTTCAGTTTCTCTATAATGGCCACTACATCTCGATTGATGGCGCACTAAGGGATGGGAGGAGTCGAGGGAGGCGAGGTTGTTCCGTTCAGAAGGTCAGTGGGTGCGGGGAATGGGAGAGGACGGGAGGAAGAGGTACAGGCATCCATGGAGTTCTAGTTCTACGTGATCCTGAGGTGGAAGAAGACCGAGAGGGAGATGGGCCAGGTAGGTCGGCCCATGTGGAAGAAAGAGAAACACAGAGAACAAAAACAAAATGTGTGAGGAAGAGATGGGTCAAGCCCAATAGCCTAGGATTAGGACACGTTTAGTATTATTTATTGATTTCTAAAAAGTTCGGGAATGCTAGAGGAAAATGTCAATAAGAAATGTTGACTACTACAGAACCATTATTTGGAGCGTAATAAAATAATCACAACAACAATATATTTTGTTGTACATTTATAAACAATGTTTTTATGGCCTTTTCAAGTTTGTACATATTTCTTAGGGTTTATAAATACCAAATTGATAAATGGGCTGCATTTAAATATTTCCAATAATATTTTGGAGAAGTCATATTATCTCCACTCATTAATAATATTTGTTTATCGGATATATTTAAATGAATTCAAAATCTTTAATTAAATTCTAAAATGAAACTCGAAAATTAAAAGAATTCCAAATTTCAAATAAGTCGTTTATGAAATATATATCCACCATATTTGAGAAAGTCATTTTATTCTCACTCCATAAATCTAAAGGTGGTTCAGAATATTTCATAGGAGTCCAAAACAAAGAAATCCAATTTGATTGGGTTTTTTTACATGTCTCAAAAGTTTTTTTGACAAACACAACAAATCACTCAATCATATCTTATTATTAACATTCCAAAATTTGGAAAATTTTGGGATGTTACACCGGGCCAGTGCTAATCTGAGTGTTGGTCCGAAACGGGCAGCCTGCGGGGCCATGTCGGGGCAACTCGAGGGTTGGTTTTACTCGTAGCTTGACCTATCTGGTGTGCCTTGAGAACGAGCGTGCGACTCCTATCGGGATTTGTCGGCACATCGGGCGGCTTTGCTGGTCTTGTTTTACCATTGTCGAAATGTCTTGTAACCGAGATTCCGAGTCTGATCGGGTCTTCCTGGGAGAAGGAATATCCTTCGTTAATCGTGAGAGCTTGTGATGGGCTAAGTTGGGACACCCCTGCAGGGTTTTGAACTTTCGAAAGCCATGCCCGCGGTTATAGGCAGATGGGAATTTGTTAATGTCCGGTTGTAGAAAACTTGACACTTAATCTAATTAAAATGAATCAACCGCGTGTGTAGCCGTGATGGTCTCTTTTCGGCGGAGTCCGGGAAGAGAACACGGTCTCATGTTATGCTTGAACGTAAGTAGCTTCAGGATCACTTCTTGATCATTATTAGTTTCTCGACCGTGCTTTGCTTCTCTTCTCGCTCTCTTTTGCGTAAGTTAGCCACCATATATGCTAGTGCTTGCTGCAGCTCCACCTCACTAACTGTTCCTACCTTTAAGCTTAAATAGTCTTGTCGTGGAATTGTCACGACAGATGTCCTAGCAAAAGGACTTAGTCGTAGGGCCATCACAACTAGGAAGCTTAAAGGGGTTGATCGGGACAAAGGACACGAGAGATTTATACTAGTTTGGCCCCTTACGATGAAGGTAAAAGCCTACGTCTAGTTGTGTTGGAATTGCTGGGGTTTCGAAGACCAGGGAGCCAATATGCTTGTCCTGGCTTGGATTTGTTGTTTCCTGTCCTAAGCCGCCGCCGGGTCGTCCCCTTATATACATGGGTCGATGCCTGGCGGCCTACAGAGTCCCGGCCGGCTCATAAAACATGTCCGGCTCGGTGACTTCTTTTATATGCCTTTCTTTACAAGTCTTTCCTTACATACGGCGGTTTACAATATTGGGCCTTAAGCCGCCTCTGGGCTTAGGCCTTCTATAAGTCTTTAACAAACTATCACCTTGAATATTACTGGGCTTCTTTTGTAACCCACCATTGGGGTTGACCCGGCCCCTCCTGGGCGGGTCATACCTAGTAGCTATATCCCCAACATTAGGCCCCAGGTTGACTTGAACTTTGTTCTTTGTCAATCTTCAATACTTAGACGAAATCCATCTTCCTCTCTTTGTAGAAATTTTGTAACCCGCCATGACATCATCTTCTGAAAACATGAAAAACTACTATGACGTCATCCTCAATAGATCTTTATATTTTAATGTCTTTCGAGAATCGAGGCATCCGTTTAGTTGGATAATCATTATTCGGGTCTTCGTCGATTTTCGCGCCCGCTTGTTTGCTTAACCCCTTATAAATAGGCACGCCCCGGTCTTTCTCATTCTTCTCTCTCTTCGTTTTCTTCCTCTCGCAACCTCACCGCTGCTCGAGCTCCGCCGCCGTCGCAGAGGACCTCGTCTTCATCGACCTTGGCCGCTGCATCAACCGGAATCGGTCCAGAGAACGGCTGCGACTCTCCGCGGAAGATTCATGGCTGTCAGTGTCTGCCCTCCTGTTCCTTAGATCCGCATTAGGGTTTCTAGGTTCTCTACATGTTCTTCACAGTTCATCTCAGTTTCTTTGTAGTTCTTCCACTGCAGCTTCTTCTTGATCCAAAAAGAACATATACTCATGCGATAGTTGTTTTGTGCCCATCCTTGATACCAGTAGATTCCTTCTCTTGGTACAAAAAGCCTCATTAGAACTCACGAACTCATCTATGCTAGATTTTTAGGTCTAGAATATTTTCCATTTCAAACGGCCATTTGATCCAGAACAATATCAAGAAATTATGAAACTTGTTTGTCTCAACACTTAGCCAATTCTGTTGCTGGTATTTCTCAAATATCTGTAGTCATGGTGGCTTATGGCGCCGGCTCACTTTTTCCTTTATGTGACATTAGCCCTTACTTAAGCCGCCATTACTTATCTGTACCATCATTATCTTAACTTTTATTTTCATCATTGGATTAAACCGGCACATCACTTTCCTTTCAGTCTGTTTTTCATCATGCCGTCCAAAGCACCAACTGTCTGCAACTGGGTCCCCTCCATAGTAACTGAGGATAATTTGAAGGAATTCTTCACCATAGGATTTTTGCCAGGGAAGAATGTTATGTCTTACCGTGAACCTGACCCGGACGAGGAACGGCCCAATCCTAAAGACGGTGAAGTCATTATCTTCTCTGACCATATGAATCGGGGTTTTTCACCACCCGGATCAAAGTTCTTCAGAGACGTTCTTCATTTTTCAAACTTCACCCTCAAGATCTTGGACCCAATTCCATATCCAATATCTGCAATTTCCAAGTTCTTTGTGAGGTGTATGTTCAAGAAGAGCCGACTGTGGAACTCTTTAGAGAGTATTTTTATCTGAACCGCCAGAATGAGTGTACCAATGGCTCTAGCTTAGAACTTGGAGGCATCTCAATTTAGCGCCGATAGGGCGCCGTCTTTCCCCTAATAGTCTTGCCGAGTCATCCCAAAGACTGGAATCAGACCTGGTTCTATTGCCAAGACACGTCACCAGCCAATGAAAAACCACTACCGGGTTATCGCGCGGAGCGTCTAGATTCCAAGTTTGCACTCCGTGATAAGCTTACTGCCGCCACGCAAGAAGCTCATTCCATCAATTAAAAGGATTAATGCCTTATTGGGGAATGGCTTAACCGGAGTTGACTTGACTCGTTGCTAGATCTCGTGGCAGGTCATCCCTCTAAGCTGCCGATCCAAATTGATGTATGAATATGGTGGAGGCCCAAATGACTCTCTTCGTCACAGCTCCGTTCAACTAACTGAAGAAGATACTGTTTCAATGTCAACTCTCCTGGTGAACGGCAAATATGAAGACTACAGTAAAGTCGGGTTAAACCCCTTCTGCAAGCTTAACCCGGCGCCTGAGGTAAAAATCCCCTGATCACTTTCTCTTTGTGTTTTCCTCAGCAGTTTTAAATACTTGCATGACCTTTTATCTTGTTTATTTGTTTACATGCCAGATCTGACTTTTGGAAAGCCAAGTACGACCACGAAGCTGCCAAGAAGGCTAGAGTCACCGCCATAGCCGCCAGGAAGACGACCCGGAGGTCCAAGAAGAAAAGGAGCACCGCCGAGGACCTGTTAAAGCTTGACGATGACTCTGAGTCGGAGGTAGCCCTTGACTCTCTTGGCCAGTTTTTAATAACCTTATTGACACTAACTATTGCCAGGGCGACACGGGGGCCAGTCAGGCCGTAGAAGAAGAGGTGACTATTTCCTCCGACTCAGCCCATTTGCCAAGATAGAAACTTCGACTGGTAACTTGGAAAGTAAGGTTTTCACACCCTTTGGCTTATTTGGACCCTCATTTTCTTTTGAAAAAGTAGCAACATGAGAGCCGCTGTCAGGCCCGGAACGACGATGAACCGCCTTCCGTTCTACCGCAAACTCCTCAAAAATGCCAGAATGAGGTCTCTTTTAGCTTCATCTTTTACTTTCCATTAATGGATCTACTCCCTTGCATTGCTAATCTTTATTTTATCTTTGCAGGAGGTGTCTCGCTCTTCTGGCGACTCATCTCAGACTCAATTTCCGGCCTTCAAGACTGCCCCTGGGTAAGGAAAAAATCATCTTTCCTCTGTGTCTTTCAAACTGCATCATTGTACTAACTGTCTCATAACATCTTTCTTAGTGTTGAAGCCAAATCCAAGAAGGCCAAGGTGACTAAACCGGCGAAAGACCCGTCAGTTCTTGCACCTGAACCAGTCATACCAATTCCTCCCCCTCGAACTGAAGCACCAGAAGACCCGGCTATTGATACTCAATTGGCTCCTGAGTTCTCAGCCGATGAGATCACTCTTAACCCGGCTAACACTGAACCATCTAGTTCAGCTAACCCGCCAACAACTTCGGATACTGATGTATTTATTACTGGTAGCCGATTTGTTGAGCCGGGGACCCCCACTATGTTAGCCCGGCACACTGCGAAACAAGAAGCTTTGGAGAAGCAGAAAGTGCATTTTGATATCTCTCACTACGCTCATCTGAATGCTAGTGACATACTATCCGATTATCTCAGTCATGTTCATTCCAGCCGTGAGTCAGAAATTGAGATGGTCAAGCAATTGCAGCTGAAGTATGAGGTATGTTCTCCGATTTACTTATACTCTGCCAGCCCCCAAGTCTTCAGATGATGATCCTGAATGATCTATAGACTTCATGATATAGATTGATACTTTCTTTCTTAACTTTTTCAAAAGTCCAACAAAGTAGTGCAAACTTCACCCGTAGTCCCCAAGGGCTGGCTCAATGTATCATAAATGAACCGGTACTTAACTTCATAACTGCCTTTTACCAGTCCTAATAAATATTGCAATCCGGCTTAATCTTAAGAAACTTTCTAAATATCATGCATTAGCCCCCAAGTGCCGAGTGTTGTTACTTTGTAAAGCACTTGGGACTTGAAATATATAAGAGTCATAAAAACTTGCTTTGGCAGACATTAGCCGCCAAGTGTCAAGTGGTATTGCGGTGCATAGTACTTGAGACTTGAACCTTTAGTTTAAGCCTTGACACACCTATGTATGTTTTGTAGAACGCCTTATCTGAATTGGCTCCCAATTAACTGATGCAAAGGCCTGGCTGGCGGAGCAAGAAGCAGAAATCAAAACTGCTGATTCTAAACTCCAACTGAGTCTTTCCGAGACAGAAAAATTGAAGACCAGTTTGACGACAAAGAAATCCTGGGCCGAAGAAAAGACGTTGCTGACCCAATGTGCTGAAAAAGCCTAAGCGGCTCTTGAGGAGGTTACCACGGAGCTCACCGGTTTAAAGAACCGGGTGTCTCAAATGGTTTTCGCCATCTTTGGTAAGTTCTCTGTGTTAATAACTTATACCTTCTTTTGACCCAAAATATGAGCTGCCTGCTGAGCCTTTGTTTAAAACACTCACAGGTCCGCGAAGCAAAAAGCTGAGTCAAGACAGTGTGACCAAACTGAAGGCAGTTTATACCTTGGTAGAGCAATTGTATACTGGCGCTCAACGAGCTCTTGCTACCATCGCCCCTGCCAACCAAGGACCGAATCGGTTGAGCGATGTCTTGAAGAAATTGTCAATCTTACCCGCCAGGTTTCAAGAGGTCAAACGATCCTGCGCCAGAGCCGGAGCCCTGACTGCCCTGAGCCGTTCCTAAGCCTGGGTGCCAGATCTAGACCCGTCGGATGTAGCTAAGGGGTACCCTACCGTGAAGGAAGATGGGACCCTATTTGAGCAAGATGACTTCATTGCCTGCGTGAGGGGAGTTTGACCTCAAGCTACCGTTCTTGGAGATGAGACCAACATTGACAAATATCAGCCGGGTTTTGATTTGGAGAATAAGAAGATGTCGACTTCCTCTTACAAGGTGACAGATCTTATCCCGCCGGTTCGTCAACATACGTTTGCTCCGAAAGTTGATCCGGCTGGCCTGATTGATGATGAAGCAGAGTTCATTGCCGTGAATGGCTTTGACTCGTCCAATCCCAGCTTCCAATCAGCAGAAGGAGGTGAACCGGCAAGGGGAGAGTGATAACCATCTTGTGGGCTCTTTAAAGCGTTGTAATAGATTTAGCTTGAAACAACTTCATATTTTTCCTATGCCATCGTGCATAAGATGTCGTGTGTGACTCTTTGCTTCCTGATGTCAATATATGCGTCACATCTATGGTTATCTCTGTAATATTTCAGCTCTGTTCCTGTAGAAAAGGAAAAAAACTGTCTTGGCGGTTTAGCACCGAACAGGTCAGAACACCCGGTAGATGACCAATGGTTTTATCATAGTAGAAAAAACAGAAACAGACGTGAAAATAAACAAGGTTGAAACAACCTTTGATTAATGAAAAAACACAGAAAGAACTGTTCATAAATAACAGTCATACCTGTATCCTTTGCATCTGGACCACCGGTTTATATGACCTGGGTGATGAGGTTGATGACCCAGTCCTTTTTTGAGAAGTCAATGCTTCTGTATGCCCGATGACTATCATGCCTTGCGGCTTATTGTCAAACAATCAAGCCGGTGAAAAAACCGTGCTAATCGTTTAAATTTGAGACAACAAAGACCAGTAAGACAAATAGCAGATTTCAAACAATATAAATTAACTTTGCAACTGAAAGTTGGGGGTTTCTGATTCGAATACGATCAGTAAACCGGACCAAAGGGGTTAAGCTAAGATTTGGATATGATCATATAGCCCCCAGTGGATTTGGCGCTGCGCCGATCAAGAGGGTACCGACGGCTATGTTCTCTTTGGTTCGAATACGACCTATGTTTGAATAGGAAGCCCCCAAATGACCTTGAGAGGTTTTTAAGAACCCTGATTCGAATACGATCCAAGTCGGACCCAAAAGGGGTTAAGCTATGATTCGGATACGATCAAGAAGCCCCCTAGTGAGTTTGGCTTTGAGCCGATCAAGAGGGTTACGATAGCTATGTTCTCTTTGGTTCGAATACGACCTATGTTTGAACAGGAAGCCCCCAAGTGATCATGAGGTTTACATCTATATTCGAATAAGATCATAAGCCGGACCAGAAAGGTTAAGCTAAATTCAGATATGATCAGCTCCTTAATAGTCATGAAAATAGTAAAAATATATGACCTTTGAAGAGGAAAAGGACAGAGGTCATGCTTTATTACTTATCATAATATATACAATGTCAAAGTATGTACATGAAGAGAGCCGATGACTCAGGTGTAGTATGGCCGAAGTTGAGCAATGTTCCATGGCCGGTGGGTCTCCTCCTCCGACTTACGTGAGTCTTTGTGTTCTCGAACGTCAATGAGGTAATATGACCCGTTGTTTAAATTCTTGCTAACCACAATGTGTCCTTCCCAAGGCGGGGATAGCTGTGTGCATCTGACAGATCCTGGATGAGCCGGAGCACCAGGTCACCTTCTTGAGAAGTCCTGGACTTAACCCAGCGGCTGTGATAACGACACAGGTCCTGTTGACAAATTGTTGATCGAGTCGCTGCTAAGTCTCTCTCCTCATCTAACAAGTCAAGTGCATCCTGTCGGGCTTGTTCGTTATTAGCTTCAACGTAAGCCGCCACACGAGGCGAGTCATGATGGATGTCACTAGGCAGCACCGCTTCCGCTCCATAAACCATGAAGAAAGGTGTATAACCTGTAGACGTGTTAGGAGTGGTGTTGATACTCCACAACACCGAGGGTAACTCCTCTACCCAACGACCCGGCGTCTGTTGTAAGGGAACCATGACCCGGGGCTTGAGACCTTTTAAGATTTCCTGATTTGCTCTCTCAGCCTGCCCATTAGATTGAGGGTGAGCTACAGAAGAAACATCCAGCCGGATGTGCTCTCTTTGACAAAACTCCTCCATAGCACCTTGGGACAAATTAGCGCCATTGTCAGTGATAATGCTGTGTGGAAAACCAAAGCAAAAAATCACCTTTTTCATGAACTGAACCGCCATGGCTGCATTACACTTACTCACTGGCTCTGCCTCAACCCACTTTGCGAATTTGTCAACTGCCACTAAAAGATGTGTCTTTTTATCCTTGGACCTTTTGAAAGGTCCGACCATGTCAAGTCCCCAGACTGCAAACGGCCAAGTGATTGGAATCGCCAGCACATGCGCTCATCGTGCAAATTTTTGACATCCATCACATCTATTGACCAGATCCTCTGCATCAGCGTGAGCCGTTAACCAATAAAAACCATGATGAAAAGCTTTGGCCACAAGAGACTTTGACCCGGTGTGATGACCACAATCCCCTTCATGGATCTCATGAAGTATTTCTTGGCCTTCTTTAGGAGAAACACAACGCTGAAATGCTCCAGTGACACTGCGATGGTATAACTCTCCGTCAGAAATCGTCATTGACTTGGACCGCCGGGTTATCTATCGGGCCAGGGTCTCATCCTCTGGCAACTCGCCCCGGGTCATGTAAGCCAAGAACGGTACTGTCCAATCTGGAATGACGTGAAGAGCCGCCACCAACTATGCCCGCGGGTCACGAACGACCAAATCTTCCTCTGTAGGTAACTTGACAGACGGGTTATGCAGAACATCTAAAAAGGTGTTAGGTGGCACCGGCTTACGCTGAGATCCCAACTGGCTTAAAGCATCGGCCGCTTCGTTCTTCCTACGGTCAATGTGTTCCACCTGATAACCCTTAAAATGTCATGCAACAGCGTCGACTTCACGACGATAAGCCGCCATGAGAGGATCCTTGGAATCCCACTTGCCTGACACCTGTTGGGCCACCAAATCTAAATCGCCAAGGCACCGGACCCGGCTCAGGCTCATCTCTTTAGCCATTCGAAGACCATGGAGCAAGGCTTCATACTCTGCTGCATTGTTAGTACAAGGAAACATTAATTGCAACACATAACAAAACTTGTCCCCTCGAGGAGAAGTTAAAACAACTCCAGCCCTCGAGCCTTCCAACTGTCTGGACCCATCAAAATGAATCGTCCAATATGTGTTGTCTAGTTTCTCCTCTGGCATCTACAACTCTGTCCAGTCATTAATGAAGTCAACTAGCGCTTGAGATTTGATCGCAGTACGTGGCATATACTTTAAACCATGAGACCCAAGTTCAATAGCCAACTTGGCGACTCGTCCTGTGGCTTCTCTATTTTGAATGATGTCTCCTAGAGGAGCAGAACTAACCACAGTGATTGTGTGACCCTGAAAGTAGTGTTTAAGCTTCCGGCTTGCTGTGAACAAGCCATAAACAAGCTTCTGCCAGTGCGGATATCTTTGTTTAGATTCAATGAGCACCTCATTGATGTAGTAAACCGGCCGTTGGATCGGATGTTCCTTGCCAGCCTCCTTGCGCTCCACAACAATGGCCACACTGACCGCACATGAGTTAGTAGCTGCATATAACAATAACGGCTCTTTCTCAACCGAAGCAGCAAGAACTGGCGGCTCAGCAAGATGATTCTTCAGATCCTCAAAAGCAGAGTTTGCAGCATCACTCCAAACAAAGTCATCTGTCTTTTTCATCATCTGATACAAAGGCATCGCCTTCTCTCCTAACCGGCTTATGAACCGGCTCAAAGCAGCAACACGACCCGCCAGCCGTTGAACATCATTGATGCACACCGGTTTGGCCAGGGATGTGATTGCCTTAATTTTCTCCGGTTAGCTTCAATACCTCTGTTAGACACCAAAAAACCCAAGAGTTTGCCAGATGGGACTCCAAAAACACACTTGGCCGGGTTAAGCATCATCTTGTAGACCCAGAGGTTAGCAAAGGTCTCCTTCAGATCTGTTACCAAGGTTTCCTCTTCTCTGGATTTCACCACTATATCATCCACATAAGCACGAACAATACGCCCAATCTAATTGTGAAGGCAATTCTGCACACACCGTTGATAAGTCGCCTGGGCACTTTTAAGCCCAAAAGGCATAGACACATAGCAGAAGGCTCCAAACGGAGTGATGAAAGCTGTTTTCTCCTGGTCCTTAACTGCCATCTTGATCTGATGATAACCTGAGTATGCATCCAAAAAACTCAAACGCTCGCAACCCGCTGTAGCATCAATGATCTGATCAATACGAGGGAGAGCAAAAGGGTCAGCGGACAAGCCTTGTTCAAATCGGTGTAATCCACACACATACGCCAGGTGCCGTTCTTCTTGAGTACAAGCACCGGGTTAGCCAACCACTCTGGGTGAAAAACTTCAACAATGAACCCGGCCGCCAAGAGCCGGGCCACCTCTTCTCCAATGGCCTTGCGCCTTTCCTCGTTAAACCGTCGAAGAAACTGCCTGACCGGCTTAAACTTCGGATCAATATTAAGAGTGTGCTTAATGAGTTCTCTCGGGACACCCGGCATGTCAAAAGGTTTCCATGCAAAGATGTCCCGGTTCTCATGGATGAACTCGATGAGCGTGCTTTCCTGTTTTGGATCCAAGTTAGCACTAATAATGAACTGTTTGGATGAGTCGCCAGGCACAAAATCAACCATCTTGGTATCATCAGCTGACTTGAATTTCAACACCGGTTCGTGCTCTGTAGTTGGCTTCTTCAAAGACGTCATATCTGCCGGGTCAACATTATCTTTATAAAACTTCAACTCCTCTGTCGCACAAGCAGACTCAGCATAAGCGGCATCACCTTCTTCACATTCTAGGGCTATTTTCCGGCTTCCATGTACTGATGGTGCCTTTATAACCCGGCATCTTGAGCTGCAGATACACATAACATGGCCGAGCCATGAACTTGGCATAAGCCGGCCGTCCAAACAGAGCATGATACGGGCTTTTGATTTTAACTACCTCAAAAGTTAACTTCTAAGCCTTGGAATCATATTCATCCCCAAAGGCTACTTCCAGTTCAATCTTACCAACTGGGTATGCCGAATTACCTGGCACAACACCATGAAAAATAGTGTTGGATTGTTTAAGACTCTTATCAGTCAACCCCATCCGACGAAACGTCTCATAATAGAGGATGTTGATACTACTGCCTCCATCCATCAGCACCTTAGTGAACTTATATCCACCCACCTGAGGTGCCATCACTAAGGCCAAGTGACCCGGATTATCCATCCGGGGAGGGTGATCTTCCCTACTCCACACAACAGGCTGTTCTGACCACCTCAAATAACATGGAATCGCCGGCTCAACAGCATTGACATCCCTCTTATGAAGCTTCCGGTCCCTTTTGCATAAACTAGTGGTCAATACATGGTATTTCCCACTATTCAACTGCTTTGGATTAATCTGATACCCGGACTGTTGCTGCTGCTGATTACTTTGGCCGGGTTGCTGATTATAACCACCCTGGTTACCCGGATGGCCCTGACCGTGAAAACTGCCTCCGCCTGAACCGACGCCCGGGCCATGAAAGCCACCTCTGCCTGAACCACCGCCAGGCCCGTGGCTACCATCAAACATGTTGGAATTTTTAAATGCCTTCATGATCGTACAGTCCTTCCACAGATGGGTGGCTGGTTTCTCCCAGGTGCCGTGTCTTGGACAAGGTTCATTCAGTAGTTGCTCGAGGGTGGGACCTGACCCGCCTGACCGAGGAGGCGACCTACCCTTGCGTCGTTGGTTGTTGCCCTGTGTATTGGTGTTAGCCACAAACTCATTAGCCTTATGTTTATTACCTCCTTGATTTGCCGGGTTATGCTGGTGACCCTTGCCGTTGCCGTTCTTCCTTCCCTTCCCTGTTTCTTCTTCATTAGACGCGGGATCCTTGGTACTGTCAGAATCAGCATATTTGACCAGGGCTGCCATCAACTGGCCCATGTCATTACAGTCACGCTTGAGCTGCCCCAGCTTCTATTTCAGAGGTTCAAAATGACAATTTTTCTCCAACATTAAGACCGCAGAGCCATCATCCATCTTATCAAATGAACGTATTATCTCCTTGACCCGGCGCACCCAATGGGTCATGGACTCACCTTCCTCTTGCTTACAATTAGTTATGTCCACGATTGACATAGGTTGTTTACAGGTGTCCTTGAAGTTCTGAATGAACCGGGCCTTTAACTCTGCCCATGAGCTGATGGAATTGGGTGGCAACCCTTTCAACCAAGTGCGAGCCGTTTCATCCAACATCATAGTGAAATAATTAGCCATTGCTACATCGCTAACCTCCAACAGCTCCATTGCCATCTCATAACTTTCAATCCATGCCCCAGGATGTAAGTCGGCCATGTAATTAGGCACCTTACGAGGCCCCTTAAAGTCTTTTGGCAAGCGCTCATTACGTATAGCCGACACCAGGCAAGGGACACCTCCTGTTCTTGTCGCTACTCCTGCCTCAACAGAGGTTGCCGGATAAGCCGGAAAAGCCTGATGAGCCGCCTGCTCAGCTGCCAGCTGAGCCGCCCGCTCAGCCTCTTGACGGATTCTCTCCTGATCTGCCAAGTTAAGGGATCCACCCTGCGCCGGCTCATTCCTACGCGGTTGGTTACGGCGTTGAGCGTTGCTCGACATAGTGGCTGAGTCCATATGCCTGCTATAGCTCGGGCTTCGGCTTGGGCGAGGGGTTGAATGGATTCTGTCTCGACTGTAAGAGTACGCATCCTGTTGTGCCAGAGCCGTCTGAAGAAATTCTCTCACCCTTCGTGTTTCAATTGCCGTTGGAGAGTCACCCTCCACCGGGAGAGCCGCCAAACGAGCCGACGCAGCAATGAGATTCTCCAAAGGGTTAGAAAAATGACCCGGTGGTATTGGTGTATAATGAGGCGGAGCGGTATCCATACGAGGTGGTTCCATGGCCCGCGGTTGAAACGACGCCCCAGCCCCAGGTGTGTGGAAAAGGTTCCTAGGATCGTACGTCAGACGCAGACGTGATTGAGTTTTCTGGTGCCTTCTCCTCATGACCTCGT
Source organism: Triticum urartu (assembly GCF_056163025.1). Lineage (NCBI taxonomy): Eukaryota > Viridiplantae > Streptophyta > Magnoliopsida > Poales > Poaceae > Triticum > Triticum urartu. The sequence continues at coordinate 289,668,502 of NC_141878.1, read as the reverse complement.
TCGATGCGGTCAGATCCACCGAGAGCCGGAAAGTCTCTGCTTGAAGCTGCTGAGCACGAGCATCCAAAGCCGCTCGCTCCATGGCCATCGTGACCTCTTCTGCTGCTAGATTTTCCTTGGCCTGTGCCATCTCTTCGCGTAGCCGTGCTACCTCCGCGTCATGCTGAACTTTATCCGCCAGCTCCACTACATCAGTTAACAGAGCCATCAACTTATCCGTGAGGTCCATTAACATCTGAGCCAGTGGGCGCGTGGGGTCTCCTAACCCAGCTACTGCCGACCCGGAGGTTATTGCTGCCACTGTTGTGGAATTCTGACTGGGTTGAGTGCCAGCCATGAAAACTTTGGTTCGATTCGGCGACTCAGAGAGGTCCGGAATACTGCTGCCACTGGAACAGCCCCCAAGTACGCCATCCTGTAGCTGATACAAAGAATCTGTCTCGCCTGAGGATGACTCACCGTCGGAACAGATGGCCGTCTCACCGCCGTCCACTGATCCTTCAGAGAACTCACCTCCATGGATGCAACCCACGAAGGCATGCTTCATGGCAGGCCGGGCCCGAGCGGATCTCGCGTGCTGAGCCGTCTTGATGAGGTTGGTGCAGACGTCCGGCTCAGGGGCTGATTCGCCGATCCGGCCGATGAAGACATGGATTCTACCAAAGGGGACCCGGTACCCATACTCAATTGAGCCGGTCTCGGGGCCCCAGCCTTCGTCGTTGATGTAGAGCTTGCCGCGACGACTCTTGGTCATCCGACCCACATCGTATCCCTTGAGCCCTTCGAAATTGCCCTTCAAGAACTCAAATCCACCGTGCGCTGGCCCCACGGTGGGCGCCAACTGTCGTGGAATTGTCACGGTAGATGTCCTAGCAAAAGGACTTAGTCGTAGGGCCATCACAACTAGAAAGCTTAAAGGGGTTGATCGGGACAAAGGACATGAGAGATTTATACTAGTTCGGCCCCTTACGATAAAGGTAAAAGCCTACGTCTAGTTGTGTTGGAATTGCTGGGGTTTCGAAGACCACAGAGCCAATATGCTTTTCCTGGCTTTGAGTTGTTGTTTCCTATCCTAAGCCGCCGCCGGGTCGTCCCCTTATATACATGGGTCGACGCCTGGCGGCCTACAGAGTCCCGACCGGCTCATAAAACGTGTCCGGCTCGGTGACTTCTTTTATATGCCTTTCTTTACAAGTCTTTCCTTACATACGGCGGTTTACAATATTGGGCCTTAAGCCGCCTCTGGGCTTAGGCCTTCTATAAGTCTTTAACAAACTATCACCTTGAATATTACTGGGCTTCTTTTGTAACCCGGCATTGGGGTTGACCCGACCCCTCCTGGGCGGGTCATACCTAGTAGCTATATCCACAACAAGTCTTGATCGCGAGGGTGTGAGATTGCTGAGTCCCCGTGACTCACAGATACTTCCAAAACAGATGCAGGTGCCGATGAAGCAAGTGCAGGGGACGCTACCGAACTCAAGTGGGAGTTCGACGAGGATTCGGGCCGGTACTACGTGTCTTTTCCAGATGATCAGTAGAGGAGCCCAGTTGGGGCGATCGGGGATCTAGCATTTGGGGTTGTCTTTCTTTATTTTGGTACCGTAGTCGGACCTTGATTGTATTCTGGATGATGTATGCTATATTTTATGTATTGTGTGAAGTGGCGATTGTAAGCCAACTCTTTATCCCTTTCTTATTCAGTACATGGGATGTGTAAAGATTACCCCTTTGCGACATGCCTACTATGCGGTTATGCCTCTAAGTCGTGCTCCGACACGTGGGAGATATAGCCGCATCGTGGGTGTTACAAGTTGGTAATTAGAGCCTTCCCCGACTTAGGAGCCCCCTGCTTGATCGAATCGCTGACATTGTTGAGTCTAGAAAAAATGTTTTGAGTCTTATAGGATTATATATATCGGAGAGTAGGATTCTTTTTACTCCTCAGTCCCTTCGTCGCTCTGGTGAGGCATCCTGACGTAGAGCTTTGACTCTTCTCTTCTCAAATTTCACGATTTTTTTAGGATCACGTGGGTATCTTGGAATCGTTCCGATGGTTTTGTGACGAGAACATTGTTCTTGGTGCCTCCTGACATTTAGGGGTTGTGGCAGTGTCCCGGGGAGTTGAGCTCCGAGGTGTTGTCGTCACAATTTTATCATTGCAGTTCTGGAATACCTGACTTCGCCGACATAAAAAATCTCTTTTATGCAGTTGTTAGTGAGATAACCTCGACGCCACCCAGTACTGGGGCGGGAGTTCGGGAGTATTGCCATAACTCGTATAACAAATGCTTTTCGAAGGTTGCGGTAAATGATTTCCGAAGGTTTCTTGGTTATGTGTTGAAGGATGGATACATCTGGATGTAGGATTTGTTCGTTTTGGGTGAGATATTATGCTTCCCCTGTATCCCCAACACCTGATTGCATAACCAAAAAGTTTCGGGAGTTTATAAGTGGGAATTCAAGTAGCTCCTAGAATATCTTTCCAACAGACACATGATATGATATGGGATCTATCATATGTTTGTTTCCGGCTTATTTTGCAAGCCAATCCTTTTGTTTTTGTTTTGTTTGTGGCATTCGAGTTGCTTCAATGTCAAGTGTTGATTCCATACCTTTCCTAAGTGGTGTTCTCACATTTCTATGTGAATACTAATCCTTCCTAATAATCGATATTGTCATGTCAATCCTTTTCAATCGACGTGTTCCTCTTCAAGTGGATCCGATCATTTCTACATTCGCGAGATCAATTCTCAGTTCTTTGCAACGGTGTTTGCTTCATCCGTCCCAAGTTGCCTTTGTTTTTCCCGCCCTCCCACCCTTTTTCTTCAAGGACTCAGATTTCTTAATCAAGTATCCATTTTATTCATGTGAAGTCTCTTCATTCTTTTCTTTCAATGTTTTACCCAGTGTTTCCTATGAAGATTCTAACGGAGCTTCAAGTTCATCATTCGTCATTCTTTTCTTCTTTGGTGGATTCAATGCAAGCTTTCGGTGTTGAACATATCTTTTTCATTGGTTCACATGCTTTTCCATGTTGGAAGTCCTTATGAAGACTCTCTTAATTGTTCACCTCTCTCTATTCATTTGTTCCGGAGTGAGAAGACATCTCAGAAGAATTTATCTCATTCAATCCGTTCAAGCTATTTCGAGGTTGTTATCGCATTCAAGCCATTTAATTCAACCGGCGCAATCTATCTTTTAAATCGTTCAACGGTGTTTCTTTTGAGTGGGCCCTAACCCACAGGTCTTTTCCCAGGATCTTACTTGACTCTTCTAATCTTCCCGGAGTTATTCTCAAATCTTTCAAAGTTTGACGTAAGAATGAGTTATCATCAGTCATATGTCTTTCTCCAAGATCTTTCAAATTCATTTCATCGTTGCTTTAACCTTTCTATTCTTCATCGCGGAGTATCTCAACAATTCGTGGTGGTCCCAGTCAAAAAAAACAATTTGTGGTGGTGTTTCTCATCATCATTCTCTGCATTTTAAGACCGAAGAAGAGTTTCTCTTAAATCTTGCTCCATTCTCTTCAAGATTCATGGTGATATCTTGATACCATCCTCTCATTATTGCTTTTGATTGTGAGAATTTTTGTCACCCATCCAGAGCAATTCATGAGCCTTTTTAGTTTGATTCTCCGGAGGCCATCATTTCAGAAGATTTATTCTTTCCAGTCTTCAGCTCTCGTTCTCCAAATCTTACTGGTGCATCATTCAAGTATTATCTAATCAGTTCACGATCTCTTTGTTCACTTGTATCTAAATCCCTTCAAGTATCTTCATTCGTTTTCCAATTCTTCCCGGTGATTTGTTGCCTGTGCTACGTTCATTTTTAATTCTTACGGTGGTTCGTTCAAGATTTCTCTCCCTTTGTTATCATATCAATTCATTCGTTGTTTCAATCCTACCAGTGGATCATTGGAGACCTTCTCAAGTTTACGCTATATCTCTCTTAATCCTTTTTCAACGAGAATAAGTAGTGTGCCAAATCCGTTTGCTCGTCATCAATTTAATTGGTGAAGGATACGCATAACGTAATTCTTATTATTGTTTCATCCAAGTGATCTAATTTCTTCTTTCCGGAGTGGTTCATCATATCACATTCTCGGTTCGAGATGCTTTATAATTTCTTCCGGAGTTCCAAGTTTCCACTTTATCTTGTCGCAAAGCTTCATTCAATCATTGCAAGGCCTCAATCTTATTCTTTCATCCTTCACTTATTTTTGATCATTCTTTTATTACCGGAGTTCTTCATGGAGGCTCTACATGATGGTTCATCAAGGATTTAATTCCTTCTCGAAGTGTTCATTGAGATTCTTTTTAGAGGAGCTCAAGTTTTCTTCATCTTGCAATCCGGAGTGCAATTGTTCTCCTTATATTTTGGGGTGGTAATATATCATTCTTTATTCACAAGAATGAGATATTTAAACACATCACTTTCTTCCTTAGAGTTATCTTGGTATAGTTTTCACCTAAAGCCTTCCATTGGGAATGTTGCTCCTTGTGGTGATTACCTATGATCCAAGTTTTCTTATCACCTCGATGGAAGAAGCTTTTATCTTTTCTAGCTCCCAATCAAATCTTTTCGGTGAGTGGCAGGTTGTCACCTCATAATTTTGAGATGTATTCCATAAACCCATATCAAGCTTATCCTTTTGTTATTGATAATCCAACAACTCCGTTCTAGCATTTGTTGTAAGCGTGCTCTCTCAAGATCTTGTTTCCCTCCGTTCATTCCATTCCTTCCTTTCATTTCTCCTGGAGGCATAGTGATTTTGCTCCATTCTCTCATCATCTCGAATGGTGAGGATCGTGTTCTTTTCGTGCTTATCCATTTAACCAGAGTGTTGTGCCCTCTGCTGAAGTTCTTTTCACCTTATCAACTCTTGCATCTCTTTTCAACCGGAGTGCTGTCCGAATTTGTTCTTCCTTGTTCCTCTTTTCTAACGGAGAGTTGTCAAGTTTGTTCATCTTCGTTGTTTTCTTTCTTCCAAGTTGTTCAACCTTTCAAGGTTCTTTGGTTTCACTCGTTTGTCAAAGAAGAAACTTAGTTTTACCTCTTATATTCCTCTTCTTCTCCCTTCGGTGCCATGCTAGATCTCGGGATGAGATCCTCTCGTAGTGGTGGAGTGTTGTAACGCCCTGGATACAACTTTCCATATTTGTAACTCCGACTCTTGCCTTTTCCAGAGATGCGATATGAGTTTTTCCTCGTGGTTGGGTTTTTGTCTTCGTTTTGCATTTTCTCCATGTCATGCATTTCATATCATGTCATCATGTGCATCGCATGTTGCATACGTGTTCGTCTCATGCATCCGAGCATTTTCCCGGTTGTCCGTTTCGCAATCCGACTGTAACATCCCAAATTTGCAATTTGGAATGTTATACACTAGATCATCATGCATAGCATATTTTCATGCATTTTGGTTGATCCTAGAAATTTCACGCAACTCAAGGACCTTTGGAGAGAGTTGGAGATTTCGTTATTTTCATATTTGAGAGTTTTCTTGAATTTGAAAAGAGGATCATTTGATTTATTTATTTCATCTTCAAACAATTTTCCGATATCAAAAAAATATAAGAGAGGGAATAATATAACTTTCCCAAAATTGAGGAAAAATGAAGATTTAATAAATAGATCAAGTTTTGGTTTTGCCGGAGTTTTATTTGCATTTTATTTGGATAGGGAAAAATGCGTGTTTTCAAAAACTTGCATTTTAGGCCCGGAGAAAAGTTCATTTTGTTCGACTCATTTTTAGGAGTCGGGGAAAATTTACTTTATTAGTTTTGGAGTCCGGTAGAATTGCTTTTTCTGTGTTTTTCTGCGCGTGAAACCGTTTAAAAAAATCCAGCAGGCCAGCCGGGCCAAGGCCCAGGCCAGCCACTGCCTCCCTAGCGCAGGCAGCCGGCCGCGCCAGGCCATCGCGCGCGCCAGGCGCCAAAGGCAGGAGCCGCCGCCGCCCCTTTTTGATTCCTAGTAGGACTTTAGTCCTACTCCGTTTCCTCTTTTTCTTTCCTATTCCTACTCTTTTTCTTGTTCCTTACCCCAAGTTTTCTCCTCCCCTCCCCAATATAAATACCCCAACACCCCCCTCTAAACCCATCAAATCAAGCCCCAAGCCCTCCACCGCACCCCACCCCGCGCCCTACACCACCGCCGCGCCACCCCACACCCGCGCCGCCGCCCTTGTGCCCTAGCGCCGCCGCCGCACCTTGCCCACGCCGCCGCCGCCCTACGCCACGCCGCCGGAGCCCCTCGCCGGAGACCTCGCCGGAGGTTGCCCCGCGTCTCTTTTCCTCGGATCGTTTTCTTCTAATCGTTCCGATTCTTTTCTTCTCTTCTGATTCGTTTTCTAGATTGGTTTTTCGTTTCGGTTTTCTTCTCCGAAACCCTAGATCGGATTCGTTTTCTTTTCCGTTTTAGTTGCCTTTGGACCGTTCGTCGGACCATTCGTCCTAACGAACGTGATCACCGGATTCTTCTAGGTTAACGAACGTCCGTTCGTTTAACCGTTCTTCTTTTTCTACTCATCGGATTTATTCCGCGATCGCGATCTCAGATCCGATCTTCGTTCTAGTTTATCTTCTCGCTCGTTTATCGGAATCAGGTGATTCAAGCGCCTGGAGTTTCGTTTCGAAACCGCCGTTCCGTCTAATCAACTTAAACAAGTTTTTGCCCCGGTAAAATTTGACCTAGTTTCAACTTGCTAGAACCGAGTTGTTTCTTCCGCCGTTTGTTTTCCGTTCCTTTGTCTGGTTCGTTCTTTCTTTGCAACCGGAGTTCTTAAGTTGAACTTTCTGGTTCGTTCTCTTGTTAGAGTTTTATTTGTGCATTAGATGAGTACTTATTGTATGCTTGTTGTTTGTCTGCGATAGATCACCCGGATTGCGCCGCTTGTTACTTCGAAACCCTAGGTCTCGCGGATCATCAGCAAGGCAAGTAACACTTTGATCATACCTTTTTTACAACCCATGTTTTATTGCATTAGATCAATCCTCTCACATTGCATGATTAGGATCTAATTAAACTGTGGGATGGGAAGTAGATGAGGTAGTACCTATTACCTGTATTATTATGAAACCTTTGGGAGTTACTTCTACATTTGCTTATTATGCCGCTATGCTAGTAGACGTGGATTGGGTGAGTGATATCCATGACAGATGTGAGTTGATAATTTTAATGGTTTATCTAAGGTGGCAACTTAAACACACATCTGGGTGGATTGAGGCACCTGATGTCTATCAGGACTTGCCTGTTTTATTTTGGACCGCCACCCAGGCTCAAAGGGATCATAAGATAATTCATGCTAGTAACTTCCGTGTGCAGCCACATGCTACTATGGGCTCTAGCATAGTTGACTAAGTTGTGTGAACTCTTACGGGGTGGACTAGCAGATGTAGGGGTTGTAGGTGGTACGGTCTACCCCACATGTAAGGTGCTAGCGCTTCTGAAAGACTGTGTCTCGGTCATCCGTTTCTCAAACACCTTGTAGTGCGAGAAAACAAACGGAGGCGATCGAGTCATGTGGGGAAAAGTGCGCAAACCTCTGCAGAGTGTACAAACTAATCATGATTAGCCGTGTCCCCGGTTATGGACATCTTGAGTATCTAGTACTTGAATATCATGTGAATCTCAACATGTTACTTCTAATTAATGTTGTTGGGTTTTAATTGTTCACTTAATTGGGATCGGAATGCTGTCAACCATTCCCGATGTTTAACAACTACCATGATAGTTAAATAAATTTATTCCTTTGCAGTAGGGAAAAACTGGCTTTACGCAAAACTGTAACCATAGAGCTTTCCACCAGCCATATATGCATATAGTATAGCTGTTTCATTCCATTACTCTCTATGTGTTACTTTGCCAGCATATTCCATGTGCTGACCCATTTTCGGGCTGCAACTTCTTATGTTGCAGACTTTTCAGACGACGAGTAAGGTGTTTTTAGGTCATGGTTCTATACTCAGTGATGCCGTTGGAGTTGATGGACCCATTTATCTTCCGAGTCTTCCGCTGTTATCGTTATTAGATGGCCTTAAGCCATATTTATTGTAATAAGTTCTCTTTGAGACAACGATGTAATAAGTGTGTGATTGCCACTCTGCTATAAATCCTTCGATGTACTGTGTGGTGTCAGCATTACTGATCCAGGGATGACACCCGAGCATAGTAGACTTGATCCATTCGGGTCGGGTCGCCACAAAGATGGTATCAGAGCACACGCTGACTGTAGGACACGACCACTAAGTTAAAGCCATAGATCACCATTCTCTTCTCATTTTCTAACTCCTCATCTTTTCTACTCTTTTAGGATGACGCACGCGAAGATTAAGTACGCTCAACCGGATGAAGGCACACCATTTGGATTTCACCTGAAGGAAGTCACCAAGTACTTGAACATTGGATTACGAAGCTTCACGGGAACCTTCAACGCCACTCTGCCTTAAGAGGAGCGCTGGAAGATTCAAGCTCACGTTCCGGGAAGAACATTCGCGCCAATCACGAAGCCCATAGATAGTGTTTTCAATGCACCAACCTGGAGTCTGGGAAAGAGCATGGCAGCTCATATCACCATAGGACGCATTGGAGAAGTTTACCAAGATGACCTCAAGGACACTATCTACCAGATTTGCGGACGCCGAGATGAACAATGGAAGTTAGTCAGCACCAAGAAGGATAGATCCATTGCATCTTTCATCCAGGAGTTAAACCAGCACATTCGACGCCACGAAAACCAGATGTGCAATGATATGATAGAGTTGAAGAATGCGAAGGCAAGGATCATCGAGCTAGAAGGAGAACTGAAGTCTACACGCAAGGACTACATGGACGAGATCGTAGCTCTAGCAAGACACAATGGCGATCTTAAGCAGGAGATTGAAGAACTCAAGAGGAAGTTAGCATCCAAGGAGGAAGACGAGTACGTCGCATGTCCGGACAACTACATCATCATCGACGACACCGATTCGGATCCAAGTGAACCCGACTTTGACGACGAAGCTGGAGCAGATATCATGGAGTCTTCCATCGGTTCAAATTTCTAGATGACCACCAAATAGTAGTAGTATTTCCCCCATGTAAACATTATAGTCGAGCACTTTTGCGATAGTTTTAGATCATTTGTAAGCCCTTGTTTGATTGAATGAAGTGAATTTCGTGTGCATTTGCTCATGTGCATTGGGGTAGTGTTTTCCCTTTAGACCTCACTCTATTCTCAATTCTCGTCTTTTCTAAACCCTCAGATGCCCCCGAGACGTGACAATGGATTTCCACCGGAGCTCACTCAGTTGATCCAGCAGCAGAATCAATTGATGCAGATGTTAGTCCAGAATCAGCAGAACAACAACAACAACCCACCACCACCACCACCACCTGTTGACCACTTAGCCCGTTTCCTTAGGCTGAATCCGCCGGTGTTTTCCAGTAGCACCGAGCCGATAGTAGCAGACGATTGGCTCCGCAAGATAGCAAGGGAGTTGACCACTGCAGGATGCACGGATGGTGAGAAAGTGAAGTTTGCCGCACATCAGCTTGACGGACCCGCGACAGCATGGTGGGAGAATTTCACAGCCACTTACCCAGTTGACACTGTCACATGGGATCAGTTTCAGCAAGCTTTCCGCACTGCCCATGTTTCAGCAGGAGCTATGGCCCTGAAGAAGCGTGAGTTTCGCAACTTATGCCAAGGAGGAAGGACAGTGGGCCAGTACGTTGACGACTTCAGCAAGTTAGCACGTTATGCCCCAGATGACGTTGCTACGGATGCAGCTAAGCAGGAGAAGTTTCTGGAAGGATTGAATGATGAACTAAGCATGCAGTTGATGATAGCGAGTTTCAACAACTACCAGGAGTTGGTAGATCGTGCCGTCATGATTGAAGGAAAGCAACAGCAGATTGAGAACCGTAAGAGGAAGTATGGACAGGGGAAGTATAACTCTGGAGCCCAGCAAAAGCCCCGTTTTGCCCCTAAACCGGGATTTCAGTTTCAGCACACCCATGGAGGAGGTAGCTCGCACAACCATAACGGCCACAAGAATGGTAATGGGAATGGAGGAAGCAACGGCCAGAATCGGACCATCCCATCAACCCCAACCAAGAGAGATCTGAGTCAAGTCACCTGTTTCAAGTGTTCCAAGACCAGACATTATGCCAATGAATGTCCTGAAGGCCAGAATGGAAATGGCAATGGAAGCTCTGGGAAGAAGCCGAACCCTTTCAATAGGGGACAGGTGAACCACATTAATGTGGAGGAGGTTGAAGATCAACCCGATGCAGTAATCGGTAAGTTTTTGGTTAAGTCATTTACCGCACTTGTTCTTTTTGACACTGGTGCATCGCATTCATACATATCAAGGGAATTTGTGGATAAGTATAACCTGCCAACCCAAGCCCTTAGGTCACCCATGTTAGTAAGCTCACCAGGAGCAGAGTTTATGGCCAGACGATGGTGTGATCGGTTACCATTAAGGATTGGTAACTATGTGTTTCCCTCAGACCTAATAGTATTGGAATCTCAAGGATTGGATGTGATATTAGGCATGGATTGGTTGTCGATGTATGGAGGAAACATCGATTGCGCTAGTAAGTCAATTTTGCTTACCACACCAGAAGGAAGAAGGATCAAGTATGTATCCCGGCATGTGCCAAATAGGACAAAAGTAAACTGCCTAACAGGAGTTGTGCAAGAGGAAGTACCAGTGGTGAAGGATTTTCCTGATGTATTTCCTGAAGAATTACCAGGCATACCACCGGATAGAGACATTGAGTTTTTGATTGAGTTATTGCCAGGTACAAGCCCAATATCGAAGCGACCGTACCGGATGCCAGCAAAGGATTTGGTGGAAATTAAGAATCAGATTAAGGAGTTATTGGATAAAGGTTACATTCGCCCAAGTTCTTCGCCTTGGGGATCACCCGTACTTCTAGTGGAAAAGAAGGATGGAACATTAAGGATGGTTGTTGATTATCGGGGATTGAATGAAGTAACCATCAAGAACAAGTACCCACTGCCAATGATCAACGATCTGTTTGATCGGTTGCAAGGAGCTAAAGTGTTTTCCAAGATCGATTTGCAATCAGGGTACCATCAATTGAAGATTCGGAGCAGAACATACCTAAGACAACATTCACCACGAGATATGGACTGTATGAGTATACCGTTATGTCATTTGGATTGACTAACGCACCTGCTTATTTTATGAACCTGATGAACAAAGTGTTTATGGAGTTTTTGGATAAGTTCGTCGTAGTGTTCATTGATGACATCCTGGTTTATTCAAAGAATGAAGAGGAGCATAAGGAACATTTGCGATTGGTTTTGGAGAAACTAAGGGAACATCGGTTATACACCAAATTCAGCAAATGTGAGTTTTGGTTGAAGGAAGTTGGATTCCTCGGACACGTTATATCCGGAGAAGGTATAGCAGTTGACCCCACTAAGGTTGAGACAGTAACCGAATGGGAATCACCAACGACAGTTGGAGAGATCCGGAGTTTTCTTGGACTCGCAGGATACTACCGGAGATTTATTGAGAATTTCTCAAAGATTGCGAAACCTATGACGGAGTTGTTGAAGAAGGATACTAAGTTCAAATGGACTGAGGAGTGTGACGCTAGTTTCCAGGAGTTGAAGAAATGCTTGGTTACCTCACCAGTATTGATTTTGCCAGATCAGACCAAGGATTATGAGGTGTATTGTGACGCTTCACGTCGAGGACTTGGAGCAGTGCTTATGCAGGAAGGGAAAGTTGTCTCATATGCTTCACGACAACTGAAACCTCATGAGTTGAATTATGCCACGCATGATTTGGAGTTAGCAGCTGTAGTGCATGCATTGAAGACGTGGAGACATTTCCTCATTGGAAATCATTGTGAGGTGTACACGGATCACAAGAGTTTGAAGTACATTTTCACACAGAAGGAGTTGAACCTCAGACAGAGGAGATGGTTGGAGCTCATCAAGGATTATGACATGAGATTGCATTACCATCCCGGAAAAGCTAATGTAGTAGCTGACGCATTGAGCCGTAAGAGCCATGTCAATACCCTAATAACGGGGAAAATACCCAAGGAGTTAGCAGAAAACCTTCGTGAGCTATGTTTGGAAATAGTTCCGAAAGGCTATGTAGCAGCATTGGAGATTCAGTCAACATTGATGGATAAGATCAGAGAAGCTCAGAAATCTGACAAGGAGATTGCTGCTATAAAAGAGAAATTGAGCGAAGGAAAAGCAAAGGGATTTCGTGAGGATGAGCACGATACCTTATGGTTTGAGGACCGTGTTTATGTGCCCCATGACCCGGAGATCAGGAAGTTGATTTTGCAAGAGGCACATGATTCACCATATTCGATTCACCCAGGGAATACCAAGATGTATTTGGATTTGAAGGAAACATTCTGGTGGACCGGAATGAAGAAGGATATTGCAGCATATGTAGCAGTTTGTGACGTATGTCAGAGAGTAAAGGCAGAGCATCAAAAGCCAGCAGGATTGTTACAACCCTTGCCGATACCTGAATGGAAGTGGGATAAGATAGGCATGGATTTTATCACAGGACTACCCAGGACAAAATCAGGCTATGATTCGATATGGGTAGTAGTTGATCGTTTGACGAAGGTAGCACATTTCATTCCAGTTAAGACCACTTACACCAGTGCTAAGTTGGCGAAGATATACATGACTAGGATCATTTGTTTGCATGGAGTTCCGAGGAGTATCGTATCAGATAGAGGAACCCAATTCACCTCAAAGTTCTGGAAGCAGTTGCATGAGACTTTAGGAACCAGACTAGAGTTCAGCACAGCTTTTCACCCGCAGACAGATGGACAGACCGAGAGAGTCAATCAGATTCTGGAAGATATGCTGAGAGCTTGTGCACTAGATTATGGATCTAGCTGGGACGATAACTTGCCGTATGCGGAGTTTTCTTATAACAACAGCTACCAAACCAGTTTGAAGATGGCACCTTTCGAGGCTTTATACGGAAGGAGGTGCAGGACACCGTTGTCATGGGACGAAGTTGGAGACTGTCAGTTCTTTGGACCAGATTTGATTAAAGAGTCTGAACAGAAAGTTAAGTTGATTCGCGATAGGCTCAAGGTAGCCCAGTCCAGGCAGAAGAGCTACGCAGATTCTAAACGCAAGGAGACAGTCTACGAAACCGGAGACAGAGTTTACCTTCGAGTATCCCCACTTCGAGGAGTTAAGCGCTTTGGAGTTAAGGGAAAGTTAGCACCGCGTTTCATTGGACCGTACAAGATTTTGCAACGTATGGGAGAAGTCGCTTATAAGTTGGAATTACCAGAGGGACTGTCAGGAGTTCATGATGTATTCCATGTTTCTCAGCTGAAGAGATGTCATGCCGAGATGGCAGAGATACCGCTAAGAGATACCGTGCCGCTTGAAGCGATTCAGTTGAAGGACGACTTAACATACGAGGAGAAGCCAGTCAAGATTCTCGAGTTTGCCAGCAGAGTTACTCGCAGCAAGGTTATCAAGTTTTGCAAAGTTCAGTGGAACCACCATTCAGAGGATGAAGCCACCTGGGAGAGAGAAGAAGATTTGCTCAAGGACCACCCTCACCTATTTTCTAGCCAACCCGAATCTCAAGGGCGAGATTCACCTTAAGGGGGGTAGGTTTGTAACATCCCAAATTTGCAATTTGGAATGTTATACACTAGATCATCATGCATAGCATATTTTCATGCATTTTGGTTGATCCTAGAAATTTCACGCAACTCAAGGACCTTCGGAGAGAGTTGGAGATTTCGTTATTTCATATTTGAGAGTTTTCTCGAATTTGAAAAGAGGATCATTTGATTTATTTATTTCATCTTCAAACAATTTTCCGATATCAAAAAAATATAAGAGTGGGAATAATATGACTTTCCCAAAATTGAGGAAAAATGAACATTTAATAAATAGATCAAGTTTTGGTTTTGCCAGAGTTTTATTTGCATTTTATTTGGATAGGGAAAAATGCGTGTTTTCAAAAACTTGCATTTTAGGCCCAGAGAAAAGTTCATTTTGTTCGACTCATTTTTAGGAGTCGGGGAAAATTTACTTTATTAGTTTTGGAGTCCGGTAGAATTGCTTTTTCTGTGTTTTTCTGCGCGCGAAACCGTTTTAAAAAAATCCAGCAGGCCAGCCGGGCCAAGGCCCAGGCCAGCCACCGCCTCCCCAGCGCAGGCAGCTGGCCGCGCCAGGCCATCGCACGCGCCAGGCGCCAGAGGCAGGAGCCGCTGCCGCCCCTTTTTGATTCCTAGTAGGACTTTAGTCCTACTCCGTTTCCTCTTTTTCTTTCCTATTCCTACTCTTTTTCTTGTTCCTTACCCCAAGTTTTCTCCTCCCCTCCCCAATATAAATACCCCAACACCCCCCCCCTCTAAACCCATCAAATCAAGCCCCAAGCCCTCCACCGCACCCCACCCCGCGCCCTACACCGCCGCCGCGCCACCCCACACCCGCGCCGCCGCCCTTGTGCCCTAGCGCCGCCGCCGCACCTTGCCCACGCCGCCGCCGCCCTACGCCACGCCGCCGGAGCCCCTTGCCGGAGACCTCGCCGGAGGTTGCCCCGCGTCTCTTTTCCTCGGATCGTTTTCTTCTAATCGTTCCGATTCTTTTCTTCTCTTCTGATTCGTTTTCTAGATTGTTTTTTCGTTTCGGTTTTCTTCTCCGAAACCCTAGATCGGATTCGTTTTCTTTTCCGTTTTAGTTGCCTTTGGACCGTTCGCCGGACCGTTCGTCCTAACGAACGTGATCACCGGATTCTTCTAGGTTAACGAACGTCCGTTCTTTTAACCGTTCTTCTTTTTCTTCTCGTCGGATTTATTCCGCGATCGCGATCTCAGATCCGATCTTCGTTCTAGTTTATCTTCTCGCTCGTTTATCGGAATCAGGTGATTCAAGCGCCTGGAGTTTCGTTTCGAAACCGCCGTTCCGTCTAATCAACTTAAACAAGTTTTTGCCTCGGTAAAATTTGACCTAGTTTCAACTTGCTAGAACCGAGTTGTTTCTTCCGCCGTTTGTTTTCCGTTTCTTTGTCTGGTTCGTTCTTTCTTTGCAACCGGAGTTCTTAAGTTGAACTTTCTGGTTCGTTCTCTTGTTAGAGTTTTACCTATGCATTAGATGAGTACTTATTGTATGCTTGTTGTTTGTCTGCGATAGATCACCCGGATTGCGCCGCTTGTTACTTCGAAACCCTAGGTCTCGCGGATCATCAGCAAGGCAAGTAACACTTTGATCATACCTTTTCTACAACCCATGTTTTATTGCATTAGATCAATCCTCTCACATTGCATGATTAGGATCTAATTAAACTGTGGGATGGGAAGTAGATGAGGTAGTACCTATTACCTGTATTATTATGAAACCTTTGGGAGTTACTTCTACATTTGCTTATTATGCCATGCTATGCTAGTAGACGTGGATTGGGTGAGTGATATCCATGACAGATGTGAGTTGATAATTTTAATGGTTTATCTAAGGTGGCAACTTAAACACACATCTGGGTGGATTGAGGCACCTGATGTCTATCAGGACTTGCCTGTTTTATTTTGGACCGCCACCCATGCTCAAAGGGATCATAAGATAATTCATGCTAGTAACTTCCGTGTGCAGCCACATGCTACTATGGGCTCTGGCATAGTTGACTAAGTTGTGCGAACTCTTACGGGGGACTAGCAGATGTAGGGGTTGTAGGTGGTACGGTCTACCCCACATGTAAGGTGCTAGCGCTTCTGAAAGACTGTGTCTCGGTCATCCGTTTCTCAAACACCTTGTAGTGCGAGAAAACAAACGGAGGCGATCGAGTCATGTGGGGAAAAGTGCGCAAACCTCTGCAGAGTGTACAAACTAATCATGATTAGTCGTGTCCCCGGTTATGGACATCTTGAGTATCTAGTACTTGAATATCATGTGAATCTCAACATGTTACTTCTAATTAATGTTGTTGGGTTTTAATTGTTCACTTAATTGGGATCGGAATGCTGCCAACCATTCCCGATGTTTAACAACTACCATGATAGTTAAATAAATTTATTCCTTTGCAGTAGGGAAAAACTGGCTTTACGCAAAACTGTAACCATAGAGCTTTCCACCAGCCATATATGTATATAGTATAGCTGTTTCATTCCATTACTCTCTATGTGTTACTTTGCCAGCATATTCCATGTGCTGACCCGTTTTTGGGCTGCAACTTCTTATGTTGTAGACTTTTCAGACGACGAGTAAGCTGTTTTTAGGTCGTGGTTCTATACTCAGTGATGCCGTTGGAGTTGATGGACCCATTTATCTTCCGAGTCTTCCGCTGTTATCGTTATTAGATGGCCTTAAGCCATATTTATTGTAATAAGTTCCTTTGAGACAACGATGTAATAAGTGTGTGATTGCCACTCTGCTATAAATCCTTCGATGTACTGTGTGGTGTCAGCATTACTGATCCAGGGATGACACCCGAGCACAGTAGACTTGATCCATTCGGGTCGGGTCGCCACACCGACACTCCTACGTCCTCCGGCGTCCCCTTTTATCTCTTGTTCGTGAGAGGGTGTTAAACATTCTCGGAATGGACCGAGATTTGCCAAGCGCGCTTGGTACACCACCGATAGACCGCCTGTCAAGTTTCGTGCCATTTGGAGTCCGTTTGATACTCCAATGGTTAACCGGGGAACCGTAAAGGCCTCATGTGTGTTGCAGCCCAAACCCCTCTAAAGTGGCCCAATAATCCATCCAAACCCCCTCCATCCTCTCGGCCGTTCGATCACGATTGCGTGGCCCAAAACCGCACCTCATTTGGACATTCCCACCTCCTTCTACCTGTATATATGTGCTCCCCTCCGAAAATTCGCGCAGATGAAACCCTAGCAAACTCCCTCTTCGTGTCGCCGGACAAAAACCCCGCGCCGAGCCACCTCACTCCGGCCAATCCGAGCACGCCACCTCAGCACCGCCGCCTCCCTCCTCCACTCGCGCGCCGCCACATCTCGTCGCTGCCCTCCTCCACCCCGCGGCCCGCCGTGCCCATCCGGGACCCGCCCGGGCCCGGATCTCCGCCGCCGAGGCCCGCGAGCACCGCCGCGCCACCCGAGCACCCTGCCGCCGTTGCGCTGCGCCGCCGTTACCCTCGCACACCACCGCCGTCGTCCAAGATCGCCCGCGGCCGCCCGAGCCACCCGCGGCCGCCCGACCTGCCCCGCCACCGTTCGCCGCTCGTCGCCTCGCCCGCCTCCGCGCCCGCGCCGCCCCGTTGCTCCAGCCTCCGCCGCCGCCGCTGAACCGCTTCACTGTTCGCCACCCCTTTGCCTCTGCCGCCGAAGGTCGCCGTCCTCCTCGCCGGCGCCTGGATCCGGCGACCCCGACGTCTCCGGCGAGTCCCCGCGTCTCTCCGTCTTCTCCCTCATCAACTCCGGCCACCTCCTCCCCAAGATCCGATGAACCTCGCAATCCGTGCCGGGTCAACCCTAGATCCGGAGGGTGAGATTTTCCTAGTCATTTTCTGGCATATTTTCAAGCCATGTTCAACTTGCCATAACTCCTCATCCGTAGATCCGTTTTGCATGCATGATATATCAAAATGTTCATCATGATGCACTCATCATTTTGTTCCACTGTGCCATGCTTGTTTGGGTCCATCTTGATGCCCAAATCGTTGATGCAAGAGTGCTATAAAATGTTAGGTGCTGATTCTTAGCAGACTATGTGCATTTGTCATTTTTGGTACATTTGTTGTGTGCTGCATCTGGACTTGAGCTCTACATGTATTTTGGTCTATGCCATGCCATCTTTACAGGGGTGTATTCCATGTACTTTTGCGATCTTTGTAGTGACTAGCAGAAGCATGCAAAGTAGCTCTCGTGATATTGCTGATTTTAGAGACTTAGAATTTCACGAAGTCATTGCTCTGCTGTTATTTTTATGCCATGTATTCATGTTGCTACAGTGAGATCCATGCTTTGTTTGAGTATCTTCAGTAAGGATGATTTTGACATATGGTTGTGCTCTATCCATCCATGTATCTGTTTGCAATTATGGAGTGCCCTAGCATGACTTAATCTTGCTCTACTTTTGCTACAAAATGTTCTTGGCAGATTGTTTACATGTTAATCAATTTTGCCATGGTTGTTGTAGTTGATCCATGCATGCTATGAACTTGTTCTTGCCTTGGTTAGCTTCTTGAACATGCCATCGTGCTAATGATATGCTTATCTTGTCATGCAATGCCTTGTGTTGAGTGAATCGAGCTCGCAAACATGCCTTCATTATTCTGTTTTTGCCATGCTGAGTTTTCTGCTAAGTCTGAATCTGTTAGCGAAACTTGCAATGTTTACATGGGTGCCATCATATATTCTGATCATTTTTGGTTATGGTCAGTAAGGGGCTTTTGTTCTATGCTTTGAGTAGATTCATGCCATACCTTGTTTTGCTATGATATGTTCCTGTAGCATGTTGTTTGCTTGCTCTAAAGATTGCTTCCTGATGTTAATTCCTGGCATGTTAGTATTTTCACCAAGTCTGTGATGCTGATATCTTTTGCACTTTTGCCATGCTTGTTTGAACCTGCTATTGTGTGATTTAGCCGTAGCTCAGTGTTCATCTTTTGTCAAGAATCTTGAGTAGATCACTGCAATGTGCTTTGTTGCTATGTTGGAGTGCAGTAGCTTAGTTTCTTGTTGCATTCTAGATTGCATCGTGTTGTTAATCGCAGAATTGTGCCATTCTTGTTTTGCTTGCCATTTGCAAATCGTGCATCCGATTCCGCTGATCTTTATATTGATTTCGACCGAAATAAATTCATCTTTCCAGCGGCACACTTGGTTTGCCAAGTTGATTCCTTGATCACCCTTTTTCCTTTCGGAGCACGCATATGCATTGCATATCACATCCTGCATGTCATATCATGTTTTGCATCATGTTGATTGTGCATTGCACCGTGATTGATTGTTGGTTCTTTTCTTGTGTTCTTGCTTTGGGTAGAGCCGGGAGACGAGTGAGTGATCGAGGAACTCGTTGAGTACGCTTACGAGGATCAAGCTTTCGTCAACTCAGAGAACTTGGCAGGCAAGATGACCATACCCTCGAAATCACTTCTATCTTTTCTTGCTAGTTGTTCGCTCTATTGCTATGCCGCGATACCTACCACTTGCTATATCATGCCTCCCATATTGCCATGTCAAGCCTCTAAACCACCTTTTCCTAGCAAAACGTTGTTTGGCTATGTTACTGCTTTGCTCAGCCCCTCTTATAGCATTGCTAGTTGCAGGTGAAGATGAAGTTTGTTCCATGTTGGAACATGGATATTGTTAGGATATCATTATTATCTCTTCTTTACTTTAATGCATCTATATACTTGGTAAAGGGTGGAAGGCTCGGCCTTATTCCTGGTGTTTTGTTCCACTCTTGCCGCCCTAGTTTCCATCATACCGACATTATGTTCCTTGATTTTGCGTTCCTTACGTGACTGGGTGTTATGGGAACCCCTTGACAGTTCACCTTGAATAAAACTCCTTCATCAAGGCCCAACCTTGGTTTTACCAATTTCCACCTAAGCCTTTTTCCCTTGGGTTCTGCAGAATCAAGGGTCATCTTTATTTTAAACCCCCCGGGCCAGTGCTCCTCTGAGTGTTGGTCCGAAATGGGAAGCCCGCGGGGCCACCTCGGGGCAACTCGAGGGTTAGTTTTACTCGTAGCTTCACCTATCCAGTGTGCCCTGAGAATGAGATACGTGCGACTCCTATCGGGATTTGTCGGCACATCGGGCGGCTTTGTTGGTCTTGTTTTACCATTGTCGAAATGTCTTGTAACCGGGATTCCGAGTCTGACCGGGTCTTCCTGGGAGAAGGAATATCCTTCGTTGACCGTGAGAGCTTGTGATGGGCTAAGTTGGGACACCCCTGCAGGGTTTTGAACTTTTGAAAGCCGTGCCCGCGGTTATGGGCAGATGGGAATTTGTTAATGTCCGGTTGTAGAAAACTTGACACTTAATCTAATTAAAATGAATCAACCGCGTGTGTAGCCGTGATGGTCTCTTTTCGGCGGAGTCCGAGAAGAGAACACGGTCTCGTGTTATGCCTGAACGTAAGTAGCTTCAGGATCACTTCTTGATCATTATTAATTTCTCGACCATGCTTTTCTTCTCTTCTCGCTCTCTTTTGCGTAAGTTAGCCACCATATATGCTAGTGCTTGCTACAGCTCCACCTCACTACTTTTCCTACCTTTAAGCTTAAATAGTCTTGATCGCGAGGGTATGAGATTGTTGAGTCCCCGTGACTCACAGATACTTCCAAAACAGATGCAGGTGCCGATGATGCCAGTGCAGGGGACGCTACCGAACTCAAGTGGGAGTTCGACGAGGATTCGGGCCGGTACTACATGTCTTTTCCGGATGATCAGTAGAGGAGCCCAGTTGGGGCGATTGGGGATCTAGCATTTGGGGTTGCCTTTCTTTATTTTGGTACCGTAGTCGGACCTTGATTGTATTCTGGATGATGTATGCTATATTTTATGTATTGTGTGAAGTGGCGATTGTAAGCCAACTCTTTATCCCTTTCTTATTCAGTACATGGGATGTGTAAGGATTACCCCTCTTGCGACATGCCTACTATGCGGTTATGCCTCTAAGTCGTGCTCCGACACGTGGGAGATATAGCCGCATCGTGGGTGTTACAAGAACATAGTTGAATGAAATTGAAAGCACTCCGATAGAAAAGAGAAGCAAGGAACAAGGAAGAACAAATTCGAACATCACTCGAGTTGAAAAGAGATACAAGACTTGATAAGATGAAAAGAACTTGAGCAGAGGACACAACACTCCTGCTAAACAGATAAGCAAGGAAAAGAACATGATATTTGATAGAAATGGGATGATGAGTCGAAGAGAGCAACATCACCATGCCTCTGGAAGAAATGAAACAATGAAATGAAAAGAACGAAGAAAAGAACAACAACTTCCACCACAAATGAATTGGACCGAGCATCCTTGCAAAGAAGGGTTGAACGGAGTTGTTGGAAGATCAACACGATAGGATATGATCCTCGTGAGCTTATGGAAACATCTCATAATTATGAGGTGAGCTTCTGCCACCGACGGAAACAAATGATTTGATTGAGAGCAAGAAAAGATAGAAAGCTCCTTCCACCGAGGTGATAATTAAGGAGAAAACTTGGATCATACATAAGCACCATAATATCAACATTCCTTAGGGAAGGCTGTAGGTGAAATATAACCCAAGATAACTCCAATGAAGAGATTGATGGGTTGCGAAGGATCTCATGAAAAAATTGAAAATGATGGGTCTACAATATGTCATTCCGGATAACTTGTGAATCATGAAACACGAAGGGAGACTGTCAAGAGTGACATAACAACACCTCAAAAGATAAAAGAGAAAGAATTGCACTTCGGATGCTAGATGAAGAATGCTTGAACTCCTCAAAACAAAGCATGTGTTGGGAACCATGTTTATTTTAGAGTATGGCTTGGCAGATCTTAACTCCGAGAGAAATCTTGAAGAACAATTGAAGAATGAAAAGAATCCTTGACGAATCACCATGTAGAACCTCCATGAAGAACTCCGGTAAAAAAAGATAACGAAAAAAAGAGAAGTTGAAACACGAGGTGAAGCCTTGCAATGATTTAGATGAAGCTGCGCGATGAGATAGTGTGGAAAAGTTGGAACTCCAGAAAAGAAAAGATGAAGCATCTCGAACCGAGAAATGAGGCATGATGAGCAACTCTGGAAAGAAGAAGCTAGAACACCTCGATGAAACAATAATAAGAATTACGTTATGCGTATCCTTCACCAATTTAAATCAATGACAAGCAATGGATTTGGCAGGTTGCTTGGGGTGCTTCTGCTACCCTCATCATAACTGCTATTGGAGGGGCTACTGCCCTCACTGAGAGTCTGTTGCTCCTCTGACTTGTTCCGACTGTCACTTTGGTTTGTCATATCTGACATTGAATGCTGATCTTGTGAATAAATAGGTTGAGATAGAGTAGATAAGTACCACAAAGCACAACCATTTTGCAAAACAAATGAGTCAAAAACTTAGTTTTAGTTCTCTACAGAAGGCATTTCGGAGCTACCGATATTACCAACTTGGTGACACCGAAGCATCCATGGAGTCTAAACATGCAAGATCGGTCAGACCGAGATGCAATTCGGTGACTCTGAGTTGCTAGGATTTCATAGAGTATTGAACTCGGTCACACTGATTAGTATGTTTCGGTCAGACCAAAAATACTTGTGCTATGGCATGAGCCAAATCGGTGAGACTGAAATTCTAACATTGATTGGTCCGAGATGAGTTCGACAAAGACCTAAACCTAAAATTTTGAATCAAATCTAATCTAACGGAGTTTGCAGTGGATAGAGTTGTCTCAATCGTGGAAAGAATATAAGCATTGATCTTTGTGCTAAGAATCGCAGTGGGGAAATCACAAAGGGTCGAGTTCATACCCTAGCTTTGTCATGAACCCACTACGGCGACAACGACGGTAAAGATTCCGTTGACGGCGGCGAACACCAGCGGCAGGAGGTCACGGGCGATGAGTAGACGATCCGAAGACCTCGAGTCGGCAAAGGTGGACAGGCACATGCAAAGCGTTTGGATAAATTTCCAAATTTTCAGCCCGGGTATATATATCCAGACTCTGTCGGTGTGACCGAGTGGAACGACTTGGTGGCACCGAGATGCAGAATCGCAAGCGGTTGCTGCAACTCGGTGTGACCGAAGGGTTCAAATCGGTTGCACCGAGATTAAAAGCTAGATCAACTCAATGAACTCGGTATGACTGAATGGAATGGATCGGTCAGACCAAAATGCACCAAGAGGTTTTGGAAATTAAGCCCTTAACGGATCGGTGACTCCGAGTGCTCCTCACCCGGAGGGTCCGAATTTTACTTGTTCAAACTTTGTGATGTAGCATGAATAGAGTTTGAGACGAGAAAAGCATAGATAGCTAGAGGGAGTTCTTAGGCATTCTTGTCCATCCATTTGGCAAAAAGAAAAGCCAAACAAGCAAAGCAACAAATGGATGTCCTCGAATGGGAAAAATATGCAACCAACATCCTCACACAATAAGATAGAAAATAAAATATGTGGCAAAGCATGCACAAACACTCTAGAATCTATCAAGAAATTGGCAATGACTAGGTCATCTATATGAGTATATTGGCTGAGGAGTCAAATGAGAACATTTGATCATAGGTCATACTCATCTTTTAAGCACAAGTGGGGTTACCACTTTTACATTAAGCATTGTTGTGTTCACATCATTAGAGTTCCTTTAGCTCAATTCTTAGAGCAAAGCTCCCTCTAGATGTGATATCCCCCCTAAGAGGGATGAACTAACCTTGGGTTTTGTCGATGATGACTTCATGTAGGTGTTGAAGATGTAGATGCTCAATGTTGATGTAGATCATTTGGAGAAATCCATTGGAGTGAGTTGCACTTTCAATACCTACATGGGTTAGTCTCGCAAGGAACACACAAGGATATCCATAGACATAGAGTGAAATTCACACATGATGTTGTCCATGAAAGCATTAGGTTACCTTGTCCCTTGTCTTACCAACAAGAGGGTTTGTGACTCCTTGAACTAGCGCAAGATGTGGAAGTTGATTGCACTTGTCCTTGCCAAATGAATATGAGTGAAGTATGTTGGCGGAGTCCCTCTCAAGAACTCTCTAGTTCTTCTTCTTTGGGATCCACATCATCTTGATGGGAATACTTGGACTTGTAGTCGTACTTGATGAAGTAGAACTTGATGTAGTCTTGGGAACCCACTTGACCAAGGCCTTAGGAGCTTCTTCAAATGCATCAAACCCCTCTTGAAGCTTGTCCTTTCCTTTTAGCTTGTGGTCTTGTGGTGCAAGATCATCTTGAGCTTGTGTTCCTTTGAAAGAAGTGGGATCATACTTCTCTTGTTGGGGAACAAACTTCGTCTTGGGGTATTGATCTTATTCCCACTCAACTCCATTGGCATTGAACTTGCATTCAAAACTAACACCTTGCTTCTTCCGGTGGCTTCCTTGCTTGCGTACAATTTCCTCAAATTGCTTACTCCCGGCAAGGCTCTTGTAAACACCTTTCTCTATAATTCCCTTCAATAAGCTATTTTCTTGCTCAAACTTGGCTAAGAGAATCATTAGTGGAATCAAAAGAACTACTAGAAGCAACAATATTGGATTTAACATGATTATTGTTACTACTAGAAGAAGAATCTTTCTTGCTCTTGTTGCTAGATTTTACTTTTGGCATGTAAGTAGACAAGAGTAAATGCTTGGCAATGTAAGAAGAACTATTTTTACAAATATCATCATTGATTGCCTTTAAGAACTCATGCTCTTGCTCTAGATTGAGCTTTTCAAAGCATAGCTTCTCATGAGTCTTTAAAAGCTCCCGGTGATCCTCTAAGGTAGTTTCATGAGCTAACTTAAGATTGTTTAGTTCTTTAGTTAGACGCTCAATCTCCTTATCATCTTCATTTGTTTTATCTTGATTAGCATGATTAATAGCAATTTTATCATAGTTTTCTTCACTAGAGTTGTCAACAAGTAAATCATCACCACCTAGAAAATCATCTTCATCACTATTGAAATCAACATACTCGGGGTGTGATACCTTGGGGCCTTTAGCCGTGAAGCTTCTTCCAATCCCTTCATTTGGTGAATCAAATATCTCATAGGAGTTGGATGACACAAGTGCGATACCGGCAACACCTTCATCTTGAGTATATTCAGAGTCAGAGTGATAGATTCCCTCGGAGTGGTTGTCGGAGTGGGAGCCGGATACCCATTCACCAACATGAGCTTGATGTTTTCGTCTTGTGTAGCTCTTTGATGACTTGTCCTTCCTTTCCGAATCCTTGCTTCTGCGAGAGGATATACGTTCATAATGATCATCTTTACTCCTTCTTTCTCTTGGTGGTGATTCTTCTCTTTTGCTTCTCCTTTTAGGTGAATCTTCATTTCTTTTGTAGGAAGCCATACACTCACTAGAGTAGTGTCCGGGTCTTCCACAATTGTAGCAATTGTGATCACGAATAGAAGATCTTTTGTCATTTTAGGACCTTGACTTGGAACTTCTTTCTTTGCTTCTACTCCTGTAGAACTTGTTGAAGTTCTTCACCATTAGGCTCAATTCTTCACTGAAGACTTGTTTCTCACTTGATGATGTAGGGGCATCACATGAAGCTTTATAAACACCGCTAGACTTGTTGTGAAGCTCTTCCTTACCCTTGAGTGACATCTCATCAGCAACAATTCTACCAATGACTTCCGTTGGCTTGAGATCTTTGTAATTGGGCATCATTTGGATCAAGGTGCAAACAATATCATATTTTCCATCCAAGGCTCTTAGGATCTTCTTGATGATGAATCTGTCGGTCATCTCTTCACTTCCTAAGCCGGCAATCTCATTTGTGATGAGAGCAAGCCTAGAGTACATTTCAGTGACACCATCACCATCCTTCATTTTGAACTTGTCAAGTTGACTCTGAAGCACATCCAATTTGGATTCCTTGACGGACTCAGTACCTTCGTGCATATCAATCAAAGTATCCCAAATTTCCTTTGCATTCTCAAGGCAGCTGATTTTGTTGAATTCTTTGGGGCATAATCCGTTGAAGAGGATATCACAAGCGTGAGCGTTGTATTGCAACATCTTCAATTCTTCCGCGGTTGCTTCACGATTAGGTTCTCTCCCATTGAAGAATTCACCTTGCAAGTTGATGACCCACAAGTGTAGGGGATCTATCGTAGCCTTTTCAATAACTAAGAGTGTCAAACCCAACGAGGAGCAGAATGAAATGATAAGCAGTTTTCAGTAAGGTATTCTCTGCAAGCACTGAAATTATCGGTAACAGATAGTTTTGCGATAAGGTAATTTGTAACGAGTAGCAAGTAATAGAAGTAAATAAGGTGCAGCAAGATGGCCCAATCCTTTTTGTAGCAAAGGACAAGCCTGGACAAACTCTTATATGAAGTAAAGCACTCCCGAGGACACATGGGAATTATCGTCAAGCTAGTTTTCATCACGTTCATATGATTCGTGTTCGATACTTCCATAATCTGATATGTGGGTGCGCCGGTGCTTGTGTGCTGTCCTTACTTGTACAAGCATCCCACTTATGATTAACCCCCATTGCAAGCATCCGCAACTACAACAGAAGTATTAAGGTAAACCTAACCATAGCATGAAACATATGGATCCAAATCAGCCCCTTACGAAGCAACACATAAACTAGGTTTAAGCTTCTGTCACTCTAGCAACCCATCATCTACTTATTACTTCCCAATGCCTCCCTCTAGGCCCAAACAATGGTGAAGTGTCATGTAGTTGACGTTCACATGACACCACTAGAGGGATGACAACATACATTTCATCAAAATATCGAACGAATACCAAATTCACATGACTACTAATAGCAGGACTTCTCCCATGTCCTTAGGGACAAACGTAACTACTCACAAAGCATATTCATGTTCATAATCAGAGGGGTATTAATATGCATAATGGATCTGAACATATGATCTTCCACCAAGTAAACCAACTAGCATCAACTACAAGGAGTAATCAACACTACTAGCAACCCATAGGTACCAATCTGAGGTTTGGATACAAAGATTGGATACAAGAGATGAACTAGGGTTTGAGATGAGATGGTGCTGGTGAAGATGTTGATGGAGATTGACCCCCTCCCGATGAGAGGATCATTGGTGATGATGATGGCAACGATTTCCCCCTCCCGGAGGGAAGTTTCCCCAGCAGAACAGCTCTGCCGGAGCCCTAGATTGGTTCCGCCAAGGTTCCGCCTCGTGGCGGCGGAGTTTCGTCCTGTAAGCTTGCTTTTGATTTTTTCCTCGATGAAAGACCTCATATAGCAGAAGATGGGCATCGGAGGGCCACCAGGGGGCCCACCCAAGGGGGTAGGGCGCGCCCCCCACCCTCGTGGCCAGTGTGTGGCCCCCCTCTGGAACTTTCTCCGCTCAGTATTTTTTATTAATTCCAAAAAGGACTTTCGTGAAGTTTCGGGACTTTTGGAGCTGCGCAAAATAGGTCTCTAATATTTGCTCCTTTTCCAGCCCAGAATCTCAGCTGCCAGCATTCTATCTCTTCATATAAACCTTGTAAAATAAGAGAGAATAGGCATAAGTATTGTGACATAATGTGTAATAACAACCCATAATGCAATAAATATCGATATAAAAGCATGATGCAAAATGGACGTATCAACTCCCCCAAGCTTAGACCTCGCTTGTCCTCAAGCGAAAGCCGAAATCGAAAAATATGTCCACATGTTTGGAGATAGAGGTGTCGATAAAAATAAAATACGGACATGAGGGCAGGGCATCATGATCATTCTTAGAGCAACATATATATACGGACATGATGGCATCATGATCATTCTTAGAGCATCATTGTCATATGATCTCTTATGCTAAAGTAACAATTCAATCACAATTTCAAGTATGAATCATAAACTTTATTGAGAACCAACAAACTCTAATCTTAGTCATTGAGGCAATTGCAATTTATCATAACATATGAAAGAGTCAATATAAGAGCTTTTCAGCAATTCCACATACTCAACCATCTTTTAGTATTTCACAATTGCTAACACTCACGCAATATTTATGGGTATGAAGTCTTAATCGGACACAGGGAAAGATAGGGGCTTATAGTTTTGCCTCCCAACGTTTTACCTCATGGGTAATGTCAACAAAAATAGTTCATGAAAACTCACATCCAATTAGCTATATATATTTGTATCTTTCCAACACATTGTGCTTGCTAAAGGATAAAATGTAAAAAGGAAAGGTGAAGATGACCATGACTCTTATATAAGGTAGAAGATAAAAGTAAAAGATAGGCCCTTCGCAGAGGGAAGCAGAGGTTTTCATGCGCTTTTGTGGTTGGATGCACGAAATCTTAATGCAAAAGAACGTCACTTTACATTGCCACTTGTGATATTGACCTTTATTATGCAGTCCGTCGCTTTTATTTCTTCCACATCACAATATCGTATAAAGCTTATTTTCTCCACATTAATAAGTCATACATATTTAGAGAGAAATTTTTATTGCTTGCACCGATGACAACTTACTTGAAGGATCTTACTCAATCCATAGGTAGGTATGGTAGACTCTCATGGCAAAAACGGGTTTAGGGATATTTGGAAGCACAAGTAGTATCTCTACTTGGTGCAAAGAAATTGGCTAGCATGAGAGGGAAAGGCAAGCTCAACATGTCAGATGATCCATGACAATATAATTTATCTCAGATGTAAGAAAACATAACCCATTACGTTGTCTTCCTTGTCCAACGTCAACTCTTTAACATGTCATACTTTAATGTGTGCTCACAATCATAAAAGATGTCCAAGATAGTATATTTATATGTGAACCTCTCTTTCTTTATTACTTCCTATTAATTGCAACGATGACCAAAACTATGTTTGTCAACTCTCAACAACTTTTATTCATCATACTCTTTATATGTGAGCTCATTACTCTCCATAAGATCCATATGATCTCTTTATTTATTTTTATTTCTTCTCTTTTTTATTTTATTCCCTCAAGATCATAGCAAAATAATCAAGCCCTTGACTCAACACTAATCTTTATTATATATAGCTCAGGGACTCGATTACATAGGAAGATCATAAAGCAAAACTCACAACTAGATCATACTAAAACTTTATTCTACTAGATCAAGATATTATCAAAAGGATCGAACTAAGAAAAACGGTAAAGAAAGAAGTGATGGTGATACGATACCGGGGCACTCCCCCAAGCTTGGCAGTTGCCAAGGGGAGTGCCCATACCCGATGCTCAGTTCTTCTTTGTTGGTGAAGAAGGTGTTGGTGATGATGGGTAGTCGCACATCGAGCGTAAGAGATCCTCCAGTTTGCGGATGATTCCCTTGAGTGCGATGATATGCTCCTTCAACAAAATATTTTCACTTGTGAGATACTTTTTTGAATACGAGCTAACTCAATCATCTTGAAAGCCTCAATCTCCATTGGGGTAAAGAGATTGTGGTGAGGTGGAAGGATGTCTTCTTCTGCTACTGCCGAAACTTGATCCCCCATGGCCTTCTTGATCCCATCATCCTTGTTGATCTCTCTGGGTTCTTCTCTCTTCAGCTCTATCTTCATTAGCCAAGCATCGTTACCTTCATTGTTGGAGGAGGAGGGAGACGACATGATGCTTGGCCTTGACAACCCTGGCAAAAAACAGCTCGAAACAAGAACATGAGATTTTTGCGTGATACGGTGGTCAAAACCTTCGGGAGATTATATAATGAATTTTTACCGACCAAAAGAAGTATCGTGCAAGAAAACGGAGTCCCGAGAGCGCACGAAGTTCCCACGATGCAGGGGGGCATGCCCAGGGGGGTAGGGCGCGCCCTCCACCCTCGTGGAAGCCCCGTGTCCTTTTTGGTCTGCTTCTTATTTTCCTATTTTCTTAAATATTCCAAAACGGAGAGAAATTGCCATTAGAACTGTTTTGGAGTCGGTTTACTTACCGTACCACGTACCTATTCCTTTTCGGAGTCTGAAATGTTCCAGAAAGTGTCCCTTATGTATTCCTCCGGGGTTACGGTTTGTAATATTGGTTTCAACATTTATGGGATTACCTAAGATATAATGTTTGATTCTTTGACCGTTCACCACCCTCGGATTTGTGCCTTCGAAGTTGTTGATTTTTATGGCATCTGAACAATAGACCTCCTCGATGACGTAAGGACATTCCCATTTAGAGAGAAGTTTTCCTGCAAAAAATCTTAAACGAGAGTTGTATAGCAATACATAATCACCTACATTAAACTCACGCTTTTGTATCCTTTTGTCATGCCATCTTTTAACTTTTTCTTTAAACAACTTGGCATTTTCATAGGCTTGGGTTCTCCATTCATCAAGTGAGCTAATGTCAAAAAGCCTCTTCTCACCGGCAAGTTTGAAATCATAATTGAGCTCTTTAATGGCCCAATATGCCTTATGTTTTAGGTCAAGAGGTAAGTGACATGCTTTACCATAAACCATTTTATAAGGAGACATGCCGATAGGATTTTTATATGCAGTTCTATAGGCCCATAATGCATCATCAAGTTTCTTGGACCAATTCTTTCTAGATCTATTAACAGTCTTTTGCAAAATTAATTTGAGCTCTCTATTGCTAAGTTCTACTTGACCACTAGACTGTGGATGATATGGAGATGCAATTCTATGATTAACATCATACTTAGCAAGCATTTTACGAAAGGCACCATGAATGAAATGTGACCCACTACCAGTCATTAAATATCTAGGGACTCCAAACCCTCTGGAAAATAACTTCTTTAAGCATCTTAATAGAGGTGTTATGATCAGCACTACTAGTTGGAATAGCTTCTACCCACTTAGTAACGTAATCAACAGCAACTAAAATATGTGTATACCCATTAGAGGAAGGAAAAGGTCCCATATAATCAAAGCCCTGAATGTCAAATGGTTCAATAACAAGTGAATAATTCATAGGCATTTCTTGACATCTACTAATATTACCGATTCTTTGACATTCATCACAAGATAAGACAAACTTACGGGCATCCTTGAAGAGAGTAGGCCAATAAAAACCGGATTGCAATACCTTATGTGCAGTTCTATCTCCAGCATGGTGTCCTCCATAAGCCTCGGAGTGACACTTGCATAGGATCTAATCCTGTTCATGCTCAGGTACACAACGTCTAATAACACCATCTACTCCTTTATAAAGATGTGGGTCATCCCAAAAGTAATGTCTTAAATCATAGAAGAACTTTTTCTTTTGCCGGTATGTGAGACTAGGTGGTATAAATTTAGCAACAATGTAATTAACATAATCAGCATACCATGGAGCAACACGAGAAGCATTTATGACAACTAATTGTTCATTAGGAAAGCTATCATCAATAGGTAGTGGGTCATCAAGAACATTCTCTAACCTAGACAAGTTGACTGCAACGGGGTTCTCAGCTCCCTTTCTATCAATAATATGCAAATCAAATTCTTGTAGCAAGAGAACCCATCTAATAAGTCTAGGTTTAGCATCTTTCTTTTCCATAAGATATTTAATAGCAGCATGATCAGTGTGAATAGTTACTTTAGAATCAATAATATAAGGTCTGAACTTATCACAAGCAAATACGAGTGCTAAAAATTCTTTTTTAGTAGTAGCATAATTTCTTTGGGCACTGTCTAGGGTTTTACTAGCATATTGGATAACATTTAATTTCTTATCAACTCTTTGTCCTAGAACAGCCCCTACGGCATAATCACTAGCATCGCACATAATTTCAAATGGTAAATTCCAATCAGGAGGTTGAACAATAGGTGCAGAAACCAAAGCTTTCTTAAGTATTTCAAATGCTTCTACACAGTCATCATCAAAGACAAAAGGAATATCTTTTTGTAATGGGTTAGTCAGAGGCCGAGAAATTTTTGAGAAGTCCTTAATGAACCTCCTATAAAAACCGGCATGACCAAGGAAACTTCTTATACCTTTGATGTCTTTGGGACACGGCATCTTTTCAATAGTGTCAACCTTAGCTTTATCAACTTCAATACCTCTTTCAGAAATTTTATGCCCCAAGACAATACCTTCATTAACAATAAAGTGGCACTTCTCCTAGTTCAAGAAAAGATTAGTTTCCTCACATCTTTGCAAAACTCGATCAAGGTTGCTCAAGCAATCATCAAAAGAGGATCCATAAACGGAGAAATCGTCCATGAAAACCTCATAAAGCTTTTCACAAAAGTCAGAGAATATAGCCATCATGCATCTTTGAAAGGTAGCAGGTACATTACATAAACCAAAACGCATACGTCTATAAGAAAAAGTACCGAAAGGGCAAGTAAAAGTGGTATTTGCTTGATCGTCAGCTGACACAGGTATTGGAGAGAAGCCAGACTAACCATCTAGAAAGCAAAAATGTGTATGTATAATATTTCTAGCATTTGATCAATGAAAGGCAAAGGGTAATGATCTTTTTAGTAGCTTTATTTAATTTGCGAAAATCAATAACCATCCTATAACCTGTAATAATTCTTTGTGGAATCAATTCATCTTTATCATTAGGAACGACGGTAATACCTCCCTTCTTAGGGACACAATGGACAGGACTTACCCACTGACTATCAGCAACGGGATAAATTATACCTGCTTCAAGGAGCTTTAATATTTCCTCTCTTACCACTTCTTTCATCTTAGGATTCAACCGTCGTTGGTGATCAATAACTGGTTTGGCGTCTTTCTCCAAATTTATTTTGTGTTGACATAGAGTGGGACTAATGCCTTTAAGATCATCAAGAGTATATCCAATAGCAGTGCGGTGCTTCTTAAGAGTTTTCAATATTTTTTCTTCCTCCTTCTCTGAAAGGTTAGCACTAATAATAACAGGATATATCTTCTTTTCATCAAGATAAGCATATTTAAGAGTATCAGGTAAAGGTTTAAGCTCAAACACGGGATCACCCTTGGGTGGAGGAGGATCCCCTAGGATTTCGACAGGCAAGTTGTGTTTCAAAATAGGTCCATGTTTAAAGAATACTTCATCTATTTCCCTTCTTTCATTCATGAACATATCATTTTCATGGTCTAGCAAATATTGTTCTACAGGATCAGTAGGAGGCACGACAATAGAAGCAAGACCAATAATTTCATCTTTACTAGGCAATTGCTCATCACGGGGTTGTCTATGAAACTTAGCAAAATTAAACTCATGAGACATATCCCCTAAACCAACAAATACAATATCCTTATTGCAGTCTATCTTAGCATTAACATTATTCAAGAAGGGTCTACCAAATATAATGGGACAAAAGCTATCTTGTGGGGAACCAAGAACAAGAAAATCATCAGGATATTTAACCTTCCCACACAAGACTTCAACATCCCTAACAATCCCAATTGGTGAAATAGTATCTCTATTGGCAAGCTTAATGGTAACATCGATATCTTCTATCTCAGCAGGTGCAATATCATGCATAATTTCTTTGTATAAGGAATGAGGTATTGCACTTGCACTAGCACCCATATCACGTAAGCCATGATAGCAATGATCTCCTATTTTAATAGAAATAACAGGCATGCCTACAACAGGTCTATGTTTATTTTTACTATCTGGTCTAGCAATTCTAGCAATCTCATCACAGAAGTAAATAACATGCCCATAAATATTATTGGCCAAGAGATCTTTAACCATAGCAATATTAGGTTCAACTTTAACTTGCTCAGGGGGTTTGTGTGCCCTAATATTACTTTTGTTGACTACAGTTGAAACTTTAGCATGATCCCTTATTATAACAGGGAAAATGGTTTCTCAACATAAGCAGTAGGAACAACAAGATCATTATAAGTGATAGTATTTTTTTTTCAACCTTAATAGGTGCGACTACTTTTACTTCAATGGGAGGATTATATTTAAAACACTTCTCCTTAGGGAGATCAACATGAGTATTAAAGGATTCACAGAAAGAAGCTACTATCTCAGAGTCAAGTCCATATTTAGTGCTAAATTCACGGAAAGCATCGGTATCCATAAAAGATTTAACACAATCAAACTTAGGTGTTATACCTGACTCCTTACCTTCGTCGAGGTCCCAATATTTAGAGCTGCGGTTAATTCTTTGCAATAAATCCCATTTGAATTCAATAGTCCTCATCATAAAAGATCTAGTACAAGAAGTATCGAGCATGGAGCGATTACTGAGAGAAAGCCGAGCATAAAAAGTTTGAATAATCATTTCTCTTGAGAGCTCATGATTGGGGCATGAATATAACATTGACTTAAGCCTCCCCCAAGCTTGAGCGATGCTTTCTCCTTCGCGAGGCAAAAAATTATATATATATAATTACGATCACGATGAACAAGATACATAGGATAAAACTTCTGGTGAAATTCCAATTTCAATCGCTTATAATCCCATGATCCCATATCATCACATAGCCTATACCATGTCAATGCATCTCCCTTCAAAGATAAAAGGGAAGACCTTCTTCTTGATAACATCATCGGGCATACCTGCAAGCTTAAATAATCCACAAACTTCATCCACATAGATTAAGTGTAAACCGGGATGCAATGTTCCATCTCCTGCAAAAGGATTAGCTAGCAGTTTCTCTATCATACCCGAAGGAATTTCAAAGTAAACATTTTCAGTAGGTTCAGTAGGTTGAGGAGCAACTCTTTGCTCTACTGGTCGGGGTGAGGATACCCCGAACAAACCCCTCAAAGGATTATGTTCCATAGAAACAAGTGACAGTAAATTTCAGCACACTATATAAATTTTTCCTTACCAAATTCCACCTACCAAAGGCGCTTCACTCCCCGGCAACGATGCCAGAAAAGAGTCTTGATGACCCATAAGTGTAGGGGATCTATCGTAGCATTTTCAATAACTAAGAGTGTCGAACCCAACGAGGAGCAGAATGAAATGATAAGCAGTTTTCAGTAAGGTATTCTCTGCAAGCACTGAAATTATCGGTAACAGATAGTTTTGCGATAAGGTAATTTGTAACGAGTAGCAAGTAATAGAAGTAAATAAGGTGCAGCAAGATGGCCCAATCCTTTTTGTAGCAAAGGACAAGCCTGGACGAACTCTTATATGAAGTAAAGCGCTCCCGAGGACACATGGGAATTATCGTCAAGCTAGTTTTCATCATGTTCATATGATTCGCGTTCGGTACTTTCATAATCTGATATGTGGGTGGACCGGTGCTTGTGTGCTGTCCTTACTTGTACAAGCATCCCACTTATGATTAACCCCCATTGCAAGCATCCGCAACTACAACAGAAGTATTAAGGTAAACCTAACCATAGCATGAAACATATGGATCCAAATCAGCCCCTTACGAAGCAACACATAAACTAGGTTTAAGGTTCTATCACTCTAGCAACCCATCATCTACTTATTACTTCCCAATGCCTCCCTCTAGGCCCAAACAATGGTGAAGTGTCATGTAGTCGACGTTCACATGACACCACTAGAGGGATGACAACATACATCTCATCAAAATATCGAACGAATACCAAATTCACATGACTACTAATAGCAAGACTTCTCCCATGTCCTCAGGAACAAACGTAACTACCCACAAAGCATATTTATGTTCATAATCAGAGGGGTATTAATATGTATAATGGATCTGAACATATGATCTTCCACCAAGTAAACCAACTAGCATCAACTACAAGGAGTAATCAACACTACTAGCAACCCACATGTACGAATCTGAGGTTTGGATACAAGAGATGAACTAGGTTTTGAGATGAGATGGTGCTGGTGAACATGTTGATGGAGATTGACCCCCTCCCGATGAGAGGATCGTTGGTGATGACGATGGCGATGATTTCCCCTCCGGGATGGAAGTTTCCCCGGCAGAACAGCTCTGCCGGAGCCCTAGATTGGTTCCGCCAAGGTTCCGCCTCGTGGTGGCGGAGTTTCGTCCTGTAAGCTTGCTTTTGAATTTTCCCTTGAGGAAAGACCTCCTATAACAGAAGATGGGCATCGGAGGGCCACCAGGGGCCCACGAGGTAGGGGGCGCGCCCAGGGGTAGGGCGCGCCCCCCACCCTCGTGGCCAGTGTGTGGCCCCCCTCTGGAACTTTCTCCGCTCAGTATTTTTTATTAATTCCAAAAAGGACTTTCGTGAAGTTTCGGGACTTTTGGAGCTGCGCAAAATAGGTCTCTAATATTTGCTCCTTTTCCAGCCCAGAATCTCAGCTGCCAGCATTCTCCCTCTTCATATAAACCTTGTAAAATAAGAGAGAATAGGCATAAGTATTGTGACATAATGTGTAATAACAGCCCATAATGCAATAAATATCGATATAAAAGCATGATGCAAAATTGACGTATCACAAGCCAATACACGCAATTGCCTAAACGGCGGGATTATGTCCAAGAATATGTATTTTCATTTTATGCTTCCAACTAGAAAAATTAGTACCATCAAAGTAAGGACCTCTACGGTGGTAATTTCCCACGCTAGACGCCATACTCTCCTAGGTTGTGAAACCAAGGCTATGATCACCAAAGCTATGGAAATCAAAGGAAATGGAGACCAAAGCTCTGATACCACTTGTGGGATCTAAAGTAGGTCTAGAGGGGGGGGTGATTAGACTAGTTGACCAAATAAAAATTTAGCCTTTCCCCATTTTAATTCTTGGCACACTTTAACAACTTAGCACAAGTCAAGCAATCAACCTACACATGCAATTCTAAGAGTATAGCAGCAGAATGTAAAACATTGCATATGAAGGTAAAGGAAGGGGTTTGGAAAGACAAACACAATGTAGACATAGAGATTTTTGGCGTGGTTCCGATAGGTGGTGCTATTATACATCCACGTTGATGGAGACTTCAACCCACTAAGGGTAACAGTTGCGCGAGTCCACCGAGGGCTCCTATAGGATCGAAAGTATGTCTAGAGGGGGGGTGATTAGACTACTTGACCAAATAAAAATCTAGCCTTTTCCCAATTTTAGTTCTTGGCAGATTTTAGCTATCTTAGCACAAGTCAAGCAATCTCCACACAATTCAAGCAAGCATGCAAAAGAGTATATGAGCAGCGGAAAGTTGTAGCAACCAGACCTCAAACGGCCCAATCTCTATGCTCCGGTGTCATCCCTGGATTAGTAATGCTGACACCACATAGTACTTGAAGGATTTATAACAAAGTAGCAATCACACACTTATTACATCGAGTGTCTCAATAGAGAACTTATTACAATAAATATGGCTTAAGGCCATCTAATAACGATAACAGCGAAAGGCTTGGAAGATAAGTGAGTCCATCAACTCCAACGGCATCACTGAGTATAGAACCACGACCTAAAACTCCTTAATCGTCGTCTGAAAAGTCTGCAACATTAACGTTGTAGCCCGAAACGGGTCAGCACATGGAATATGCTGGCAATGTAACACATAGAGAGTAATGGAAAGAAAAAGCTATTCTACATGCATATTTGGCTGGTGGAAAGCTCTATGGTTACAGTTTTGTGAAAAGCTAATTTCCCTACTTCAAAGGAATAAATTTATTTAACTATCATGGTGGTTGTTAAACATTGAGAATGGTTGACAGCATCCTCAATCCCAATTAAACATCATCATTAAAAAAACGCAACAAAATTAATTTTAGAGTAACATGTTGAGATTCACATGATAATCCAGGTACTAGATACTCAAGATGTCCATAACCGGGGACATGGCTAACCATGATTAGTTTATACACTCTGCAGAGGTTTGCGCACTTTTCCCCACAAGACTCGATCGCCTCCGTTTGGTTTCTCGCACTACACGGTGTTTGAGAAACGGATGACCGAGACATAGTCTTTCAGAAGCGCTAGCACCTTACGATGGGTAGACCATACCACCTACATCCCCTACATCTTCTAGTCTACCACTGTAAGAGTTTGCACGACTTAGTCAACTATGCTAGAGCCCATAATAGCTTGTGGCTGCACACGGAAGTTTCTAGCCTGAATAATCTCATGATCCCTTTGAACCTGGGTGGCGGTCCATAAAGAAAAACAGGCAATCCTGGAATACCCAAGTACCTCAATCCACCCAGATGTGTATTTAAGTTGCCACCTTAAATAAACCATTAATTAACAATCTCACATCTGTCATGGATACACTCACCCAATCCACGTCTACTAGCATAGCATGGCATACTAAGCAACGTAGAAGTATCTCCCAAAGGTTTGATAATAAACAGGTAATAGGTACTACCTCAACTACTTCCCAAACCCACAATTTAATTAGATCCTAATCATGCAATGTGTAAGGATTGATCTAATGCAATAAAACTGGGTAGTAGGAGGCATGATCAAAGTGTTACTTGCCTCGTTGATGATCCGGGAAACCTAGCGATTCGAAGTAACAAGCGGCGCTCTCCGGGTACTCTATCACAAACAAACAAGCACACAATAAGTACTCAACTAATGCACAGGTGAAACTCAAATAAGGGACCTAACCAGAAAGTTCAACTTAAGAACTCCGGTTGGCAAAAAGAATCAAAACGAACGAAGCAACGAAAGACAAACGACAAAAGAAAAAGGCTTCGTTTACTATTCTGGATCTAGGGCAATTTTTACAGTGGCAAAAACTTGTTTAAGTTGGTTAAACGGTAAGAGGGTTTTGAGACGAAACTCTAGGCGCTTGAATCGCCTGATTCCGATAAAGGAGCGAAAAGTTATACTAAAACAAAAATCGGATCAGAAATCGCGATCAGAAATAATCGCGGAAAATCCGAGAAAAAGCAAAACGACGAACAGATGAGCGAACGAACCTTCGTTAACTGGATCTAAATGACGAACACGTTCATTAAAACAAACGAACGAACGAACACTCGCTAAATAACTAAACCGTAAAAAACCGTTCTAATAAAAAACGGATCTAAAAAAACCGGGCGGTTTTCTGAGGAAAACCGCCGACGACGGCGGCTACCTCGGGCGGTGGGGCGGCGCCGAGGCGGCGCGGCGGCGGCAGCGAGGCGGTAGGGTTTCGGTGGGCGGGCTGGTGGGCTTCGGCGGCTCGGCGGGGTCGGCTTAAAAAGGCCCCCCGGGCAGAGTCCCGCTCGGGTACGGCCCGGAGTCGGTTTAGATTTTTTTTATAATTCCGCGTAGAAAAACTAACGGAAGAAATACTAAACGGACTCCAAAAATCCCGAAATAAATTTTCCCCGGCTTCTAAAATCAAACCGCACAGGCTGAACATTTATTTGGGGCCTAAATGCAATTTTGAAAAACGCACATTTTTCCTAAATTCAAATAAAATAGCAAATAAAACCAAATAAAATCTTATTTGAATTTTTTATTAAATCCTCAATATTTATTTATTTTGGGAAAGTCATTTTATTCCCTCTCTCATATTTTTGTAACAGAAATAATTGAAGATAAAATAAATAAAATCAAAAGATCCTATTTTCAAAATTTGAGACAACTCAAATATGAAAATAACAAAATCCCCAACTCTCTCCAAGGGTCCTTGAGTTGCGAAAAATTTCTAGGATCAGCCAAAATGCAATAAATATGATATGCAATGATGATCTAGTGTATAACATTCCAAATTGAAAATTTGGGATGTTACAAACCTACCCCCCTTAAGATGAATCTCGCCGTCGAGATTCGGGTTGGCTAGAAAATAGGTGAGGGTGGTCTTTCAGCAATTCTTCCTCTCGTTCCCAGGTGGCTTCATCCTCCATGTGGTGGCTCCACTGAACCTTGCAAAATTTGATGACCTTGCTGCGGGTGACTCGACTGGCATATTCTAGAATCTTAACTGGTTTCTCCTCATAGGTCAAATTATTGTCCAACTGAATTGCTTCCAGTGGTACCGTATCTCTCAGCGGTATGTCAGCCATTTCTGCATGGCACTTCTTCAACTGGGATACATGAAACACGTCGTGAACTCTTGACAGTCCTTCGGGTAATTCCAACTTGTAGGCTACTTCTCCCATGCGCTCCAAAACTTTGTATGGGCCTACAAAACGTGGCGCTAGTTTTCCCTTAACTCCAAAGCGGTTAACTCCTCGAAGTGGAGATACTCGAAGATAAACTCGGTCTCCAACTTCGTAAACTGTCTCCTTGCGTTTAGAATCTGCATAACTCTTCTGCCTGGACTGAGCTACCTTGAGCCTATCGCGAATTAATTTCACTTTCTGTTCAGATTCCTTTATCAGATCCGGTCCAAACAACTGGCGATCTCCAACTTCATCCCAGGACAGTGGGGTCCTGCACCTCCATCCGTACAAGGCTTCGAAAGGGGCCATCTTCAAACTGGATTGATAGCTGTTGTTGTAAGAGAATTCTGCATACGGCAAATTCTCGTCCCAGCTAGATCCGTAATCTAGCGCACAAGCTCTTAGCATATCCTCCAAGATCTGGTTGACTCTCTCAGTCTGTCCATCTGTCTGCGGGGGGAAAGCTGTGCTAAACTCTAGTCTGGTTCCCAAAGTCTCATGCAACTGATTCCAGAACTTTGAAGTAAACTGGGTTCCTCTATCTGATACAATGCTCCTTGGAACTCCATGCAGACATACGATCCTGGTCATGTATATCTTTGCCAACTTTGCACTGGTATAGGTAGTCTTCACTAGAATGAAATGAGCTACCTTTGTCAAACGATCGACTACAACCCATATCGAGTCATAGCCTGAACGTGTTCTGGGCAATCCTGTAATAAAATCCATGCCTAGCTTATCCCACTTCCATTCGGGTATCGGCAATGGTTGTAGCAATCCTGCTGGCTTCTGATGCTCTGCCTTCACTCTCTGACATACATCACAAACTGCTATGTACTTCGCAATATCCTTCTTCATTCCGGTCCACCAGAAAATATCCTTCAAATCCAAATACATCTTGGTATTTCCTGGGTGAATCAAATATGGTGAATCATGGGCCTCTTGTAAAATTAACTTCCTGATCTCCGAATCATTTGGCACATAAACACGGTCTTCAAACCATATGGTATCGTGCTCATCCTCATGAAATCCCTTAGCTTTTCCTTTGCTAATTTTCTCCTTAATAGAAGCAATCTCCTTGTCAGTCCTTTGGGCTTCTCTGATTTTATCCATCAATGTAGACTGAATCTCCAATGTTGCTACATAGCCTCTCGGGACTATTTCCAAACATAGCTCTCAAAGATTTTCGGCTAACTCCCTTGGTAAATCTCCCGTCATTAAGGTGTTGACGTGGCTCTTACGGCTCAACGCGTCAGCTACTACGTTAGCCTTTCCAGGGTGATAATGCAATCTCATATCATAATCCTTGATGAGCTCCAACCATCTCCTTTGTTTGAGATTCAACTCCTTCTGTGTGAAAATATACTTCAGACTCTTGTGATCCGTATACACTTCGCAATGGTTTCCAATCAGAAAATGTCTCCAAGTCTTCAGTGCATGCACTACGGCTGCTAACTCCAAATCATGCGTAGCATAATTCAACTCATGAGGCTTAAGCTGTTGTGAGGCATACGAAACAACCCTCCCTTCCTGCATCAGCACTCCTCCAAGTCCTCGACGTGAAGCGTCGCAATACACCTCATAATCCTTGGTCTGATCCGGTAAAATCAACACTGGTGAGGTAACCAAACGTTTCTTCAACTCCTGAAAACTAGCCTCACACTCCTCCGTCCATATGAACCTGGTATCCTTCTTCAACAACTCCGTCATAGGCTTCGCAATCTTGGAGAAATTCTCAATAAACCTCTGGTAGTATCCTGCTAGTCCAAGAAAACCCCGGATCTCTCCCATGGTGGTTGGTGCTTCCCACTTGGTCACGGTATCATCTTTAGTGGGATCTACTGCTATACCTTCTCCGGATATAACGTGTCCGAGAAATCCAACTTCCTTCACCCAAAACTCACATTTGCTAAACTTGGCATATAATTGATGTTCTCTGAGCTTTCCAAGAACCAAACGCAAATGTTCCTTATGCTCCTCTTCATTCTTTGAGTAAACCAGGATATCATCAATGAACACTACAACGAACTTATCCAAGAACTCCATAAACACTTTGTTCATCATGTTCATAAATATGCAGGTGCGTTAGTCAGACCAAATGACATAACGGTATACTCGTACAACCCATACCTGGTGGTAAAAGCCGTCTTGGGTATATCCTGTTCCCGAATCTTCAACTGGTGGTATCCTGACCGCAGATCGATCTTGGAAAATACCTTAGCTCCTTGCAATCGATCAAACAGATCATTGATCATCGCTAGTGGGTACTTGTTCTTGATGGTTACTTCATTCAATCCTCGATAATCGACAACCATCCTTAACGATCCATCCTTCTTTTCTACTAGAAGTATTGGCGATCCCCAAGGTGAAGAACTTGGGTGAATATATCCTTTATCCAGTAACTCCTTAATTTGCTTCTTAATTTCCACCAAATCCTTTGCAGGCATCCTATATGGTCTCTTTGATATTGGCCCTGTGCCTGGCAAAAGCTCAGTCAAAAACTCAATATCTCTATCCGGTGGCATGCCTGGCAACTCTTCTGGAAATACTTCGGGGAAATCCTTCACTACTGGTACTTCCTCCTGCACAACTCCGGTTAAACAATTTATTTAAGTCCTCTTTGGCACATGTCGGGATACATACTTGATCCTTCTCCCTTCTGGGGTGGTAATCAAAATTGACTTACTGGCACATTCAATATTCCCTTCATACTTTGATAACCAATCCATGCCTAATATCACATCCAATCCTTGGGATTCCAATACTATTAGGTCCGAGGGAAAAACATAGTTACCAATCCTTAATGGTAACCAATCACACCATAGACTAGCCATATATTCTGCTCCAGGCACGGTTACTAACATGGGTGACCTAAGGGCTTGGGTTGGCAGTTTATACTTATCCAAAAATTCCCTTGATATGTATGAATGCGATGCACCAGTATCGAAAAGAACGAGTGCAATAAATGACTTAACCAAAAACTTACCGATTACTGCATCCGGCTGCTCTTCAACCTCCTCCACGTTAACGTGGTTCACCTGTCCCCTGTTGAAAGGGTTCGGCTTCTTCCCAGAGCTTCCATTGCCATTTCCATTCTGGGATTCAGGACATTCATTTGCATAATGTCCGGTCTTCTGGCACTTAAAGCAAGTGACTTGGCTCAGGTTTTTCTTGGCTGGGGTTGATGGGTTGGTGCGGTTCTGGCCGTTGCTTCCTCCATTCCCATTACCATTCTTGGGGCCATTGTGATTGTGCGAGCTACCTCCTCCATGGGTATGCTGAAAATGTCCTCTTGGCCTCGGGGTAAATCGTGGCTTCTGCCGAGCTCCTGAATTGTACTTTCCTTGTGCATACTTCCTCTTGCAATTCTCAATTTGCTGCTGCTTCCCTTCAATCATGAGAG
The DNA here is from genome assembly GCF_056163025.1 of Triticum urartu. Taxonomy (NCBI): domain Eukaryota; kingdom Viridiplantae; phylum Streptophyta; class Magnoliopsida; order Poales; family Poaceae; genus Triticum; species Triticum urartu. The sequence goes on along the minus strand of NC_141878.1, from coordinate 289,625,602 downwards.
CACGATCTACCAATTCCTGGTAGTTGTTGAAGGTTGCTACCATCAACTGCATGCTCAAATCATCATTCAGTCCTTCCAGAAATTTTTCCTGCTTAGCTGCGTCCGTAGCAACGTCATCTGGGGCATAACGTGCTAGCTTACTAAAGTCCTCCACATACTGGCCAACTTTTCGTCCTCCTTGGCGCAAGTTACGAAACTCTCGCTTCTTCATGGCCATAGCTCCTACTGAAACATGGGCAGTTCGAAAAGCCTGCTGAAACTGGTCCCATGTGATAGTATCGACAGGGAAAGTAGATGTGAAATTCTCCCACCATGATGCTGCGGGTCCTTCAAGCTGATGTGCGGCAAACTTCACCTTCTCCGCATCCGTGCATCCTGCTGTGGTCAACTCTCTAGTTGTCTTGCCGAGCCAATCATCTGCTACTATCGGCTCGGTGCTACTGGAAAACACCGGCGGATTCAGCCTAAGAAAACGGGCTAAGTGATCAATAGGTGGTGGTGGTGGTGGGTTGCTGTTGTTGTTGTTGTTCCCTTGATTCAGATTCTGGACTAGCAACTGCATCAAGGTGTTCTGCTGCTGGATCAACTGGGTGAGCTCCGGTGGAAAGGTAAATCCGGGGTCACATCTCGGAGGCATCTGAGGGTTTAGAAAAGATGAGATTTAAGAATAGAGGGGTCTAAAGAGAAAACACTACCCATATGCACATGAGGAAAAAGCAAACAATTCACTTCATTCATTCAATCAAACAAGGGCATACAATCGATCTAACTATCGCGAAAGTGCTCGGACTATAATATTTACATGGTGGACTACTACTGATGAGGTGGTCTACAATAAATATTCTTCGGTTGCAGACTCCATGATATCTGCTCCAGCTTCATCAACATAGTCATCATCGCTATCATCTGGATTCGAGTCGGTGTCGTCGATGATGATGTAGTCTTCCGGGCGAATCTCCTTGGGTTCTTCGTCTTCTTCTACTGGTGTAGGGCCTCCCATAAATATTCCAGTCTTCATTGTTAGGTCGACATTCTTCTCCACTAATACTTCAATTTCCTCTTCATAATCTTCACGTGTAGCCTTGAGTTCTTCCCCCAGTTCCTTGATTCTTGTCTTTGCCTTCTTCAGGTCTATCATGTCGGCACACATCTGGTTCTCCTGACGTCGAATGTGCTGGTTTAACTCCTGGATAAAAGCTGCAATTGATCTATCCTTTCTGGTGTTGATCATCTCCCAGTGCTCATCTCGGCACCCACAAATCTGGTAGATAGTATCCTTGAGATCATTTCGGTAGACTTCTCTGATGCGTCCCATGGTGATGTGAGCTGCCATGCTCTTTCCTAGACTCCAAGTTGGTGCATCAAAAGAAAACTCTATGGGCTCAGTGACTGGCATGAACGTCCTTCCTGGAACTTGATCTTGAATCATCCAGCGCTCTTCTTCAGGTAAACTGGCGTTGTAGGTTCTGGTGAAGCTTGGTACTCCTATGTTCAGATATCTAGTGACTTCCTTCAAGTGACGTCCAAAGGGTGTATCTTCATCCGGTTGCGTGAACTTGTTCCTTGCATCCGCCATCCTAAAAGAGTAGAAAAGATGAGGAGTCAGAAAGAGAAGAGACTGAGTAGTGATCTAGGTCTTTAGCTTAGTGGTCGTGTCCTACAGTCAGCGTGTGCTCTGATACCATCTTGTAGCGACCAGACCTCAAACGGTCCAATCTCTGTGCTCCAGTGTCATCCCTGGATCAGTAATGCTGACACCACACAGTACTTGAAGGATTTATAACAGAGTAGCAATCACACACTTATTACATCGAGTGTCTCAATAGAGAACTTATTACAATAAACATGGCTTAAGGCCATCTAATAACGATAACAACGGAAGGCTTGGAAGATAAGTGAGTCCATCAACTCCAACGGCATCACTGAGTATAGAACCACGACCTAATACTCCTTAATCGTCGTCTGAAAAGTCTGCAACATTAACGTTGCAGCCCGAAATGGGTCAGCACATGGAATATGCTGGCAATGTAACACATAGAGAGTAATGGAAAGAAACAGCTATTCTACATGCATATTTGGCTGGTGGAAAGCTCTATGGTTACAGTTTTGCGAAAAGCTAATTTTTCCCTACTTCAAAGGAATAAATTTATTTAACTATCATGGTGGTTGTTAAACATTGAGAATGGTTGACAGCATCCTCAATCCCAATTAAACATCATCATTAAACAAACCCAACAAAATTAATTTTAGAGTAACATGTTGAGATTCACATGATAATCCAGGTACTAGATACTCAAGATGTCCATAACCGGGGACACGACTAACCATGATTAGTTTATACACTCTGCAGAGGTTTGCGCACTTTTCCCCACAAGACTCGATCGCCTCCGTTTGGTTTCTCACACTACACGGTGTTTGAGAAACGGATGACCGAGACATAGTCTTTCAGAAGCGCTAGCACCTTACGATGGGTAGACCGTACCACCTACATCCCCTACATCTGCTAGTCTAGCACTGTAAGAGTTCGCACGACTTAGTCAACTATGCTAGAGCCCATAATAGCTTGTGGCTGCACACGGAAGTTTCTAGCATGAATAATCTCATGATCCCTTTGAACCTGGGTGGTGGTCCATAAAGAAAAACAGGCAATCCTGGAATACCCAAGTACCTCAATCCACCCAGACGTGTGTTTAAGTTGCCACCTTAAATAAACCATTAATTAACAATCTCACATCTGTCATGGATACACTCACCCAATCCACGTCTACTAGCATAGCATGGCATACTAAGCAACGTAGAAGTATCTCCCAAAGGTTTGATAATAAACAGGAAATAGGTACTACCTCAACTACTTCCCAAACCCACAATTTAATTAGATCCTAATCATGCAATGTGTAAGGATTGATCTAATGCAATAAAACTGGGTAGTAGGAGGTATGATCAAAGTGTTACTTGCATTGCTGATGATCCGGGAAACCTAGCGATTCGAAGTAACAAGCGGCGCACTCCGGGTACTCTATCGCAAACAAACAAGCACACAATAAGTACTCAACTAATGCACAGGTAAAACTCAAATAAGGGACCTAACCAAAAAGTTCAACTTAATAACTCCGGTTGGCAAAAAGAATCAAAACGAACAAAGCAATGAAAGACAAACGACAAAAGAAAAAGGCTTCGTTTACTACTCTGGATCTACGGCAATTTTTACAGTGGCAAAAACTTGTTTAAGTTGGTTAAACGGTAAGAGGGTTTCGAGACGAAACTCTAGGCGCTTGAATCGCCTAATTCCGATAAACGAGTGAAAAGTTATACTAAAACAAAAATCGGATCAGAAATCGCGATCAGAAATAATCGCGGAAAATCCGAGAAAAAGCAAAACGATGAACCGATGAACGAACGAACGTTCGTTAACTGGATCTAAATGACGAACACGTTCATTAAAACAAATGAACAAGCGAACGCTCGCTAAATAACTAAACCGTAAGAAACCGTTCTAATAAAAACGGATCTAAAAAAACCGGGCGGTTTTCTGAGGAAAACCGCCGGCGACGGCGGCTACCTCGGGCAACGGGGCGGCGGGGCGGTTGCGAGGCAGCGCGGCGCGGCGGCGGCGGCGAGGCGCTAGGGTTTCGGCGGGCGGGCTGGTGGGCTTCGGCGGCTCGGCGGGGTCGGCTTAAAAAGGCCCCCCGGGCGGAGGCCCGCTCGGGTACGGCCCGGAGTCGGTTCGGATTTTTTTTAGAATTCCGCGCAGAAAAACTAATGAAAGAAATACTAAACGGACTCCAAAAATCCCGAAATAAATTTTCCCCGGCTTCTAAAATCAAACCGCACAGTATGAACATTTATTTGGGGCCTAAATGCAATTTTGAAAAACGCACATTTTTCCTAAATTCAAATAAAATAGCAAATAAAACCAAATAAAATCTTATTTCATTTTTTATTAAATACTCAATATTTGTTTATTTTGGGAAAGTCATTTTATTCCCTCTCTCATATTTTTGTAATAGAAATAATTGAAGATCAAATAAATAAAATCGAAAGATCCTATTTTCAAAATTTGAGACAACTCAAATATGAAAATAACGAAATCCCCAACTCTCTCCGAGGGTCCTTGAGTTGCGAAAAATTTCTAGGATTAGCCAAAATGCAATAAATATGATATGCAATGATGATCTAGTGTATAACATTCCAAATTGAAAATTTGGGATGTTACAAAAGTAAAGCGTGCAACTTACAAGAATGTAAAGGGAAGGGTTTGGAGGATTCAAACGCAATTGGAGACACGGATATTTTTGTCGTGGTTACGATAGGTGGTGCTATCGTACATCCACGTTGAAGGAGACATCAACCCACGGAGGGTAACGGTTGAGCGAGTCCACGGAGGGCTCCACCCACGAAGGGTCCACGAAGAAGCAACCTTGTCTATTCCATCACGGCCGTCGCCCACGAAGGACTTGCCCCACTAGCGGTAGATCTTCACAAAGTAGGCGATCTCCTTGCCCTTACAAACTTCTTGGTTCAACTCCACAATCTTGTCGAAGGCTCCCAAGTGACACCTAGCCAATCTAGGAGACACCACTCTCCAAGAAGTAACAAATGGTGTGTTGATGATGAACTCATTGCTCTTGTGCTTCAAATGATAGTCTCCCCAACACTCAACTCTCTCTCACAGGATTTGGATTTGGTGGAAAGAAGATTTGAGTGGAAAGCAACTTGGGGAAGGCTAGAGATCAAGATTCATATGATTGGAATGGAATATCTTGACCTCAACACAAGTGTACGTGGTTCTCTCTCAGAAAATGTGTATGGGACGTGTAGGTATGTTCTGATGGCTCTCTCCACGAATGAAGAGTGGGTGGAGGGGTATATATAGCCTCCGCACAAAATCTAACCGTTACACACAATTTGCCAAACTCGGTGGGATCGAATGGTTAAACTCGGTCGGACCGACTCAGCAAACCTAGTGACCGTTAGGATTTACGGTGGGACTGAGATGCAACTCGGTAGGACCGATATGTTTAGGGTTAGGGCATAACGTAACCTCGGTGTGACCGATTACACAAACTCTGTGGGACCGATTTTGGTAATAAGCTAACCAGAGAGTTGGTCAGGTAAACTCGGTGGGACCGATTCGCTCATCTCGGTGAGACCGAAATGTTACAAAAGGGATAACAGAGAGTTTACATTGCAATCTCGGTGGGACCGATCGCTCATCTTGGTAAGACCGAAACGTTACGAAGGGAAACAGAGAGATTACAATCCCACCTCGGTGAGACCGAGATCCCTATCGGTGAGACCGATTTGCTAGGGTTTGTGGCAGTGGCTATGACATTTGAAACTCGGTGGCGCCGGATAGAAAGAATCGATGGGGCCGAGTTTGACTTTTGGTTTAGGTCATATGTGGATGTGGGAAGGTAGTTGAGGATTTTGGAGCATATCACTAAGCATTTTGAGCAAGCAAGTCATTAAGCAACACCTCATCCCTCCTTGATAGTATTGGCTTTTCCTATAGACTCAATGTGATCTTGGATCACTAAAATATAAAATGTAGAGTCTTGAGCTTCAAGCTTGAGCCAAACTTTTTTGTCCTTAGAATTTTGAGGGATCCACTTTCCTCATCCATGCCATGCCATTCATTGAGCTTTTCCTGAAATGTTAATCTTGGAATAATGTTAGCTCAATGAGCTATATGTTGTTAGGAATTACCAAAACCACCCAGGGATAGTTGCACTTTCAATCTCCCCCTTTTTGGTAATTGATGACAACCAGGCCTTAGGAGCTTCTTCAAATGCATCAATTTCCTCCTGAAGCTTGTCCTTGCCTTTTTTGCTTGTGGTCTTGTGGTGGAAGATCATCTTGAGCTTGTGTCCCTTTGAAAGAATTAGGATCATACTTCTCTTGTTGAGGAACAAACTTCGTCTTGGGGTATTGATCTTCTTCCCACTCAACTCCATTGGCATTGAACTTCCGTTCAAAACCAACACCTTGATTCTTCCGGTGCCTTCCTTGCTTGCGTACAATTTCCTCGAATTGCTTACTTCCGGCAAGGCTCTTGTAAACACCTTTCTCTATAATTCCCTTCAATAAGCTATTTTCTTGCTCAAGTGTAACTTGGCTAAGAGAATCATTAGTGGAATCAAGAGAACTACTAGAAGCAACAATATTGGATTTAGCATGATTATTGTTACTACTAGAGGAAGAATCTTTCTTGTTCTTGTTACTAGACTTGACTTGAGGCATGTAAGTGGATAAGAGTAAACGCTTGGCAATGTAAGAAGAACTTTTCTTGCGAAGATCATCATTGATTGCTTTTAAGAACTCATGCTCTTGGTCAAGGTTGAGCTTTTCAAAGCGTAATTTCTCATGAGTCCTTAAAAGTTCTCGATGATCTCCTAAGATAGTTTCATGAGCTAACTTAAGAGTGTTTAGTTCTTTAGTTAGAGACTCAATCTTCTCCTTATCATTGTCATTCGTTTTATCTTGATTAGCATGATTAATTGACGTTTCATCATAGTATTCATCACTAGAGTTGTCAACAAGTAAATCATCATCACCTAACAAGTCATCTTCATCACTATTGAAATCAACGTACTCGGGGTGTGATACCTTTGGGCCATTAGCCATGAAGCATGTTTCAACTCCTTCATTTGGTGAGTCAAATATGTCGTACGTAGGAGTTGGTTGTCCCATGTGCTAGACCGGCAACACCTTCATCTTGAGTATATTCAGAGTCGGAGTGATAGCTTCTCTCGGAGTGGTTGTCGGAGTCGGAGTCAGATACCCATTCACCAACATGAGCTTGATGTCTTCGTTTTGTGTAGCTCCTTGATGACTTGTCCTTTCTTTCCGAATCCTTGCTTCTCCCGGAGGGTCTTCGTTCATAGCGATCATATCTACTCCTTCTTTCTCTAGATGGTGATTCTTCTCTTCTACTTCTTCTCTTGGGAGAATCTTCTCTTCTCTTGTAGGGGGCCGTACACTCATTGGAATAGTGTCCGGGCCTTCCACAATTGTAGCAGTTTTGCTCTCGACTAGAAGATCTTTTGTCATTGTAGGACCTTGACTTGGAGCTTCTCTCTTTGCTTCTACTCTTGTAGAACTTGTTGAAGTTCTTCACCATTAAGTTCAATTCTTCATTGAAGGTTTGTTTCTCACTCGATGATGTGGGGCCTTCACATGAGGCTTTGTAAGCACCACTTGATTTGTTGTGAAGCTCCTCTTTATCCTTGAGTGACATCTCATGAGCAACAATTCTTCCGATGACTTCCGTTGGCTTGAGATCTTTGTAATTGGGCATCATTTGGATCAATGTGCACACGGTATCATATTTTCCATCCAAGGCTCTTGGGATCTTCTTGATGATGAATCTATCGGTCATGTCTTCACTCCCTAAGCCGGCAATCTCATTTGTGATAAGAGCAAGCCTAGAGTACATTTCAGCAACACCTTCACCATCCTTCATTTTGAACTTGTCAAGTTGACTTTGAAGCACATCCAATTTGGATTCCTTGATGGTGTCGGTAACTTCGTGCATATCAATCAAAGCATCCCAAATTTCCTTTTCATTCTCAAGACAGCTGATTTTGTTGAATTCTTCGGGGCACAATCCGTTGAAGAGGATATCACAAGCTTGAGCGTTGTATTGCAGAATTTTCAACTCTTCGGCGGTGGCTTCACGGTTCGGTTCTTTCCTTGTCAAAGAATTCACCTTGCAAGCCAATACACACAATAGCCCAAACGGCGGGGTTATGTCCAAGAATATGCATTTTCATCTTATGCTTCCAACTAGCAAAATTAGTGCCATCAAAGTAAGGACCTCTATGGTGATAATTTCCCTCGCTAGACACCATACTCTCCTAGGTTGTGAAACCAAGGCTATGACCGCCGAAAGCTATGGAAGTCAAAGCATATGGAGACCAAAGCTCTTATACGACTTGTAGGATCGAAAATATGTCTAGTGGGGGGGTGATTAGACTACTTGACCAAATAAAAATCTAGCCTTTTCCCAATTTTAGTTCTTGGCAGATTTTAGCTATCTTAGCACAAGTCAAGCAATCTCCACACAATTCAAGCAAGCATGCAAAAGAGTATATGAGCAGCGGAAAGTAAAGCATGCAACTTGCAAGAATGTAAAGGGAAGGGTTTGGAGGATTCAAATGCAATTGGAGACACAGATGTTTTTGTCGTGGTTCCGATAGGTGGTGCTATCGTACATCCACGTTGATGGAGAATTGAACCCACGGAGGGTAACGGTTGCGCGAGTCCACGGAGGGCTCCACCCACGAAGGGTCCATGAAGAAGCAACCTTGTCTATTCCATCACGGCCGTCGCCCACGAAGGACTTGCCTCACTAGCGGTAGATCTTCACGAAGTAGGCGATCTCCTTGCCCTTACAAACTCCTTGGTTCAACTCCACAATCTTGTCGGAGGCTCCCAAGTGACACCTAGCCAATCTAGGAGACACCACTCTCTAAGAAGTAACAAATGGTGTGTTGATGATGAACTCCTTGCTCTTGTGCTTCAAATGATAGTCTCCCCAACACTCAACTCTCTCTCACAGGATTTGGATTTGGTGGAAAGAAGATTTGAGTGGAAAGCAACTTGGGGAAGTCTAGAGATCAAGATTCATATGATTGGAATGGAATATCTTGACCTCAACACAAGTGTAGGTGGTTCTCTCTCAAAAAATGTGTATTGGAAGTGTAGGTATGTTCTGATGGCTCTCTCCATGATTGAAGAGTGGGTGGAGGGGTATATATAGCCTCCACACAAAATCTAACCGTTACACACAATTTGCCAAACTCGGTGGGACCGAATGGTTAAACTCGGTCGGACCGATTCAGCAAACCTAGTGACCGTTAGGATTTTTGGTGGGATTGAGATGCAACTTGGTAGGACCGATATGGTTAGGGTTAGGGCATAACGTAATCTTGGTGTGACCGATTACACAAACTCGGTGGGACCGATTTTGGTAATAAGCTAACCAGAGAGTTGGTCAGGTAAACTCGGTGGGACCGATTCGCTCATCTCGGTGATACCGAAATGTTACAAAAGGGAAACAGAGAGTTTACATTGCAATCTCGGTGGGACCGATCGCTCATCTCGGTAAGACCAAAACGTTACGAAGGGAAACAAAGAGATAACAATCCCATCTCGGTGAGACCGAGATCCCTATCGGTGAGACCGATTTGCTAGGGTTTGTGGCAGTGGCTATGACATTTGAAACTCGGTGGCGCCGGATAGAAAGAATCGATGGGGCCGAGTTTGACTTTTGGTTTAGGTCATATGTGGATGTGGGAAGGTAGTTGAGGATTTTGGAGCATATCACTAAGCATTTTGAGCAAGCAAGTCATTAAGCAACACCTCATCCCTCCTTGATAGTATTGGCTTTTCCTATAGACTCAATGTGATCTTGGATCACTAAAATATAAAATGTAGAGTCTTGAGCTTCAAGCTTGAGCCAAACTTTTTTGTCCTTAGAATTTTGAGGGATCCACTTTCCTCATCCATGCAATGCCATTCATTGAGCTTTTCCTGAAATGTTAATCTTGGAATAATGTTAGCTTAATGAGCTATATGTTGTTAGGAATTACCAAAACCACCTAGGGATAGTTGCACTTTCAGCTCCACCCACAAAGGGTCCACGAAGAAGCAACCTTGTCTATCCCACCATGGCCATCGCCCATGAAGGACTTGCCTCACTTGGGTAGATCTTCATGAAGTAGGTGATCTCCTTGCCCTTACAAACTCCTTGGTTCAGCTCCACAATCTTTACGGAGGCTCCCAAGTAACACCTAACCAATCTAGGAGATACCACTCTCCAAAAGGTCATATATGGTGTGTTGATGATGAACTCCTTGCTCTTGTGCTTCAAATGATAGTCTCCCCAACACTCAACTCTCTCTCAGAGATTTGGCTATGGTGGAAGGATGGTTTGAGTGGAAACCAACTTGGGGAAGGCTATAGATCAAGATTCTTGTGGTTGGATTGGAATGTCTTGGTCTCAACACCTGAGTAGGTGGTTCTCTCTCAGAAAATGAGTAGTGGAAGTGTAGGCACATTCTGATGGCTCTCTCTGATGGAGAGGAGGGTAGAGGGGTATATATAGCCTCCACACAAAATCTAACCGTTACACACATAAGAGCCAACTCGGTCAGACCGAATATATGGACTCGGTGAGACTGATTCAATTCAAAATGTGAACGTTAGGTTTTTCGGTGGGACCGACATGATCAACTCGGTGGGACTGATGAGTTAGGGTTAGGGCAAAACTTGATCTCGGTTTGACCGGTTACTTCAACTCGGTGAAACCGATTTTAGTAATAAGCAAACAGAGAGTTGGTCTGGCAACTCGGTGGGACCGATCGCTCCTTTTGGTGATACCGAAACATTACGAAAGGGAAACAGAGAGTTTGCACTGCAAACTCGGTGGTACTGATCGCTCATTTCGGTGAGACCAAAACATTATGAAGGGAAACAGAGAGTTTGCAATCCCACCTCAGTGAGACCGAGATCCCTATCGGTGAGACCGAACTTATTAGGGTTTCTGGCTATGGCTATGTCACGTGAACTCGATGGCGCCGGATGAATCAAATCGGTGGGGCCGAGTTTGACTTTAGGTTTAGGACATATTTGAATTTGAGAAAATGGTTGAGGGTTTTGGAGCATCTCACTAAGCATTTTGAGCAAGTAGACCATAAAGCAAGACCTCATCCCCTTTTAATAGTATTGGCTTTTCCTATGGACTCAATGTGATCTTGGATCACTAAAATAGAAATGAAGAGTCTTGAGCTTTGCCAATATTTTTCCTTAGCATTTTGAGGGGTCCACATCTCTAGTCCATGCCATACCAATCATTGAACTTTATGAAATAATCAACTTGAAAGGATATTAGTTCAATGAGCTATATGTTGTTATGAATTACCAAAGCCACCTAGGGATTAGTTGCACTTTCACGGAGGCGCAAAGGCCCCTCAAGTGGTCTCACACACCTATTATTTTCGATGCTGAGGACCACCCTGACCGCACAACGGCGGTCAGGTGTTTGCCATTGTTGGTCTCACCGACAAATACACAACCTCAAAGTCATGAAAATACTAGTTGACGGTGGGGCTGACTTGAACAGGATCTCCCCTGAGGTGATCGAGAGGCTACAAATTCCAGAGGAAGAGCTCAAAAACACTAGGACATTTAAGGTAATCAACCCGGGAAGGAGCCAACCGATGGGAAAGATCATGCTACCAGTGACGTTTGGCGGGGAGCTGACTTACAGGACCGAGAAGATTGTTTTCGATGTAGTCAAGATCCCATTGCCATTAAATGGAATTCTTGGTCGCCCAGCCTCAGCCAAATCCATGGCGGCATCCCACTATGCCTAGAATACCCTGAAGATGCTAGGACCCATGGGTTTCATCACCATTGTTGGCATTCTAGGAACGGGGGTACCCAGACTTGCCTGCCTGCGGCCCGGGGTGTGGCTCATCCAGTGGCGTGGTACGACCCATCTTCATCAGCAAACACTCAAGACCCTCGCGAGGGGCCAAGCCTAGCAAGGCGGACGACACAAGACCTCCTCAGGGGTAGCCTCACTAGGCTGGCTCGCGAGGAGCGGGGAGATCAAGGCGAGGGGCACCTCATGAGGTTTCTGTGTGACGTGAGCCATGATGACCAACGCTAGGCGGGCGCCAGCGGGCGCAGAGTACCAGTTGCCTCTTTGGTGCTAAAGAGGTAGGTGCAGGCGAGGAGTCCTGAGGCATCAGGCAAAGGTTTCCATATTGGTGCAACGAGACCAAGACCAGCAGGACGACAGGATGGAGGTCACCACGGAGCCTACGGCGGCGTCACCACCAGAGTCTTTGGCAGGCGAAGACCACCTTTTGTCAGGATAATTTGTACTAGTTGCCCCCCTTCAAATTGGCCGTTGTGGGATCCCTTCCCGCCTAATATTTGGGGAGAGGACCCGGGCCTCTATATAGAGGACTAGCCACCAATGTAGGGAGGCGCCTCATCTTGGACTGGATCCATTCCACTAAGGCCACCATACAAGCTCACCGAGCTCAAGAACACCTCTCCTCAGGAGGCTGGTCATCCCTTATACTTGTCCATCCTTAGCCTACAAGGCAATCCACCACACCACACTAGAGTAGGGTATTACACCACAACGGTGGCCCGAACCAGTATAAACTCTTGTGTCCCTTGTTCCTCAGGTTCGGTGAGCTAGGCTTTGAGATCATGATGAGAGCGTGAGGTAGGGCGAGAGAGATCTTTGTGCGCACCCAAGTGTTCGAACCTCAAGGGTTTGCCGGAACCCGTAATCCGACATTTGGCGCACCAGGTAGGGTTGCGCCGAAGTTCCACTCCTCCATTGGCTCTGCCTCTCCGTCCGGTCCCCGTGGCCAACACTGCTCCTCCGACTGGATCAGCGGGCGACCACGGCGGCGCCAGGGGGCTCAGTGTCTTCACCCCCGCCTTGCGGCGGATGCAGTGGCCGCACAAGTTCAAGCCAGAGATGCCGCCTCACTATGACGGAACGGCGGATCCGTCGGCCTTCCTGCTGGCATACGAGGAGGCCGTCTTGGAAGCTGGAGGCGACGACAAGGTCATGGCCAACTGGTTCCCCATGGCCCTCGCTGGCGCACCACACGTCTGGCTACTCAACCTGCCAGGATCCTCTGTTGCTTCTTGGGAGGAGCTGCGCGGCCTTTTCGTCGCACGCTTCGCGGCACTGGCGCCTGTCGCCGTCGCGGCCCTCCTCGACGGCTCGCAAGTGCCACCCTCAGACCGCCACACCAAGCAGTTCTTCCGCCAGATCAGTGCCGCCTCTGTGCAGCGGGGAGCCCCTCCAGGATGGGTGGCACCCAAGGCCGACCTCACCTTCGACTCAGGGGATCACCCTGCTACCACTGCCGGCTCGGGTGCACTCCCAATGCTCTGCATGCCCACCATCTACAACGTCGCCATGACCAAGACTCTCATCGACGGCGGAGCAGGCCTCAACATGCTCTCCGTAGAAGCTTTCGGCTTGCTTCACGTGCCGTACGGCCGACTCCGCCCCACCAAGCCTTTCTCCGGAGTCGGCACCAGGTCCACCAGCCCCTTGGGGGAAATACGCCTCCCGGTCACCTTTGGTACCCGGGTCAACTACCGCACCAAGCTCATCGACTTCGACATCGCCCGCATCGGCCTCCCGTACAACGCCATCCTCGGGTACCCTTCTTTGGCTCAGTTCATGGCAGTGACCCATCCGGCCTACAACCTCATGAAGATGCCAGGCAGCAGCGGTGTCCTCACCGTGGCCGGAGACACCAAGGAAGCTCTGGAGTCCCTCAAGCTTACCTTCAGGGCCGCAGCGGCAGCGCGCCCCGCCAGCAAAGCCACCCCAGGGGCTAAGGAGGCCGCGCCGGCGAAGAAGAAGCAACTGTTCACTCAAGACCGGGCCGAAATGAAGCAAGTGCCGGTCGAGGAAGGTGGACCCTCGGGAGCCACCTTCACCATAGGCGCCAACCTCGAACCAGATCAAGAGGAGGCATTGGTGAAGTTCTTGCGCGCGAACAAGGAGGTATTCGCCTGGGAACCCAGGAAGCGAGTAGGGGTACCAAGGGGAGTAATCAAGCATCACTTAAGGGTGTGCCCCAATGTGCGCCCTATGAAGCAGAAGGCGCGGCGACAGTCCACGGAGAAGCAGTCCTTCATCGTCTAGGAAACTCGCAAGCTGGAGGTGGCAGGTGTCATTCGCGAGGTCCGATACCCGGAGTGGCTGGCGAACCCCGTTGTCGTGCCAAAGAAAGGTGGGAAGGAACGCATGTGTGTCGACTTCACAACCTCAACAAGGCCTGTCCCCAAGACCCATTCCCGCTTCCACGCATCGACCAGATCGTCGACTCCACCGCCGAGTGCGACCTGCTGTGTTTCCTGGACGCGTTCTCGGGCTACCACTAGATCAAGATGGCAGTGGAGGATGTGGAGAAGACCACCTTCCTGACCCCGTGCGAGGTGTACTGCTACACCTGCATGCCGTTCGGACTGCACAACGCTGGGGCGACCTTCCAGCAGCTGACGCACATCGCCCTGGGTCAGCAGCTTGGGAGAAACGCTGAAGCCTACGTCGATGAGATCGTGGTAAAATCTTGGGAGGCGAGAACCCTGATTCAGGACCTAGAGGAGACCTTCACTAGCCCGCGCCAGGTGGATTTGCGGCTCAACCTGGAGAAGTGCGTGTTCGGTGTCCGCTCCGGCAAGCTACTAGGTTTCCTCGTGTCTCACAAGGGGATCGAGGCTAACCCCGAGAAGGTCAGGGCAATAGAAGACATGAGCCCACCGCAAACTCTCAAGGAAATACAGAAGCTTGTAGGCCGAGTGACCTCGCTAGGGCGCTTCATCTCCAAGCTGGGGGAGCGCGCCCTGCCGTTCTTCAAGCTGATGAAGAAGAAGGGCTTGTTCGAATGGACCCTAGAGGCAGATCTGGCATTTCGAAACCTCAAGAGATACCTAACCAGCCCACCGGTGATGGTGGCACCTTGCCCCCTCGAGCCTCTGGTGCTCTATCTGGCCGCTACGCCTCACTCCACCACCGCGATGTTGTTGGCAGTTCGGGAGGAGCGCCGGGCCAAGAACGTGCAACGCAATGTCGGGCCCTCACCTAGAATGGTGCGGTCACAAGACGGCGCCGCTATGGCCAAGACGATGCCCACAAATGATCATGCCCCACAAGACGGTGTTCAAGGGCCGGCAGAGGCCCCGAAGGGTGACCAAGCTTCGGAGGTCACCCCACCTCCGGATGTGTCGCAACCTCCAGCAGCTGCGGACTCCATCGACGCTCCTGCCCTTGTCAAGCACCCGGTGTACTTCGTCAGCACGGTATTGCGGGACGCAAGGGCGTGGTACCCCATGCCCCAGAAGCTTCTGCTCATGCTCCTGGTGGCCTCACGCAAGCTGCGCCATTACTTCCAAGGCCACCCGATCAAGGTCGTCTCTACTTACCCACTGGAGAGGTTGTTCCGGAGCCCTAATGCCGCGGGAAGGGTTGTCGAGTGGAACATCAAACTTCAGGCATTTCAGCTCGAGTTCATCACAACCAGGGTCATCAAGGGAGCCTCCCTAGCCGACTTCGTAGCCGAATGGACCGACGCCCCGGAACCTGAAGTTGGCGACAGCCCATCTCTCTCGCCAGGAAGTGAAGCACCAGATGGTTGGGTCATGTACTTCGACAATGCCTTCGCACGCCAAGGCGCAGGGGCTGGCGCTGTGCTCATCTCGCCCACCCAATACAAGCTATACTACGCCATGCAGCTCTACTTCTAGCGGGGTGAGAAGGTCTCCAACAACATTGCGGAATACGAGGGGTTGATCGTCGGCCTGAAGGCAGCGGCGGCCTTGGGGGTGAAGGGTCTCACCATCAAGGGCGACTCCCAACTGCTCATCAACTTCTCTAACAAGGTTTATGAACCAAGGGACGAGCATATGGAGTCCTAACTCGCGGAGGTGCGCAAGATGGAGAAGCAATTCTTAGGCCTAGAGCTACAACATGTGCCACACGACACCAACAAGGAGGCCGATGAGATCCCCAAGAGGGTGTCAAGACGTCTACCCCAAGAACCTGGTGTTTTCTAAGAATGACTCTTCAAGCCTTCGGCGATCCCCGCGGCCGCGGAGACTACATCACCTCGAGAGGAACTCCCCCAGCCACCAGCCTCAGGAGTCCCCGCTTGCGGTCCGACCTCAGGAGCACATCTGCTCCTGGCGCTTGTGCCTCGCGAGGGATGCTGGACCGAGGAATTCAAGGCGTACCTGATACGAGGGACACTGCCGGAGAAAGAGGAGGACGCGGAGCGCGCTCGGCAGGCTACGGCATACTGCATACAAGATGGTGAGTTATACAGAAAGCGACCAAATGATGTTTCCTTGCGATGCATCTCGAGGGAGCAGGGGAGCGAGTTGCCAGCTGACATATACGTCAGAGACTGTGAGCATCACTCGTCGTCACGCACCCTGGTCGGCAAGGCATTCCGCAGCGGGTTCTACTGGCCCACGGCACTCAACGACGCGATCAAGTTGGTGAGGTCCTGTGAGGCCTGCCAATTCCATGCCAAGAAAATCCACCAGCCTGCCCAGGGCCTCCAGACTATCCCAGTTTCATGGCCATTCATGGTCTGGGGGCTGGATATCCTGGATCCGTTCCCGTGAGCGCCTGGGGGCTACCGCTACCTCTACATTGCCATCGACAAGTTCACCAAATGGGCAGAGGTGGAAGCCATTCGCACCATCCCAGTCGGGTCAGCAGTTAAGTTCATCAAGGGCCTCATGAGCTGGTTCAGGGTCCCTAATCACATCATCACCGACAACGGCTCGCAGTTCACTAGCAATCTCTTCAAGACCTATTGTGCTAACCTTGGAACGCAGATTTGCTACGCTTCGGTGGCACACCCCAGGAGCAATGGCCAAGATGAGCGCGTCAACATTGAGGTCTTGAGAGGCCTCAAGACCCGGACCTTCAAGAAGAAGCTCGAAGCCTGCGGTAGGGGCTGGCACGACGAGCTCCAGTCTGTGTTGTGGTCCATCCGCACCACCGCCACCAAGCCAACAGGCGAGACCCCGTTCTTCCTTGTCTACAGAGCAGAAGCGGTTCTCCCTCACGAGGTCAGGCATCACTCCACGCGGGTCCTGGCGTTTGATGAGACGCAGTAGGATGCCATGTGGGGGATGGACCTTGTGCGGGGGGAGGAATGCCGTCGTGAAGCCTCGCTCCGAGCGGCAAGATACCAGCAGGCGTTGCGACGGTACCATTGTCGCAGCGTCCGCTCCAGGACGCTCTAGGTGGGCGTTCTCGTCCCAAGGCGGGTGCTCTCCAGGGAAGGGCTGCATAATCTCTCACCCATGTGGGAGGGCCCGTTTAGGATTGCCCGCGTCTCCAGGCCTGGCACCTCGCGCCTGGAGATGCAGGACGTTATCCCCATCTAGAACGCCTGGAATATCCAGCACCTCCGGAAGTTCTACCCATGAAGCAAGGCCCATTGCCTGTGAAGGTCTCCTCTCGTGACACTCTCACATAATAATGAGTGGGGTTGTACACGCCCCAGAGTCTCTAGAGTGCCGCCTCGGGCCTCGGGAGCTCCCTCCCACGTCCTAGTGGCAACCCCCTCTTCTTCCTGATTCTTCCCTCGATTCTTTGTTTTTCGCCAGGGAGGGCGGCAGTTGCCTGACGCTCTCCCTCGCACGCCCTGCGAGGGAGGCTGGACAGGTAGTATGCACGTGCACACTTCCCTGGTCTCCGTGAGGAGTTCTCGTGTGAGCTTGTGATCAGCGCATCCTCTTTTAGTCCCTGCCCCACGGGTATCGCAACGCGGTGCATTTGGCCATAACTAGCCCATACCCGAGGCCTCGCGCAAGAAGGGTTAAGGATTTCTTAACGAATTTTTGCAGCGTCGCGATGTCACCCGAATCAACAGTGGGGAAGCCCCACCAGGTGCACAGAGATGCGCCCCTCATGAGGTCAAAGCTACCCCAGACGCATCGACCTAAGTTACCCCTATACACCCGTGTAATGCATAGATCTCACAACACAACCCGGAAGCAATAAACACACCACAAAAGCAACGTAAGCACCATGGTTCATTACACACCCCTGCAGGGCTCCATATTCGTTTCTCACAATGTAGGAGGAAAGGGAAGGAGATGACAAGCAAAAGCGGCTCCTACGACGCGACTGCTCATGAGGATCAGCCCCCAAATTCAGACGGAGCCCTCCTCGCGCTTCACCGGGGCGCGACGACCGGACGACCCGCCACCGTCCTCGAAGCATGCCCGACAGTGTGGCAGCTGGTCGTAGCCGCCGCTGCTGGAGCTCTCGCCAGAGGAGGAGCTGCCGTAGCTGGGCGAACCGCGGCCGCCACCGAGGGCGAGTTCACCCTCGTGCTTGTCACGGCCATCGCTAAGACCGAGCGCCTCGCCATCATCGTCGTCCTTAGGGCAGCATCCGGCGCGGCGGCCATCTTCCCTGAACACCCTCACGAAGAGGGTCGCTGCCCCGTTGAACTTGAAGTGGAGGGTGCACCGCCTGCCCAGGCCACGCGCACGGGCGAACGTCTGCCAGCGCGGGCGACGGCTACGTCGCCCGCAGCAGAGATCTCCACCGCGACGCACGAAGCCTTGCTGCAGCCGCCGTCAGCCTGCAGCCAGAGGCTGCCGAGACCCAAGGCCGGCAGTTTGCCAACAAAGGAGCGCGGAAGTTGAAGCCAAGTGCCGGCCGGGTTCTCCGACCACACGACAAACTTCAGTAGCACCTCCGCCGAGTGGAAGCGCGACCGGGGAGGCCGGGCAACCATGGAATGCCTCCCCTCATTGACGGGGCTGCCCCGACCTAAGCGGCTCCCGCCGCGCGAAGAAGCGCCGTCGCGACCGCCAAGGATGGCGCCGGATCCCGTGGGAGTTTGCCCACACCCACGAGGGACCGCAGAGGGGGTTGCGGCATGCTTGCGCGGGCGATCGCGCCCCCTCTTAGGTGGTGGCGAGCCGGGCCCCTCCTGGTGAGCTTTCCCCTTCTGGGCGACCGAGAACCTCTTCACTGGCGCCATGGGTGTCGCGACAAGGAAGAAGAAGAAGAGGAAGAGCGGAGGAAGAGATGGGTGACGGGGGCTCCACCCCCTCCCCATTTATAGCCAGGAGGAGGCCAACCGGCGGCCTCCACGATCACAGGTAATGATGGCTTTTCTGCATGCACCAGGGACTTGTCAAGTCGGACAGTTGCCGAGGCAGCGTGGGGAAGCGGAGACGCCCATGTCATGTCAATCGCCATGCACCAATCAAGGCCGCAGACTGTTAGGGCCCTCGGTGCTCTGCATTTGCCCCTTGGCTTCGCATCGAAGCCAAGCTCGAGTGCGCCTTGGGCCAGGGGGCTATTGTCGGTGTTCTGGGAACGGGGGTACCCAGACTTGCCTGCCTGCGGCCTGGGGCGTGGCTCATCCAGCGTCCTGGTATGGTCCATCTTCATCAGCAAACACTCAAGACCCTCGAGAGGGGCCAAGCCTCATGAGGAGGATGACACAACACCTCCTCAGGGGCAGCCTCACTAGGCTGGCTCGCGAGGAGCGGAGAGATCAAGGCGAGGGGCACCTCGTGAGGTTTCCGTGACATGAGCCATGACGACCAAGGCCATGCGGGAGCTAGCGGGCGCAGAGTACCAGTTGCCTTTCGTGCTAAAGAGGGAGGTGCATGCGAGGAGTCCCGAGGCATCAGGCAAAGGTTTCCATATTGGTGCAAGGAGACCAAGACCAGTAGGACGACAGGACGGAGGTCACCACGGAGCCCACGACGGCGTCACCACCAGAGTCTTTGCCAGGCGAAGACCACCTTTTGTTAGGATAACTTGTACTAGTTGCCCCCCATCAAATTGGCCGTTGTGGGACCCTTCCCGCCTATTATTTGGGGAGAGGACCCGGGCCTCTATATAGAGGACTAGCCACCACCGTAGGGAGGCATCTCATCTTGGACTGGATCCATTCCACCAAGGCCATCATAGAGCTCACTGAGCTCAAGAACACCTCTCCTCAGGAGGCTGTTCATCCCTTGTACTCGTCCATCCTCAGCCTACAAGGCAATCCACCACACCACACTAGAGTAGGGTAGTACACCACAACGGTGGGTCGAACCAATATAAACTGTTGTGTCCCTTGTTCCTCGGGTTCGGCGAGCTAGGCTTTGAGATCGTGGCGAGAGCGTGAGCTAGGGGGAGAGAGATCTTTGTGCGTACTCCAGTGTTCGAACCTCAAGGGTTTGCCGGAACCCGTAATTCGACAACCATCAACTCCGACAAGAAAGATGCAGTTATATGTGTGGACAAGCTCTACAGAGAAGCGGTGGCAGTAGAGTCCATCAAGACCAGAGCTTCCGCCAGGGAAAGGAAAAGCCGGAAACCCGGCAAGACATCCAGCAAGACTTCCGGGAAGCACACCTCCAAGGAGTGCTGCGCACCTATTAAGGACTTGCCGGAAAGCTCTACCGGCAAGAAGCCCAAGGCCACTCCACCTATGATGAAGAATGTGCCAACCAGGGAGGACGACGCTGGCGGTTCTTTCACTGTTGGTGTCACCCTTGACAGCAAATAGGAAAGTGCACTCATTGCCTTCCTGCGGGCGAATGTAGATGTGTTTGCATGGCAACCATCTAACATCCCTAGTGTTCCCATGGAGGTAATTGAGTACCACCTAGTTGTCTGCCCTTATGCTCGGCTCGTCAGGTAGAAGGTCAGGAAGCAAGCTTTGGAAAGGCAACAATTCATCACAGAAGAGATAAAGAAATTTGAGGTAGCGGGTTTGGTCAGAGGAGTGCTACATCCAACCTGGTTGGCAAATCCAGTTGTCGTGCGCAAGGCAAACGGGAAGTGGAGACTTTGCATTGATTACATTGATCTCAACAAAGCATGTCCCAAGGATCCTTTCCCTTGCTGCACATCGATCAGATTGTAGACTCCACTGCCGGCTATGACTTGCTCTCATTCCATAATGCATACTCTGGATATCATTAGATATTTATGTCAAAAGAAGATGAGGAAAAGAACGCATTCATTACTCCATGTGGCATGTATTGCTTTGTACGCATGCCTTTTGAACTAAAGAGTGTTGGTTCAACATTTGCAAGTGCAGTTCAGATTGGTTTTGAGCCACAGTTGCACAGGAACATGGAAGCATATATGGATGATATAGTGGTCAAAACCAAGGACAAATCAACCCTCATTGAAGACTCAGAAGAAACATTCACGAATTGGCACAAGATCAACATGAAGCTTAACTCTGAGAAGTGTGTGTTTAGTAGTCCATCCAACAAACTTCTCAGGTTCTTCGTGTCTCAGTGTGGAATCGAAGCAAACCTCGACAAGATGAAATCCATTGAGAAGATTCAACCACCTAAGACCATCAAGGATGTGCGGCGCCTTACCATATGTGTCGTGACTCTGAGAAGGTTCATTTCAAGATCTGTTGAGCGCGCCATGCTGTTTTTCAAGATATTGACAAAGGCAGATCTAGTCAAATGGACCCCAAAAGTGGAGGCCGCACTGCAAGATCTGAAAAAAATACTTGTCCTCTGCACCAACCTTAGTCGTGCCTAGGCCACATCAACCGTTGTTGCTATACTTAGCGGCAACGAACCAAGTGGTTAGTGTTGCGCTGGTTGTACAGAGAGAAGCTGGCGGCGAGGAAATGATGGCGGCGAAGCCATCCCATGACAAAGAAGAATCCTCCCTGGCAGATCCTGGCACCGATAGAGCGAAGACAGTGCAAGAGGAGGCAACCGGTCAACAGATGGTGCTGAAGAAGAAGGTGGTGCAGCAACCCGTATACTTTGTCAGCTCCCTTTTGTAGGGGGCTAGATCAAGGTATTCGGGCATGCCGAAGTTACTTTTTGGTCTTAGTATGGCCTCAAGAAAGCTGCGCCACTACTTCCAGGTTCATGAGATCACGGTAGTCACTCGTGTTCCACTGCAGCGCATTCTAAGGAATCCAGAGGCAACCGACAGGATAGTAGAGTGGGCACTTGAGCTATCGAGTTTTGCACTCAAGTTTGAAAGTACATCAACCATTCAAAGCAGAGAACTAGCAGAGTTCATTGCGGAATGGACACCAATGCAAGATGACGAGATCCCTAAATCGACCCTCCCAGCAAGGAAACTGAGAAGAATCGGGTTATGTACTTTGATGGTGCTTTCGCGCTGCATGGCACCAGTGTCGGAGTGCTGGTTGTCGCACCCACCGGAGAGCATCTCAAGTACATGGTTCAAATGCACTTCCCCCAGGAGGAGGCCACCACCTACAATATTGCTGAGTATGAGGCACTGCTTGCCGGCCACAGAATTGCGCTAGAGTTGGGAATCAAAAAGTTGATTATCCTAGGAGACTTGCAACTTGTAGTGAAGCAAGTGAACAAAGACTACCAGAGCCCGTTGATGGAGGCGTATGTGGATGAAGTGAGGAAATTGGAAGAACACTTCGATGTTTGCAAACAGAGCACATTCCCCGTGCAGAAAACAGCATCGCTGATCAACTGTCAAACCGTGGCGCCTAGAAGCTTCCCGTGGAATCGGGAACTTTTGTGCTCCATTTGAATCAGGCAACAGTCACCCCATCAACAAGAGCCAAGAAAAGAAGGAAGCTAAGCACCAACAAGTATTTTCCAAAAGACCTCCCTAAAGCCGCCGACAAGAATGTTACCGGGAGTGATAATGCGCTTGTCGGTGAGCAATAGCCTCGAGCAGAATCTCAGATTCTTGTCGTCGAGGTTAGCGCTCCCACGGGCGAAGAAATGCCCTTAGTCCTTGTTGTCAACCCTCAGGCTCTAGCATGGGCCCAACAGATAGTCCAGTTTCTCCAAACAGGGGAACTTCCCGGGGAACAAGAGCAAGCTGAAAAAGTAACCCGCAGTCAAGTATGTATCAGTTTGTGGACGACATCCCGTTCAGAAAAAGACCGAATGGAGTGAAATTGAGGTGCATTTGCCAGGAATATGGACTAAAGTATTGGCAGAGATACATGGAGACGTATGCGGTTCCCATATAGGAGCAAGAGCCCTTGCCGAGTAAGCCTTCTGGCACGGTTTTTATTTGCCCAGTGCCCTCCAGGATGGAACTAAGCTAGTAACAAGATGTGAAGCATGCTAGTTCCAATCAAAGAACATACATCAACCAGCTCAAGTCCTCGAGACAATCCGTCTCTCTTGGCCTTTCTCGGTCTAGGGGCTTGATATTTTGGGCCCCTTCCCCCGTGCTACCGGGGGCTTTTAGTTCTTGTACGTCGCCATTGACAAGTTCACAAAGTGGCCTGAGGTAGAGCCAGTGAGGAAGGTGACTACATAGTCAGCTGTCAAGTTCTTTAAAAGATTAGTTTTCCGGTTTTGAGTTCCAAATAGAGTCATGACTAACAATGGCACACAGTTTATGAGCCGCTCCTTCATGCAATACATCCAAAGCCTTGGAAGCAAGGTTTTCTTTGCCTCCATTGCTCATCCAAGGAGTAACATGCAAGCAAAGAGGACAAATGCTAAAGTGCTGCACGCGCTCAAGACAATAACTTTTGATAAGCCTCACAAGAGCGGGAGGCGATGGGTTGATGAGTTTTGGTGGTTCTTCGGTCACTCAGAATGACACCAAATTGAGCTACTGGCCAGACACCCTTGTCCCTAGTCTATGGTGCAGAAGCGGTGCTTCCCACGGAACTCATATATAGGTCACCTCGAGTACTTGCCTACAATGAGGTAGCGCATCAGCAACTCTGGCATGACGATGCCATGCTCCTCGAGGAATATCATCTTTGGGAGGCTGTGTGTGCTGCATGCTACCAGTGTCGGATTCGGGGTTCCGCAGACCCTTGAGAGGTTCGAACTCTGGGGTGCGTGCGAAGAACTCATCCTCCCCAGTCTGCCTACTCACTAATCTCACTGCCTGGCTTGATGAACTGGATGAACAAAAGACACAACAGTTTACCCAGGTTCGGGCCACCTTGCAGTGTAAAACCCTACTCCTGCTTTGTGATGGATTGGCCTTGAAGGGCTAAGGATGAACTAGTACAATGGAGAACATCCTCAGGAGGTGAGGTGCTCTTGTGCTCGATGAGCTGGTGGGTGAGAGGATGATCTGAATGATCCCCCTTCTATGGTGGTGGCTAAGTCCTATTTGTAGTGGCCTTGGTCCTCTTCTCAAATGTATGGCGGGAAGGGATCCCACAACGGCCAAATTTGAAGGGAGACAACTAGTACATGCTATCCTGACAAAAGTAGTCTTCGCCTGCCAAAGGCTCCTGGTCATGATGCTGTGGTGGGCTCGACGATGACCTCCGCTATGCCGTCCTGGCGGTCCTAATCTTGTTGCACCGAAATGGAAACCTTTGCTTGATTCCTCGGGACTCCGCGCCTGCGCTTGCCTCCTTGGCACCAAAGAGGAAACTGGTACACTGCGCCGGGTGGTGCCTCCCTCGCCTTGGTCGTCATGGCTTACGTCATCCGAACCTCGCGAGGTGCACCCTGCATAGATATCTCCGCTCCTCGGGAGCCAGCCTAGGGAGGCCGTCCCTCGAGGAGGTCTTGGTGTCGTCCGCCTTGCGAGGCTTGGCCCCTCTTGAGGGTCTTGGGATGCTGATCCTGAAGCTGGGCCGTACCAGACCATCGATGGAGCCATGTCATGGGCCACAAGTAGGCTAGTCTGGGCACCCCCGGTCCCAGGACGCCAACAGTAGCCACCGGGCCCAAGGCGCGCTCGAACTTGGCTTCCAGGTGAAGCCAAGGGGCAAGTGGGGAGCGCCGCGGAACCTAACTGCATGTGGCCTTGGTTGACGCATGGTGATTGATGAGACGTGGGCGTCTCCGCTTCTCCACGCTGCCTCGACAATAGCTCCTTGGCTGACTAAAGGGG
The DNA here is from genome assembly GCF_056163025.1 of Triticum urartu. Lineage (NCBI taxonomy): Eukaryota > Viridiplantae > Streptophyta > Magnoliopsida > Poales > Poaceae > Triticum > Triticum urartu. The sequence continues at coordinate 289,601,211 of NC_141878.1, read as the reverse complement.
CTGGCGCCTGCTGCAGAGCCTTCATTGCCCTTCCTTCGTCCTGCTCGAGATCCCTTTCTCCTTCTGCCCGAAAAACTTCCAGATTCGCCGAGCCTTCGTCCCAAGCCCGCGACCGATGGCCACTGACAAGGCGAAGCACTCGGCTATGGTCTCTTGCTCACCCTCCTGGTTCGAGCCTGCCCTGAGCGCGTCTATCATTGCCGAGGAGAAGCACCTCGCCATCGCGCTTAGGTGACGAGAGGCAGCAGCAACGAGGGGGGAGATACGGTGCTCCAGGCTAGCTCCGCCAATCCGGAGGCCTTTGGCGGCACCTTCTATCCCTTATTTCTACATAGCATCTTCACGGGGCTGGTTCCCCCTTTCTCTGATTTCTTCTATGCCGTTCTTCGCCACTACAAGCTCCACGCCCTCCATCTTCACCCCAACTTCGTCCCCCTCCTATCAATCTTCGCTTTTTATTGTGAGGTGTTTTCTGGGGGTGATGCCCTCCGTGGCGCTGCTCCGCCACTTCTTCTACCTTCGTGTCAAGGATGGCCAGTGCTCGGGGTGTGCCAACTTTGCCGCGGCCAATGGCAGCAACACAATTTCGCGAGCCGGGAAGAAGGTGGAGGACTTCCAGAACAAGTGTATCTTTATGGACGCCAAGCGCTGCTACCCTCGCTGGAGCTAGCGATCGGGCTGCCTACGCCCCACGAAGGATGGTCTCACGAGAATCTCACCGATCCCCAGGTGGGGCAGTTCATGGAGAAGATGGTGGCCGATCTGAAGCCGGACAATCCGAAGGCGGAGAAGCTGACGGGCGCCATGACCGTCAAGGAGTTCCTGATGCAGCGCCTGGCTCTGCTGCGCCCGGGAAACTCTCCCGACAATGAGCCGAACAAGGTCGTGTGCACCTTGCTTGGGAAGGACCAGGGTTTCCCCCAGGATACTCATCTTTCGTTGTATCGTGATAACCCACAAGTATAGGGGATTGCAACAGTTTTCGAGGGTAGAGTATTCAACCCAAATTTATTGATTCGACACAAGGGGAGCCAAAGAATATTCTCAAGTATTAGTAGCTGAGTTGTCAATTCAACCACACCTGGAAACTTAGTATCTGCAGCAAGGTATTTTGTAGCAAAGTATTATGATAGTGGTAGTAACAGTGGTAAAATGTAACAGTAGCAAAAGTAATATTTTTGGGTTTTGTAGTGATTGTAACAATAGCAACGGAAAAGTAAATAAGCGAAGAACAATATATGGAAAGCTCGTAGGCAATGGATCGGTGATAGAGAATTATGACGGATGCGATCGATCATGCAACAGTCATAACCTAGGGTGACACAGAACTAGCTCCAGTTCATCAATGTAATGTAGGCATGTATTTCGAATATAGTCATACATGCTTATGGAAAGAACTTGCATGACATCTTTTGTCCTACCCTCCCGTGGCAGCAGGGTCCTATTGGAAACTAAGGGATATTAAGGCCTCCTTTTAATAGAGTACCAGACCAAAGCATTAACACATAGTGAATACATGAACTCCTCAAACTACGGTCATCACCGGGAGTGGTCCCGACTATTGTCACTTCGGGGTTGCCGGATCATAACACATAGTAGGTGACTATAGACTTGCAAGATAGGATCAAGAACTCTCATATATTGATGAAAACATAATAGGTTCAGATCTGAAATCATGGCACTCGGGCCCTAGTGACAAGCATTAAGCATAGCGAAGTCATAGCAACATCAATCTCAGAACACAGTGGATACTAGGGATCAAACCCTAACAAAACTAACTCGATTACATGATAAATCTCATCCAAGCACTACGATGGAATTACTCACACATGGCGGTGAGCATCATGAAATTGGTGATGGAGGAAGGTTGATGATGACGATGGCGACGGATTCCCCTCTCCGGAGCCCCGAACGGACTCCAGATCAGCCCTCCCGAGAGAGTTTAGGGCTTGGTGGCGGCTCCGTATCGTAAAACGCGATGAATCCTTCTCACTGGTTTTTTCTCCCCGAAAGTGAATATATGGAGTCAGGGTTGAGGTCGGTGGAGCGTCAGGGGGCCCATGAGGCAGGGGGCGTGCCCAGGGGGGTAGGGCGCGCCCCCACCCTCGTGGACAGGTGGAGGCCCCCCTGATGTGGATCTTCCTTCCAGTATTTTTTATATATTCCAAAATAATTCTCCGTTGATTTTCAGGTCATTCCGAGAACTTTTATTTCTGCACAAAAATAACACCATGGCAATTCTGCTGAAAACAGCGTCAGTCCGGGCTAGTTCCATTCAAATCATGCAAGTTAGAGTCCAAAACAAGGGCAAAAGTGTTTGGAAAAGTAGATACGATGGAGACGTATCAACTCCCCAAGCTTAAACCTTTGCTTGTCCTTAAGCAATTTAGTTGATAAACTGAAAGTGATAAAGAAAAACTTTTACAAACTCTGTTTGCTCTTATTGTTGTAAATATGTAAAGCCAGCATTCAGGTTTTCAGCAAAGAATATGAACTAACCATATTCACAATAACACTTAGGTCTCATATTTACTCATATCAATGGCATAATCAACTGGTGAGCAATAATAATAAATCTCGGATGACAACACTTTCTCAAAACAATCATGATACGATATAACAAGATGGTATCTCGCTAGACCTTTCTGAGACCGCAAAACATAAATGCAGAGCACCTTTAAAGATCAAGGACTGACTAGACATTGCAATTCATGGTAAAAGAGATCCAGTCAAGTCATACTCAATGTAAACTAACAGTAATGGATGCAAATGACAGCGGTGCTCTCCAACTGGTGCTTTTTAATACGAGGATGATGACTCAACATAAAAGTAAATGGATAGGCCCTTCATAGAGGGAAGCATGGATTTGTAGAGGTGCCAGAGCTCGGTTTTGAAATAGATATGAATAATATTTTGAGCGGTATACTTTCATTGTCAACATAACAACCGAGAGATCTCGATATCTTCCATACTACACACATTATAGGTGGTTCCCAAACAGAATGGTAAAGTTTATACTCCCCCTCCACCAACAAGCATCAATCCATGGCTTGCTCGAAACAACGAGTGCCTCCAACTAACAAGAGTCCCCGGGGGAGTTTTGTTTGTTGTTATTTTGATTTGATTTGCATAAAGCATGGGACTGGGCATCCCGATGACCAGCCACTTTCTCGTGAGTGAGGAGCGGAATCCACTCCCCTTGAGAATAACCCGCCTAGGATGCAAGATATAGACAACCCTAGTTGATACATGAGCTATTCGAGCATACAAAACAGAATGTTTATTTGAAGGTTTAGAGTTTGGCACATACAAATTTACTTGGAACGGCTGGTAGATACCGTATATAGGTAGGTATGGTGGACTCATATGGAATAACTTTGGGGTTTATGGAGTTGAATGCACAAGCAGTATTCCCGCTTAGTAAAAGTGAAGGCTAGAAAAAGACTGGGAAGCGACTAGCTAGAGAGCGACAATAGTCATGAACATGCATTAAAATCAATCAACACCGAATGCAAGCATGAGTAGGATATAATGCACCATGAACATAAATATCGTAGAGGCTATGTTGATTTTGTTTCAACTACATGCGTGAACATGTGCCAAGTCAAGCCACTCGAATCGTTCAAAATAGGATACCACCCTATCATACCACATCACAACCATTTTAATAGCATGTTGGCACGCAAGGTAAACCATTATAAGCTCCTAGCTAATTAAGCATGGCATAAGCAACAATAATCTCTAACTGTCATTGCAAACATGTTTATTCATAATAGGCTGAATTCGGAATGATGAACTAATCATATTTACAAAAATAAGAGAGGTCGAGTTCGTACCAGTTTTTCTCATCTCAATAAGTTCATCATATATCGTCATTATTTCCTTTCACTTGCACGACTGGATAGTGTGGATAATAATAATAGTGCACGTGCATTGGACTAAGCTGGAATCTGCAAGCATTCAATTCAAAGAGAGAAGAAAAGATAATATGGGCTCTTTGTTAGATCAACAATAATGCATATAAGAGCCACTCAACATTTTAATCATGATCTTCTCCTCTCGACCCCCAAAGAACAAGAAAGAAATAAAACTATTTACACGGGAAAACTCCCAACAAACAAAAGAAGAACGAGAAATCTTTTTTTGATTTTCTTTTTTTAATTATTACTACCACAGCATGAAAATTAAACTAACTAAAAGCTACAACTAATTTTTTTTGTTTTTATTAAGGTTTATTAAACACACATGAAGAAAGCATAAAAAGGGGAATAAACTAGCATGGATGATATAATGAAAAAGTATGAGTAGGAAAGAAACTATGACAATTTTGCAAAAAGGTACCCACACACCTCTCCACATTTGCAAATAAGGCCTTCCCTCGTTCATCCTTTTCTCTCACAAGATAAACTAGTCATACAAATGCATCTTGATGTTACATGCAACGCACGAGCATCTTGCTAGCAAGAATGAAAACAAACGACAAAAAAATATTTGACGGTGGTTCGAAGTCATGACCACGGGCACAACGGACAAGGTGGCCTTGTATTGGTATGCTGAGCCATTTGTTTTAACACACATGAGCTGGTGTGGTGATTATACACACACACACGCATGCAGACGAATTGCATGCACGCAACACTCACACGAACACACACACCCACGCACGCACGCAACACTCACACGTACACACGCAGCCACGCACGCACGCAACCCTCACACGCACACACACACGCATGCATGCACACACCAGTACACCACACGACCAACACACACTCTCACGCTCAAGTGCTCAACCTATACGTGCATGCGCACACATCAGGCCCTGACAGACACATACACAAACAGGTGATTCCCACGCACGGGGTGGAGTCTTGTCGCATGTGCGTAAATTTGTGTTTATCTGACCTTTTCCCTATGTGAACTGATAGGTGGGACCCACAAGGAACATGGTCAATTTAACTAGTCAACTAGTCAACATGGTGCCACACAGACTGTTTGGCCGGTCATCAGAGTGCAATCCGACGCTGAACCGTGAGCAAGTGACCGTATAATCACTGCAAAACGTATATAGTGACTGTAATCAGCTTATTCTGAAGTTCGGTGGACGTATTACGCTTTTCTCTCTATAGGCCCTCCAAAACTACATCTCTACACGTTCTCGCATGTTACATCTAACAACTATGCAATACAGCACTACTACTACTACACTCTAACACAATAAATCATATGTGTTTTTAGTTTTACTAGATATCATATTGTTACTTAATTATTCAGTTTGCATACATTAAAATTGCCTTTGAAATGTATGGCCAGTATCATATACCACGCGGGAAAATCCCGCCCTTTCCTGTTTAATCGGGTTTGTATCGATGGATTGTGCGAAACAGCAAAACTATAGTACTATATACAGTACAAGTGACAGTTCACTGGGCTGTTGTGTCGTGTACTCCTCCGTCATAAGAGTGGAGTGCTCGCTTTCATAAATCTTCTAGCCCCTTTCGCCGACATGTGGGGCATTAAGCTACTGGTTCCACGTGCCATACTGGAATACAGTGCAGAGCAGCCAGGGTGAAGCACCCAGTCATGGCGCCGGCGTAGTAATGAGCAATGAGGCATCAAATCACAAAGCTGCACCTTTCCCGCAGTTAAGTTGGAGGGACGAAGTAATAATGCTAAAAAAAGAAGTTGGAGGGACGAAGCAACCATCATTTCACTCGTTGCTGAATCTGCTTCTCCCTCATCTTCTTCAAGTTAACCACGTGTTGCTTCTGCCGTTGTTCTGCCTCATGTGGGAAGCGGATCGGCTTGGTAAAGAACTGACACGTGGGATAGCATGTTAGCAAACCGCCAGGATAACGTCCCCTAAAAATAAGAAACCTCCCCCGCCATCCGTGCGGCAAAATCACCTCCTTTTTACTAATCTTGATTCTATAACTTTTTAGATCAATATAATTGAGATTTGTATAGATAGCACGCAGGAGGAAAACCAAGTGGTATGGTTAAGGGCATCCATAATGTGTAGCCAAATGTGAAAATAGCTTTTGGCATTATGGCAACCATTGTGGAGGTGTTGCCAAAGCCAAAAGTATGGAACCGAAGCTCCCAGATTGATTGATTGAAGGAATAGAAAAATGCAACGTCTCTCTTCTTTCTCCCATGCTTGGACGCATGTACAGTATAGAGGACAAAGTCTACTCCCCTGTTCCTTCTATCACAAATCACAAAGCAGTGAGGTGCCAGATCACAAAGCACGGACGAAGCAACCATCATTTCACTCTTCGCCCTTCGGCCAACTAGCCAATAATATTCCCCCAACCCCCTCCCCCATCCCCCTCCACTCCATTCGCTGCACCAAAGCCGCCCTCCCCGCCACACCGATACGTCGGCGCCGCGGTTCGTCGAGGGGACGCACGGCGATCCTCTCGCTCCCACAGTACGCTCTCGTAGACTGCCGTCCTCTAGCCGCGCCGCCACCGCTGGCGACGTTCTTATGGAGGCGCACAGCGGTCAGCGCCACCACAGCTGGCGACGTTCGTGTGGAGGCGCACGACAGTCAGCGCCGCCACTGCTGGCGACGTTCGTGTGGAGACGCACGGCGGTCAGCTTCTCCCACGGTACGCGCATTCTAGACTGAGGCCCCGTGCATGTCGGTGTAGCGCTGAATGTTAGTTGATAGACGCTGTTAATCTCACTGTTTGCCGAAGTAGTTTACAGTCAATATGCTCTGGTTAAGAAGCTTCCTTGCCATGTTCTGCACTCAATCTACTTAGCTGAGATGGCATGCCAAGGCCGATTAGTTGCTAAAATGTCCTGCCATATATTTATTGTGACGTAGATTGCCATGGTCTAGTAGCCAATCTGTTAGGTGAAATAGCTCTACACCGTTTTATACACGATCTTTGTTGCTGCGATGGCCTTCGATAGTTCGATGGCTATGTGCTTGGCCTCATTGACTGCTGAAACAGCCTGCCATAATTTAGCACTCAAATCTGTTTGGTGAATTAGCTTTTCATATATTTTGTTACTTAGATCTGCTCATCCAAATATCTTGCCATAGCTTTAGACATCGACCTAGGTATTTTCTTCTGGACTTCATAAAAAAGCATATATGCTTTTCCCGTAATATCTAGTAGAAGAACTAATTTGTATGTCTAACAGATGGACATGACTTGGATAACTTCTGCTCGAAGATTCTCCGTTGCATATGTCGAGGGGGTTGAAAACTTCATGAACTTTATGAGAGCTAAGTACGGTGGTCCAAAATCAGATGTGCTCTGCCCGTGTAGCAGTTGTATGAATTCAGTTACAAGACCCCAATTAACTGTGCAAAATCATCTACACTTGTATGGGATGTCGGTCACATATACTAGGTGGGTTCATCATGGTGAAGCTGTGAACGTCAATGTTATTGACTACGTGGAAGCAGCAGATCACCATCTTGATCTGCATGATGCTTAGGTGGAAGAGGAGGAGGAGGAGGTGGTGGCGGAGCCAGTGAGTTTAACCAACATTGAAACAATGCTACGAAATGCTCATGCATTCCATGAACTTTCACCTGCAGAAGAAAAACGGTGGGCCTGCATGTTGGAACAATGCAACGTGGTTGTCACCCTAGGAAATAAGCTATCGGTATTCTCAGCTATGGTCACCTTTCTTCAGGTGAAGACATCTGAGCGGATGACCAACAAATCATTCGATGCGATGTTGGCTGCTTTCCGCAAAGCTTTCCCAGATGCATCTGAGCTGCCACACACCTACAGTAAAATGAAGAATTTCCTTCGTGCAGTTGGAATTGGATATGATATGATCCATGTTTGTAAGAATAATTGTGTTATGTTCTGGAAGTATTATGCCAACTTAAATGAATGCCCGAAATTCAAATCATCAAGATGGAAAGATGGCAATGCTGTGAAGAGGATTCCTCATAATGTTCTAAGACATTTTCCAATTACACCAAGATTGCACAGGTTGTTTCATGATGCTGAAACAAGAGAGGATGTACTTTGGCATTCTAGGAACCAGGAGTACAGAGATCAGAATGTAATGATCCATCCATCACATGGTAGTGAGTGGAAAAGCTTCAATCAGAAGCACGAAAAGTTTGCTGCTGACCCGAGAAACATTAGACTTGGCTTAGCTTCAGATGGATTTAACCAATTTGGCCACCAGAGCGCCACATATAGCATGTGGCCAGTGCTTGTTATCCCTTACAACATGCCTCCAAATGTCTGCACCAAGGAATCAAACTACATGATGGCCTTGCTCATCCCAGGTCCAAAAAGTCCTGGAAAGGATTTTGATTTGTTCATGGAGCCTCTTGTGGAGGAACTTCAACAGCTATGGAGGGGTGTTCTCACTCGAGACCTATATAGCAGCCCACATGCTGATTTCTTTCTGCGTGCTGTTATAATTTGGTGCATCCATGATTATCCGGCTTTGGGCACTATGTCAGGGCGAATGACACATGGTTACAATGCATGTGTTCGCTATGACAGGAATCCGTTGTCATACGCAATACTTAGCAAGATCTGTTACATTGGACACCGTTGTTTCCTTGCCAAGGACAAGCCGCATCCTAGAAAATACCGAAGACATGTGTTCAATGCAAAGCATGAAAACCGTGATGCACCAAAGGGGCTCACCGCCGATGAGTTGCAAGTGGAATTAGAGAAGGTCAGGCATATTACACCAGGAAACCATCCTGATAATGGTAGCAGGAAAAGGAAGCGTGGCAGGGCAGAAGAGAGATTATTGTTTACCCGCAGGTCCACTTTGTGGGACTTGGAGTATTGGACAGATTTGGATCTGCGGCATAATCTTGATGTGATGCACATCGAGAAAAATATATGTGAAAGCATTATTGTCACACTTCTTAATATTGAAGGCAAGACGAAAGATACCTTAAAATCTAGGATTGATTTGACACACCTAGGTATCATACATGATTTGCAGGTGCAAGATGAAGGTAAACCACGGGATATGGCACTAGTTGTGTACGTCTTGGACAAGGTAAAAAGAAAATAATTCTGCAAGGTCCTGTCATGTGTGAGATTCCCACATGGATTTGCTTCCAACCCTGAAAGGAGAGTCAATGTAGATGGAGACAAGGTACAAGGGTTGAAAACTCATGACTGCCGCGTCCTACTTCTAAGGGATTTACCTGTTATCCTTAGAGGATTGGGCCGCCCTGACTTATACAAAGCATTTGCAGAGTTGGGACAATTCTTCAGGGAACTCTGTAGTACAAATATCAGGATAGATGCTTTGGAGCGTCTTAGAGACAAGATACCAACTATCCTATGCGACCTTGAGAAGATATATCCTCCAGCCTTCTTCGATGTGATGGTGCATTTGGCTGTTCATCTACCTGATGAGGCACTACTTAGAGGTCCAGTACAGTATGGCTAGATGTAACCTATTGAAAGGCGGCTAGGCACTTTCAAGGGCTATGTTAGGAACAGAGCTAGACCCGAGGGTTCCATTGCAGAGGCCTACATTGCTACAAAAGCATTGACATTCTTCTCAAAATACATTGAAACAGCTGATCAGCTTAGCAAAGACATGGATGAAGACAATCCCGAGCTGAATGTTTTCGATTATTCCGCTCGAGTTACATGGAAGAGTCGACAAGAGGACAAACCTAAAGATTTGGACAAAATGGTTTGGTATGTGTTGAATAACTGTCCTGAGATACTACCTTATATCAAGTAAGTGCTAAGTACTACAGCTTATACATCGTAATCTACTAAACTTGCAGAACATTCTTATATTTTTAGATGTTTGATGCGATCACTATGTTGTGCAGCATCGTAATCTACTGCCACAAAATCCAAGAAACAGTGACAAACTGGTTATGTCAGGATTTGCGAAATGGTTCAAGAGCCATGTAAGCTTTTTAATTTCACTGTCAGTTTTTTTAATATATTGAGTACATAAGGTGATCAGCTTGTCTATTTTCTAACCATAGGTTAAGAAGATGCGGGAGGATGGGCAGGCAGTTGATGATGCCCTTTACTCACTAGCAATGGGTCCTGATACTCGGGTAAGACATTATGAATCTTGCATTGTTGGAGATGTGCGCTACAACACCCTTGCACGAGACGAAGGCAGGAAGACACAAAACAGTGCCATCATGAGCACGGATACGTATGACAAAGAGACAACTGAACTGTATGCTAACATAACATACATTGTTCAGTTACAGTATATCTCTAGTTTCAAGGATCATCGGTGTGTGGTTCTGTTATGCTATCGTTGGTATAACCTGTTTTCCAGGATCGCAAAACCCAGAGCTGATGATTATTTCAAATCCATCAATGTCAAGGCGGCGTACCAGACCAACGAGCCTTTTATTTTGGCAAATCAAGCAACACAGATATTTTTCTTGGAAGACACATTTGCACGTAGCGATGACTGGAGAGTAGTGCAAAGGTTTGAGCAGAGGAATTCGTTTAATGAAGTTGCACAACAAGACGATGCTTACACTACTCCTGATGTACAAGATAACACAGATGTTCCTAATATCTTTTAGAACCATCACGTCAATGACGCCGGTGAAAAGATTGCATGTCGTGCTGTGGACATACAAGAGTTGATCAAGAAGAAGCCAACGTTCGAGGACGTTGAGGACGACAAGGAAGATGACACCGTGGGGAATTACGATTCAGATTGATACACATGGCGAAGATGTTGACGCTGCTGCTACAGATGATGATTACATTGCTTTTGTCGTACTTGCCTGTCAGAAGACGTTTTTTATCTACTATGTGAAATTGTGTTTGCTATGACAACTGAAACCTGATGAACATGTTGTTTAGTATTTTCCTGTGAGAACATCACTTGTTATGTATGCTGATTTGTGTTTGGTGATTGTATGACGACTAAAACATGATGACATTGTTGTTTAGTTGTACACATATTTGGATGTGAAACTTGAATTTGATGACATAGTTTGCTATTGGACTGCAATTTGCTCGACGTCTTCGGATGAGAACAAAGCTGACCCGACAAGTCCTCTGCTAATTTATTTATTTATTACCAAAAGGGCCTCTGCTATTTATTTATTTATGAGCAAAAGGGGATACCCCCTGATTTCCGTTAATGGAAATCATTAGATGTTCACAACACTACTGTCAGGACCCCGATTCTAAGCCACATCGATCTAGCATGTAACACATCATATCACTTTGCGGCCTCACGCATGGTATTCCCACGGGTGTCACCTTACCTGGCCCGGGACCGTTTGCGCCTTTTGGCTCACGTATATGATAGTGTCGCTAGCATCCATATGACAGAGAACCCGGGCCGACATGGCTAGTCGTGAACCCAAAGCGGCACTAACCTATGGGGACAGGCATACATGAATCACATCGAGCATGTCGGTCAGCAGCGTGTGAATCCGGGCTGTAGCACTGGGCTAACAGGACTCCGGGAACCTGGGCTGTAGCAGGCTAGGCAGGACTCCGGATGTCACCGCGTGACATTTTCCCGAAGGGACAGACACAGGAACGAAGTGAAACACATGCCGGCCAGTCAAGTGTCCTGAGCAGTAGTGCTGGGCTAGCAGGACTCCGGTGAACCGGGCTGTAGCAGACTACTATGGCTCATGGAAGCACTAGACTACATTTCCCCATAAGAGAGGCTGTCAAGGATAAAAAACTAGATTGTCGAATCCCACACATACCAAGCATTTCAATCATACACACAATATGCTCGATATGTGTAAATAGAACATGGCATCACAACATAACTCTACGACTCAAGTATTTATTCATTAGGCTCCGAGGAGCGAGATATTACAAGCATGGGTCTCATGACCAAACATTCAGAGCATACAAGTCAAAGCACAAGCGGAAGCTTAACATGTCTGAGTACAGACATCTACAAATGAAAAGGCTGAGAAGCCTGACTATCTACCAGATCCTGCCGAGGGCACAAGATCGTAGCTGAGGTATCAAGCTAAACGTCGAAGTCCACACGGAACTACTAGCGAGACTGACATCTCTCTGCAAAACATAAAATAGGCAAACGTGAGTACAAATGTACCCAGCAAGACTTACATCAGAACTATCTACATATGCATCGGTATCAATAAAGGGGGTGGTGGAGTTTAACTGCAGCAAGCTAGCTTTGACTCAGTGGCTAACCTGAACTATGACTACAAGCAACTCTTTTGAGGTGGCGCACACGAGTCCACATGTTCACCATTCAATACACCACTATGGATCCGCTCTCGTCTCCCTACGAGAAGGCCATCCATAGCACTCACACTTATCTTGCAAGTTTTAGAGTATCCACTTTCACTTGTCTATGAACTGTTATAGGCAACCCAGAAGTCCTTTACCGCGGACACGACTATTCAAATAGATGATGTTAACCCTACAGGGGTGTAATTCTTCACACACGCTCTCACCACTTACCGCCGTTTACACGACATGTACTCGGCAACCTTCAAGCGGAAGCCCAACGAGGGTGTCGGCCATGGCCTACCTAAACACTCAAGTCTCTAGTCCAGGTTTATCGCCTATCCAGGTTCCATCCGCAGGGAGTCCGGCCGGGGTTTCCACATACGGCCCCGAACGATGTGAACAGGGTTCCCGAGACACCAAACGGGCGCCCAGTACCCCGTACCACGGTGTATCTACTACATCATATCCCACCCCTAGGGTCAGCACTACGCACGGCCGCCAACACATATCCTATAAACACCAGAAACTAGTTGCAACTCCTGGACAGAGGACAAGGGTGATCAAGAAGCCGAGAGGGTCCATTGGTTTCGGGCCCAATGCGTGGTAGTAACTGTTTCATGGATCACAAACACAGAACTCAGTTCCTAAGGACGGCTTCAATGAGACAACCCACCATGTACTCCTACATGGCCTCTCACCGCTACCTTTACCAAATCGTGTTCACACACTTAGCTCACACACAGTAGGACATGTTCATCACTGTTCCAATTCATCCCCGATGAATCAGACCTGACTCAACTCTAAGCAGTAGCAGGCATGACAAATAAGCATGAATGAGTAGGCACATCAGGGCTCAAACAACTCCTACTCATGCTAGTGGGTTTCATCTATTTACTGTGGCAATGACAGGTCATGCAGAGGAAAGGGGTTCAACTACCGCAACATGTAACAGTTGAATCGTTGTTGGCCTAATGCAGTAAAAGAGAGCAGGAGTGAGAGAGTGGGATTGTATCGGAATGAACAAGGGTGTTTTGCTTGCCTAGCACTTCTGAAGATATCATTGGGTCTTCATCAGTGTCAACAATCACAGCGTCGGTACAACGTCTATCGAGAGGGGACAAACACCGGCAACTGAGAAAGAACTCAATCAACACATGACGATATGCAATAATATGATGCATGCTATGACATGGCAATATGAATGTGTTTTGAGCTAATGCAACTAGCAACATGTTAAATGGAGTTTGTTTGAACCCTAGGTTCAAATTCAAACTCCATATGTGAAATTCAAATGCCATTTAATTGATTTGACCTGATCAGCAGGTATAAGTTGATCTAGCATGCATGAAAGTGGCACAGATGGATTCCTTTAATTTTTCTGATAATTTTTCATATATAATTTATTTCATTTGGAGTTACGGTTGAATTTCTATGAATTTTAGAAGTTTATACTAATTTCTGGAATTTTCTGAATTATTTTTAATACAGAAAATCATTTATGCGTCAGCATGATAGCGACATGACGTCACCAGGTCAACCGTGGCTGACCAGGGTCAAACCTGACTATGGGTCCCTCATGTCAGTGTAACAGCGTGAGCAGCAGAGGCTGACCAGTGGGGCCAGGTCAATGCTGAGGTGGCAAGGTCAAACTGACAGGTGGGGTCATGGGCATTAGCTTAAACTAAACAGGGGTTAAACCATGGTTAGTTAAGGGCGTGGGGCCCATATGTCATCGACACACGACACTGACTAACGCGGTTAGCACCTAAACTAATGGTGCCACGTCAGCCACCGGAGACCAGCTGACGGCGACCACAGGACACGGCGGGGGCACGCCGGACTTGCGCTAGAGGCATCAGCTTGGCGCGCTGAGGGCACCAGGGGATAGCCCTTGCTCTCGCGCATCTAGAGGACCAAGTGGGAGGTCGCGGGGTCACCGGAACTCATGCCGGCGACGAGCTTTGGGGGTGGTGGTGTTCGGTGGTGCACGGGCGCGTCGCTATGATGCATCAGTGAGCAAATGGAGAGGCTGGGCAGCACCTGCTAGTCACGAGGAGCACTAAGAGCAGCATGGTAAGGCCAGGGGAGCACAGAGGCTATGCGTGCAGCAGCAATGGCGGACGGCGGATTCGGTGCTCGTGGGGAACGGCGCTACGGGGTGGGAGCGAGCATGCTGAGTTAGGGGAGAAGGTCAGTGGCTCACGGCGATGACGAGGGGACACTCGGCGAGGTCGGGGACGGTCCGGAGCCGACGAATTTGACGGAGATGGCCGGCGGTCCCGAGGTTGGAGAAGGCGTCAGGGATGGCGATGCGGTGCTTCCCCAGTTGCTTGGCTCGAAGTGGAAGAAGAGGGCGACAATGCGGGGCTCGGGGATGCGTCGGAGAGGCGAGGGAGTGGTTGGCCGTGGTGGTTCTTGGCGGTGGCCATGGCTGCTTCGGCCATGAGGGGGAGAGCGAGGGAGCGAGAGGGAGAGAGAGGGCGAGGGGGGGGGGTCAGCGGGTTCCAGACGGCCATGGGGTGGCGATCCCCGGTGTCGCGCTGGCCAGGGAGGGCCAGGAAGGCAGCTGTGTGCCAGCCCACGCGGGCGCGGTGCTCGGCCTCGCCTCTGCCAGTAGGCAGAGGTTGAAGACAGGTATGCCCCTGGTGGGCTGGGCCGCCGGGTAAGGAGGCCCAAGTGGGTGAGGCCAGGTGAGTTCTTCTCTCTCTCTTTCGTATTTTTTGGTTTTCTATTATTTCTGTAACTGTTTTTGACTTAAATAAAATGCTAAGGCATTTTCAAAAACCCTGAAAATAATTGTGGGCACTTTTGAAAATATATCCAATAGCCCTCAACCACTTTCAGAATTATTTGGGCATTTTAATTATTTATAGCAATTAAATGCCCAAATTCAAATACTTTATTAATTCATTCAAAAATCCAAAGTGACCTAGGAAAATGTGCGCCATTTTTGGCAGAGGTTCTAGACCAATTCAAAAATGATAAACTTTTCCAAAGGAATTTTAGGATCATTGAAAATGATATTTTTTTTATTTAAACCTAGTTGGATTCATCTGTGCTAGGGTTTCAACAGTCCCCAATTCAAATTCATAAGAATTTAAACATGATGCAACACAAGACTAGCTAGCTCAGAGCATACTAGCACTAGGGATGTGACAACTACGCCCAGCCTGCTACACAGGTTTCATTCATTACTAGTTTCAGCAAAGTGCTCATGTCATAGCCACTGAATACATCACGAGTGCTACATACACTACAAATAAAGAGACAATCATCCTACAGAGCACATCAATTTTGCCCATTATCTTCACAAGCTCTTTCATCTCCTCATTGCTGTCAAGGCCATTCAGCAGCTGTTGCTTGGCCATGATCAGAGGAACTGCATCTTTAACCTTCTGCTCTACATCTTCCTCTTCTGTCGTTCCTTTAGTTACTTGTCCAACACCCCAACCTACTGGTATTGGGATTCCTCGGTAACAAATAATCAGTGTAGTTGCACTCCCCCACATCAACAACTTCCCAGAAATACAAATCACACGAATCTTCCCATTTCAGCACGAATCAAATTGGAAGATCATCAACCAAACTATTAAAAAAATCAGCAACTGAAAGCAGCAGAACAACACTTAAACATATTATTACCCCATGATTCGGGCATTTGTAGAAGACTTGGCCAGGGTTGAGGATTGTGGTTGAGACGCGACGGATGAATCCGTGATTTGCAATAGTGGCACCACACCAACGGCAGCGGGTTGCGATGAGAAACCGGCTGCGGTGCGCATGCCGGTGGGGGTGTGATGAGACCCACAGGCGATGGTACGGGTGGCGACTTGGCGCATATTTGGTTGTTGCCTGCTAAAGAGCAGGTGGACGAGCAGCCAGCGGACATGGTTGCCGCGGCAAGAGCTTCTGATGCTAGGCAGAGTAAGCAGAGAAGAGGAGAAGTGAATGTTGGATATGTCAGTTTCATTACTTGCAAAGTAGCATAGCACCATATATAGTCATAGTCTAGGTTTGTATTCGAACCAGCTATAGGAGCACGTCTCTCTTTTTTCTAAAACTAAGCAACGTCTCTTTACTAGTACACTAGCTTGTTATGTACGCCTTCTCAAGTATTTGATTCCTCCACCTGACATCTGGGACCCACCGGAAGGGCCTCTGTATTTCGCAAAAAAAAACGTGCCCCCCGCTGATAGGTCGGACCCAGCAGCCATCTTCGCACGCAAGGAAGTGCCTCCTTATTATGCACAAAAAAATGAATACTCCCCCTGCCAGCTGCAACCCAGCATCATGGGAGGCTGACTTGTGGGCTTACCAAGTTGACGGGGATGGAGGCCTTTGTCAACTTAGTCAATATGAACGATTCTAGCTCCAGTTACCGTACGATGTTCATCCAACGTCAGTAGTGCTTCTTCAACCTCTGGTCTTCTTGCTCCAGCCGCCCAAACCAGCGCCGGTCGTGCTGCGTGCTCCTGCCTCCCGTGGCCGGCTGTGATGCCGCGGAGGCCTCACCGCCCCCTACTACTCCTACTGCTTGCCAGGCCATCCCTCTACTCACCCACACCCGCTGTTATTCTGCGGCGATGACAGCCTCACACCGCAGCCGAACTAGTGAACCCTCGTACTCCTCTCTGCGTGGGCATCCACTACCGCGTCTTCCTCGGCTCTGCGTCGTCCCCTTCCTAGGCCTCGCCATCGTCCACCGCCTTGGTGCTCTCGGCGCGGTGTGGTCAATGTGGTCAACGACCGACTTCCATCGGAAGAGTACTGTACGTCGAGAGGCTGACAGCTGGGTCCATGGCCGCAGCTGGGTCCACAGCCACAATCCAGTTTTTTTGTGATTTGCCAAGTAAGTCGCTTTGCTATGCCTATTGGGCTGCAAATATTTCAAGACGAGGAGAGCTTCATTCGGTTGGCCGAGAAAATGGCCTATCAGTAATGAGAAATGGGCTGTACATTTTTAGAACACATCAAACTGGTAATTAGTTTGAAATTTCTCTTTTTTTCATTTCAAGATTTTAAATTACATTGATTTTTATGCGTGGACAATTTGTTGCATGTTATATTGATATACATTTATTTTTAAAATCAGTTTGAATGTGACTCGAAATTTCAGGATTAAAAACAGTTTGGACCGCACCGAAATATGCAAAATTTCGTATAATTTTTTAACCGTGGCCACAATATGGGTTGTAATGCTAACAAAAAGAATATGGGCTCCCAAAAAAAACCTTAAGAATTAGCAAATGGGCTATAAATTATTAGAGATAATGGTAGATGGGTTGTATGATGTTTTCCACATATTTGAGGCTTTCCTACAAAAAAAGATTGATGCACAAGTAGTGACTGTTGGATGTCCATCCAACGGCCGTCGTGCTTCTTCAATCTCTGCTCTTCCTTCTCCAGCCGCTCAAACAAGCGCCGGCGGGACAACCTGCTCTTTCCTCTTCGCGGCCGGCTGTGCTGCTGCGTAGGCGTCACCGCCCCATCGTACTCCCATCGCTAGCCTAGCCATCCCTCTACTCACCCACACCTGCTGTTATTCTCCGGCGACGGCAGACGAACTAGTAAACCCTCATACGGTCGTACTCCCCTCCGTGTGGGAAACAACTGCCGAGTCTTCCCTGCCTCTGTGTCATTCCATTCCTAGGCCTCGTCATCGTCCACCGCCCTGGTGCTCTCGGCGCGGCCTGGTCAACGTGGTCAACGACCGACATGCATCTGAAGTGGACTGTACGTCGAGAGGCTGACAGCTGGGTCCACGGCCGCACGCAAGGAAATGCCTCCTTATTACTCGCAAAATAATGATTCCTCCACCTGACATCTGGGACCCACCGAAAGGGCCTCTGTATTTCATGAAAAAACGTTACCGCCGCTGACAGCTTGGACCCACCAGCTATATCTTCGCACGCAAGGAAGTGCCTCCTTATTATGCACAAAAAAATGAATACTCCCCCTGCTAGCTGGGACCCAATATAGTGGCAGGCTGACTTGTGGGCCTACTAAGTTGACAGGGACGGAGGGCTTTGTCAACTTAGTCAATTTGCACGATTCTAGCTCCGGTGACCGTACGATGTCCATCCAACGGCCATAGTGCTTCTTCAACCTCTGGTCTTCTTGCTCCGGCCGCCCAAACCAGCGCCGGTCGTGCCTCATGCTCCTGCCTCCCGTGGCCGACTGCGATGCGGCGGAGGCCTCACCGCCCCTACTACTCCCACCGCTGGCCAGGCCATCCCTCTACTCACCCACACCCCCTGTTATTCTGCGGCGACGACAGCCTCACACCGCAGCGAACCAGTGAACCCTCATACTCCTCTGCGCGTGGGCATCCACTATCGCGTCTTCCCCGGCTCCGCGTCGTCCCCTTCCTAGGCCTCGCCGTTGTCCACCACCCTGGTGCTCTCGGCGCGGCGTGGTCAACGTGGTCAAGGAACGACTTCCATCGGAAGAGCACTGTACGTGGAGAGGCTGATAGCTGGGTCCATGGCAGCCGCAAGGAAGTGCCTCCTTATTATGCGGAAAAATATTATTCCTCCACCTGACAGCAGGGACCCACCGGACGAGCCACCGTATTTGGCGAAAAATGTTTCCCCCTTGACTGCTGGGACCCACCGGACGGGCCAACGTATTTCATGAAAAAAACATCCCCGCCCCCGCTGTTAGCTCGGACCCACCGGAGGTGCCTCCATATTACGCACAAAAAAATGAATACTCCGCCTGCTAGTTGGGACCCACCTTGGTGGGAGGCTGACTTGTGGGCCTACTAATTGACGGGGATGAAGTGCTTTGTCGACTTAATCAATATGAACGATTCTCGCTCCAATGACCGTACGATGTCCATCCAACGGCCGTAGTGCTTCTTCAACCTCTGGTCTTCTTGCTCCAGCCGCCCAAACCAGCGCCGGTCGTGCCTCATGCTCCTACCTCCCGTGGCCGGCGGCGATGCAGCGGATGCCTCACCGCCCCTACTACTCCCACTGCTGGCCAGGCCATCCCTCTACTCACCCACACCCCCTGTTATTCTGCGGCGACGGCAGCCTCACACCGCAGCGAACCATTGAACCCTCATACTCCTCTATGCGTGGGCATCCACTGCCGCGTCTTCCCCGGCTCCGCGTCGTCCCCTTCCTAGGCCTCGCCGTCATCCACCGCCCTGGTGCTCTCGGCGCGGTGTGGTCAACGTGGTCAAGGAACGGCTTCCATCGGACGTGGATTGTACATGGAGAGGCTGACAGCTGGGTCCATGGCCGCAGCAAGGAAGAGCCACCTTATTACGTGCAAAATAATTTTTCCTCCACCTGACAGCGTGGACCCACCGGACGGGCCACCGTATTTTGCGAAAAAAACGTTTCCCCCCTGACTGCTAGGACCCACCAGCTACATCTTCACACGCAAGGAAGTACGTCCGGGCAAAAAAAACTATTCGCCCCCCTGACTATTGGGACCCACCAGCTACATCTTCGCAGGCAAAGGAAGTGCCTGATAGTCGGGACCCACCTGGTCGAAGCGTACGTAGCGTTGTCATTCTGGTCGCGAACATGTACGTACATACTGCTCGATGTAGAGGCGCGCACGTGTCGTAGTAGAGGCGTGCACGTAGCATGTACACGTACGTACAACGACCAGTGTGCAAGAAAGAAAATATGGCCACGTACTTACATACGGGCAGGGTCTCGAACGCCTACTCGCGCATACGTACGGCCATGGCTCGTGTACATGGCTGGGCCAGAACGAAGAAACAGTGTCATCGCCGTGTTCATGGGGAGCCAACCGGCTGGGTCAGAATGGAATGCGTCGTCGTGTTCATCGGGAGGGCTTGGACCGAACAACCGATGGAAACGAGGCCTGGTGTACCGCAGAACGGAGGAAATGGCCTTGTGTTCAACTGACCATGTTCGAAACGGGATCCTGTTCATTGGGAGGGGTCTGGCGTACCGCAAAACGGAGGAAACGGACCTCCTACGGTCGAAACGGGGGTCCTGTTGATCGGGAGGGGTGTGGCGTACCGCAAAACGGAGGAAACGGACTTGTGTTGGAGCGCTACGGTCGAAACGGGGGTCCTGTTCATCGGGAGGGCTGTGGCGTACCACAAAACGTGACTCCACGGGATACTGTTCATCTCCACCGTCGACCCCCTCCAGCCTCGACGGGCTATTGTTCATCCACCGTCGACCTCCTCTAGCCTCCACCTGCGAGTGTTCATCCACGGGCTCCTGTTCATCCAGCCTCCACCGCGCACTACTCCACCGGCTACAGTTCAACCAGCCCTCTGCACGGGCTCCTGTTCAACCACCCCTCCATGGGCTACTGTTCATCCTGCCCTCCATCGTCTACTGTTCATCCTGCCCTCCACGGGGTGGTCCTGTTCATCCTGCCCTCCACGGGGTCCTGTTCATCCAGCCCCAACCGGCTCGATTGATCGGGGTACCGTTCATCCAGAGGCAACACCATGGGGTCCTGTTCATCCACCCCCACTGGGAACTTTTCATCCAACCCCCCTCCCCGCAACGGTCATGTAACATCCCAAAATTCTAAATTTTGGAATGTTATAATAAATAGATAGATTTGACTTATTGTTTGATTGATTGTCTGAAAGTGAGTGAATTCGAAACTTTTGAAAGTTAAATGAGAGGGAATAAAAGGACTTTCCCAAACTTTCATATTTGCTTTCTGATCTCCATGAATTCAAATTATTTTCAAACACAAAACCCTAGAGAGAAGATGACATGACTTCTTCCATTTAAAATGAAAAGGGTGTTTGAAAAATATTTGAATTCCATTGGGAAATATTTTCCAATTCAGAAACTTTATGCAACTCAATGATTTTCACGAGAGAAGATAAAATGACTTCTTCAAATTATGAAATATGAGTTGGGAGTTTCAAAGGATCAATTTCAAGTCCCTTTGGAATTAATTTTCAATTTGGATTTATTTGAGTATTATTCAAATTATTTTTCTCCAAAAACAAAATGCATGGAAAATAGGGTAACATGATTCCCTACAATAGAAAATTGGAGAGAAATTAATTTGAAATCATTTTGGTATTTTTAAAATGATTTTTACTTGATTTTATTAGAGCAGAAGCACTCTTTGAATTATTTGAATTTTTCTGGATTTTATTTGACTTTATAAAAATGCTCATGTCGTAGAAAATCTTTTTCTAAAAATTTTGATATATTATATGCCTATATAATATTTTTCTTTTAATTAGTTTTTATTATTTCTATGATTTTGAACGGCATAGAAGAAATCAGAGAAAGATATCACCGACAACCTGCCACCTCCGTCTTCGAGCTCGGGACAGAGTCCCGAGCGTGGCCGACTCCGCCGCCGCCGTCGAGTCCCGGCCGGGCACGCCTTCCCTTGCCCCTCGCCCAGGCCGCCCTCTCCTCCCCTCCCCTATAAAGCCGCCGCCGCCGCCCCGGCTTCTCTCTCCTCGCCACACCGCTTCTCGCCGCGCCGCCGCCTCCACAGATCGCCGCCGCACCGCCGCTAGCTGCTGCCTCTGCGCCGCTGCTCTGCTGCGTCTCCAGTCGGTGCCTTCGCCGCTAGCTGCTGCTGCCATCGCCGCCTCGCCCCGCGCAGCACCACCGCGCCGCCGCCTCAGCCGCGTCGGAGCGCGCCGCCCTCGCTGGAGCCCCGCGCCATCTCGCCGGAGTAACCGCCGTCGTTCGCCGGTGTTGACCGGAAAGGTAAAACCGCCAGGTCCGGTTTTATTTAGGCTACGGTTTATTTTCGGTTCTTAAAAAAATCGATCGGTTGGTTATCCAGCGGGCGTTCGCTATTTAGGGTTCAGTAGCGAACGGTTTTCGTCTTATAGGCTTCCGCAGTGAACGTTCGCTATTTAGCCTTTTCTTTTATTTCAGTTTTCGGCCAGGGACCCGTTTGTGAATACTTTATTTACAGAATAGTCCCTGTTCTTCAAACAAGCACAACTTTTTACCTGTTAGTCCAAATTCAACGAAACCAACGCCCACTTCTTCGTTATGATCTCCTCTATCCAGTAAAACAACTCAAACATGTTTTTGAAAAGTTTAAAATTTGAATTAGATCAGATTTGAATTCAAACTTCGTTTGATCATAACTTGAGTTTCGTAGCTCCGTTTCAGTTGATTCTTTTTGCAAATCGAAGCTCTTGACCTAAACATTCTAATAAGGCCAAATTCACATAATTTTGGTACTGTTAGAAATTGTTTTATGTTGCAAGAGTTATTTGCTTGGTTTTGATGTTTCCGAATCGTCTTCTTCGTTCTTTCTAATCTTTTGAGTGATTGCTTATGTGTGGTTACTATTGCTTGCTTACGATAGATTGACCGGAGTGTGACGAGTAGAACTATCTAGAGTTTTGAGTGCGAATCATCTTCATCAACATTGCAGGCAAGTTCACACTTTGATCATACCTTTTTCTACAACCCAGTTTTATTGCATTAGATCAAACCTCACACATTGCATGATTAGGATATAATTAAATTGTGGGATGGGAAGTAGATGAGGTAGTACCTATTACCTGTTTATTATCAAACCTTTGGGAGTTACTTCTACGTTTGCTTATTATGCCATGCTATGCTAGTAGACGTGGATTGGGTGAGTGAAATCCATGACAGATGTGAGATTGTTAATTAATGGTTTATCTAAGGTGGCAACCTAACACACATCTGGGTGGATTGAGGCACCTGGGGTTTCCAGGACTTTCCTGTTTTTCTTTTGGACCGCCACCCAGGCTCAAAGGGATCATGAGATTATTCATACTAGAAACTTCCGTGTGCAGCCACAAGCCATTATGGGCTTTGGCATAGTTGACTAAGTTGTGCGAACTCTTACGGTGGTAGACTAGCAGATGTAGGGGATGTAGGTGGTACGGTCTACCCGATCGTAAGGTGCTAGCGCTTCTGAAAGACTATGTCTCGGTCATCCATTTCTCAAACACCCTGTAGTGCGAGAAACCAAACGGAGGCGATCGAGTATTGTGGGGAAAAGTGCGCAAACCTCTGCAGAGTGTCCTCGGTTATGGACATCTTGAGTATCTAGTTCTTGGATTATCCTGTTGATCTCATCACGTTACTTTAAATGAATATTGTTGGGTTTAATGATGTTACTTAATTGGGATTGAGAATGCTGTCAACCATTCTCAATGTTCAACAACCACCATGATAGTTAAATAAAATTTATTCCTTTGCAGTAGGGAAAAATTGGCTTTACGCAAAACCTTATAACCATAGAGCTTTTCCACCAGCCATATATGCATGTAGTGATAGCCATTGTTCATCATTTTCTCTATGGTGTGAATTTGCCAGTACATTCAATGTACTGACCCGTTTCGGGCTGCAACGTCTCATGTTGCAGGATTATCTTACGACGAGTAAGTGATACGTTAAGGTTACGATTTCTACACTCAACTTTGCCGTTGGTGTTGATGGGAATCCACAACCTTGTTACTTCCGCTATTTTGGATTCGAGGTAATAGTATTTACGTTACTTATACATGTGATTTACCTCTGTTATAAATCCTCGAGTACTGTGTGTGTCAGCATACCGATCCAGGGATGACACTTAAGCACAGAGACTTGACCCATTCGGGTTGGGTCGCTACAAGATGGTATCAGAGCACATGTTGACTGTAGGACGTGACCCTAGAAACTGGCAAGCCCATAGCAAAGATTTTTCTCTACAAAAAGATCTTTTACCCTTTTTCTCTTCTGAGCTTATTCAAAAATTCCCTTTAGTGAGACCATACCCCTTTCCCCTTTTGACCACTCGAAGATTCCACTGATGAGACCACTCCAAGAAGTACAAGATATCGGACAACCATGACCACTATGGAATGAAGAAGATTTTACCGTGCATCTGAATAATGGAAACTACAACAGTTGAAGACTCTAAAGACTAGGAGAATTTGAAGGACCTATAAAACTACTAGATTTGTATGACCTAGGAAGGCTACCATTGTGGAACTTGGCAGACTATGGAAGTTGTCAATACCCGAGATCAAGGTGTATCGGAGAAATACTGAAACAAGGAGCATGAGAATTCAAAGTTTTGAAAACCCTAAGGCAGGAGATATCAAATATGGAATGGTAGCTCATGGAAATGATAAGGGCAGAAACACGGTTATCCGTGATGTCATCGCCGCTGATGCTATTGTCACCGTGCTGAGTTAAGGAAGCATTTCATCAGAATGGATTTGATGGAAGAAGGCTGATGGAGCACCTATCATAAGATGAAGTTTTAGCCCTAGCCGGTGTATACCAGGATCTGGAGTATTACATCAAGAAGTTTAAGGTGGAGCTCCAGGAAGTCGTATTAGACAAGGAAGTATTTCATGAGGAACTCAGGATCCTGAAGATGAGAGTAGCCAAGCTGGAGGAGCTACAACATCGAGAAACCGGAGAATTGTCAGGAACTGAAGGACAGTATGACCATGGTTCATGTGAAGGATGTTGAAACCAGATGTTTGGAATGCAACTCTGGAATATTAAAGGATGTCACGAGAGACTTCGCGTCACAAGAGTTGATCTGGCAAAAGAACTTGAGAAGGACAAGCATGATCGGAAGAAGCCATTGGAGGCTTGAACAAAACTGGAAGAGTTTGGCGATGTTGACCTTTAGAAGACCAAACCCCTGTTATATACCTACGTTAGATGCGTTTGTGAGCTGTCATTTGTTTGATGTTTTTCGATAGCCACAACAAAAATCTATCTTTTCAAAACTTTTGTTTGTGCTGTGTGTATCCCTCTCCATCTCTCTTATCTTACCCCAAACCCTTGGACCCAATAGAGGATGAATGGAGATGAGCTTGTATTTTCTGGACCGATGAGTCAATTGGAGACAGACCGATGGATTCAGAACATGGCGGATCACATGGAGAATAACCCTATAGTTTGAAATGATATGACCCAGCATGCTCTTCAGTGCTTTGAAAGAGGTGCTGCTACTTGGTGGAGAATGTACCAAACCATCAATGGATGGCAAGGAGTAACCACTTGGAAGGAATTTAAGTTGACTATGCCAAAGCCTCGGTTTGTGTCCCAGAAGTTGAAGCCTTATGGAAAGGATATGAAGAAACCTTGTGCATACAAGATTTGTGGAGAAATCGGACACACCCATAAAGAACGCAAGGATGTGTGCCCTAATTGTGAAGGAAGTCACCTAGCTGAAGAATGCCCAACTAGGCAGATCACTTGTTTCTTGTGTGAAGGGACTACCCACTACCCTGCTCAGTGTCACATTTACCCATGGTACAAAGAACCATCCATCAGAAGAAAGAAGCAACGAGAGGAGCCCTTATGGAAAGTTTAGAAGAACCTGTGATGAAGGAAGATGTGGAGGACACACCCAAAGAAGAGCCAATTAAACCCTGCACCAAGTCATGCTATTCATGTGGAGAAGAAGGACACATCTCCCAGAATTGTTTGAATGGGGATTTAGTAGAATTCCCGACAAAGGAAGTAGAGTATGACCCACTGCAAATAGAAGCTCTGATGGGAATGGAAAAGTCCAGAAAGAGAAGTAGATTGGATTCTAGGAAGGATCTGAGTCATGTCACTTGTTATAAGTGCAAGGAGTCAGGGCACTACCTCAGCAATTGCCCAAAAAAGAAGCCAAGGACCCAAGTAGGCTATATAATCACAAGGAAACCTCGAAACTTGCCAGAAGTAATATGTTTTCGTTGTAATGAAGCAGGGCACTTTGCCAGAGATTGTCCGAAGGAGAAGGAGACTTGTGCTAGATAGTTGAGTTTGCAACAAAAGAAATGGAGTAGTAGAAGTGAGAACATTTTTCTTTTATATTGAGGTGTTGAGTTGAGACATGTAATGGAAAAGCGAGAGATTGTAATCACTTGAGAATGAATAAAGTAGCAACGTTGGTACTGATATGGATTTTATGAGTTGTTACTCTATGAAGAAGGATTTTGACCATTTTGAGGATAAGAGAAATATGGTCTATGGAAGGTTTGTGCATTTTAAGGGTGGTAGTACCCTGTAAGAACCCTTGACCCCTGGAAAAGATAAGGATACTCCACTGAGTAGATTTCGGACAAAATGAATACGAGTTTTGTCTCGATATGTGTGATACCCCCAGAGTATGTGAGATGAAGTTGGTGACCGTCAGTTGTTTGGACAAAATGTGAGCAAGGAGTCAGAAGAGAATGTTAAGTTGATTCGAGATAGACTGAAGGTAGTTCAGTCCAGGCAGAAGAGTTATGCAGACAAAAAAATGCAAGGAGGTAGTCTATGAAATTGGAGACAGAGCATGTCTTCATGTGTTCCCTCTGCGAGGAGTTAAACGATTTGGAGTTAAGGTAAAGTTAGCCCCGAGATTTGCAGGATCATGCCGTGTTTTGGAGCGTATGAGAGAAGTGGCCTACAAGTTTGAGTTACCCGAAGGACTGTCAGGAGCTCAAGATGTGTTTCACGTTTCCCAGTTGAAGAAGTGCCATGCAGAGATGGCCAATATTTCCCTGTAAGGACGCTTGACCCCTGGAAAGGATAATGATGTTCCACGGAGTGGACTTCATAGGTACGAGTCTTATCTCGATATGTTGGATACCCCAAGAATATGAAGAGATGAAGTACTATTGGATATAAAGGAGGTATGATGTTGGAAATATGGATCAATGGAAATTCCATGATGAGTCTGAGTAATCATGTCCTAGATTGGTGCCAATTGAAGGAAGAAAGTCAATACGATTGGATGGAATTAAGAATACTAGGAAGTTGGAAGTTGAAATAATGATCAGCTGCCCGATGATAAGTTCAAGGACTACAAGTGATGAGATGGGCCATAACTCACAGGCCCCAGGACCTGCCAAGAAGCAAGCACACTCTTGCTGAAGGAAAAACCCTGGAAGAGGATATGCCCTTATCGATAGACGATCTTATAGGAGTAATGCAAAACCTGAGAGTTGTGAAGGAACGATAGATGTTTGTTTGGCTTGCAGAATCTATGGAGTTATCCGAACTTGGTTCGTCGACAAGAGAAATTCTGCAATGCTTGTGAGGATGACCGAGTGTTAGAATGCGAGATTCACTAAACTGTATACAAGGTAATGATTTGGGTGCGGGATGGATTGATCACCATACCGACTTACTATTATTATACGCCTTGCTATATGGGATGGTAAATCTGAGTGACTTGCCTATAGTAGAGAGACGACGATATTAAACCTTGTTAAACCTTAGAATGGTATAAGAATTTTTCCCTTGTACACGGCAGCTTTGCCAATCGTAGGTTATACGGTGAGGATCACCCAGACCCATTTCCTGCAGGAGAAACCACAAATTGTTGACCACCATGAGATATCGATAGTTGTTTAGTTTTGGCACCAGACCCGTTAGCTAAGACGACCCAATCTTGGAATAACCTTACCAAGATGAAAGGACAAAAGAATTGACGAAAAGGTTATGCCATCACCGGAAGAGCCCAGAGAAAGGAATTATACTGAAGATCTGAGAAGACCGACACTGTCAAGAATAAGGATGGAGTATATGAGTTTTGATAGAACCATAACCATGCTTCTAAGGGTGGTAGCACCCCAGACCCCGGAGACGATCGATGGATTTTGAGGGGACCCCCAAACCCTAACCTATTTCTCTCTAGCCTCTCTGAATCTCGAGGACGAGATTCCTTTTAAGGGTGGTAGGTTTGTAACATCCCAAAATTCTAAATTTTGGAATGTTATAATAAATAGATAGATTTGACTTATTGTTTGATTGATTGTCTGAAAGTGAGTGAATTCGAAACTTTTGAAAGTTAAATGAGAGGGAATAAAAGGACTTTCCCAAACTTTCATATTTGCTTTCTGATCTCCATGAATTCAAATTATTTTCAAACACAAAACCCTAGAGAGAAGATGACATGACTTCTTCCATTTAAAATGAAAAGGGTGTTTGAAAAATATTTGAATTCCATTGGGAAATATTTTCCAATTCAGAAACTTTATGCAACTCAATGATTTTCACAAGAGAAGATAAAATGACTTCTTCAAATTATGAAATATGAGTTGGGAGTTTCAAAGGATCAATTTCAAGTCCCTTTGGAATTAATATTCAATTTGGATTTATTTGAGTATTATTCAAATTATTTTTCTCCAAAAACAAAATGCATGGAAAATAGGGTAACATGATTCCCTACAATAGAAAATTGGAGAGAAATTAATTTGAAATCATTTTGGTATTTTTAAAATGATTTTTACTGGATTTTATTAGAGCAGAAGCACTCTTTGAATTATTTGAATTTTTTTGGATTTTATTTGACTTTATAAAAATGCTCATGTCGTAGAAAATCTTTTTCTGAAAATTTTGATATATTATATGCCTATATAATATTTTTCTTTTAATTAGTTTTTATTATTTCTATTATCTGGAAAATCTAAAAAAAAATACTTCCCTCCGCCGAACTGGGCCGGCCCAGCTCCTGCCAGGCCAAGGCCCAGCCCAACAACCTGCCGCCTCCGTTTTCGAGCTTGGGACAGAGTCCCGAGCGTGGCCGACTCCGCCGCCGCCGTCGAGTCCCGGCCGGGCACGCCTTCCCTTGCCCCTCGCCCAAGCCGCCCTCTCCTCCCCTCCCCTATAAAGCCGCCGCCGCCGCCCCGGCTTCTCTCTCCTCGCCGCACCGCTTCCCGCCGCGCCGCCGCCGCCACAGATCACCGCCGCGCCGCCGCTAGCTGCTGCCTCCGCGCCGCTGCTCTGCTGCGTCTCCAGTCGCCGCCGCCGCCGCTAGCTGCTGCTGCCATCACTGCCTCGCCCCGCGCAGCACCACCGCGCCGCCGCCGCAGCCGCGTCGGAGCGCGCCGCCCTCGCCGGAGCCCCGCGCCATCTCACCGGAGTAACCGCCGTCGTTCGCCGGTGTTGACCGGAAAGGTAAAACCACCCCGGTCCGGTT
This sequence comes from Triticum urartu, assembly GCF_056163025.1. NCBI lineage: Eukaryota > Viridiplantae > Streptophyta > Magnoliopsida > Poales > Poaceae > Triticum > Triticum urartu. The sequence continues at coordinate 289,572,142 of NC_141878.1, read as the reverse complement.
TTATTTAGGCTACAGTTTATTTTCGGTTCTTAAAAAAAAATCGATCGGTTGGTTATCCAGCGGGCGTTCGCTATTTAGGGTTCAGTAGCGAACGATTTTCGTCTTATAGGCTTCCGCAGTGAACGTTCGCTATTTAGCCTTTTCTTTTATTTCAGTTTTCAGCCAGGGACCCGTTTGTGAATACTTTATTTACAGAATAGTCCCTGTTCTTCAAACAAGCACAACTTTTTACCTGTTAGTCCAAATTCAACGAAAACAACACCCACTTCTTCGTTATGATCTCCTCTATCCAGTAAAACAACTCAAACATGTTTTTGAAAAGTTTAAAATTTGAATTAGATCAGATTTGAATTCAAACTTCGTTTGATCATAACTTGAGTTTCGTAGCTCCGTTTCAGTTGATTCTTTTTGCAAATCGAAGCTCTTGACCTAAACATTCTAATAAGGCCAAATTCACATAATTTTGGTACTGTTAGAAATTGTTTTATGTTGCAAGAGTTATTTGCTTGGTTTTGATGTTTCCGAATTGTCTTCTTCGTTCTTTCTGATCTTTTGAGTGATTGCTTATGTGTGGTTACTATTGCTTGCTTACGATAGATTGACCGGAGTGTGACGAGTAGAACTATCAAGAGTTTTGAGTGCGAATCATCTTCATCAACATTGCAGGCAAGTTCACACTTTGATCATACCTTTTTCTACAACCCAGTTTTATTGCATTAGATCAATCCTCACACATTGCATGATTAGGATCTAATTAAATTGTGGGATGGGAAGTAGATGAGGTAGTACCTATTACCTATTTATTATCAAACCTTTGGGAGTTACTTCTACGTTTGCTTATTATGCCATGCTATGCTAGTAGACGTGGATTGGGTGAGTGAAACCATGACAGATGTGAGATTGTTAATTAATGGTTTATCTAAGGTGGCAACCTAACACACATCTGGGTGGATTGAGGCACCTGGGGTTTCCAGGACTTGCCAGTTTTTCTTTAGGACCGCCACCCAGGCTCAAAGGGATCATGAGTTTATTCATACTAGAAACTTCCGTGTGCAGCCACAAGCCATTATGGGCTCTGGCATAGTTGACTAAGTTGTGCGAACTCTTACAGTGGTAGACTAGCAGATGTTGGGGATGTAGGTGGTACGGTCTACCCGATCGTAAGGTGCTAGCGCTTCTGAAAGATTATGTCTCGGTCATCCGTTTCTCAAACACCCTGTAGTGCGAGAAACCAAACGGAGGCGATCGAGTCTTGTGGGGAAAAGTGCGCAAACCTCTGCAGAGTGTATAAACTAATCATGATTAGCCGTGTCGTCGGTTATGGACATCTTGAGTATGTAGTTCTTGGATTATCCTGTTGATCTCATCACGTTACTTTAAATGAATATTGTTGGGTTTAATGATGTTACTTAATTGGGATTGAGAATGCTGTCAACCATTCTCAGTGTTCAACAACCACCATGATAGTTAAATAAAATTTATTCCTTTGCAGTAGGGAAAAATTGGCTTTACGCAAAACCTTATAACCATAGAGCTTTTCCACCAGCCATATATGCATGTAGTGATAGCCATTGTTCATCATTTTCTCTATGGTGTGAATTTGCCAGTACATTCAATGTACTGACCCGTTTCGGGCTGCAACGTCTCATGTTGCAGGATTATCTTACGACGAGTAAGTGATACGTTAAGGTTACGATTTCTACACTCAACTTTGCCGTTGGTGTTGATGGGAATCCAAAACCTTGTTACTTCCGCTATTTTGGATTTGAGGTAATAGTATTTACGTTACTTATACATGTGATTTACCTCTGTTATAAATCCTCGAGTACTGTGTGTGTCAGCATACCGATCCAGGGATGACACTTAAGCACAGAGACTTGACCCATTCGGGTCGGGTCGCTACAAGTCATTGCTTATCCAGAGGAAGCATCGATCGGCTTTAGTTAGCAGCAGTAGCGAATGAATCGCTCAATCGGGTTCAGTTAACAGCCATCGATCGATCGCTCGGGTTCAGTAACGTGTAGCCTGCAGTGCAATCGCTCAGGTTCAGTTAGAGCCCAACGCCTCACACACACGCGCGTACGTACGGGAGAAACGCGCATCGCTCGGCCCCCGACCACCCACCGTAACCGGGGACTCCCCGATATTTTTCGCGCCCTGGCTTCTACCACCGTTTTTTCTGTCATGGACCACCCAAAGAATGTCATGCATCTGCGTCTTCGGCCCGCCCAGGACTAAAAGCCCATTTTCTTTCAATATTTTTTGTCATAGAAGTAGGACCCCACCACATCTATGATGATACCGGGTTTTGTCACAATTATCGACATAGAAGTGTCATAAGTATGACAGAAAAAAATTTTGTTCGGCCCAAAAGATCACGGATGTGTCTTTTTTTTGTAGTGATGGGTGTGGAAAGGATGAGTGGTGAGGTTGCAGCAGCGACTAAGCAAAATATGGTGGCTAACTTACGAGTACAAGAGTAAGATGAGAAGCTACGCAAACGGTCGCCAACTAGTAATGATCAATAAGTGATCCTGAACTACTTACGTTCAAACATAACCCAACCATGCTCTCTTCTCGAACGTACCCGAAAAGAGACAGTCACGGCTACGCATGCAGTTGGTGTAATTTAATTGAGTTTACTTCAGGTCCTCTACAACTGGATATTGACAAATTCCCATCTACCACATAACCGCGGGCATGGCTCTCGAAAGTTTAAACCCTGCAGGGGTGTCCCAACTTAGCCCATGACAAGCTCACGATCCGCGGAGACAATCCTCCATCGCGGGACCCTCCGATCAGACTCGGAATCTCGGTGCACAAGACATTTCGACAATGGTAAAACAAATCCAGCAAGACCTCCCGATGAACCGACCTAGCTTGATAGGAGTTGCACGATCTCGTTCTTAGGGTACACCGGATGGGTCAGCCTACATGTGTACCCAATACTTCGAGTTTCCCCAAGGCGGCCCCGCAGTCTGCCTGTTTGGGACCAACATCATCAGCACTGGCCCCCCTGTATATGTAGAAATCCTCGAGTTCATGACGCCCTATTCCAAATTTTTTAGGTTCAAGTATTATTATGGCAAAAGTTAAAACCAATGTTGGGCCTTGCTGGAAGAGTTTTATTCAAAGCGAATTGTCAAGAGGGGCCCATAAACCCTCACCATGTTAGGGACGCAAATCAAGGGACATAACACTGGTATGACGGAAACTAGGGCGACAAGAGTGGAACGAAACACCAGACATGAGGCCGGGCCTTCCACCCTTTACCAAGTATATAGATGCATTAATTAAATAAGAGATATTGTGATATCCCATGATATCCATGTCCCAACATGGAACAACCTGTAACTTCACATGCAACTAGCAATGCTATAGGAGGGGCTGAGCAAAGCGGTAACATAGCCAAACAACGGTTTGCTAGGAAGGGTAAAAAGGTTAGAGGCTATCATGGCAATTTGGGAGGCTTGATAAACAAGTGGTAGGTAGCGCAACATAGCGATAGCATCGAGACAACTAGCATAGCAAAGATAATAGTGAGATCCAAGGTGACGGTCATCTTGCCTGAAATTCCGCTAGGAAGAAGAACGACTCCATGCAGAAGACGAGCCAACATAGTCGAATGGATCCTCAAAATCGCAATGATAATCGGAACCATCAAGGAGAAGCACAACCGAAAAGAAGCAAACAACATAGTAAACAACAATCACATAAGCATGGCATGATGCACAAACAAGTATGATGCATGTCCGGTGTAAAGAGGCATGGCATGGCAAAGTGCAACAAACAAAACTACAAGTTAAGTGGAGCTCAATATGCAACGAGTTGCATATTGATGAAACACCACATTCATTTATTTAGTTCTCTCCCGTTTATGTACCCAACAATATTAAATGTTGTTAAACATGGCAAGAGGTGAAGTATAATTGAACTAACTATTTAGGCAAGGTTAAATGAGGCCGGAAACAACAAATAACAATTTCGGTAAATCCCCACATGGCATTTAGCAATTTAATGCAAACACCAATTTTAAACATTTAGATGTTGTTATCATGATGCGAATGACATATGCAAGTTTTATGCAATTTTATGAAAATGTTACATGAGCATGTTATTAAGTATTTGTCACCATGGTGGAAAGAAAGGGTGCCATGGCAACGATAACGAAAACGGTGCCACGGCAATGTTCCGATGATCCGATAGCTCATCAAGATGTCGGTGCAAACGAAAGTTTGGATCTACAGAACATGCAAAATATGGTGGGGTGATCCCGATTACCGGGTGTCCCATGTGTCGGTGGCATGGAAAATGAGGAACACCGTGCAAGCGACAATTCGAGCATGGTGCAAACACATGCATTCGTTCACGGGCTTCGTCTCGATGGTTATACCTTCGAAGCGTGCATTATCGGAACGGATCAAGTTCGGAGCAGTGTAGAGGAAGTAGACATTCTCGCGACAGTAGTGGAAGTAGTCATTCATGATGATGTTAGTGGAAGTAGTGGTATGATCGGTCCTCGACGGCGGTAGTGGTACACGTTTCGAAAAGGAACTTGACGCATCCGATGTTTCCGGGGGTGACGATAGTTGTACACAATCGTTGTTGGACTTGAAGGGTCCAAGGTCTCTGGGTGTAGTGGTACTTGGAGTCCCATCGTGTAGTAGTCGAACTTGCCGAACGGCCGGGGCGTTGCTTGATGATCCAGGTACGGGTCATGCAAATCCATAGTGCTCATGTGCGGGGACGTCTCGGTCGTTCAACGAAGAGGCCATGTAGACGAACTGAAGTGGCACTAGATGAGATACACGGCCACGTCAGTCTTCGGACTTGGAGTTTCGTGTAGTTGAACTTGAGGTGGTCTTGGACCGGGTGGACTTGGCGCATACGACTGCAAAAGGTACACAATTCAGGGTCGGTGGTGGCTATGAGGAAGACAATGACGAGGCACTCAGCATCGAGTTCCCGTAGAGCATTAGCGGCAGGAGGCAGGCCCTAACAGAGATAGATCATGGCGGACGGAGGCGAAGGGGAACGCGACGAGGCGGGCGGCAGCGGCTTGCTTGCTGGTGGTGGGGAGCTCTAGCAACGACGAGCTATAGGAGGCCGGAGTAAGGCAAGGGGGGCAACGGGGATGATGCAGAGGTGAGGTGCGGGGCGGAGATGATGGAGCTAGGTGGGTCAAAGGATGAGGCGCGACGAGGCAGCGGTGCCATGGAAGAAAGAAGTAGGAGCTCGGGCCTCTTGACTTGTCGGTGATGCGAGGTCCGGCGACAGGCATGGTGCGGCGAGTGGGCCACAGGAGTCAAGCGCGTGAGAGGAAGGAGGCACAGGTGTCGTGGCGGCGCCATGGCCGGCGGGAGCAGCAGCAAGCTCGGCGGGGCATGGGCGCCGATGAGACGCGTGAGACGGCGGGGTCTAGCGGTTCGCTCCGGCAACCGGCCCATGGGGTCGGGTGGGAGCGGCGGCGAGGGGCAAGGTGGTGGTGTCTACAGGGGTAGCGCTGGCCGGCGCGGGAGAGGGGCGATGGGATCAAGCGTGTCCTCCTAGCGCTGGCTGTGTGTGGCGGCGGCGAGGGAACGAGAGGGAGAGAGATGGGATCGATCGGGCTAGGGTTAGAGCTGGTGGGGCACCTACTGGGCTTTAGGGAGGCCGCGGTGGCCTGGACCTTGGGCCAATTTGGTCCAGCTGGATACAAGTGGCGGCAGGGCTTCTCTTTCTACCTTCTCCCATTTCTTTCCTTTAAACTATTTTACTGGACAGTAAAATACCAAGGGAAAACCCAGGGAGTTAGGAGAGGGGTATGCGAGATATAAGAGTATCCCCAAGACGCTGGAATTATGCACTATTTGAAATAATTAGTTTGGGCATTTTTAGAGAAAGAAAATTATCACAAGTTTGAATTAATTCAAACTTGAGGCAATTTTGATTCCAACCAAATCAAGTCCAGAGGAGCTAAAAAATGGCAGAGAGGATGTAGGCATGGTTTAAGATTAATAGGAAAAGAATGAACATTCATGGAGGAGGGGAAAAGGCCACTTGCAAAAATGAAAGAAAGAAGAAGGAATGAAGAGATGATGATGCATGGCCATGGTTTGAGAGAGAGATGGCAAAGGGGTTATGCACACACATCAACTAGAGAAACACACAACATATATAATGGGCAATGCACAAGATGATCATGGCAAACAACATAATGCAATATGACAAGGAGATGGGCATGGCAATGCAATATAACCAAATGTTGAACATGATGCAAGAAGCAAAAAGTAACAATGACACTCATCATGATCAGGGCATCAACATAGAGGAATGAAATATGCAAAATTCTTATGATAATGCAACAAACAAAATAAACACACAACAACAACGAATATAAATGGAAGGGAACTAGAGCATCGGTCTCAGGGCGTCACATATTGTGAAAAGCTCTGGTTTATGAGAAGCTTATACCCCAACCTGCCCCAAATGGGATAATATTTTTACCACGACATGTTGATGCTGTTCCATGATAGCGTGTCAAGTTTCTTAAACTTCAGACACGTTTTCGATTTACTAGAATTTAAAAACCCTGTATCACAATGTTAGCGGTCGAGCGATAGTGGCAAGGTGTTTGACATTCATTCCCATTTCTTGCATGGGACCTAAGCATGCAACCAAGGACACACATTTGAATTTTGAACCCATTTATATGCACTGGAGCATGTGCATGTAGTTCAAATTTGAATTATGCACTTAAATGCATAGAAAACTCTGTTAATGTATAAAAATGTCCAAGCGAACCATGAAAAATCCCAAAAATTGACACAACACTCCTGTTGTTCTATGTTGACACTAGAAAATGTTGAAATCAAGAAGAGGCAACGGATATCATTTTGTCCACAAAGGTGGCATGTTCCCTACCGACACCACCGACACCATCATGCTTGTTGTGAGAAGCTCTGGTTTGTGAGACAATTATACCCAAACTTGCCCCAAATTGGACAATATTTTTACCACAGCATGTTGATGTCGTTCCATGATATCATGTCAAGTTTCATGAATTTCAGACGAGTTTTCGATTTACTAGAGTTTTAAAACCATGTATCTCAATGTTAGCGGCCAAGCTAGAGTGTCAAGGTGTTTGACATTCATTCTCATTTCTTGCATGTGACGTAAGCATGCAACCAAGGACACACATTTGACTTTTCCACCCATTTTTGTGCACTGGAGCATGTGCATGTAGTTCAAATTTGAATTATGCACATAAATGCCTATAAAACTCAGTTAACGTATAAAAATGTCCAAACGAACCCCAAAAAAATTCCAAAATTTAACACGACACTCCTGTTGTTCTATGTTGACACCATAAAAAAATTTGAAAGCAAGAAGAGGCGACGAATATCGTTTTGTCCACAAAGGTTACATGTTTCCCTACCGGAACCATGAGGCTTCTTGTGAGAAGCTCTAGTTTGTGAGAAGCTTATACCATAACCTACCCAAAATGGGACAACATTTTTTACCCCAACATGTTGATGCCATTCCATGATAGCATGCCAAGGTTCATGAATTTCATATGAGTTTTGGATTTACTAGATTTACAAATGCAAGTACCTCAACGTTTGCCGGAGAGCCACGGTGCCGTGGTGTTTGAAATTCATCCCCATTTCTTGCATGGGACATAAACATAAACCCATGGACACCTATATGATTTTACAACCCATTTTGGTGCACAAGAGCATGTGCATGTAGTTTACTTTTGAATTGTACACCTGAAATGCCTAGAAAACTAAGTTAATGTACTAAAATGTCCCAACGAACCATGAATAATTCCATTTTTTACGACACAATTATAGTTGCATGTTCACTGCAGGTAAAAGTTCTAGCAATTCAAACACCCTCCTTTCCTGCTGTGACCCCATTATATAATTCAAATCAAGATGAAAAATCAAGTAGATCACACATAGTTTATTATCACCAGCTATGTGAGATGCAGCACAAAATATCTTGGAGCACCATCGGAGTATAGTACGCATATGCTTATGCAAGAAGGTGTGTTAGCTACAGTCCACAACCGGCCTGTCAAGCACACTAGCACGCTCCCCAAATATCATATCACTATTCAATCGTAGCCTGTGAAAGATGGGGACGTGGACCCGCGTCATGAGGGCAACTTTGGCGGCCCACTTCAGCGAGAATGCGGCCGCAGCCGCTATGTGCGTGCTAACAAGCTGCGTGAGCACGGCCGCAATCTATGACTAGGCGACCAAGGTAGCCCAAACGGCCGCTATTGCTTCCTCAGGTGGCGGCAGCAACATCTGCCTTGGGCATAGGAACTGGCTAGAGCAGTACAATAGTTCTCCGTTCCGCAGTGGCGGCCTTTGCCCTGATGGAGGCCGCGCATGACCATGTTGAGGCCGCCCACACCCAGCTCCTGGCGGTCACCGTGCAAATCGAACGAAGCTTCTCCGACAACAGTCGGCAACCCATGGCCGAAGAGTTGGCAATCGCCGAGAGCGTTCGAGCAACCATCCTTTCCTTTGCAGCATACACTGCCACGACGGAGCCCGTCCAAGCCCAGATCACGGCCACCCACGCCCAGCTCGTGGCGGCCTTTTCCAAAGAGTTGGCGGACGCGGGTGGCGAGATGCTTGCCGAGTATGGTGCGATTGATGCCACGGAGCCCCTTCCCTAGGAGATCGTCGGGTGCGAGCTGGACATGGAGGAGGAAACAGAGATCGATGAGCGCCAGCCGGAGTAGTACTCTTTGTTTAATTTAGAGCGCCAGTCTTTAATTTGATAGGTTAATGTTTAGGTCAGCTAGCTCGGTTTAGTTGCTGAACTTGCTCGATTAAGAAGTGTGGGTGTGCTGTAGGCTCCTTTGTGTACCCAAATTATTCAATGACGTGGATGACCACTGGAACTAGGGATATTCAGACCAAAATTTGCACGTTCAAACTCATCACACACGGGGTAAGCTATATGAATCTTTTGTGATGTTCACATATCGTACATAGTGCTGAATAAGGGACCGCGTCTAATGATACTTTGCGTGCCAGTTTTTTCGCTGTACCGATCCAAAATTTTCGGTTTTCGTGGAAATATCTACCTCCCCGCCTCTTCCCCTTACCAAAAGCCACATTTCCCCCTTTTCCACCTTCCTTTCCAAGTTGAAACCTTCACACCTTGCTTGCAGTACCACCTCGTCACCGGTGACCCTCCTTCATGTTGATCGACATCATCGATCGAGGCAGGTAATCCACACTTGCCCCCATCCTCCTCCTCCTTCCACATCCCACATGCCTCGACCATCGGTACGGCACCTTCCACCCAAATCACCCCCTCCCCCAAATAAGAGCCGCCCTAAGCCATGGTGCATGCAGTATAGCCATGAGGTCAAGGAGGATTTGACAGCGGAGAAGCAAATTGTGGCCGCACACGCGGATGAGGTTGCGATGGCTGCCATTCGTGCCAACCCCCAAATCTTGGAGGATCACCTTGCTGTCGAGGCCACCTTCGACGCCTTATGCGCCGATGCTGTGATATGGTTGGCTACTTTAAATGATAGTTCATGGCATTTTCTCGAGGCCACCGTCAATGCCTTCGACGAAGACTACGAGATGTTTTCTCAGCATGCCCGTGCTTAACTCAACTCGAGAGCCAGCAGATTGGTGCCTGGAGCAGGTCAGGCAACTCACCACTATGACGAGGGTACCCACGTTGTGGAGGCCTCGCCCTCTTCCATGTCTAAGGAGCCAATTATCATCGATATCTCCGACTATGTGGAGTAGCTTGTCTTATTAGCTCACTATAAGGACTAATACGTCTCCAACGTATCTATAATTTATGAAGCATTCATGCCATGTTTACAACAATTTTATATGGTTTTGGTATGATTTTATTAGAACTAACCCGAACTGACGCTGTTTTTAGCAAAACTACTGTGGTGTTGTTTTTTGTGCAGAAATAAAAGTTCTCGGAATGGGCTAAAAATTTATGGTGATTTTTATGGACCAAAAGAGACGCCCGAAGCACCGGAGCTGGACCAGAAGAGTCCCGAGGAGTCCACAAGCCAGGGGGTGTTCCCTACCCCCCAGGGCGCGCCTTGAGGGCCTGTGGGCCCCTCAGGCACCTCCTTGACTTGTTTCCGATGCCAAAAATTCTTATAAATATAGAATCCTCCGAAAAGAACCCAAGATCGAAAGTTTCGCCGCCGCAAGCCTCTGTAGCCACGAAAAACCAATCAGGAGCCTGTTCTGGCACCCTTCCATAGGGGGAAACCATCACTGAAGGCCATCATCATCATCTCGGTGGCCACCATGACGAGGAGGGAGTAGTTCACCCTCGGGGTTCAGGGTATGTACCAGTAGCTACATGTTTGATATCTCTCTCTCGCGCGCGCGTTTTTGATTTGGCACGATCTTGATGTATGGCAAGCTTTGTTATTATACTTGGATCAAATGGATTTCTCCCCCTCTACCTTCCTGTGATGAATTGAGTCCTACTGTTTGAGGTTTCGTTATATTGGATTGAGTATTGGATTTGATAATACTTGATGTATGTCTTGCGATGGGATATCTGTGGTGACAATGGGATGTTCTATTGATTCACTTGATGTATGTTTTGGCACTCAACTCGTGGACTCCCGAGGTGACATTGGGGTAATCTATGCATATGGGTTGATGCACGGTTTCATCCTACGTTCTCTGATAGAAAATTTGGAGTGACTCTTTGTTGCATGTTGATGGATTGCCATATGATTTAATTAAGTTAGCATTGTTGAGAGAATTTGCACTAGTGAAAGTATGAACCCTAGGCCTTTTTATCAAGCATTGCAAGACCGTTTTTGCTCACTTTTTTTACTAGTTACCTTGTTGTTTTTTATATTTTCATGTTACAAAAACCTATATCTACTATCCATATTACACCTATATCACCATATCTTCGCCGAACTAGTGCACCTATACAATTTACCATTGTATTGGGTGTGTTGGGGACACAAGAGACTCTTTGTTATTTGGTTGCAGGGTTGTTTGAGAGAGACCATCTTCATCCTACGCCTCCCATAGATTGATAAACCTTAGGTCATCCACTTGAGGGAAAATTGCTACTGTCCTACAAAACTCTGTGCTTGGAGGCCCAACACGAGTCTACAAGAAGAAGGTTGTGAATGACATCAAGCTCTTTTCTGGCGCCATTGCCGGGGAGGTGAGTGCTTGAAGGTATATCTTTAGATCTTGCAATTGAATATTTTAGTTTCTTGTTTTATCACTAGTTTAGTCTATAAAAGAAAACTACAAAAAATGGAATTTCGGTTGCCTCATATTATTCATCTTTATAATGTCTTTCCTGAAAATGATGGAAAGGAAAATTGTGCTCAAGTGTTAGAGGAAGAAGTCAAAAAAATGTTTGGAACTAAATATTTGAATGATGAGCATGATTGCAATGTCGTTAGTATGAATTCTTTGAACATCCATGATGCTAATGATATGCAACGCCATAAGCTTGGGGATGCTATGTTTGATGAAGTTGATATTTTTTGTCCCCCAAGTTTTGATGAGCAAATTTATTATGATGATAGCATTCCTCCTATTTATGATGATAGTATTTATGAAAGTGGATTTGGAGAGGTCGTGACTTTATTTAGTGATGAATCCACTACTTTGGAATAGGTTCCAATTGATTATGAGAACAAAGTGGCTATCTATGATGATTATTGTGATGATATGTATGCTATAAAGAATAATGATAATCATGAAACTAGTCATCATGATTTTAATTTTCAATTGGATTATGAATCACATGATAGTTATTTTGTTGAGTTTGCTCCCACTATTATTGATGAGAAGAAATTTGCTTATGTGGAGAGTAGTAAAATATCTATGCTTATGAATCATGAAAAGGATGCTTTATGTTATAGTTATATTGTTGAATTCCTTCATGATGCTACTGAAAATTGTTATGAGAGAGGAATATATGCTTTTACTTATTTCAATAATATCATGTCTCCTCCCTATGTGTTTAAAGTTTCGAAGGCATGCTTATTTTGCCTTCCTATGCTAGTTGATTCTTGCTCTTATAAATTGTTTTCTCACAAAATCCCTATGCATAGGAAGTGGGATAGACTTAAATGTGCCAGTCATATGCTTCATGATGCTCCCATTATGTTTCAATTCTTATCTTTTATGTGAGCATCCTTGAAATCATCATTCCTAGCTAGAAAAGCATTAAAGAAAAGCGCTCGTTGGGAGACAACCCAATACTTATACCTACTATCTTTGTGTGTTAACATGATTAAGCTACTATAGTAATCATGTTTTATAGCTTTTGTTTCAATAAAGCACCACGTAAAGTCTTTAGGATAGTGTGGATGATAGTTGACTTGATTCTGTGCAAAAAAAGAAACTTTTGTGCCCAGTAACAGAATTCTTTAAAATTACTAGAGCGTCGAAAATTTCTAATTTTTTTGCAGTTGATGGATATAAAAATTTCCTATGCTTTCCTAATTGTTAAGAATTTTTGTAGTAAGATAAGTATGGTTGTTGCTCAAATCATTACAGACTGTTCTGTTTTTGACAGATTCTGTTTTCAATACATAGTTTGCTTGTTTTCTAGTTTCTATGGCTTATATTGCTCAATATAAATTGTAGAAATGATATGGTACAGTAGGAATTGTCTGATAACAATTTTTAATCTTGTCTTCATACTAACCCATCTCACGAAGTTCCGTTAAGTTTGTGTGATTGAAGTTTTCAAGTTTTGGGTGAGATGTCGATATGATGAGAATAAGGAGTCGAAAGACCCTAAGTTTGTGGATGATCAAGTCACCCCAAGGTAATATTCAAGGAAGATTCAAGCAACTAAGCTCGGGGATGCCCCGAAAGGCATCCCCTCTTTCGTCTTCAACATCATCGGTAACTTCACTTGGAGCTATATTTGTATTTGTTACATGATAGGAGTTTTTCTTGGAGCATAATTTTATTTTATTAGTATTTATTTTCTAATATTTAGAGTAATGTTTTTCTCTTTTAGTTCAATAAAAAGGTCAAGTATAGCCTTTACCATGCTTATTGTGCAAGTCTATATGTTGCTGTTTTGAAAACAGAAAGTTTTCTATCATTGTCTGAATATTTGTGAATAGTCAGAACATGATAAAATCTTGAAACTTTTACACAGTGAGTAACAACAAATATTCTACAGTGTGGTAATTTTTCAGAATTTTTGGAGTTAGGGAAGTATGATTCCTCTTGTATTCTTTACAGACTGTTCTATTTAGACAGATTGCTGTTATATTTGCATTGTTTGCATATGTTTGCTTGTTTAATGATTCTATTTGAGGATAGGAGTATTAAATATGCAGAGGCATTTAGTAAGCAATGTCAAATTATAATTTTTGGGATTTTTAGAGTAGAGAATGATAAAGTTTTGCATTGATTTATACTAACTTATCTCACGAGTTCTTGTTGAGTTTTGTGTGGATGATGTTTTTAAGAATTAGGGAAACTGTGATATGAGAGGAATTAAGGAGACACAAGATCCCAAGATTGGGGATGCCCAAGGCATCCATAGTTAATATTTCAATAAGTCTCAAGCATATAAGCTTGGGGATGCCCCGATTGGCATCCCACCTTTCTTCTTCAACAATGATCGGTTAGTATCGGTTGAACCTAAGTTTTTGCTTCTTCACATGATATGTGCTATCTTTGGAATGTCATTCTATTTTGTTTTGCTTGCTGTTCAAATAAAAACTTAAGATCTAAATTTTTAATTAGAAAGAGTCTTCACATAGCTACATAATTATTCAACTACTCATTGATCTTCACTCATACCTTTTGGAGTAGTTTGTCATTTACTCTCGTGCTTCACTTATATCTTTTTGAGAGTCTTATAGTAATGGTAACATGCATGTGTTATGAAATTGGTTCCAATATGATGGGTATTCAAGAGGGATATAATAAAAACTTTCATATAAAGAGCATTGAATATATGAGAAGTTTGATTCTTTGCATTTGTTTTGAGATATAAAGACGGTGATATTAGAGTCATGCTAGTGAGTAATTGTGGATTGGTAGAAATACTTGTGTTAAAGTTTGTGATTCCCATAGCATGCACGTATGGTGAACCGTTATGTGATGAAGTCTGAGCATGATTTATTTTTTGATTATCTTCATTATGAGTGGCGGTCGGGGACGAGCGGTGGTCTTTTTCTACCAATCTATCCCCCTAGGCGCATGCGTGTAGTACTTTGTTTAGATAGCTAATAAATTTTTGCAATAAGTATGTGAGTTCTTTATGACTAATGTTGAGTCCATGGATTATACACACTCTCACCCTTCCACCATTGCTAGCCTCTCTAGTACTGCGCAACTTTCGCTGGTGCATTAAACCCACCATATACCTTCCTCAAAACAGCCACCATACCTACCTATTATGGCATTTCCGTATCCATTCCGAGATATATTGCCATGCAACTTCCACCGTTACATTTATTATGACACATACCATAATTGTCATATTTCTTTGAATGATCATGTAGTTGGCATAGTATTTGTGGCTTGGCCACCGTTCATATTTTTTATACATGTCACTCTTGATCATTGCACCTCCTGGTACACTATCAGAGGCATTCATATAGATTCATATTTTGTTCTAGTATCGAGTTGTAAGTAAATAAAAGTGTGATGATTATCATTATTAGAGCATTGTCCCATGTGAGGAAATGATGTTAGAGGCTATGATTGTCCCACAAGTCGAGATGAGGTTCCGGACATCAAATAAAAAAGAGGCCAAAGAGCCCAATAAAAAAATAAAAAGAGAGGCCGAAGAGCCCAAAATAAAAAAATAAAGAAAAAGAAAACAAAAAATGAGAGAAAAGAGAGAAGGGACAATGTTACTATCCTTTTTCCACACTTGTGCTTCAAAGTAGCACCATGTTCTTCATGATAGAGAGTGCCCTATTTTGTCACTTTCATATACTAGTGGGAATTTCTCATTATATAACTTGGCTTGTATATTCCAATGACGGGCTTGCTCAAATTGCCCTAGGTCTTCATGAGCAAGCAAGTTGGATGCACACCCACTTAGTTTCTTTTTGAGCTTTCATACACTTAGAGCTCTAGTGCATCTATTGCATGGCAATCCCTACTCACTTGCATCGATATCAATTGATGGGAATCTCCATAGCCCATTAATTTGCCTAATTGATGTGAGACTTTCTCCTTTTTGTCTTCTCCTCACAACCTCCACCATATTCTACTTCACCTATAGTGCTATATACATGGCTCACGCTCATGTATTGCGTGAAAGTTGAAAAATCTTGAGAACATTAAAAGTATGAAACAATTGCTTGGCTTGTCATCGAGGTCGTGCATGTGAAATATTTTGTGTGACGAAGATAGAGCATAGCCAGACTATATGATTTTGTAGGGATAGCTTTCTTTGGCCATGATATTTTGAGAAGACATGATTGCTTTATTACTATGCTCGAAGTATTATCGTTTTTATGTCAATATTAAACTTTGTTTTGAATCTTATGGATCTGAACTTCATGCCACAATAAAGAAGATTACATTGATAAATATGTTAGGTAGCATTCACACTTCATAAGTTCTTTCTTTTATCATTTACCTACTCGAAGACGAGCAGGGATTAAGCTTGGGGATGCTGATACGTCTCCAACGTATCTATAATTTATGAAGTATTCATGCCATGTTTACAACAATTTTATATGGTTTTGGTATGATTTGATTAGAACTAACCCGGACTGATGCTGTTTTCAGCAGAACTACCGTGGTGTCATTTTTGTGCAGAAATAGAAGTTCTCGGAATGGGCTAAAAATTTACGGTGATTTTTTATGGACCAAAAGAGGCCCCCGAAGCACCGGAGATGGATCAGAAGAGTCTAAGGAGTCCACAAGCCAGGGGGCGCACCCTACTCCCCAAGGCACGCCATGAGGGCTTGTGGGCCCCTCGGGCACCTCCTTGACTTATTTTGATGCCAAAAATTCTTATAAATATATAAACCTCCAAAAAGAACCCTAGATCGGAAGTTTCACCGCCGCAAGCCTCTGTAGCCACGAAAAACCAATCAAGAGCCTGTTCCGGCACCCTGCCGAAGGGGGAAACCATCACCGGAGGCCATCTTCATCATCCCGGTGGCCACCAGGATGAGGAGGGAGTAGTTCACCCTCGGGGCTGAGGGTATTTACCAGTAGCTATGTGTTTGATCTCTCTCTCTCTCTCTCTCTTGTGTTCTTGATTTGGCACGATATTGATGTACCACGAGCTTTATTATTATAGTTTGATCATATGATGTTTCTCCCCATCTACCTTCTTGTGATGAATTGAGTCTTGCTCTTTGAGGTTTCATTATGTTGGATTGAGTACTGGATTTGAGAACACTTGATGTATGTCTTCCGATGGGATGTCTGTGGTGACAATGGGATGTTCTATTGATTCACTTGATATATGTTTTGGCACTCAACTCGCGGATTCCCGAGGTGGCATTGGGGTAATCTATGCATAGGGGTTGATGCACGTTTCTGTCCTATGTTCTCCTATAGAAACTTTGGAGTGAATCTTTGTCGCATGTTGAGGGATTGCCATATGATTTAATTATGTTACCATTGTTGAGAAAATTTGCACTAGTGAAAGTATGAACCCTAGGCCTTGTTTTCAAGCATTGCGATACCATTTTTGCTCACTTTTGTTACTAGTTACCTTGCTGTTTCTATATTTTCATATTACAAAAACCTGTATCTACTATCCATATTAGACTTGTGTCACCATATCTTCGCCGAACTAGTGCACCTATACAATTTACCATTGTATTGGGTGTGTTGGGTGCACAAGAGACTCTTTGTTATTTGGCTGCAGGGTTCTTTGAGAGAGACCATCTTTATCCTATGCCTCCCACGGATTGATAAACCTAAGGTCATCCACTTGAGGGAAAATTGCTACTGTCCTACAAAACTCTGCGCTTGGAGGCCCAACACGAGTCTACAAGAAGAAGGTTGCGTAGTAGAGATCAAGGACCTATGTTCAGTTTGCTAGCTATGCCTGTTAAGCATGCTCGGTTTACCGGTTGCATGTGCTGCTCCTGCCTTTCCTTGACAAATTCTAGTGAATTGTCCTATCTACTTTTACCATGCAATCTGTTGCTCTAGTGTATATGTTCTATATGTCGTGCAATGTGGTGTTCACTTATTAACTGTTTGGTTAATTAGTTGTCATGTTCGGTTAACTATTTGGTTCAATTCAGCAAATGTGATGTTCATTTCTTCAGGGTGCAATCATGTATTTTCTTCCACGCGAGAAATAAATTAGATTTATCTGTTCAAAGTATATGAGAAACAAATACAATTGTTATATTTCCAAGTTGTCAAGCATGCTTGGTTTGGTTAACTATCTGATGTTCTAGTATGTTATATATTGTGCAATGTGGTGCTCAATTAACGTTTGGTTCATTTGTTGTGGTGTTTAGTTAACTATTTGGTTCTATTCTACAATGCAATGTTCAATTGTGGTGGGTGCATCCTGTTATTGTATACCATGTGAGAAATAAATCAAATTTGGCTATACTAAATACATGAGAAACAAATAGAATTGCTATATTTTAAAATTGTTAAGCATGCTTGGTTTAGTTAACTGTCTGATCTTCTATTAGGAGTATGTTATATTGTGCAATGTGGTGCTCAGTTAATGTTTTGTTTATTTGTTGTGGTGTTTAGTTAACTACTTGGTTCAATTCTGCAATGCAATGTCCAATTGTCATGCGTAGAATTTTGTATTGTTGTGCATGTGGCCAATAAATTGAATTTGGCTGCACTTAATACACGAGAAACATATATAATTGCTATATTTCCTAGTTCTTAATCATGCTTGGTTTGGATAAATGAGTTTTCCATGTGGCTCGAATTAATCTGATGAATCTGCAATATGCTAATTTTTCATCAACATATATATTATATTATTAAGACAGAAGTCAAACAAGACATCATATTTGTCCACATATGCTAACGTTATTTACACCGTTTGATCATTATAATAACGACTGAGATTTAATAATTTTTACATAACGTGTTAACATGCCTGTCATGTATATATGAAAAGGTATGCATGATTTGGCCAAAAGAGAAAAAAGGGTATTCAATCATCGAGTCTCAAGGAAATAAAAGATTCTTGGCATGTACAAGGCACATCGTGAACATACAAGGAAATGCTAGAGTTCTAATCCATCAAGTATCTACACGGAAACAAACAAGTCCTAGCCTCCCACAAAAAAACAAGTCCTAGCCTAATAGAACACGTATGTAGAGGAAACAAGAGCCATTAGGGATAACCGGATGGGTGGCGGCTAGCCAGTTTAAAACTTATACTACACAACTGGCCCACAACCCAACATGTGCTCGGACAAGCCTTTTCTCCCTCGCTTCACACAACACTAGCCTCTAAAAAAGAGCAGAATTAGAAAACTAAAAGAAAAAAAAGTAACACTAGGCTTTTTCAGGCACTAAGTTTAAATAAGATAATGCTCATATATACAATATGTATTTATTTATAATATGGGTGCTCCTATAAAAGGATACTAAGACTGAAATTTTTTCAGTAAGCATTGTGAGGGTTTTCATCGAGTATATTACATATGGGACACCAAGTTGTTTTGGTTGTTCCCACAATAAAATGAGTATCCAATATATTACATATGGGAGACCAAGTTGTTTTGGTTGTTCCCACAATAAAATAATTATACTTTTAATTGTGCGAAAACAAGGTGATAGAGAAAAGGTGGGCATGATAAAAAAATTGACAAATAGAAAATATTTATCGGTGTTTAGATTTAAAAGCAATACATTCATGTCAAGAAGTAAATAATACTATACGTATTCGTTCCCAGAGAACAATTTATTTATATGAATAGTCAAAAAACAATTTATTTATATATCATTGTTTTTTGGATTCTTTAGATGGCGTGCCATATATTTCATGTGGTTATTTTATATAGCATCCTATAGCCACCTGCATGTCAAGTAGAACAGAACACATGATTTACATATGAATTATCAACTGTTTGTGTGGAATTTTACAATATATTGGCCGAACAGAGAACACATTGGACTAATATGAAAATCAATGTTTATGCAAGGCAGGCTACTGACTTTGGTGTTATACTGTTTAGTATATTCGTCGATATATAGGCAACAACATGTTTGTTGGTCGTGCAATCGAACAACCATCTAAAAATCTTCTCCATGACCCGATCGGCTTCTAGTCTTACATCCACCTTCACCAAGGAACATAAACATAACATGTATAATATGACTATGATATGAACTTGAAGATTTGTTTTATAGTTAGCATTCATAGTCCATAATCGTGAAACTATTCATATCAACTACAACAAGGTCAACTATTTTCTACTATAAATTGTACTAGATCATTTTTTAAATAGATTAGATTGTTCATATTATAATGGCCTACTATGCACATTTGATTATTAATATTAATATATAGGCCCAAGTCTGTAGAATTTTTTACAAAAACTACATTCATTTTAGTAACTCAGCTATTTATTAACTATTAGTAGTCAACCAAGAATGTCAACTTTCGGCTTTCTTGGGACCTAATTCTTTTGCAAACATAAAAGAATATTAGAATCAGTTTATACTGAAATTACTTGTAGCGACCAGACCTCAAACAGTCTGATCTCTGTGCTCCGGTGTCATCCCTGGATCAGTAATGCTGACACCACACAGTACTCGAAGGATTTATAGCAGAGTAGCAATCACACACTTATTACATCGAGTGCCTCAAAAGAGAACTTATTACAATAAATATGGCTTAAGGCCATCTAATAACGATAACAGCGGAAGGCTTGGAAGATAAGTGAGTCCATCAACTCCAACGGCATCACTGAGTATAGAACCACGACCTAAAAACTCCTTAATCATCGTCTGAAAAGTCTGCAACATTAACGTTGCAGCCCGAAAACGGGTCAGCACATGGAATATGCTGGCAAGGTAACACATAGAGAGTAATGGAATGCAATAGCTATACTATATGCATATTTGGCTGGTGGAAAGCTCTATGGTTACAGTTTTTGCGTAAAGCCAATTTTTCCCTACTTCAAAGGAATAATTTTATTTAACTATCATGGTGGTTGTTAAACATTGAGAATGGTTGACAGCATTCTCAATCCCAATTAAGTAACATCATTAAAACCCAACAATATTAATTAAAGTAACATGATGAGATTCACATGATAATCCAAGTACTAGATACTCAAGATGTCCATAACCGGGGACACGGCTAACCATAATTAGTTTATTACACTCTGCAGAGGTTTGCGCACTTTTCCCCACAAGACTCGATCGCCTCCGTTTGTTTTCTCGCACTACATGGTGTTTGAGAAGACGGATGACCGAGACATAGTCTTTCAGAAGCGCTAGCACCTTACGATCGGGTAGACCGTACCACCTACATCCCCTACATCTGCTAGTCTACCACTGTAAGAGTTCGCACAACTTAGTCAACTATGCCAGAGCCCATAGTAGCATGTGGCTGCACACGGAAGTTACTAGCATGAATTATCTTATGATCCCTTTGAGCCTGGGTGGCGGTCCAAAATAAAACAGGCAAGTCCTGATAGACATCAGGTGCCTCAATCCACCCAGATGTGTGTTTAAGTTGCCACCTTAGATAAACCATTAAAATTATCAACTCACATCTGTCATGGATATCACTCACCCAATCCACATCTACTAGCATAGCATGGCATAATAAGCAAACGTAGAAGTAACTCCCAAAGGTTTGATAATAAACAGTCAATAGGTTCTACCTCATCTACTTCCCATCC
The DNA here is from genome assembly GCF_056163025.1 of Triticum urartu. Lineage (NCBI taxonomy): Eukaryota > Viridiplantae > Streptophyta > Magnoliopsida > Poales > Poaceae > Triticum > Triticum urartu. The sequence goes on along the minus strand of NC_141878.1, from coordinate 289,551,309 downwards.
CACAATTTAATTAGATCCTAATCATACAATGTGTGAGGATTGATCTAATGCAATAAAACTGGGTAGTAGAAAAGGTATGATCAAAGTGTTACTTGCCTTGCTGATGATCCGAGAAAACTAACGATTCGAAGTAACAGGCGGCGCACTCCGAGTACTCTATCGCAGACAAACAAACAAGGATACAATAAGTACTCATCTAATGCACGGGTAAAACTCAAATAAGAGATCTAACCAGAAGGTTCAACTTAAGAACTCCGGTTGGCAAAAAGAATCAAATCGAATGAAGCAAAGAAAGTCAAACGGCGAAAGAAAACAACTTTGTTCTAGTAATTTGGATCTAAGTCAAATTTTATAGTAGCAAAAACTTGTTTAAGTTGATTATTCGGATAGAGGGTTTCGAGACGAAACTCCAGGCGCTTGAATCGCCTGATTCCGATAAACGAGCGAAAAATTATACTAAAACGAAAATCGGATCAGAAATCGCGATCAGAAAATAACTGCGGAAAATTCGACGAAAAAGAAAAACGACAAACGGATTAATTCGTTAATTAACCTAATCCGAAAAAATTAAAAAATAAAATAAAATAAAAACCGAAGAAAAACCGAAAATAAAACCGACGAAAACCAATCAGTTTTTTTTTAAAAACCGGCATGGATTTCGAGGCGGCGACGAACCTCGGGCGACGCGCGTCGCGGCGGCGGCGGCGGCTCCGGCAGGCGGCGGTGGCTCCGGCGGGCGGGTGGGCTGGCGGCGGCGGTTATGGGCTGGGGGCTCGGGTGCGGCGCTATTTAAGGGCGTCCCCCGGGCGGAGTCCCGCTCGGGCACGGCCCAAGGTCGGTTTCGTTTTTTAAAAATAATTATGCTTGGAAGAAAAATAAAAAGAAATACTAAACGGAGTCCAAAAATCTCGAAATAAATTTTCCCGGGCTTCTAAAATCAAGACCGACAAAGTGAACATTTATTTGGGCCCTAAATGCAATTTTGAAAAATGCGTATTTTTCCTAAATTCAAATAAAAACATCGAAAAACTCCAAAATAAATCTTATTTGATTTTATTATTAAATCCTCAATATTTCTATATTTTGGGAAAGTCATTTTATTCCCTCTCTCATATTTTTGTAATAGAAATAATCGATGATAAAATAAATAAAATCAAATGATCCTATTTTCAAAATTTGAGAAAACTCAAATATGAAAATAACGAAATCCCCAACTCTCTCCGTGGGTCCTTGATTTGCTTAGAATTTTCTAGGATCAAAACCCAAAAGCAAATAAAATATGATATGCATGATGATCTTATGTATAACATTCCAAATTGAAAATTTGGGATGTTACAAACCTACCCCCCTTAAGATGAATCTCGCCCTCGAGATTCGGGTTGGCTAGAAAATAGGTGAGGGTGGTCCTTGAGCAAATCTTCCTCTCGCTCCCAGGTGGCTTCATCCTCCATGTGGTGGCTCCACTGAACCTTGCAAAACTTGATAACTTTGCTGCGGGTAACTCGGCTGGCAAACTCGAGGATCTTAACTGGTTTCTCCTCGTAGGTCAAATCGTTATCCAACTGAATAGTTTCCAAAGGCACTGTGTCTCTCAATGGTATGTCAGCTATCTCCGCGTGACACTTCTTTAACTGAGAAACGTGGAACACATCATGAACTCTTGACAATCCTTCGGGTAATTCCAACTTGTAGGCCAGTTCTCCCATACGCTCCAAAATTCGATATGGTCCTACAAATCGTGGCGCTAACTTCCCTTTAACTCCAAAACGCTTTGTTCCCCGAAGTGGAGATACTCGAAGATAAGCTCTGTCTCCAACTTCGCAAACTGTCTCCTTGCGTTTAGAATCTGCATAACTCTTCTGTCTGGACTGGGCTACCTTGAGCCTATCGCGAATCAATTTCACCTTTTGTTCAGACTCCTTAATCAAGTCAGGACCAAACAACTGGCGGTCTCCAACTTCGTCCCGCGACAACGGTGTCCTGCACCTCCTTCCATATAAGGCTTCGAAAGGGGCCATCTTTAAACTGGTTTGGTAACTGTTGTTGTAAGAGAACTCTGCATATGGCAAATTTTCGTCCCAACTAGATCCATAATCTAGCGCACAAGCTCTCAGCATATCCTCCAAAATCTGATTTACTCTCTCGGTCTGCCCATCTGTTTGTGGATGAAAAGTTGTACCGAATTCTAGCCTGGTTCCCAAAGTTTCGTGCAACTGCTTCCAGAACTTTGAGGTAAACTGGGTTCCTCTATCTAATATGATACTTCTCGGAACTCCATGCAGACATACTATTCTGGTCATGTATATTTTTTCCAACTTAGCACTGGTATAAGTGGTCTTTACTGGGATGAAATGAGCTACTTTCGTCAATCGATCGACTACAACCCAAATCGAGTCATAGCCTGAACGAGTCCTGGGCAATCCCGTGATAAAATCCATGCCTAACTTATCCCACTTCCATTCGGGTATCGGCAATGGTTGTAACAATCCCGCTGGCTTCTGATGCTCTGCCTTTACTCTCTGGCATACATCACAAATGGCTACATACCCCGCTATATCCTTCTTCATTCCGGTCCACCAGAAAATATCCTTTAAATCCAGATACATCTTGGTATTTCCTGGGTGAATTGAATATGGTGAGTCGTGTGCCTCTTGCAGTATCAACTTCCTGATCTCCAGGTCATTGGGCACATAAACACAGTCTTCAAACCATAGGGTGTCGTGCTCATCCTCACGAAATCCTTTAGCTTTTCCTTTGCTCAGTTTCTCCTTTATAGAGGCAATCTCTTTGTTAGTTTTCTGAGCTTCTCTGATTCTATCCATCAAAGTTGATTGAATCTCCAACGCTGCTACATAGCTTCTTGGAACTATTTCCAAACATAGTTCACGAAGATTTTCTGCTAACTCCCTTGGTATTTCTCCCGTCATTAACGTATTGACATGGCTCTTACGGCTTAATGCGTCAGCTACAACATTAGCCTTTCCGGGGTGATAATGCAATTTCATATCGTAATCCTTGATAAGCTCCAACCATCTCCTTTGTCTGAGATTCAACTCCTTCTGTGTGAAAATGTACTTCAAACTCTTATGATCCATGTACACCTCACAATGATTTCCAATGAGGAAATGTCTCCATGTTTTCAAGCCATGCACTACGGCTGCTAACTCCAAATCATGCGTAGCATAATTCAACTCATGGGGCTTCAGTTGTCTTGAGGCATATGAAACAACTCTCCCTTCCTGCATAAGCACTGCTCCAAGTCCTCGACATGAAGCGTCGCAATACACCTCATAATCTTTGGTCTGGTCTGGCAAAATCAACACTGGTGAGGTAACCAAGCGTTTCTTCAACTCCTGGAAACCCTCACATTCCTCTGTCCATATGAACTTGGTATCTTTCTTCAACAACTCCGTCATAGGCTTCGCAATCTTTGAGAAATTCTTAATAAACCTCCGGTAGTATCCTGCGAGTCCAAGAAAACTCCGGATCTCTTCAACTGTTGTTCGGGCTTCCCACTTGGTCACGGTTTCAACTTTAGTAGGATCTACTGCTATACCTTCTCCTGATATAACGTGTCCGAGGAATCCTACTTCCTTCAACCAAAACTCACATTTGCTGAACTTGGCATATAATTGGTGTTCTCTGAGCTTTCCAAGTACCAAACGCAAATGCTCCTTATGCTCCTTTTCATTCTTCGAATAGACCAGGATATCATCAATGAACACTACGACGAACTTATCCAAAAACTCCATAAACACTTTGTTCATCATGTTCATAAAATAGGCAGGCGCGTTAGTCAGACCAAATGACATAACGGTATACTCATACAGCCCATACCTTGTGGTAAAAGCTGTCTTCGGAATGTCCTGTTCTCGAATCTTCAACTGGTGGTATCCTGATCGCAGATCGATCTTGCAAAATACCTTAGCTCCTTGCAATCGATCAAACAGATCGTTGATCATTGGTAGTGGGTACTTGTTCTTGATCGTTACTTCATTCAATCCTCGATAATCAACAACCATCCTTAACGATCCAACCTTCTTCTCCACTAGTAGTACTGGCGATCCCCAAGGTGAAGAACTTGGGCGAATATATCCCTTATCCAGTAATTCTTTAATCTGATTCTTAATTTCCAGCAAATCCTTTGCTGGCATCCTATATGGTCTCTTTGATATTGGCCCTGTGCCTGGCAATAGCTCAATCAAGAACTCAATATCTCTATCTGGTGGCATGCCTGGCAACTCTTCTGGAAATACATCAGGGAAATCCCTGACCACTGGTACTTCCTCCTGCACAACTCCTGTTAAGCAATTTACCTGGGTCCTCTTTGGCACATGTCGGGATACATACTTGATCCTTCTCCCTTTTGGTGTGGTAAGCAAAATTGACTTACTAGCACATTCAATATTCCCTTCATACTTTGATAACCAATCCATGCCTAATATCACATCCAATCCTTGAGATTCCAATACTATTAGGTCTGAGGGAAAAACATAGTTACCAATCCTTAATGGTAACCAATCACACCATAGACTAGCCACATACTCTGCTCCAGGCGAGGTTACTAGCATGGGTGACCTAAGGGCTTGGGTTGGTAGGTTATACTTATCCACAAATCCCCTTGAGATGTATGAATGCGATGCACCGGTATCAAAAAGAACGAGTGCAGTAAATGACTTAACCAAAAACTTACCTATTACTGCATCGGGCTGAGCTTCAACCTCCTCCATGCTAACGTGGTTCACCTGTCCCCTGTTGAAAGGGTTCGGCTTCTTCCCAGAACTTCCATTGCCGTTTTGGCCTTCAGGACATTCATTGGCATAATGTCCTGGCTTCGAACACTTATAGCAAGTGACTTGGCTCAAGTCCTTCTTGGTTGGGGTTGACGGGTTGGTGCGGTTCTGGCCATTGCTTCCTCCATTGCCATTACCATTCTTGGTGCCATTGTGATTGTGTGAGCTACCCACTCCATGGGTATGCTGAAAATTTCCTCCCGGTCTAGGGGTAAAACGTGGCTTCTGCTGAGCTCCTGAATTATACTTTCCTTGTCCATACTTCCTCTTGCGGTTCTCAATTTACTGCTGCTTGCCTTCAATCATAAGAGCACGATGTACCAACTCCTGGTAGTTGTTGAAGGTTACTACCATCAACTGCATGCTCAACTCATCATTTAGTCCTTCCAGAAACTTCTCCTGCTTAGCTGCATCCGTAGCAACGTCATCTGGGGCATAACATGCTAGCTTACTAAACTCCTCCACATACTGGCCAACTGTCCGTCCTCCTTGGCACAAGTTACGAAACTCACGCTTCTTCATGGCCATAGCTCCTGCTGAAACATGGGCAGTACGGAAAGCCTGCTGAAACTGGTCCCATGTGACAGTGTCGACTGGGAAGGTGGCTGTAAAATTCTCCCACCATGATGCTGCGGGTCCTTCTAACTGATGTGCGGCAAACTTCACCTTCTCCGCATCTGTGCATCCTGCTGTGGTCAACTCCCTAGCTGTCTTGTGGAGCCAATCATCTGCTACTATCGGCTCGGTGCTACTGGAAAACACCGGCGGATTCAGCCTAAGGAAACGGGCTAAGTGGTCAACAGGTGGTGGTGGGTTGTTGTTGTTGTTCCCCTGATTCTGATTCTGGACTAGCAACTGCATCAAGGTGTTCTGCTGCTGGATCAACTGGGTGAGCTCCGGCGAAAAGGCAAATCCGGGGTCACGTCTCGGGGGCATCTGAGGGTTTAGAAAAGATGAGATATAAGAATAGAGGGGGTCTAAAGAGAAAACACTACCCATATGCACATGAGGCAAAAGCAAACAATTCACTTCATTCAAACAAACAAAGGCATACAATCGATCTAACTATCGCAAAGTGCTCGGACTACTATATTTACATGGTGGACTACTACTACTGATGAGGTGGTCTACTAGAAATATTCTACGGTTGTTGACTCCATAATATCTGCTCCAGCTTCGTCAACATAGTCATCATCGCTACTATCTGCTTCCGAGTCGGTGCCGTCAATGATGATGTAGTCTTCCGGGCTAATCTCCTTGGGTTCTTCGTCTTCCTCTACTGGCGTCGGTCCTCCCATAAATATTCCAATCTTCTTTGTTAGGTCGGCATTCTTATCCACCAATACTTCAATTTCCTCTTCATAATCTTCACGTGTATCCTTGAGTTCTTCCTCCAGTTCCTTGATTCTAGTCTTAGCCTTCTTCAGATCTATCATGTTGGCGCACATCTGATTCTCCTGTCGTCGAATGTGCTGGTTTAACTCTTGGATAAAATCTGCGATTTGATCTATCCTTCCTGGTGCTGATCATCTCCCAGTGTTCATCTCGGCGCCCACAAATCTGATATAGAGTATCCTTAAGATCCTTGCGATAGACTTCTCCAATGCGTCCCATGGCGATGTGAGCTGCCATACTCTTTCCTAGACTCCAAGTTGGTGCATCAAAATAAAACTCTATGGGCTCAATGACTGGGATGAACGTCCTTCCTAGAACTTGAACTTGAATCATCCAGCGCTCTGCTTCAGGTAAAGTGGCGTTGTAGGTTCCCGTGAAGCTTCGTACTCCTATGTTCAGGTATCTAGTGACTTCCTTCAAGTGGCGTCCAAATGGTGTATCTTCATCCGGTTGTGCGAACTTGTTCCTTGCATCCGCCATCCTAAAGAGTAGAAAAGACGAGAGGTCAGAAGAGAAGAGAGTGAGTAGTGATCTAGGCCTTTAGCTTAGTGGTCGTGTCCTACAGTCAGCGTGTGCTCTGATACCATCTCTGTAGCGACCAGACCTTAAACAGTCTGATCTCTGTGCTCCAGTGTCATCCCTGGATCAGTAATGCTGACACCACACAGTACTCGGAGGATTTATAGCAGAGTAGCAATCACACACTTATTACATCGAGTGTCTCAAAAGAGAACTTATTACAATAAATATGGCTTAAGGCCATCTAATAACGATAACAGCGGAAGGCTTGGAAGATAAGTGAGTCCATCAACTCCAACAGCATCACTGAGTATAGAACCACGACCTAAAAACTCCTTAATCGTCGTCTGAAAAGTCTGCAACATTAACGTTGTAGCCCGAAAACGGGTCAGCACATGGAATATGCTTGCAAGGTAACACATAGAGAGTAATGGAATGCAACAGCTATACTATATGCATATTTGGCTGGTGGAAAGCTCTATGGTTACAGTTTTTGCGTAAAGCCAATTTTTCCCTACTTCAAAGGAATAATTTTATTTAACTATCATGGTGGTTGTTAAACATTGAGAATGGTTGACAGCATTCTCAATCCCAATTAAGTAACATCATTAAAACCCAACAATATTAATTAAAGTAACATGATGAGATTCACATGATAATCCAAGTACTAGATACTCAAGATGTCCATAACCGGGGACACGGCTAACCATGATTAGTTTATTACACTCTGCAGAGGTTTGCGCACTTTTCCCCACAAGACTCGATCGCCTCCGTTTGTTTTCTCGCACTACATGGTGTTTGAGAAGACAGATGACCGAGACATAGTCTTTCAGAAGCGCTAGCACCTTACGATCGGGTAGACCGTACCACCTACATCCCCTACATCTGCTAGTCTACCACTGTAAGAGTTCGCACGACTTACTCAACTATGCCAGAGCCCATAGTAGCATGTGGCTGCACACGGAAGTTACTAGCATGAATTATCTTATGATCCCTTTGAGCCTGGGTGGCGGTCCAAAATAAAACAGGCAAGTCCTGATAGACATCAGGTGCCTCAATCCACCCAGATGTGTGTTTAAGTTGCCACCTTAGATAAACCATTAAAATTATCAACTCACATCTGTCATGGATATCACTCACTCAATCCACATCTACTAGCATAGCATGGCATAATAAGCAAACGTAGAAGTAACTCCCAAAGGTTTGATAATAAACAGTCAATAGGTTCTACCTCATCTACTTCCCATCCCACAATTTAATTAGATCCTAATCATACAATGTGTGAGGATTGATCTAATGCAATAAAACTGGGTAGTAGAAAAGGTATGATCAAAGTGTTACTTGCCTTGCTGATGATCCGAGGAAACTAACGATTCGAAGTAACAGGCGGCGCACTCTGGGTACTCTATCGCAGACAAACAAATAAGCATACAATAAGTACTCATCTAATGCCCGGGTAAAACTCAAATAAGAGATCTAACCAGAAGGTTCAACTTAAGAACTCCGGTTGGCAAAAAGAATCAAATCGAATGAAGCAAAGAAAGTCAAACGGCGAAAGAAAACAACTTCGTTCTAGTAATCTGGGTCTAAGTCAAATTTTACAGTAGCAAAAACTTGTTTAAGTTGATTATCCGGATAGAGGGTTTCGAGAAGAAACTCCAGGCGCTTGAATCGCCTGATTTCGATAAACGAGCGAAAAGTTATACTAAAACGAAAATCGGATCAGAAATCACGATCAAAAAATAACCGCGGAAAATCTGACAAAAAAGAAAAACGACGAACGGATTAATTCGTTAATTAACCTAATCTGAAAAAATTAAAAAATAAAGTAAAAATAACCGAAGAAAAACTGAAAATAAAACCGACGAAAACCAATCGTTTTTTTTAAACCGGCACGGATTTCGAGGCGGCGGCGAACCTCGGGCGACGCGCGTCGCGGTGGCGGCGGCGGCTCCGGCGGGCGGGTGGGCTGGCGGCGGCGGTTATGGGCTGGGGGCTCGGGTGCAACGCTATTTAAGGGCGTCCCCCGGGCGGAGTCCCGCTCGGGCACGGCCCAAGGTCGGTTTCGTTTTTTTAAATAATTACGATCGGAAGAAAAATAAAAAGAAATACTAAACGGACTCCAAAAATCCTGAAATAAATTTTCCCGGGCTTCTAAAATCAAGCCCGACAAAGTGAACATTTATTTGGGCCCTAAATGCAATTTTGAAAAACGCATATTTTTCCTAAATTCAAATAAAAACATCGAAAAACTCTGAAATAAATCTTATTTGATTTTATTATTAAATCCTCAATATTTCTATATTTTGGGAAAGTCATTTTATTCCCTCTCTCATATTTTTGTAATAGAAATAATCGATGATAAAATAAATAAAATCAAATGATCCTATTTTCAAAATTTGAGAAAACTCAAATATAAAAATAACGAAATCCCCAACTCTCTCTGTGGGTCCTTGAGTTGCTTAGAATTTTCTAGGATCAAAACCTAAAAGCAAATAAAATATGATATGCATGATGATCTTATGTATAACATTCCAAATTGAAAATTTGGGATGTTACATTACTCATCTTTGACGTCACTCAGGAAAAAAGATCAATTTCTTCTAAAACTACATGAACTATCCATCACGTTCCTCTACACAAATTAAATTATTTCAATCGCCTCTTAATAGCTGAGATTTAAAGATGTGAATTTTACGTAAAAATATTGGCATGTACAATGTTATCTGACATGTTTGGACTATGTGAGTGTAGCATGTCATACAGATAGTGTTAGGACTATGTGCTAGAATGAGGCGTTCTAGAAAATGTCTTTTTTCCATGTGATACGTTGAACCATATTATCTAACATGTTTGTTAAATGGAAAGTCAAGAAACAAGTATTAAAATTCTCATGCCATCAAACAGATCTATTTACATATGGTTTCACAAAAAAGATCTATGTACATGTGCACTGCATACAAAAAATATGTTTCACCCAAGCAAATCAACATGGCTTCCATTCTTGAAAAACAGCCAATACACATTTGACGAGGCATGTTTGCACCGAGGGAACCATTCATATTCCATATATGAGCAATGTGCACATGCATATATTGACAAGTAGAACTCCTTAATCAGATTGGCATAACTAGACAACAATCTATGAACATGTGTGCCAATGCCTAATCTACTGCAATGGACAAAAAAATGGCAAGCACGGGAATCTCTATGTATGTTCTTCATCACATCTTCTTGAGTATGTCTTTACTTTCTCAAATAAAATTGCAAATCATAAAAATATCTTACAAATCGAGCCAAGGATTACATGCTCAATTTTGGTTAGAGAGACATGTTTTAGATTGATAAATAGTAAGGTTGCAGATCTTGAAAAGATATTTTGAATTGTCCGAATGAGTTTTTTTGCTCCCAGTTACATGGCCTGTGGATTTTAATTAATATTTTTGGAAAACCAATTTTTTTAAGCTTAGAAAATATCTAAAAATATGTACTCACATAGGGATGTATACTAAATATTTGTAAAAATTTATGATGAAATGTATTTTGATGTGAGCTAAAAAATGGACTTCTTATAGTAAATAATGCATGTGCTAGAAATAATGATTTTTTGTGTACATCTCACTTAATATGTATTTCAAATTTTAAAATATGTAGTATACATCCCTATGTACATGTGTTTTTGTTTCATGCTCTTTTAAAATTTGAAATCAGTTTAAAAAAATCACAAAGCCAGGATCCATGGTCCTAGGAGCCAAAAGGAATTTCTGGAATGTTCAACGTATGCAGTCGTTTAGAGCGTCCACATGATGCATGGATTAGAGAGAAGTCTAACATCCCCATGCATGAAGGTCCACATATGCACCGAACAAATCATTATTCAACGTGAGTATGAAAACCTATGTAAAAGCTAAGATGTTTGAACATGAAGCCTTTAGAACAAAAATAAAAAATTGAGGCGACATGGTCAACAACATATTTTAAATATATAGTATATCTTAGTAATGATTTTCTCTTAGAGACTTAGATGCATGGTCAAACAACTTACACAATTAGGGCAAGATGAGCATACAAATATCACGAAGGAATTTCATGGAATTAATAAAAGACACGAGTGCAAGGGAGCAACTAATGAAGTGGGCACGGAATGTGAAAATGGGTTTAATATATTTGCCATTAGTATGTAGGTAAACATTTTGTATTACACTGGAATACAATATATGGTTGTGTTTCATGAAGATGTATATTTTGATATTTTGTATTTTCAATGACATATCAATGCTAATTCAACAAAAGATTTTTCATGACCGTTGGGCACAACCAATACAATTTGGACTCAGAACAAAACATGCTCAGGAATTTGCATGTATGTAGGATATTGCGAGTGGTGTTTCCGAAATGGATATACATATTGGTCCTAATGTAAGAATGAATTAAATCTGAAAATGGTTGGTTATTGGATAAAAAAAATGGAATAGAACAAAACAAAATAGTAACCAATACTAAATCTAATTGTGGTGCAAGCAAGTCTAATAGAAAGAGAGCCAAATGAGCAACAGTAAGTGTCAAAAGCAATAAACTATGTCTAGTTAATTAATTAATTTAATTTAAGTAGAATAACACGTCCATGGAAAAATATGTGTTATGCTAAGAGTGAGTAGGAAAGAACATTTTCTCAAAGTTTTGATAAAAATAAATATAAAAACATTGTATGTCTCAAATTGGGTGAGCCAAAAAACGGTATCATGGTGAGATGGGCATGCACAAAATCATCTAAAGCTTGAGATGATGGAGAAAAACCTAGCCACGCAAATGCGCAGGTGACCCTAGTAGTTTTACTTATAGCATGCGAACCCTCGCTTAACCTGATCACTAACTACCTTATATGCGTTGCAGGAAAACAATGGGAAGCACTGAAGTTTACAATCGAGGTTTGCACAACCATGGTCCTTTGTCTAATAGCACATTATTGTGAAATTGCAGGAACCATTCTAATATTTAGGTTTTTAACAATTTGGTCTTGCACATGTAGGTCCTACTGCCAGAGGTTCTGACCCACTGTTCGACCCTTTTTGCATATGGGGAAATGAGTTGTCCATGAATATCAGTCAAGTCAAAAAAACTCAGAAAGATTGTTAGGATAAAGAAATTAGAAACAAAAACAACCGGATCTTTGTGTGCACAGTGAAGAAGACATCAGTTCACTATAGGATGGGACTAACTATTATACCTTGCCTTTTTTATTCCTTTGCTCCACTTCCAATCTAGAGAAGATATTTATGCACATCCTTGTTTTCAGGCCTTTCCGAAGTAGTTCACTGATGATTACCTCTCAAACCACCTATATGGTTAGGAGGCGAGGAAGGTATTCATACAACACCCACAGTTCAATATTGAAGTGTTCCTGAAGAGGATGAAGGATGGACGGTCAATCATCCACATGCACTGGCCTAAATTTGCAAACACCTTCAACATCAATGACGACTCAATATTCACCTTCCGCTTTAGCAGTTTTCCAGATGAGATTCATCTGTCTATGTACCGTCTATGACGCTAATTTCAAAAGTTTATAGATGTTGCATGTGAAACTTGGTGCTGGTGCAGTTGTGTAATGGGGTAGCTGAGTGCTGAAGCAATATGATGTTGTACTCTGGTGTATTTCAATTATGAAATCCTGTTTCCTTAATACAAAAATGAAATATATTGTGTGCTTAATATGAAATGATAATTAGATTAATAAATGGATTATTAATAATAGGACAATTAGCCTGCTAATTGGATTTTTCTATTGCAAACGGTTATTATCAAAACACCGTGGGCGATGACCCCAGACAACGCACATAGTTTCTAGGAATAAAATGTGTTGGATCAACGAACATTCACACACGACTTCCTCTTGAAAAATGTTTGCGTTAGGCCACCTTGCGCAAACATTTACCACATAAAAAATATTTGTGATGGACATCCTATGCCACACAGTTTCTTCTATGCAGCGTGTGTGATGCATTCAGTAACGCAACCGATAAAATTGTTAATATCATCTGCAATGGCAACGCTATCACAAACGATTTAATGGGGAAAATTGTGTGGGATGTAACTGCGAACGGAAACGTTTTCCTTGGAGTGACTATGTGGGATGTATATACGAATGGAAACGTACTTCTTGGATTGACTGTGTGGGATTTACATACTAACAGAAATGTATTCCTTGGATTGACTGTGTGGAAAGTACATACGAACGGAAACATTTAGCCAGGATTGACTGTGTGGGATGTACTTATGACTGGAAATGATTTGGCCTGTATAATTGTATTTTTATCACAATTGTATGTATGATCGTATTTGATCGCTCGTCCGTCGCACACGACCTCATTTTGCCGAGCATGTGTGACTGGAGGGCCTATCCCTGACGGTTTCTAGGTTGTGTGGGAAGGACCCCCCTACCGCACACACTCACTAGGCGACGGTTCAAAACGTCATCACGGAAAGGGGTTAAAAACCATTTGTATAACACCTCGCTGTACCAGTGACATTATAAATAATAGATTCATCTTTAGCTTTAATCGGTTCTTTAACTTCTTCTTTAATAGGTGGATGATATTTAAACCATTTCTCCTTAGGGAGGTCAACATGAGTAGCAAATGATTCACAAAAAGAGGCTACTATCTCAGAGGCAAGTCCATATTAAGTGCTAAACTTGTGAAAAATATCAGTATTCCTAAACGATATAACACAATCAAACTCAAGCTTAATACCTGACTCTTTACCTTCATCGAGTTCCCAATCTTCATAGTTGCATTTAATTTTTTCTAAGAGATCCCACCTGAATTCAATATTCTTCTTCATAAAAGAACTAGTACAAGAAGTATCGAGCATCGATTGATCATCACGAGAAAGTCGAGCATAAAAGTTCTGAATAATAATTTCTGTCAAGAGTTCATGACTAGGGCATGAATATAACATCGACTTAAGCCTCCCCCGAGCTAGAGCGATGCTTTCTCCTTCACAAGGCCAAAAATTATATATATAATTCCGATCACGATGAACTAGATGCATAGGATAATTTTTTGTTGAAATTCCAATTTAATCTCGATTCTAGTTCCAAGATCCAATATCATCGCATAGCCTATACCATTCCAATGCTTTTCCCTTCAAAGATAAAGGGAAACCTTATTCTTAGCTTCATTCTGGGTAAACCTAAAAGCTTAAATAATCCACAAATTTCATCCACATAGATGAAGTGCATATTGGGATGTTCGGTTCCATCTCCTGCATAAGGCTTAGCTAGCAGTTGTTCTATCATACCCGAAGGAATTTCATAACCAATATTTTTAGTAGTTGCAGTAGGTTGAGGGACAACTAATTGTGCTTCCGGTCGAGATGAAGATACCCGAACAAACCCCTCAAAGGATGGTTATCCATAGTAGCAAGTGAAAATAAATTTTAGCACGTAGTATAAATTTTTCTTTACATATTTCCACTTACCAAGAGTGCTTCACTCCCCGGCAACAACGCCAAAAAAGAGTCTTGATGATCCACAAGTATAGGGGATCAACAGTAGTCCTTTAGATAAGTAAGAGTGTCGAACCCAACCAGGAGCAGAAGGAAATGACAAGTGGTTTTTAGCAAGGTATTTTCTACAAGCACTGAAATAGTCGGTAACAAGTAGGTTTTTTGACTATTTACTATGAGGAAACGGCCCCACAGTCCTTTATTCATCTCTCAAAGTTCCAAAATAAAGTTACAAAATATTTACAAAATAGCAAAAAACTCACCTAAATACAAAAGAAACTCACATATATACAAGGAACTACACAAGCCTATGGAAGGCTCTGAATCCAGCCAAGAAGCTTTGGCTTGATGCTATCCTTAACCCTATGCACTAACAAGGAGATATTAGGAAAATAAAAAAAGCCTCTTCAAGAGCTAAATGAGGGCCTAGTATGCCTGAACGTTTTCCCATTGCGTGTGATCCAAATGCACCAAGCAGCAGTTAGGAAAAACTCAAAGAAGAAAGGATGGCCAAAGTTAGTCTTGGCATGGAGCAAGCGGTCACCAATGTCTCCCTGATGTGACCAATCAATTTGTAGACAGTTCCAAACTCTGATACTGAAATTACATTTGAAGAAGAGGTAAATCCTATCCTCATGGCTCCTGGCTAGGCACATGACACAAAGATTATCCTCCTCAGTGCTCCTCTAGTGATGCCGAACCAACATATCCTTTGTGTTTAGTCTATCAAAGAACAACAGCCAAGAAAAACATTTGATCTTCATTGTGCATTTACTCTTCCAAAGACATGCATGGAGGGATGACCGACAAGTGTGTATGCATGAGTGTGTAATAACTCTTTGCAGTGTACTCTCCCTTGTCCATCCAAGTCCAAACATCATTTTCCATGGGATCATGTTGCAGGTCAGAAATCCACATCTGAAGACAATCTAGTTGGGCAGCAGCAATTTGGGAAATGGGCAGATTAAACAAAGAAGAGACCTTAGTAGTTGAAAAGAACTCTGCCACAGATAGCTTATCATCAATAGCATAAGAGAACAACTGAGGCAATGTATCACGAAGAGGACGTGCATAATTACCCACATACCATCCATCAGGCAAAAACAACACAGAATTACTAGAGTTAACAGAAACTGTGGCTACTGCTCTATAATTGTCAGCCAGCCTGAACACATCTTTCCACCAGAAAGAACCACATAGAACTGCAGCTTGTGGAACCACACCGTGATAATAAGAATCCCAAATCAGAGACACCTAAGGAATATCAGCTTTGTTGAAGAATTTATGGAGGTGCTTTATCAAAAGAGCCTGATTATGCAGGTGGAGGTTAATCACTCCAAGACCACCATTTTGCTTAGGTCTGCATACCATGTCCCATACAGCAAGGGATTGCCTAGGTGTATCAGAGTTACCTCGCCAAAGGCATTGCCTCTCAATCCTTTCTAGCTGCTTGATAATACCCAAAGGTATATCGAGGGACCCCAAAAAATGGGCATGGAAGATAGCACAGAAGTTAAGAGCTGAAGTCTGGAGCCCTGGTTTAACATAGCAGAACTAGCAGTTAGACGCCTTTCCAATTGATCAACCAGAGGCATAAGGTCTTGAATCCCGGGCTTAGTTGTCCCCATTGGCAGACCAAGGTGTGTGAATGGAAGAGTGTCAATGGTGCACCCAAACATTGAAGCCAGCCTGGCTGCCTCATCATCACTAACATTGAGAGGGACCATCATTGATTTATGGAAATTAACCTTCAAACCAGTTGAGGCATAGAAGACATGCAACATATCCTTGACGGCAAGCAGTTGGGACTCATCAGCAGGCAGCAACAATATTGTATCATCAGCATATTGGATGATAGGAAAGATCCGATCACTAGAAGGTATTGGGAGAGAAATGAACCCATCAAGTAGCATTTTATTAACCATAGATTGTAGTAAGTCAGCTGCAAGAACAAAAAGAAGAGGAGAAAATGGATCTCCCTGCCTCACTCCCCTCTTGCATTGGAATTGCTTCCCAGGCACCCCATTAAGCAAGAAAGATGATGAGCCAGAAGACAAAATCTCCCTGACCCACCCAATCCATTGATGATTAAAACCCTTGGCTTTCATAATCTGCAAGATGGCATCATGCTCAATAGTATCAAAGGCTTTGGCAAAAACCAAGCGTTAGGATGAGGATAGGCCTTCGAGACTGTTTGCACTTATGCATATACTCAAAAGCCCAAGCTAAGCAGTCATGTATAGATCTAGAACACAAAAACCAATGCTGTTTTTTTATGAATGCACTTAAGAATAACCTTTTGCAGCCGATTTGCCAATAATTTAGTGAGGAACTTTAAACAAGTGTTCGTCAAAGATATTGGCCTGAAATCATTAGGAACTTTTGGGTTTAACATCTTCGGGATCAGAGTAATGAAGGAGGCATTAATTCCTTGCAAATTCAGATTACCCTGGGCAAACTCCTCAATCAACTACAAGAAATCCTTCTCAATAATGCTCCAGCACTTCTTCACAAAGAGTCCATTAAAACCATCCGGACCAGGGGCCCGGTCAGTAGAAAAATCCTTAAGAATAGCAACAATTTCATCTTGGGTAAAGGATTGTGTCAAATGATCCAGACCATCCACTTTATCAAGCAACTCTTTAAGGTTAAAGCCCATTTGAACTCCCTGGGACTGGCCGATTCTATTTTTGAAAGAGGCCCAAAGCATTCCCGCCATCTGGTCATGATCAGTGACCACAATATCATCCTTAGATCGAAGGCTAGCTATAGAATTCTTCCTCGAAGGTAACAAGTAGTTTGATAGCAAGATAATTTGTAACGGACAAGTAACAGTAATGGGATATAAAGTGCAGCAAGGTAGCCCAATCCTTTTGTGGGAAAGGATAGGCCAAAACGGTCTCTTCTAATAAGCTAAGTGTTCTTGTGGGCACACAGGAATTTCATCTAGCTACTTCCATCATGTTGGTTTGATCTGCGTTCGCTACTTTGATGATTTGATATGTGGGTGGACCGGTACTTGGGTGATGTTCTTACTTGAACAAGCCTCCCACTTATGATTAACCCCCTCGCAAGAATCCGCAACAACGACAAAAGTATTAAGATAAAATCTAACCATAGCATTAAACATTTGGATCCAAATTGGTCCCTTACGAAGTAGCGCATAAACTAGGGTTTAAGCTTGTGTCACTCTAGCAACCCATCATCTAATAAATACTCTACAATGTGTTCCCTTAGGCCCAAAGATGGTGAAGTGACATGTAGTCCACGTCCACATGACACCACTAAGGGAATCACAACATACATATCATCAAAATATCGAACACATATCAAGTTCACATGATTACTTGCAACATGACTTCTCCTGTGACCTCAAGAACAAAAGTAACTACTCACAAATGATAATAATGCTCAAGATCAGAGGGGTATTAAATAGCATAATGGATCTGAACATATAATGTTCCACCAAATAAACCACATAGCAATCAACTACAAGATGTAATCAACAATACTAGTCACCCACAAGTACCAATCTGAGATTCCGGTACAAAGATTGAATACAAGAGACGAACTAGGGTTTCAGAGGATATGGTGTTGTTGAAGATGTTGATGGAGATTGGCCTCCCAAAGACGAGAGGGTTGTTGGTGACAATTATGGCTTTGGTTTCCCCCTCCAGGAGGGAAGTTCCTCCCAGCGAAATCGGTCCGTCGGAGGGAAAAAGTTCTCCTGTCCAAGTTCCGCCTCGAGACGGCGGTGCTCCGTCCTAAAAGTCCTCTCCTTATTTTTTCTAGGTCAAAATGACTTATATACCAGGAGATGGGCACCTAAGGTGGGCCGGGCTGACCACAACCTACCAGGCCACGCCTGGGAGGCCTGGCATGCCCTGGTGTCTTGTGGTCCCAGGTGCCCCCTCCTGTAGTTATTTGCTATAGTATTTTTCATATATTACAAAATAATTCTCCGTAAATTTTTAGCACATTTGGAGTTGTGCAGAATAGGTAACTCTGACGTAGCTTTTTCAGGTCCAGAATTCCAGCTGTCGGCATTCTCCCTCTTTGTGTAAACCTTGCATATTACGAGAGAAAATGCATTCATAAAGCATTATTATACAGAAAAATGTAAATAACAGTAAGAAAACATGATGCAAAATGGACGTATCAGGGACGGGATGGAGGATGATGAGGAAGAGGAAGCCGTTGAGTTTCAAAAGGCTGAGACCATGGCATGTGTCCAACGGGGAGCATTTTCTCTCCTCTCTCATCAGAGGTTCAAGAAATTCTCTCGTGAAGTGAATGCCGTTCAGCCTAGCGTTGAAGCTCAACGTCCTCTTAAGAGGTCCCAAACACACCGATCACATTCGATGCTAGTGATCACCAAGACCGTACATCAGGCATCTGAGTGCTCCCCATGTTGTTAGTGTCACGCCCAATGTGCGACCCTATCCTAAAGGAACTCGAAGGTCCCACGAAGGATAGAAGCGCATATTGGAGACGCTTTTGCAAGGTGGATATCATTACATCGTACCATTACATAATAGCTGGGGATACATACAAAGGCATACAAATGCCACATGAATACATCAAACATCATACATGAGAACAACATCCGACTACGGATGAAACACAAACAGAAACTCAAACGACGTCCAACCTGCTAGCCCAAGCTGCCGACCAGGAACCTAACCCAAGATCGACGAAGAAGAACTCCAAAACAAGTAAACATTGCTCTCACGTCAGATCATCGTATTACCTGCTCCTGCAACTATTGTTGTAGTAATCTGTGAGCCATGAGGACTCAGCAATCCCATTACCATGGGTATCAAGACTAGCAAAGCTTAATGGGTATGGAAAGGATAAGTGGTGAGGTTGCAGCAAGCGGCTAAGCATTGTATGGTGGCTAACTTACGTATACCAGAGTAAGATGAGAAACTACGCGAATGATCGCAAACTAGTAATGATCAAGAAGTGATCCTGAAATACTTACGTTCAAACATAACCCAACTATATTCTCTTCTTGAACGCACCAGAAAAGAGAAAGTCATGGTTACGCACGTGGTTGGTGTATTTTCATTGAGTTTGGTTCAAGTCCTCTACAACCGGATATTAACAAATTCCCATCTGCCACATAACCGCGGGCATGGCTCTCGAAAGTTTAAACCCTGCAGGGGTGCCCCAACTTAGCCCATGACAAGCTCACGATGCACGGAGACAATCCTCCATCGCGGGACCCTCCATCCAGACTCGGAATCCTGGTGCACAAGACATTTCGATAATGGTAAAACAAGTCCAGCAAGACCTCCCGACGTGCCGACACCCTGATAGTAGCCGCGTGTATCTCATCTCAGGCCACGACGGATGAGCTACACGTACAGATGCCAAAATACCCCAAGTTGTCAAGGGGCGGCCCCACACAGTGCTCTAGTTTGGGACCAAGACCATCAGCACTGGCCCCCTGTATGTAGAAAAGAATCCTCGGGTTCACGACGCCCTATGCCAATTAATTATTTAGTTCAATATTATTATGGCAAATGATAAAACCAATGTTGGGCCTTGCTAGAAGAGTTTTATTCAAAGAGAACTATCAAGAGGGGCCATAACCCCTCACCGTGTTAGAGACGCAAAATCAAGGAACATAACACCGGTATGACGGAAACTAGGGCGGCAAGAGTGGAACAAAACACCAGGCAAACAGCCGAGCCTTCCACCCTTTAGCAAGTATATATCTACATTAATTAAACAATAGATATTGTGATATCCCATGATATCCATGTCCCAACATGGAAGAACCTGCAACTGCACTAGCAACACTATAAGAGGGGCCAAGCAAAGCGGTAACATAGCCAAACAACGGTTTGCTAGGATGGTGGAAAAGGTTAGAGGCTATCATGACAATTTGAGAGGCTTGATAAACAAGTGGTAGGTAGCGCGACATAGCGATAGCATCGAGACAACTACCATAGCAAAGATAGTAGTGAGATCTAGGGTGACGGTCATCTTGCCTGAAATCCCACTAGGGAGAAGAACGAGTCCATGAAGAAGACGATCCCATGTAGTCGAACGGATCCTCACAATCGCAACGAAACAGGAACTATCGAGAAGGAGCACAACCGTAAAGAAGCAAACAACATGGTAAACACGCAACACATGAACATGGCATGATGCTCATCCAAGTATGATGCATGACAAGTCTACATGATGCTACTCATGGCAAGAGAGGATTCATACAAGAACATCACATCAAAGCAAGTTTAAATGAGGCGGGAATCAACATATAACAATTCCGGGAACTCCCCATATGCAAATTTCGAAATTGGTACTTATCTGAACAAAATGTTACGTTAAAGTTGTTAAACATCAAGTTAAAGTGCACTATGATGATCTACGCGTCTTTCTAGTCAAGTTACATATAAAGTTCATTTAATTCGGAGCTACGGACTAGAAGATATGAGCAAAACAAGTTAACATGGCATTGATGCAAAATGCATTCAAACATCAAGCACACATGCTCAAACCAAGGATGCAACAAGGCAAGATGAAACTACATGCAAAACCAAGCAAGTTTCATGTAGAGCATGCTCAAAACGGAGCAACGGTTCAACACATACACTCAATACAAGTTTCAAACACAATCTGCCTGAAACAACAACTAAGCACTTTGCAATAAAGGAAACAACATGCTATAGGAAACATATGGACACAAACTTGATATTCACTCAAAGTACAGATTACATGCTTCAAATAACAAGATTCCTGTTCAGAGGCATCAGGATTAATCCAACATGATGAAAGCAAAAGGCAACTTTATAACACAGATTATGACTTACTGAAAAACAGGGCATACATGTGAGCAGAAATAACATGTTGACATGTTGGGGGCATGAAACCAACAGGCTACAGTGCAATATCATGGAAAAAAAGCATGACATTAAGTACAGGTTAAACATGATAAAACATGATTACTAAGCATCTCCATATAACCTCTAGATCAATGGCAATCATCAAGGCAATTAAGCAAGCCATAACAGATTCTCAGACTTCGTGAAAAACAGAGCAAGGCTGAAAACAGATTCATGATGCATACTTTGAGACAACAAAAGTATATGCTACCGTCACATTACATGGCATCAAAGGCCATGGAAACCATGTATAGGTAGAGCACTACAAAACATGAACACTGTGCTACTGCTAGATACCAGTGGAACATGCTCAAAACATCATGGCAATAATGCAAATGATAACAGATTCACAGACTTGGTGGAATTTAGTGAAACATGGCAGAAACAACGACAAGTAGGCATGTTTGCAAGCTCGTGAAACTAAACTCAGAGCATATCATGGCATGTGAATATAACCAACAGCAAGAGTACATGTTTATGCAGCTACTCATGACAAGAATATGGTCATAGAATACCTAGATCGCTATCTATTCACATGGCAAGAATGGACTTACTGTTAACAGACTAACAACAACATTATTTAGCAAATTTAGAGCATGGTAACAACAAGCTACCGCAGGCCATAAATGCAAACAAGGGAATGGATGGATAGAGCATGACAAGACCTACAAAACATCCTTACTGAGCATCTCCAGATTATGCATGGATTCACTTGTAGCATCAAGTTAACATGGCCACATAATGTAGCAGATTCGGACTTAGCAGAACTCATCAAGTCAAAGAAATCAGCAACAACAAGTACCCTACTTCGCATGCTTGTGCTAGTCACCACAGGGCACATAAAAAATACATGGATTGCACCACTGAAAAGATGGCATGAATATTCATCTAAAACATGTTGACATGATGCTCAAAAGATAAACACACAAAATGCTATGGAAAAGACAATTAGACAAGTTACAACAATCTTCAGCAGGTTATAACATTTAGCACCTTTGCAACGATGATTAGGGCATCACGATGGACAACAACATGAATGCAAACTACACCATCATCTAGAGCATTAAGAGACGAACATTTTGAGATATCATACACGCAAAACAGAGCAATATGCATGAAGTTATGAGCATCACAACAAGCACACCTAATATGCAAACTCAGGGAATTAGTGGAAAAATTCGACCTTGAGGTGAACTGGGCGGACAAAGTCCAGAGTGGGCCGGATGTATCCGATGGCTGGGGCCCCCCGGTTAGTGGCTCGGTGGCGGCTGCGGTCGGCGAGGTCACCAGAGAAGGCCGGGGCAGGGCGGATCTAGTCACCTCTGACCCGCTCCGGCGGCGGTGGTGGCAGTCCTCGTGTGCGGTACGACGGGGCCAGGCGTGGAGGCAGCGGCGTGTGGTGGCGGTGCGGTGGAGTCAAGGCGGCGGTGGCGCGCACCGGCGTAGGGAGGCGCGAGCGGCTGGGGGCGGCGCGGCGACGCGTGTGGTGGCGGCATGGCGGAGCAGGCGAGGCGGCAGCGCAGAAGCCGAGGCGGAGTCCGACGAGGTCGAGGCGGCGGTCGGCGGCCGGGCGGATGGGTGGATCCGGGCCCGCCGCGGCCCGGGATGGTCCGGAGATGGGCTTCGCGAGCCCGGTGGCTCGGAGGTGGGAGGAAGTGGCTGGCACGGATTTCGATGCAAAAGAAGTAGGGTCACAGTGATTTTTTCCATCAGATTTGGACGGGGGAGGCTGTTTTCTAGATAGAGGGAGCTAGGAGAGGTCTATTGAGATGCGGTTTTCTCCCACATGATCGTGATCCAACTGCGAAGAGCATGGAGGGGGTTCAGATGGGCTAGTGGGCTATTGTGGAGGGGTGCTGGGCTCCAAAGAGAAAGGGGTCCGGTGGTTAACGCGGTCAACCGTTGGGGCATCAAACAACCTCCAGATGGAACGAAATTTGACAGGCGGTCTACCGGTGATGTACCAAGGCCACTCGACAAATCTTGGCCCATTCCGAGAATGTTTTTCTCCTGCTCATGAAACGAGATCTGAGAGGTGTCGGATTCCGAAATGGACAACGAAGAAAGACCGGATGCAAGTTTTGAAAACAAGAGGATGCAATGCACAATATGACATGCAAAGTGCAACATGCAAGCGAATGACATGGCAATGATGGCGAATAACCGGAAGACACCTGGCGCATTGGTCTCGGCGTGTTACAGTTAGCCCTGACAATAAGGAATCTGAAGGTCACTAAAATGCTCCTGGATGGCGGATCAAGCCTCAACCTCATCTCCACTTACATACTCAAGAAGCTCAAACTCTCCGACGGGGACCTTCAAGAAATAGGGACATTTCAGAGAGTCAACCCCAGGAAGACTAAGCCGAAGGGAGAAATCACTTTGCCTGTGAAATTTGGTACCTCCGTCAACTTCAGGACTGAAAAGGTTATCTTCGATGTTGGGGACATCCCTGTGTCCTACAATGGTATCTTGGGGAGCCCGGCACTCACAAAATTCTTGGAGGCATCTCGTTACGCCTACAGTATGCTGAAAATTCCAGTACCCAAAGGGATAATCACTATCAGGACTGACATGAAGGATGCGGCGATGTGTTTGGAAAAGACGTATACGGATTTGGTCGCTACTACCACCTGTATTATTGAAACACTTGCTGTATCTAAAGCTTCCAGGAACGATTGCAACCAGAGCGCTCCAGAGGGTGGAGACAATGCTTCCAGAAACCATAACTCCCAAAGGAGATCGGACTCTTGGCAAGCGCATAGATCTGTGTGTTTCCAGGAAGGACAACCGTCCATTGATGCATAAGTGAATGAAGTTGGCAACTAGAGCTCCCACCAAAAGGTCACGACCAAGGCATATGGGTCTGGTGCCTTCAACATAGGCACCACCCTCTCTAAGAAATAGGAAAGTGCGCTCATTGCCTTCTTGCGGGAAAATGTCGACGTGTTTGCTTGGAAACCATTTGATATTCCCATGTTCCCAGGAAGGTAATCGAGCACCACCTAGTTGTGTCCCCTGATGCCAGACCAGTCAAACAAAAAGTGGGGAAGCAAGCACCAGATTGCCAGCAATTAATGGTAAACAAGGTTGAGAAACTGAAGAAGGCCGGTTTCATCAAAGAGTTGTTGCACCCTACGTGGATAGCCAATCTCGTGGTTGTTCCTAAGGCTAAAGGAAAATTGAGGCAATGCATGCAGATTTGAACAAAGCTTACCCCAAGGACAAGCTCCCATTCCCAAGGATCGACAAAGTCATGGATTCCATTGTGGGGTGCGGCCTACTATCATTTCTCAATGCTTACTCCAGATACCATCAAATCTTGATGGCGCAAGAAGACGAGGAGAAGACCGCGTTCGTTACCCTGTCCAGAGTGTATTGCTATACACGAATGCCATTCTGGTTAAAGAATGGTGGATTGACCTTTCAGAGGGCTGTTGTGATAGCCTAGCTTATTATGGATGATAGACTACTCATATCAATAAGGAATTCCTTCTTTTCCGGGAGCCCATTCAGACAGAACTCAAAGTTAAGCATGCTCAGCTTGGAGTAGTTTTAGGATGGGTGACCGACCGGAAAGTTGCTCCCGGGTGCGCACGAGTGAGGACAAAGTGCGCAGAAAAGACTAGCATTGATTTGTGGGGCCAGTCTAGATCTCGCCAGGAGTAACGACCACCGGCGGGTGTGTCCGGGGCATTACAGCTGTGCAGATTGGGTTTGGGCCGCGATTACATCGCAATGTTGAAGCATACATGGATGATATTATGGTCAAGACTCAGTGGTAGTCCACTCTCATTCATGACCTGGAGGAGACTTTTGCAAACCTGTGGAAGATGAAGATGAAGCTTAATCCGAGGAAGTGCATTTTTGGCGTCCCATCAGGGAAGTAACTTGAGTTCTTCATAACTCATAGCGGGATCGAAGACAATCCAGACAAGATTGAAGCCATCACATAGATTCAGGTGCCCAAGCCCGTATGGAATGTCCAAAAGCTAAATGGATGCCTGGACGCACTCGGAAGGTTCATCTCGAAGCTTACCGAGAGGGATATGTCCTTCAAAGTTTTAAAGAAGGCAGGAACCTTGGAATGGACGTCTGAGGCAGAGTCTGCCCTCCAGGAGCTCAAGAAGTACCTTTCTTTTCCTCGATACCGGTGGCCCCAAGACCTAAGGAGAAGCTTTTCTTTTATATAGCCGTCACCAACCAGGTAGTGAGGTTTGCCCTAGTAGTGGAGCAAGACGATGAAGGAACATCAACTGAAGAATCTAATTCTGACATACCGGAGCCCTCTACATCAGCTACACCATTGCAATGCCAACCCACCAATAAGATGCCCATACAACACCCAGTGTACTTTGCCAGCTCATTGCTTCAAGGTGCTGCCACAAGGTACCCTGACATTCAGAAAATAATTCTGGGTGTCGTGGTTGCAAACCATGGCGTGTGTTGCCCGGACTGTACACATGCACAAGGGCAAGGTTACAACGACAAGACAAGACCAAGATGGAGAGACAGCTCTTTGAGAAATCAAAGGGCGGGCCGACCAAGAAGACCAAGACAAGCCAAAGGAACAAGATTCCACCAAGTAAAAGCCTCTCTTGCCGAGCAGGCGAGCCCGGACGGTTCGAGGCCTCACCAAGGACAAGTCCCAAGATTCCCCCGACAGGCTTGCCGGGGCCGCCAAGGGCAGGTTACCCCGCGAAGACTCCATCGCTCCACCGCACAGCGATGCAAGTCACTTATCAGTGCGGTGTCAAGCCTCCATATGATTAAGTGGCTGACATATGGCACGTGGCGGCCATTTGGAAAGGAGATTTGCCCTATTTGACACCCGTCCAGTGGCGTATCATGCAGACAGATAATAAGGTAGTTGAGAGGTGCAGCAAGCTTGCTGGGTTGCCTCCTCAGCGTGACACCTAGAAGTGCATTTACTGGACTTTGTCCTAAGTAACAGAGTTAGGTATGATAGCACTGTTGGCTATCTTATCAGTAGATAATGATTGATTTTCTACTATGGTAACCCCTTAGCCTAGAAAAGGAGGGCCATGGCAACCTAAGAGAGGATTCGGACCATTGTACACCCTTACGGACACAACTGCTCTCCCCAAGGCAACCTTTCCAGGCTTGAGCACTACACATCCACCATGGTCCTCCCATTGATCCACCAAAGCAGTAGTAGGGTTTTACACTTCCCAGCGGCCTGAACCTGGGTAAAAATCACCAGTGTCACCCCTGTCGTGCTACTTCATGGTCTCCGCTCTTTGCGGAATGTGCCCTTCCCCCTTGCCGAACCACAAGGGGCTGATGGCGCCATAGGTGATCGTGTTCCACCACGACATCTTTGGCGCGCCAGGTAGGGGGAAGTGCTTGCGCGAACCCAGGTCGTAAATAGCGCATCAATCTTCATCATCATCTTCTTCATCGATAGCTTCATCATCCATGGTGCCCAAGAAAAAGTCTGACGCAACAATTCACCCTTCCACATCAAAGGCCCCCTCGCATGCAGCCACTGATGCCATGGGAGCTGCGGTGGCGTCGGGGGACGTGGACGCCGTGGGGAACATGACCTGCGCAGGTGGCACCGTCACCATTCCCCCTGGGACGAAGTAGGATTAGAGGACGCCAGAGGAGGGCAGCATCAGCAGCACCATGGAGGCCATGTTCCATAAGACACGGGTGGGGAGAATATTCAGTCTCGCCTCTCCACCTTGCTGGAGGACGCGGCCATAGCGGTGGCGACCGCTTTGGCGCGAATCGCAACCCCCTATCTGCCCCTCCTACGGTCGCAACTATGGGGCATGCGCCTTCCCTAGGACAAGGTAATCAAGGCGAAGCGCTGAATTGGGTCGTCAACCCCCAGGCACATCCTCCTCGACGTCACGCTGCCATGCCGGCTGTAGCGATCCGACCTCAGATGGTCAAATCTCTGTGCATAAGTGTCATCCCTGGATCAGTAATGCTGACACACATAGTACTTCGAAGGATTTATAACAGAGTAGCAATCACACACTTATTACGTCGATGGTCTCAAGAGAGAACTTAATACAATAATATGGCTTAAGGCCATCTAAATAAGATAACAACGGCAGGCTTGGAAGATAAAGCGAGTTCATCAACTCCAACGGCATAGCTGAGTGCACGACAAACGACCTAGCGCACCTTACTCTTCGTTTGAAAAGTCTGCAACATGATATGTTGCAGCCCGAAACGGGTCAGCACATGGAATATGCTGGCAAGATACCACAATAGAGCAATGAACAAGTAAATGCTATCACTACATGCATATATGGCTGGTGGAGGCTCTATGGTTATAACGTTTTTGTGAAAACACAATTTTTCCCTACAACAAAGGAATATATTTTGTTTAACTATCATGGTAGTTGATAAACATTGAGAATGGTAACCCCATCTCAATCCCAATTAAACAGTAATTAACAACCCAACAAATTAATTTAGAGTGATGAGATCAAAAGGATAATCCAAGAACCAGATACTCAAGATGTCCATAACCGGGGACACGGCTAACCATGATTAGTTTGTACACTCTACAGAGGTTTGCGCACTTTTCCCCACAAGACTCGATCTCCTCCGTTGGATTTCTCGCACTACATGGTGTTTGAGAAACGGATGACCGAGACACAGTCTTTCAGAAGCATTAACTCTTTACTCTGGGTTGACAGTTACACCTACTTTCCCCTACATCTGCTAGCCCACCACTGAAAGAGGTCATGCAACATACTCAACTATGCTAGAGCCCATAATGGCTTGTGGCTGCAAACGGAAGTTTCTAGCATGAAATAATCTTATGATCCTTTGAGCCTGGGTGGCGAACCAAAGGACAACACTGGTATATCCCCAAGTGCCCGCGACGAATCCACCCAGATGTGTATTTAAGTAGCCACCTTAAGTTAACCATTAATTAACAATCTCACATCTATCATGGATCACTCAAACCAAACCATGTCAACGAGCATAGCATGGCAACCTAAGCATAACGTAGAAGTAACTCCCAAGGTTTGATAATAAAAGGGTAATAGGTTCTACCTCGTCATCGACTTCCCAACACAAGTTAAAAGACGCTACTCATGCAATGTTTGAGGATTGTAGCTAATGCATAAAAACTAGGTAATAAAGGGGTATGATCAATGTGTTACTTGCCTTGGTGACGATCTGCAAACCCTAGAGACTCGTAGTAGCACGCTTCGCACTTCGGAAATTCTATCACAAACAAACAATAGCATACATAAGCACTCAAGCATATATGCAAGGGTAAAACTCAGATGAGAAAGTCAAACATGAAAGTCCAACTGAAGAACTACAATTTGCAAAAAGAATTGATCAAATCGGAGCTACAGAACTGAAACTACGATCAAAAGAACCTCGAAATCAAATCTTCTTGAAACCAAATTTTAAATTGTCAAAACCATGTTCAAGTTGTTTAACCAGAAAGAGAGGTTCGGGACAAAGATTTTGGCATTGGTTTCACTGGATTTGGACGAACGGTTAAAAAGTTACGAGGGTTGGAAGATGAGGGGCTAATCTGCAATAAAATAATCACGGATAGGTCCTTGACCGAAAATAAAATAAAAAGAAAAAACTACGGCACGAACGTTCGCTAACAGAGGCAAACCGACGAATTCGTTCATTAAAACGAACTAAGAATGATCGTTCGTAAAATAATCTAAACCGAGAAAACCGAACGATCTAAAAAAACCGATCTAGATTTTAAAAAAACCGAACGGTTTATACCTAAAACCGAAAAACACCGGCGGCGATGAAGTCAAAGGCGGCGGCGGGATCCGGCGGGCGGCGGCGGCTTTGGCGCGGGTCAGCGGGGCGGCGGGCGGTGGCGTGGGCTATGGCGGCGCGGGGCGGCGGCTTGGGACAAGGAGGAGAGGGCAGCGGGGCGGCGGTATTTAAGGGGAGGGGCGCGCGGTGGCTTGGGGCAGGGGAGCGCGGCGCGGCTCGGAGATGGACTCCGACCGGTGTCCGATGCGGGCACGGCGGCAGAGGCGGTGCCACAGCGGGCTGGCTGGGCCTTCGGCCCAGTGCGGTCCAGGAAACTTTAAAAAAATTGCGCCAAAAGGAAAATCCTAAATAAATATAAAAAAATCTAAAAAATGCCAAAAACAATTTTCACCATGTAAATAAAATATTTAGAACAAAGTGAACATTTTTCTGGCCTAAAAATGCAATTTTTGAAAAATGCATATATTTCTAATTCAAATAAAATAGCAATAAAACCAAATAAAACTATTTATTTGATTTTAATATTTTTCCTCCAATATTTCTTTTTACTTTGGATACGTAATTTTATCTCCTCTCTTTTATTTTTAATATTGGAAATATTTTGGAGAGAAAAATAAGTAAAACCAAAATGATCCTCTTTTCAAATTTGAGAAAAATTCAAATATGAAAATAAACAAAATCCCCAACTCTCTCCATGGGTCCTTGAGTTGCTTAGAATTTCTAGGATCAAAACCAAAATGCAAATAAAATATGATATGCATATCATGACCTATGTACAACATTCCAAATTGAAAATTTGGGATGTTACAAATCTACCCCCTTAAGATGAATCTCGCCCTCGAGATTCGGGTTGGCTAGAAAATAGGTGTGGGTGGTCTTTCCGTAGGTCTTCCTCTCATTCCCAGGTGGCTTCTTCCTCGGTATGGTGGCTCCACTGAACTTTGCAAAACTTCATAACCATGCTGCGTGTCACTCAGCTAGCAAACTCGAGAATCTTGACTGGTTTCTCCTCGTAAGTCAAATCACTATCCAACTGTATTGCTTCCATGGGCACTGTATCTCTCAGGGGAATATCGGCCATCTTAGCATGACACTTCTTCAACTGGGGAACGTGAAACACATCATGAACTTCTGATAGTCCTTCGGGTAACTCCAACTTGTAGGGCACTTCTCCCATACGTTCCAAAACTTGGTATGGTCCTACAAATCTCGGGGCTAACTTTCCTTTAACACCAAATCGTTTAACTCCTCTTAGAGGTGACACACGAAGATATGCTCTGTCTCCGATTTCATAGACCACCTCCTTGCGTTTTGAGTCTGCATAACTCTTCTACCTGGACTGAGCTACCTTCAGTCTATCACGAATCAACTTAACCTTCTCTCTGGACTCTTTAATCAAATCTGGTCCAAACAACTGATGGTCTCCAACTTCATCTCACATCAACGGTGTCCTTCACCTCCTTCCATACAAAGCTTCGAAAGGTGCCATCTTCAAACTGGTCTGGTAGCTGTTGTTGTATGAGAACTCCCCGTAAGGAAAATTATCATCCCATCTAGATCCATAATCTACCGCACAAGCTCTCAAAATGTCCTCCAGAATCTGATTAACTCTCTCGGTCTGCCCATCTGTCTGCGGGTGAAAGGCCGTACTAAACTCTATCCTGATCCCCAACGTCTGGTGCAACTGATGCCAAAACTTTGAAGTGAACTGTGTCCCTCTATCTGATACGATGGTCCTCGGAACTCCATGCAGACATACGATCCTGGTCATATATATCTTGGCCAACTTTGCACTTTTATAGGTGGTTTTTACTGGGATAAAGTGAGCTACTTTGGTCAATTGATCCACTACTACCCAGATAGAATCATATCCCGATTGGGTCCTGGGTAATCCGGTGATGAAATCCATGCCAAGCTTATCCCACTTCCATTCGGGTATCGGCATATGCTGCAGTAATCCTGCTGGCTTCTGATGTTCTGCCTTCACTCTCTGACATACATCACATCTAGCTACATACTCGGCAATATCCTTCTTCATTCCTGTCCACCAGAAACGCTCCTTCAAATCCAAATACATCTTGGTGTTTCCGGGGTGTATCAAGTATGGCGAGTCATGAGCTTACTGAAGTATCAACTTCCTGATCTCTGCATTATTGGGTACATAAACACGGTCCTCAAACCACAAATTGTCGTGCTCATCCTCACGAGAACCTTTGGCTTTTCCTTTGCTCATTTTCTCCTTTATCTCAACAATTTCCTTATCATCCTTCTGAGCTTCTCGAATCTTTCCCAATAATGTTGATTGAACCTCCAATGATGCAACAAAACCTCTAGGGACTATCTCCAAACGAAGCTCCCTGAGATCTTCGATTAACTCCTTGGGTAATCCTCCACTCACAAGGGTATTGCCATAACTCTTCCGGCTTAAAGCATCTGCTATGACATTGGCCTTTCCTGGGTGATAATGCAACTTCATATCACAATCCTTTATAAGCTCCAACCATCTCCTTTGCCTGAGATTCAACTCCTTCTGCGTGAAAATGTACTTCAAACTCTTGTGATCAGTGTACACAACACAACGGTTCCCAATAAGTGTCTCCAGGTCTTGAGTGCATGCACTATGGCTGCTAATTCCAAATCATGTGTGGCATAATTCAACTCATGCGGTCGAAGCTGACGTGAGGCGTACGAAACCACTCTTCCGTCTTGCATAAGTACACCTCCAAGTCCTAAGCAAGAAGCGTCGCAATACACTTGGAAATCCTTACGTATATCCGGCAGAATTAGCACTGGGGCTATAACCAATCGTTTCTTCAGCTCCTGAAAACTTACCTCACATTCATCTATCCATTTGAACTCGGTGTCTTTCTTCAACAAATCCGTCATGGGCTTCGCAATCTTAGAAAAGTTCTCAATGAACCTCCGATAATATCCCGCGATTCCAAGAAAACTTCGAATCTCTCCAACTGAGGTGGGTGCTAGCCAATCAGTGACTGACTTAACCTTGGTAGAGTCTACCGCTATACCTTCTCCTGATATAACATGTCCAAGAAATCCAACTTCCTTCAACCAAAACTCGCATTTGTTGAACTTGGCATATAGTTGATGTTCCCTGAGCTTCTCAAGAACTAAACGTAAATGCTCCTTGTGTTCCTCTTCATTCTTCGAGTAGACCAAAATATCATCAATGAACACCACAACAACAAACTTATCCAAGAACTCCATGAACACCTTATTCATCATACTCATGAAATAGGCAGGGGCGTTTGTCAATCCAAATGACATAACCGTATACTCATATAGCCCGTACCTTGTGGTCAAGGCTGTCTTAGGTATATCCTGTTCTTGGATCTTCAGCTGGTGGTAAAACGAGGCTTCAGCTGAGCTCCTGAATTGTACTTCCCTTGTCCATACTTCCTTTTGCGGCTCAAAATCTGCTGCTGCTTCCCTTCAATCATAAGAGCCTTGTCTACCAACTCCTGGTAGTTGTTAAATGTTGCCACCATTAACTGCATACTCATCTCATCATTCAGCCCTTCCATAAACTTCTCCTTCTTCGCGGCATCTGTGGCCACATCATCTGGGGGATAGCGAGCTAACTTACTGAATTCATCTACGTACTGCCCCACAGTGGGGTTTCCCTGGCGTAAGTTGCGAAACTCATGCTTCTTCATGCTCATAGCTCCAGTTGAGACATGTGAAGTGCGGAGTGCTTACTGAAACTGCTCCCAAGTGACATTGGCTATGGGGAAGTGGCTGTGTAATTCTCCCACCATGAGGCTGTGGGTCCATCCAATTGATGTGCGGCAAAATGCACCTTCTCAGCATCTGTGCAACCTGCGGTGGTCAACTCCCTTCCAATCCTGCATAGCCAGTCATCAGCAACTATCGACTAGGAGCTACTGGAAAACACCGGTGGTTGCAACCTCAGAAAACGGGCTAAGTTTTCAACTGGTGATGGTGGCGGTGGGTTGTTGTTGTTGTTGCTGCCTTGGTTCTAGACTAGTAGCTGCATCAAGGCATTCTGTTGTTGGATCAACTGAGTGAGCTCCGGTGGGAAGACAAATCTGGGGTCACGTCTTAGAGGCATCTGATGGGTTTAGAGGGGAGAGATTAGAACAGAGTGGGGTCTAGTGCGAAGGCACTACCCATATGCACATGAGACAAACACAAACATATCACACCACTTAATTCAACAAGGGCATACAAATGATCTAACTACCGTTACATAAGTGCTCGGACTACTACTATATACATGGGGGAATACTACTAATAATATGGTGGTCATCTAGAAATTTTGATCGGTGGAAGACTCCATGATATCCGCTTCAGCTTCGTCTTCATAGTCATCATCACTACTGTCGGGGTCGGAGTCAGTGTCATTGATGATGATGTACTCTTCAGAATGAATGTCCTCGAGATGGTCGTCATCTCCTCCTGGCACGGGGTCTCCCATGAATACTCCTAGCTTCCTCGTCAGGTCGTCATTCTTCTCCACTAGTATTGCGATTTCCTCCTCGTATCCGTCGCGTGTAGACTTGAGTTCCTCTTCAAGCTCCATGTTCCTAGTCATCAACTTCTTTAGGTCCATCATGCTTGCGCACATCTGGTTCTCCTGGCGACGAATGTGCCGGTTTAACTCCTGGATGAACGCTGCAATGGACCTCTCCCTCTTGGTGCTGATCATCTCTCATTGCACATCTAGGCGCCCATGTATATGGTAGATGGTGTCCTTAAGATCCTTTTGATAAACTTTGCCGATGCGTCCCATGGCGATGTGGGCTGCCGTGCTCTTTCCTAGACTCCAGGTTTGTGCATCAAAGGAAAACTCTATGGGTTCAGTAACTGGCGTGAATGTCCTTCCTAGAACTTGAACTCGAATCATCCAACGCTCCTCTTCTAGTAAAGTGGCGGTGTAGGTCCCGGTGAAGCTTGGTATTCTGATGTTCAGGTACCTAGTGACTTCCTTCAAGTGTCTTCCAAAAGGTGTGTCTTCATCCGGTTGTGCAAACTTTTTCCTTGGGTCCGCCATTCTATAGAGTGGAAAAAGGGAGAGGAGTCAGAAACGAGTAGAGAGGAGTGACCTATGGCTTATCTTAGTGGTCGTGTCCTACAATCAACATGTGCTCTGATACCATCTTGTAGCGATCCGACCTCAGATAGTCAAATCTCTGTGCATAAGTGTCATCCATGGATCGGTAATGCTGACACACACAATACTTCGAAGGATTTATAATAGAGTAGCAATCACACACTTATTACATCGATATAGTCTCAAGAGAGAACTTAATACAATAATATGGCTTAAGGCCATCTCAATAAGATAACAACGGAAGACTTGGAAGATAAAGCGAGTCCATCAACTCCAACGACATAGCTGAGTGCATGACAAACAACCTAGCACACCTTACTCTTCGTCTGAAAAGTCTGTAACATGATATGTTGCAGCCCGAAATGGGCCAGCACATGGAATATGCTGGTAAGATAACACAATAAAGCAATTAACAAGTAAATGCTATCACTACATGCATATATGGCTGGTGGAGGCTCTATGGTTATAATGTTTTTGTGAAAAGGCAATTTTTCCCTACAACAAAGGAATATATTTTGTTTAACTATCATGGTAGTTGATAAACATTGAGAATGGTAACCCCATCTCAATCCCAATTAAACAGTAATTAACAACCCAACAAATTAATTTAGAGTGATGAGATCAAAAGGATAATCCAAGAACCAGATACTCAAGATGTCCATAACCGGGGACACGGCTAACCATGATTAGTTTGTACACTCTGCGGAGGTTTGCGCACTTTTCCCACAAGACTCGATCTCCTCCGTTGGATTTCTCGCACTACATGGTGTTTGAGAAACGGATGACCGAGACACAGTCTTTCAGAAGCATTAACTCTTTACTCTGGGTGGACAGTTACACCTACTTTCCCCTACATCTGCTAGCCCACCACTAAAAGAGGTCATGCAACATACTCAACTATGCTAGATCCCATAATAGCTTGTGGCTGCACACGGAAGTTTCTAGCATGAAATAGTGTTATGATCCCTTTGAGCCTGGGTGGTGAACCAAACGACAACACTGGTATACCCCAGGTGCCCGCAACCAATCCACCCAAATGTTTATTTAAGTAACCACCTTAAGTTTACCATTAATTAACAATCTCACATCTGTCATGGATCACGCAAACCGAACCACGTCTACGAGCATAGCATGGCAACCTAAGCATTACATAGAAGTAACTCCCAAGGTTTGATAATAAAAGGGAAATAGGTTCTACCTCATCATCTACTTCCCAAACCCACATGTTAAAAGATCCTACTCATGCAATGTTTGAGGATTGTAGCTAATGCATAAAAACTGGGTAATAAAGGGGTATGATCAATGCGTTACTTGCCTTGGTGACGATCTGCAAACCCTAGAGACTCGTAGTAGCATGCTTCGCACTTCGGAAATTCTATCGCAAACAAACAATAGCATACATAAGCACTCAAGCATAGATGCAAGGGTAAAACCTAGATGAGAAAGTTAAACCTGAAATTCCAACTGAAGAACTACAATTTGCAAAAGCAATCGATCAAATCGGAGGTGCAGAACTGAAACTACGATCAAAAGAACCTCGAAATCAAATCTACATGAAACCAAATTTTAAATTGTCAAAACCATGTTCAAGTTGATTAACCGGAAAGAGGGGTTCGAGACGAAGATTTTGGCGTTGGTTTCATTGGATTTGGACGAACGGTTAAAAAGTTACGAGGGTTTGAAGATAAAGAGCTAATCTGCGATATAAATAATCACGGATAGGTCCCTGGCCGAAAATAAAATAAAAAGAAAAAACTACATCGCGAATGTTCGCTAACAGAGGCAAAGGAACGAATTCGTTCATTAAAATGAACTAATGAACGTATGTTCGTAAAATAATCTAAACCGAGAAAACCGAACCGATCTAAAAAACCGATCTAGAGTTTAAAAAAACCGAACGGTTTATACCTAAAATCGAAAAAAACCGGCGGCGACAAAGTCAACGGTAGCGGTGGGATTCCGGCGGGCGGCGACGGCTCCGATGCGGGTCAGCGGGGCGCCGGGCGGCGGCGTGGGCGACGGCGGCGCGGCGCGGGGCGGTGGCGACACCGGGTGGCAGAGCGGCTTGGGATGAGGAGGAGAGGGCGGCGGGGCATTGGTATTTAAGGGGAGGGGGCGCGATGGCTTGGGGCAGGGGGTGCGCGGCGTGGCTCGGAGTCGGACTCCGGCCGGTGTCTGACGCAGGCACGGTGGCGGAGGTGGTGGCGCGGCGGGCCGGCTGGGCCTTCGGCCCAGGGCGGGCCGGGAAACTTTTTTTTTAAATAAATTCTGCCGAAAGGAGAAATCCTAAATAATAATAAAAAATTGTAAAAAATGCCAAAAACAATTTTTGCCGTCTAAATAAAATATTTATAACAAAGTGAACATTTTTCTAGCCTAAAATGCAATTTTTGAAAAATGCATATTTTTCCAATTCAAATAAAATAGCAATAAAACCAAATAAAACTGTTTATTTGATTTTAATATTTTTCCTCCAATATTTCTTTTTATTTTGGAGAAGTCATTTTATCTCCTCTCTTTTATTTTTCATATTGGAAATATTTTGGAGAGAAAAATAAGTAAAACCAAAATGATCCTCTTTTCAAATTTGAGAAAAATTCAAATATGAAAATAAACGAAATCCCCAACTCTCTCCGTGGGTCCTTGAGTTTCTTAGAATTTCTAGGATCAAAACCAAAGTGCAAATAAAATAAAATATGCATATGAGGACCTATGTATAACATTCCAAATTGAAAATTTGGTATGTTACACCGGCTGGGTCGCGGCGACAAGAACACGAGCTCGCCACTACCAGTACTGTCAGAAGTCGGGCGACGTCGTGATTTGCATCGTCGTCCATGCCAACCACTGCTTCAGAAGACATGGCGCAAGCCCAGCTCCTCCTGATATTCCTGCCAGCGGCCGATCAAATGGATGAGTGGAGAGACACCATTCAAAGTTTGATTGGTTTCGTTGAAGCGGGAGGATCATAGCGGGCAGGCCCGCCACGGCACCCACAAGTAGCCATAACGGCGCGAGCTGCTGGCCGTGATAAAGGGGCCACTCTGACAATGCAGTCCCCTCCATGGGAGCCAACACCGAGGCTGGCGCCAGAGCCACGCAACCAAGAGCCCAACGAGGTGTTGATGGCTTCATCTGATCCTCGGGCTCGGCGAGATCAGCGGCAGGTCCTGGAAGACAGACGGAGGGAAGACGCGCGCGTCACCATAGAACGGAGACGCGAGACCCGCTGCCAGTTTGACAGGGGCGATGGGCCCGATGTTGATGAACCCGTGCGCAGTGGAGGCGGATACCTGCCTTTTGAGGTGGGGTGCCGTGCCTTCACTTGCGAGTTGTGGCAAGTCCGTTGGCCATCTGTCCGTGTGTTCAAACAAGAGATACAAGAAAAGTATGATGGAAGACTGAACCCGGCGGAGTTCTTGAGCATCTACACCACCACCGTTCAAACCGCTAGACTAAGAGATGAAAAGGTATTCGCCAACTACTTTCCTTTGGCACTCAAGCCGAACGTGAGGTCATGGCTGATGCACTTGCCAAAGAATTCCATCTCGACCTGGGATGACCTGTGCAATGAGTTTGTTGGTGTCTTCATGGTCGGCCATCAAGAACCAAGGCGGCCTAGCGATTTGCAGCTCTTCCACAAAAGGAAGGAGAGAGTTTGCGGAAGTACATGCAGAGATTTAGCCAGATGCACAGGAACATGCTAGATATCCACCCGACAGCTATGATTGCCGTTCTAGTCCAACATGCGCAACCGCAGGATATGTTCCAAGATGAACATCTAGTTGCCCAAGACTGTGAATGAGCTTTACATGTTGGCAGAGAAGTGTGCCCGTACAGAGGAGGGGAGGCGACTCCCCGGAGAAGAAGATGGCATTGAAGTTGACTCTGAAGATGACGATGATGCTGCCAACCAGAAGAAGAAGAAGAACAAGAAACGCAACAAGAAGCACAAGGAGAAGGCAGTGCTAGCCGTCGAAGGTTCTGGCACTACTAGTACCAGCAAGAAGGCCAAGATCGAAGCCCCTGGCAAGGAAGTTGCCATGTGCACTGACTGTTAGGAAGCTACGGGGACCGAGAAGGCTGCGAAGGCTAACAGACCGTACTGCAAGATACATCGGACCAAGGGCCATGATCTCCAAGAGTGTCATCAAGTTGAGTAACTCATCAAGAAGCAGAAAGCTGAGTACGAGAAGCGTGACAAGGAGAGAGAACAAGATGGCATTGGCGGGAAGGGCCGAGGTGGCAGAGGAGGCCACCCAAGCAAGGTCCCTCAGCATCAAGGGAAACCTGCTAGAGGCCATGAGAAGAAGGAAGGTGATGACGAAAGCGATGAAGGGGATGAAGAGGAAACCAGTGAGCAAGAGTTCCAGAAAGCCACTAACGCCCTGTGCATTGACGAAGGCGCATCCTTGAACTCCTCTCACCGCTAGCTTAAACAGTGGCCACGTAAAGTCAATGTTGTGGAGCTAGCGGCAGATTCCCGGAAACCACTCAAGTGGTCTCACACGCCCATCATCTTTGATGAAGAGGATCACCCTGACCGCACCACCACAGTAGGGTGCTTGCCATTGTTGGTTTCGCCAACAATTCGCAACCTCAAGGTCACGAAGATGTTGGTTGACGGCAGGGAAGGATTGAATCTAATTTCCCCCAAGGTAATCAGCAAGCCGCAGATATAAGATGAAGAGATCAAGGTTACTGGCATGTTTCAAGGGATCAAACTCGGCAGGAGTCGTCCTAACGGGAAGATCACGCTGTCGGTGACATTTGGAGGAGAATTGAACTATGGGACCAAGACGATGGTGTTCGACGTGGTCGAGCTTCCTTTGCCATACAATGGGATACTTGGTCGACCCGACCCGGCAAAGTTCACGGTGGCATCCCAGTATGACCACAACACCCTGAAGATGCCAGGACCAATAGGCGTCATGTCTATCCCGTCAGACAAGAAGGACGCAATTATATGCGTGGATAAGATGTACCGGGATACGGTCGCTTCCGAGGCCACAGTCCCCAACAAGGAAAACAAGCAAGGGAGAAAATCTAGCAAGGATACCGGCAAGGAATCTGGGAAGCGCGCCTCTCCGGAGTGCGCTGCACCTGTCGATGACTCGCCGGAGATCAAAGGTTGCTGCACCTACTATGAAGAAGGTCCCGGCAGGGCTGGTTGGTGCTGATGGTACGTTCACTATTAGCTCCACCCTTGACGACAAATATGAAAGTGCGCTCGTTGCCTTCCTGCGGGTGAATCTCGATGTGTTTGCTTGGCAACCATCTAACATCCCCGACATTCCCCGGGAGGTATTCAAGCACCACCTTGCTGTCTGCCCTCATGCTCGTCCCGTCAAGCAGAAAGTCAGAAAACAAGCTTTGGAACGGTAGCAGTTCATTGCCAAAGAGATCAAGAAACTTGAAGCAGCTAGTTTGGTCAGAGGAGTATTGCATCCATGTCAGGACCCCGATCCTAAGTCACACCAATCTAGCATGTAACACATCATATCGCTTTGCGGCCTCACGCACGGTATCCCCATGGGTGCCACCTTACCTGTCCCAAGACCGTTTGCGCCTTTTGGCTCACGTATATGATAGTGTCGCTAGCATCCATACACTACTGCAGGATGGTCCCAACGCGACACTATGATTAGAGTCCCTTCGACGAAAATGTGTGCGATGCCATAATCGCAAACTAGGGTGTAAAAAACCATCAAAAAGGTGCAAAATGTTTGCGATGACGGATGCATCAAACACTGTTCAGATTTTAGTTGCGTGTGCGATACAGGGCATACGGTTCAATTCAATTAACTGTTTGGGATGAGGAGGAACAAAAGAAACGGGCAGCCAAATGAAGGCGTGTGCGATATATAGCATACGGTTCACTAGGATGAACTGTGTGTGATTAGGCAACACACTGGAAACGGTTCAACTGAATAAGGTGTGTGTGATAAGTGGCAAGTAGGTCCGTAATAAAAAATGTGTGCGAAGACCAAACACAGACGATTGCTGCTAATAAGCCGTGTGATTTGCTCCGTGTATAGTAGAATAACATATATATATAACTGAAATAAACATCCAATTACATAAGTGACTATACAGATCATTCGCACACACCTCAATAAACAATTGCGTGCATTCTAAAGTAGGGGGAACGATCGTCTAGTCATCTACTTCTTGTGACGCTCCCGCCACTGCCATGTGGCTTGATCCCTTATCTGGGTCAGGAAGAAGATAGTTACTCATGTCAATGATCCACCTGTACATCTCATAGCTGGTGTACGCGTCCATGGCCGCATACTTGACATGTTGTTCATCCAGTCTCTTATTCCACACACCGTGTCAGGTGTTCCTGTCCTTATTGCTCTCATTCTTCATCTCCATGTAGTAGGGGTCGATGATGGCCGAGGCGAGGTCAACCAGGGAGTTCAATTTTTTTTGTCCCCGCCCTAGACCTTGTAGTGGCTTTGGATGTTGACAAGATTTGTGCATTTCAAGCACGAAACCTTGAGCGCTTTTAGATCGTTGGTGATGTCCACCATAGCAAAACTGTAGTCGGAGCTGTTGATAAACCTGGAGAAATGCTCACAAGGCATTGTGGCCAGGTGGTAGTGGTAGACGAGGACGTCATGTCGCACGCACAACTAGGCGACATCAACCTTCTGATCATGCCCGACACGACCCATGGTGTACTCGAGGTCGAAGCCGACCACTTGGTACTTGTCCTCGGCAAGGAACTGCTCCATAGTTTGGATGGAGCTCTCCATAGAGACCGGATCGTTTCTGTACACCACCGAGAGAGCCTTCCCCCTCACGTGGGTGTCCACGACGTGTTGCGTGGTGAACTGCCCGCCATTGTCGTCGTCGACCACTGGGAGTGCCATTGGAGCCACAGGGAGCGCCATTGGAACTGCTGGATTTCCTCTCTGTGTCGTTTGAGACGAGAGATGAAGGTAAATGGCTGCAGGAATAAAAGAGGGCCGGGAGGCATGGATTCTCGGCGTGTCCGCATGGCAGTTTTTGTAGCGGGTAACTGCATCGTCACGCCGCACCCGGCGCAACTGCATGCACATGAACATGCGTGATCGTGCGCCGGCCCCAAACACTGGCAGCACACATGGAGGGATGAGGGAAGAGCACCCGGAGGGACGTGAGAGCAGAGAGCACGCGGCGGGACGCGAGCAGAGCGCGCCGTAGCCGCCTTAACCGCAAGCAACCACACACATATAGCAGTTGAACACGCAGGAAATGGTCGCCTACAAGCCGGCCGACAATTGCGTCGCTGCATAGAAAGCGGCCGTGTGCTACCACCTCCGTCTAGTCTATTGTCCCCTTTATATTCTGTGCCATACTTTGCCCTCAAATTTAACTAACAAAATGTTAATGCATGTTATAAAAATTATATAATTGGAAACTATGTTCAAATACGAATCCAACTATATAATCTTTGGTGATGTGCATTCGAATTTTATTAGTTAAATCATACTTATAAACCAGGACAGGGGTATAGTAGGTAATTAAAATGCAAATGTTTTTTTATTAATCGTACGTGTACATGGCCTTTCGTCCTCCTCTTGCACGTCTTGTCACCTTGCTGCCGCAGACGGCTTACAGCGCAAGCTTGCACAGCACGCGGGGGCATTCTTTTGGCCAAACAGTAGCGCCAATGAATCATCAGTGAGCCCGTTCCCACACAACCTCATAGGTTCCCGCGCAAGCTTCCCGCCCGACTCAGCGAAATCCCCCAAAATCTCAATGCTTACCGGTCTGCTATAAAAACCCTCACGGTCGGCGAGTCCAGCATCGCATTTTCCACTCCCTTCCTGTAGCTTATCTCGTCTGCTTCTCCCACAATCGCCAATGGCACCAGTCCATCGTCGTCGCTCAGCCACTCTGCCTTCATCAGAGGACAGCTCCAGTTGGGAGGCTACACCACGGCGGCGGCACAGTCCCCGGTGTAGTGTAGTGCGCGTGGCGTCCCTGTTGGGTGTGTGCGGAACACCCACCACACGCTCCGCCGCCGGTGCCCGTCGGTAGCTGTTGCAGGCCGCCGTCGCCGCCACACCACTATCGAAAGCTAGGGCCATCGGCCGCTCCTCTGTCGCGGCCCGAAGGCGGGAGGTGGCCGTTGGGGCCACCACCCCACTGTCGGCCACCGTGGCCATCACCCGCTCCGCCAACGCGGCCCGAAGGCGGGAGGTGGTGGTCGTGGCCGCCACCACGTCATCGGCCGCCGTGGCCGCCAGCCCACCGTCAACCGCCAGGGTCATCACCCACTCCGCCACCATCACCCGAAGGTTGTAGGCGGAGGTGGATGCCCACACGTGCGTCAGCGACCTTGTGCGCTACACCAAGTTCCTACGGGAGGAGGAGCGCCTCGTCGAGCACGCAAAGAGCCTTACCGCCGCCGTGGCCGTGACACACGCCGCCTCATAGGCGAGGAATCAAGAGATCTACAAGGAGAACCACCGCTTTGAGAGGGGTCATCTGGAGCGGCAGAGGGCGTTCGAGGTGAGCGTCGTGGAAGTTGCAACAGCGGTAGGCACCATATTGATGTTGCCCAGCTCGTCGGTAGGCTCCTCCTCCTCTGCCTCTTACTGAGCGTGCTCGGCAGAGGAGAGGCAGCCGGAAGAACTCCATAGTAGTAGTATTTAGGGGCTATTTTGTTCAGTTCATCTAACTATAGATGTGGTGGAACTGTACAACGTACTTAAAATTAGCTAGTATATATAGTTGAACTAGCTATTTCAGTACGTGGTTGGCAACAATTGGGGAAAAGTTTGGTCGGTTCAGCTGTTGATTTGAACTGCTTGTATAAATTAAGATCGAATGCTTAATCTATGAATGAAATCTATGCTTAATTACTGAATATTAGTTGCAAATATTAGATACTGCTAGTGATTTTTAGCTTCATATTTTGACAAATCGCAGTGTTACAAGGTTGACAAATGGCAATGTTACTATATCAACAAATGACAACCTTTCTAGTTTGGCAAATGGTAACATACCCAATATGACAGATGCAAAACGCACCCAACTGTTTGTAAGTGGTTGCACATGGGTCATCCAAAAGAATCGTTTGCGTTGAAGAGATGCACAAATCCTGCTCTCACTTTGCATCATTTCGTCCCGGGGTCGACGGGCGGGGGGCGGGAGGATGGCAGCTGGCGATGCTAAGAGGTAGCGTTCAACGGCGGTGTCCCATGCTGCTGACGGGGACGCGCGCACGGAGAGGAAGGCAGGCGGCCATGGAAGTCAAAGGGCTCTCTTCCCAGTGATTCTGCGCAGCGTACAACTCGAACGCTTCCCGGTGAGCCTGCGCATTGGAGGACATCTTGCACTCCTCTCGGTCAGCCTGCGCACCGGACTACGCTCACACGCCTCCTGTTCAGTCAAGGTCAAGCAGCTGTCCGCACGGCACCTCCTACAGCCATTAAAACCAAGACATCTGGCGTCACATGAATGGTTAACAGAACGCACACGGTTTGTATTATACAAACGTTTGAGATATTAAAGTGGCAGCTATTTTTTCAAAATGCCTTTGTTGGCTGTCATTATTCAAGTGCGCCTTCTCGCAAAATGGACACGAAAAATACCACATCATATCGGGTGCCATTCCATGATAGCATGCCAAGTTTCATGAATTTCAGACGAGTTTTGGAGTTACTAGAATTTAAAAACCAGGCATCTCAATGTTTTGTCGACAATCAACAGTGCCCTGGTGTTTGACATTCATTCCCATTTCTTGCATGGGACCTAAGCATGCACCCAAGGACACAAATTTGATTTTTCAACCAATTTATATGCACTGGAGCATGTGCGTGTAGTTCAAATTTTAATTATTCACATAAATGCATTGAAAACTCAGTTAATGCATTAAAATGTCCAAATGAACCCCGGAAAATCACAAAAATTGACAAAACACTTCTGTTGTT
Organism: Triticum urartu; assembly: GCF_056163025.1. Taxonomy (NCBI): domain Eukaryota; kingdom Viridiplantae; phylum Streptophyta; class Magnoliopsida; order Poales; family Poaceae; genus Triticum; species Triticum urartu. The sequence goes on along the minus strand of NC_141878.1, from coordinate 289,507,427 downwards.
CTATGTTGACACGAGAAATTTTTTGGAAGCAATAAGAGGCAATGGATACCGTTTCGTCCCCAAAGGTGGGCCGTTCCCTACCCAAACCATCATGCTTGTTGTGAGAAGCTCTGGTTTGTGAGAAGCATATACCCATACCTGCCCCAAATGGGGCAAAAAATTTACCACGACATGTTGATGCCGCTCCATGATAGCATGCCAAGTTTCATGAATTTTAGACGAGTTTTGGATTTACTAGAATTTAAAAACCAGGCAGCTCAATGTTTTCCCGGCAATCAACGGTGCCCTAGTGTTTGGAATTCATTCCCATTTCTTGCATCGGACCTAAGCATGCACCCAAGGAGACATATTTGATTTTTCAACCAATTTATATGCACTGGAGCATGTGCATGTAGTTCAAATTTGAATTATGCACATAAATGCATTGAAAACTCAGTTAATGCATAAAAATGTCCAAACGAACCCCGAAAAATCACAAAAAATGACACAACACTCCTGTTGTTCTATGTTGACACAAGAAAATTTTTGGAAGCAATAAGAGGCAATGGATATCGTTTCGTTCCCAAAGGTGGGACATTCCCTACTCAAACCATCATGCTTGTTGTGAGAAGCTCTGGTTTGTGAGAAGCATATACCCAAACCTACCCTATATGGGACAAAAATTTTACCACGGCATGTTGATGCCGCTCCATGATAGCATGCCAAGTTTCATGAATTTTAGACAAGTTTTGGATTTACTAAAATTTAAAAACCAGGTATCGCAATGTTTGCGGCAGAGTGACGGTGGCAGGGTGTTTGACATTCATTCCCATTTCTTGCATGGGACCTAAGCAGGCAACCAAGGGCACATATTTGAATTTTCAACTAATTTATATGCATTAGAGCATGTGCCTATAGTTCAAATTTGAATTATGCACATGAATGCACAGGAAACTCAGTTAATGTACAAAAATGTCCAAGCAAACCCCAAAAAATCCCAAAAATTGACACAACACTCCTGTTGTTCTATGTTGACACTAGGAAAAAGTTTGAAATCAAGTAGAGGCAACGGATATCGTTTCGTTCAGAAAGGTGAAACGTTCCGTACCGAAACCATCACACTTCTTGTGAGAGAAGCTCTGGTTTTATGAGAAGCTTATACCCAAACCTGCCCCAAATGGGACAAATTTTTTACCACGGCATGTTGATGCTGCTCCATGATAACATCACAAGTTTCATGAATTTCGGACGGGTTTTGGATTTACTAGAATTACAAGAGCAAGTACGTCGACATTTGCCAGAGAGCCACGATGCCGTGGTGTTCGAATTTCATCCCTATTTCTTGCATGGGAGATAAGTATAAACCCATGGACACATATATGATTTTACAAACCATGTTGGTGCACCGGAGCATGTGCATGTAGTTTAAGTTTGATTCATGCACCTGAAATGGCTAGAAAACCAATTTAATGTATGAAATATTCAAACGAACCCTGAATAATTCCAATTCTTTTAAGACACACATATAGTTGCATGTTCACTCCAGATAAAAGGTCTAGCAATTCAAACACCATCCATTTCCGTTGCGACCCCATTATGTAATTAAAATCAAGATGAAAAATCAAGTAGATCGCACACAGTTTATTATCACCAACCATTTGAGATGCAGCACAAAATATCCTGGAGCACCGTCGGTGTATAGTACGCCTATGGCTTACGCGAGAAGGTGCATTGGCTACAGTCCACAGCCGGCGTCTCAAGCACACTAGCTCGCTCCCCAAATATCATTTCACTATTCAATCATCGCTGGTGAAAGATGGGAACATGGACCCGCGTCGTGAGGGCAACTTTGGTGGCCCACTCCAGCGAGAGCGCGGCCACAACCGCCATGAACGTGCTACCAAGGTGCATGAGCGCGGCCGCAATCTGCGACCGGGCGGCCATGGCAGCCCAAACGGCCGCTATTGCTTCTCAGGTGGCGGCAAAAACATCTGGCTTGGGGATAACAATTGGCGAGAGTGGCACAACAGCTGTCCGTTCCGCAGTGGCGGCCTTATCCCTGATGGAGGCCGCCCACGACCATGTCGAGGCCGCCCATGCCCAGCTCCTGGCGGTCACTGCACAAATCGAACGAAGCTTCTTCGACAACGGTCGGCAACCCACGGCCGAAGAGCTGGCAATCGCCAAGAGCATTCGAGCAGCCGTTTGTTCCTCCGCCGCATACCTTGCGACGATGGAGCCCGTCCAAGCCAGATCGCGTTCACCCACGCCTAGCTCGTGGCGGCCTTTTCCAAGGAAATGACAGACGCAGATGGCGAGATGCTTGCCGAGTATGGTGTGATGGATGGCATGGAGCCCCTTCCCCAAGAGACCGTCGGGCGCGAGCTGGACATGGAGGCGGCGTTGGAGATCGACGAGCACCAGCCGTAGTAGTACTCTTTGTTTTTTTATTTAAGAGCGCCGATCTTTAATTTTTTATAGTAATGTTTAGGTCAGCTAGCTCTCTTTAATTGCTGAACTTGCTCAATTAAGAAGTTGGTCTCCTTTGTGTACCCAAATTATGCAATGACGTGGATGACCACTGTAACCATGGAAATTTGAACCAAAAATTTTGAAGTTCAAACTCATCACACACGGTTAAGCTATCTGAATCATTTGTGATGTTCACATATCATACACAGTTCTGAATAAGGGACCGTGTCTGATGACACTTTGCACGCTAGTTTTTTCACTGAAGCGATTCCAAAGTTTTGGCTTCCGCGAAAATATCTACCTCCCCGCCCCCTTCCCTTACCAAAAGCCACATTTCCCCTATTTCCGCCTTCCTTTCCAAGTTGAAACCTTCACTCCTTCCTTGCAGTGCCGCCTGCTCGTCGCGACCCTCCTTCACGCTGCTCGGCCTCGTCTATCCACGCAGGTAATCCACAACTGACCCCCATCCTCCTCCTCGTTCCACATCCCACATGCCCCGACCACCGGCGCGAGTGTGACACCTTTAACCCAAATCACCATCCCCTACAGAAAATAAGCGCAGCCCGTCAGCCGTGGTGCACTCAGTATACCCAAGATCTCAAGGAGCATTTGGCAGCGGAGAAGCAAATCGCGGCCGCACGCACGAATGAGGTCGCGATGGCTGCCATTTGTGCCAACCCCCAGATCTTGGAGGTGCACCTTGCCATTTGCTAGCTATGCCAGTTAAGCATGCTCGATTTACACTTTGTGTGTGCTGCTCCTGCCTTTCCTTCACAAATTCTAGTGAATCGTGCTATGTAATTTTACCATGCAATCTGTTGCCCTAGTGTATATGTTCTATATGTTGTGCAGTGTGGTGCTCACTTATTAACTGTTTTGTTAATTAGTTGTCGTCTTCAGTTAACTGTTTGGTTCAATTATGCAAATGTGATGTTCAATTCTTCAGTCTGCAATTTTGTATTGTCTTCCGTGTGAGAAATAAATCGAATTTATCTTTACAAAATACATGAGAAACAAATACAATTGCTATATTTCCAAGTTGTCAAGCATGCTTGGTTTGGTTATACATTGTGCAATGTGATGCTAAGTTAACATTTGGTTCATTTGTGTTGTGGTGTTTAGTTAACTGTTTGGTTCAATTCTGCAATGCAATGTTCAATAGTTGTGGGTGCATTCTGTTATTGTATACAGTGTGAGGAATAAATTGAATATGGCTGTAGTAAATACTTAACCTGATGACTAACTACCTTATATGTGTTGCAGTGAAACAATGGGAAGCACTGAGGTTTATAATCGAGGTTAGGACGTGCATGGTCCGTTGTCTAATAGCACATTATTATGCAATGGCAGGAACCATTCTAATATTTTGGTTTTTAACAATTTGGTCTTGCACATGTAGGTCCTGCTGTCAGAGGTTTTGACCCACTGTTCGACCTTTTTTGCATATGGGGAAATGAGTTGTCCATGATATCAATCAAATCAAGAAACTCAGAAAGATTGTTAGGATAATGAAATTAGCGACAAAAAACAATAAGATCTTTGTTTGCAAAATGAAGAAGACATCAGTTCACTACAAGATGGTACTAACTATTATACCTTGCTTTTTTTATTCTTCTGCCCCATTTCCAATATAGAGAAGATATTTATGCACATCCTTGTTTTCAGGCCTTTCCAAAGCAGTTCACTGATGATTACCTCTCAACCCACCTCTATGGCCAGGAGGCGAGGAAGGTTTTCATACAACACCCATGGTTCAATATTGAAGTGTTCCTGAAGAGCACGAAGGACGGACAGTCAATCATCCACAGGCACTAGCCTAAAGTTGCAAAGACCTTCAACATGAATGAAGGCTCAATATTCGCCTTCTGCTTCAGCAGTTTTCCAGATGAGATGCATCTATATACCGTCTAGGATGCTAATTTTGAAAGGTTCTACATGTTGCATGTGAAACTTGGTGCTGGTGCAGTTGTGTAATGGGGTAGCTGAGTGCTGAAGCTATATCATGGTGTACTCTGATGTATTTCAATTATGAAATTATGCTTCCTTAATATGGAAATGAAATATATTATGTGCTTAATATGAATGCCAATTAGACTAATAAATGGATTATTAATAATAGGGCAATTAGCCTGCTAATTGGGTTTTGCTATTGCAAATGGTTGTTGAAAAAATACCGTGGGCGATGACGTCAGGCAACGCACATAATTCCTAGGAATAAACTGTGTTGGATCAATGAACAATCACACACGACTTTCTCTTGAAAACTGTTTGCATTAGGCCACCTTGCGCAAAAGTTTACGACATAAAACCTGTGTGTGATGGACAACCTTTGCCACACAGTTTCTTGTATGGACCGTGTGTGATACATTCAATAACGCAAATGATTTAACGGGAAAAATTGTGTGTGATGTACATGTGAACAGAAACGTTTTCCTTGGAGCGACTGTGTGGGATGTACATACGAACAGAAATGTTTAGCGACCGGAAACAATTTCGCCGTATAATTGTATTTTTAGCTCTACTGTAAGTATTTCCATATTTGAGGGCTCGCCGGTCGCACATGACCTCATTTTGTCAAGCGTGTGTGCCAGGATGGCATATCCCCAACGGTTTTTGGGTCGTGTGGGAAGGACCCCCCTATCGACCATACTCACTTGGCGACGGTTCTAAATGCCGTTGCGGAAAGGGGCTAAAAACCGTTTGTTTAGGACCGACGTGTACCAGTGATATGACAGAGAACCCAGGCTGACATGTCTAGTCGTAAACCTAAGGTGGCACTAACTTACAAGGACAAGCATACATGACCCAGCAACGAACGTGCCGGTCATCAACGTATGAACCCAAGTCGTAGCAAACTACAAGAACTTAGAGCAACTACGCGTGACATTTCCCCGAAGGGACAGACACAGGAACGAAGAAGGACACATGCTGGCCAGCATAAGTGTTCTGGAGCAGTAGGAAGCTATCATGGCTCAGTGGAAGCAATAAGAGACATTTCCCCATAAGAGAGCCTACCAAGAATAAACAACTAGGTTGTCGGATCCCACACATACCAAGCATTTCAATAACATACACAAGACAATCCACCATGTCTTCCAACATGGCCTCTCATCACCAACTTGACCAAAACGGGTCAAGACACTTAAGTCTCCTCATTAAGACATGATCATTCCAATTCATCACCCAGATGGATTAGACCCGACACAGCTCTAAGCATAGCAAGCGAGCATGGAAGAGTGGTCACAACAAAGCTCAAGCAACTCCTAACCATGCTAGGATGTTTTAGCTATTTGGTGATAATGACAGGTCATGCAAAGGAATGGGTTCAACTACCGAGAAAAGGTAACAGTTGAAACAGTATTATCGTAATGCAATGAAAGAGAGCAAGAGCAGAGAGTGGGATTGTATCGAAATGAACAAGGGGGGTTTTGCTTGCCTAGCACTTATGAAGATAGTATAGTTCTTCATCGGTGTCATCAATCTCATCGTCGGAACCACGTCTACTGAGAGGGGACAAATACTGGCAACAGAGAAGAAACACAATCAATGCAATGCAACAATATGATGCATGATCATAACATGGCAATATGTTGTGGTTTGAGCTAATGCAACTAGCACCACTTTAAATGAAGTTGGTTTGAATCCAAGATTCAAATTCTCAAAATCCATATGTGGATATGCAAATGCCATTTATTTGATTTGTCCTAAACAGAAGCAATAAGTTGTTCTAACATGCATGTAAATGCCATAAACAGATTCTCTGGATTTTCTGATAATTTTTCATATATAATTTATTTTGTTTGGAGTTATGGTTAATTTACTATGATTTTTAGAAGTTTAGGACATTTTTTGAAATTCATAAATCATTTCTGATTACTAATTCTCCAGAAATCATTTATGACGTCAGCACTGTGTCATCCCTGCGTCAGCAGGTCAACTGAGCCGTCCAGGTCAAACCTGACCAGTGGGGCCCACTGGTTAGTGACTCAGTTAATTAACTAAGTTAATTAGTGCTAAACTAGCCCTAACTAAAATGTCAGCGGGTCTGGGCCCACATGTTTGTGGCTCATCTAATTAACTAAGTTAATTAACACTAGTTAAACCTAACACTAATTAAACAGGGGCTTGGGCCCACACGTCAGTCAGCCAGGGGAGATCAAACCCCTGGTTAGCGGGGTCAAACCCGCCGGACTTGGCCCACGGCTCATCGCCGGCGAGGCCAGAGATGTCGGAGGGGCTCGGGTTTTGCTTTACGGCGACCAAATGGTGCAGTCAGTTTTGCCGATGGCGGCAAGCTCAAAGGCGGCGGCCGGAGTTCGGGTCTCGGTGGTTTCGGTGACGCGGGGCACGGGAGGAGCAGCTGGAGGGGGTTTTGGGCTTGTAGCATTGCACTGAGCACATCTATGTGCTTGGCTGCAGCTCTAGGTGGCGGTGGCCACAGCGGTGACATGGCTGGCGGAGCCAAGTTCTTGGCTGCGACGGCAACGACGTTAGCGAGAGGATAAGGCCAGGGAAGAGGGGGGGCGTCGATGCAGCAGCTCACAACGGTTGCGATGGAGGCCTCGGCGAGCTTGGGGAGGGGCTGGTGACGATGGGAGGTCGCCAGCGATCTCGGCGGCCGAGAGGTTGAAGACAACGCAGAGACGGCATTGCAGCGCGTCCTGGCTCGCTTGGCTCGGTGAAGATGATGAGGACGACTTTACAGAGCTCATGGACATGCCGAGGGGATGAGGGGGAGGCGGTGGCTGCGGCTATGGCGAACAACAGTGATGGGCTCCGCTCGGGAAGAGAGCAGAGAGGGGAGGGGAGAGAGCTGCGAGGAGGGGGGAGGTGCAGAGCGTCGAGGGGAGTGCGTGGCGCCCTCGGGTGCTTCCAATGGCGAGCAGGCAAGAAGGAGGTGGCCGGCGCGTGCTCGCGCACGTCAGGCACACGCCCTCCTACCTACTGGCAGGAGGTTGAAGACGGTGGCGGCTGCGGTGGGTTGGGCCAGCGGTAGCTGGGCCAGGTGGGCTGGCAGGTGAGCACCAGGTAAAACTCTCCCTCCCTCTTATTTGTTTCTATTTTCTAATTTCTGACATTTGTTTCTAATTTGAAAAAAATACTAAATCTATTTGTTTTCTTCTGAGAATTTTTGTAGGGACTAGTTGGCTAGTCCAAAGCCCCTCACAATTTCTCAGAATTATTGGACACATATTAAATATATAGCAAATATAAGTCCAATGCAAATAGTTATGGTGTTAACTCCAAATGCCCAAAATAATATCTACGAGCTCGTAAAAATATTGGTTTGAATTTTACCTCTGGACAATATTTTCAAAGAGAAACATGAACATTTTCTTGGACCTATTTGAAGCAATTTTTATCTTGGTCATTTTCAGAAATGATTTCTGAGGCTTTCACATGTTCCCATTTCAAATTCATTGAAATTTAAATATGATGCAGACATGACTAGCTAGTCTAGGTCAAACCAGAACTAGGGATGTGACAACTCACCCCCCACTAAACAAGAATCTCGTCCCGAGATTTAAGACGTGAGGTAAGAAGTCAAAGAGAACACCAGCTAACACAATTTTCACGATCCAGGTTGCACGTCATAAGAACGTTGATTCGATCATCATATGTATCTCCACATCTTGTTCTGAGAACTCCATCTAACATGACAACGAGAAGAAAGGAAAACTCTAGAAGAATCGATCTTCTCAAAGATCGAGCAACTGACGATCAACTCACGGAATGGGACATGGAACACCGCTTGAGCTGAGGCGTCCGAACACACATAAAGAGGGATGGGAGGACACATGATGGAGGTTCAATTGGTAAGCAACAATTCCACACTTAAAGCAGATGGTGAACGGGGTCAACGCAGTGAGGAGTTGATTGCCCTTCATACCAAACGGGTTACCTTGGAGAAGGTGACTCATAGAACATTCCCTTAAGTGGCAAAAAGAATTACTTTTGACATCTAGATCATTGAAACTCTTTATACCAGCCTAAGGAAAATCCCAATCGATCGTTAGGAGGAGTTCAAGGGAACATCATATTCGAGCTAGAATGAATGATGTCGACTGCCTTGTTGAGGACAACGCAATGGATGATTTATGCTTATCATCAAGGAAGGATAGGGCCAAGGTAAGCTCACTGTTGAAGATGGTCCCGGACAACAATTGCCGAGAAGGTCAGCCCATGGTATGATCGTACAGTTACGGGTGCAAGCTGGGAACAAAACGCAAATGTTGGGAATGATTCTAGTAGCTGGGGAAAAACTCAATAGCCAAGAGTGATTCCGCTGCTTGAATGGATATAATATAATCGAAGAAACTGAGAGCAAATCCCAATTAATGCCAACGATAAAATCTAGTGCTTGCGCGTGCTCTCAAGAACTTGAGCATTTCCATATTCATCCAGTTTTTACCAACATCCGTGTCAAGGATCCTGGCAACACAACATACTACCATGATGAGTAGTCATGGACGATGCAGATGCAAAGGAAGATAACACCTTCTCAGATTTCACCTTAGCAAGGCCAAGGAAACAAAATCTTGGTGATCGACTGTCGGTGTCAAAACCGGCAGATATCGGGTAGGGGGTCCCGAACTGTGCATCTAGGCGGATGGTAACAGGAGACAAGGGACACGATGTTTTTACCCAGGTTCGGGCACTCTCGATGGAGGTAAAACCCTACTCCTGCTTGATTAATATTGATGATATGGGTAGTACAAGAGTAGATCTTCCATGAGATCAAGGAGGCTAAACCCTAGAAGATAGCCTATGGTATGATTGTTGTCCCTACAGACTAAAACCCACCGGTTTATATAGACACCAGAGAGGGCTAGGGTTACACAGAGTTGGTTACAATGGTAGGAGATCTACATATCCGTATCGTCAAGCTTGCCTTCCACGCCAAGGAAAGTCCCTTCCGGACATGGGACGAAGTCTTCAATCTTGTATCTTCATAGTCCAGGAGTCCGGCAGAAGGTATAGTCCGGCTATCCGGACACCCCCTAATCCAGGACTCCCTCAGTAGCCCCCGAACCAGGCTTCAATGACGACGAGTCCGGCGTGCAGATTGTCTTCGGCATTGCAAGGCGGGTTCTCCTCCAAATTCCGTGTACCCGTCGAATAATGTCCGGTTTCTTGTAAATGTAGCGCTCCTTGGCTTCTACGCCCAATAATGGCCGTCTTCCACGTGTCAAACGAATACGAAAAGTCAGGGTGTTTTTACATTTACACCCCTAGCCACGTGAATGAGCCGCCTATTTAAGGGGATGAGGATTTAGATCCAAACCACACCTTCTCCCCTCCGTGAGTATTCATCAGAGCGTATCCGATAGAGGTCCATTCTATCATGACCGGCCACCGCAGCTCCTCCTCTCGCCCTTCCAGCCCTCAGCCTGGAGACTGGGAGAGATGCTCCATCCCGCACAGCGGCTAGTGACGCTCCAGACCAAGGGATTTCTCCCCTCGGCCTATATGGTCCCGGTTCGAGCCGGACTTGCCACCTATAATGGCGGAGAGCAAGCGGAGAGCTCCCCCAATCCCTCCAAAGGAGAGCGGGTATGCCTTGTCCCCTACTTAATAAGAGGGCTCGGATTTCCAATTCATCCGTTTCTCCGGGGGCTCCTGGAGTTCTATGGCCTCCAGCTGCACAACCTCACGCCCTCCTCCATATTGCATATCGCGGGCTTCGTAGCCCTTTGCGAGCTGTTTTTGGGCTACGAGGCTCATTTCGTGCTGTGGAAAAGGCTATTCTGCCTTGTGCCTCGTGCTCAGAAGGGGTGAATATATCAAGTGGGCGGAGCCGAAGTGTGGCGCATCACTGGGACCGGATATCTATCCGGAACCCCAAAGAAGGCGTCCGAGGACTGGCCTTCGGAATGGTTTTATATAGAGGACGTCCCGCTGCCGGATCCTGTCCGGATCGGCCTCCCTGAGTTCGACAGTGCTCCCCTAAAGAAGCGCCTAAGCTGGCATCCACGGAGCCCTCAGAGGGAAAGTGACAAGGACGTTCTTTACCTGATGGGCCGAATAAGGTTGTTAGCTCATTCCGGACTGACCATGATACGGGTCATGGCCGCATGCATCATGCGAGGGGTGCAGCCGCTTCAGTATAGAGGCCACCATATGTGGGACTTCAACGGAGAGGACGATGCCACCCGCCACGGCCGTAAGGGGCCGGATTCGGCTGCCGCTCTAATAAAGATCTTGTCCGCTTTGTACAAGGGAGAAGAGGAGGAATTTCTCCGCGTGAACCCACAGGGTGGATTTTCTATGTACAATCCCCCAAGTTGGGTAAGTGGACACTTTTACTTGCCCATCCGTTTTATATTCCCATCGTTAAATATTAAGTCTAACGACTTCAACGGAGGAATTGCGCCAGGCTGTTAAAGAAATAAACAGCCCTCCTCCACAACCCGAGGATCCGGGACGGTCCCTCGACCCGGCCTTTCAAGAGGATCCGGACTTATCTGTGGAGCTGATTGATGGGGTGTTTCATCAATTGAGCAAGGACAACGCCTTGGTGGCCATTACGACCGATTACCCAGGGCTACTCCTAGCCTCACAGGTAACTGAGACCGAAGTCCCAGCAGTTTGAAAAGGGATCTATCCTCGCGTGTTTTCGATTGCCATATGACAACCGTGTTTTGCAGGGGAGGTCCTTGAGACGGGAGGCTGAGCCTGCGGCGACTAGCCAACGAGGGGCGGCAAGGCCCCGCGGGCTGAAAAGAAGTGCGGTCCGGACTGAGACGCCGGTGCAAAGGTATAGCGCGCCATCTTATTCCCAGGTGTTATTCCTTCAAGGCATATTAACGCTCGTGCTCTCTTCAGGACGAAGATACCTCGCCGGACTATATCCGGAGAGGGTGCCAATCGCGCCTCCACCAGCCAGGCTCCAAAGCCTGGTCCGGAAGTGGAGGCGAACACAAGGCACGCACCGGACGGTCCTCCGACAAAGGATGCAGACAGGCTGTCTGCCACCAATTTCGAGGTGGAGAGTGCCATGAACCACAGGCGTCGCCGGACAGTTCTTTGCGACGCTTGTTTCTCCTAAGAGGCATTAGATGCCTTCAATTCGGGAGATGCGTACCTCCGTGCCGATCAAAATGGTCTAGCCAGAGCCACGGAGCAATATGTAAAAGACATACGTGTAAGAAAATTTTGGTAATTATATATATACCAGTAGCCCCCGAGACTTGAAACAGTTAGAATAACTGATTTAAGGTTCATTTGTTATGCAGGTTCTTACAGAAAAGAATACCCTACTGTCCCAGGAGCTGGAAGAGTGCAAAGCCCAACTTGAGGCCGCACTAGCCGCGGCAGGGGAGCCCAAGGAGACCCCCTCTGGTAATATACGCTTCAAAAGATAAGTATTTTGCAAAGTGCGGCGTGGGTGCAAATCTGACAAATGAAATTGAGATGGCACCGGATTAAATCCGGAAGAGCAATAACACCTACGCCAGCTGAAGGCTGGTGAGAGCGTGCTGACAAAGGTGAGGCGGGAGAAGAACGATCTCCAAGATGCCAACACCAAGCTGGGCGTTGAACTGAAGGATGTTCGTGCCCAGCTGTTGGACTCCGTTAAGGAGAATCAGCGGCTTTGACCCGGCATATTTAGTAAGTGCTTAAACGAACTTTGAAAAAAGAGTTCGGCGAGGAAGTCGACTAACAGAGTAATGTCTGTAGGTATGCTAACAGGTCGTCCTGCACAGGAAATGCCCGGTTCTACGGGTGACCTTCTTCCCGAGCTCTCACAACTGCACGAGCGAGTTCGGCAAGTGATGCAAGGCGTCGCCCAGGCCTTGTGGCCATCCGTCTCCATGCCCGAAGGCCTTGGAGAGCTTGTAGAGAAGCTGAAGGGAGCGCGGCGGCGCTTCTGATTGTGGAAGATGTCGGCCTGCCGTCAAGGCGCCAGGGAGGCCTGGGCCATGGTGAATACGCGGTACACGAAGGCTGACCCAAACCACATGGCCGAGGTCTAACCCGTGGGGCCCGATGGGAAGGAGATCCCTGTGAGCTTAGTATACAGCCAAGTAGAATTGGCTGCAAAGTATTCCCAACAGGACTGTAAACTAGACAGCCTATTAGATGGTATTGACACTACAAGAATTCTGTTAATCCATGACGGATTGAATCCGTCATCGACCTATGCAAAATTATCATGGAAGGCTATGTGTGACAGATTTAAAATCCGTCATGTATGTCGCGTCATAATTTGTTCGATGCACACTCCTTGACGGACATCCAAAACTGTCATGGACCATGACGGTTCTTGACCGTCATGGGTGGCACTTAACTAATATGCACATAACAGCGTTAACGTGCGTGCCACATCAGCATTTGACATGGATCCGATGTGGCGGCTCATGAAGTAATCGGCCCAACACGAATTTTGAGCCACTAAAATTTAGCTCCATGCAAAACTAACGCCCATGTAGTAATCAACCCAATTGCAATTTTGGCCCATTAAATTTTAGGACTGTATAAGGCCCACTAGTTTTAGTCTCAACGATTAGCCCATTACATAGAAGGAAAAAAATATAAACACAGCAGGAAAAAGTTACACATATAAAACTTAAAATTACAGATATTTCAGTACAATAGATCAGTCAAAGACTAGAAAAACAAAAGAAACTAAAAACTAAAAACACCCTATACTAACTCCTATACTAACTCTGCAGCCACAACGTTGCAACCAAAAAAAACTCTGCAGCCATAGTGATGATAAACAAAAAGGAAAAACTCTGCAACCACCACCGCCCCGCTCAGCTCTCACTGGACGACAATCGGGGGTTATTCCCGTGCATTTCTGTATGCAGATCCGGCCATCCACGCCGGCGTCATCGGAGGAAGAACATTATCCGCAAATATCTTGCCTCAACTCATGCTGGAGATTGCCTGCGCGTCGACAAAAGTTAAGACAGCCTCGAAAAATCCAAAGTAGAGAGGAAGGGGGACTTGGTGGGGCGAGCGGCACATAGCAGCAGTCAACGGAGAAGTCGATGGTGAGGACGACGCAGGCGACGGATGCGGGCCCGAAGGGGCGGCAGCGCCCCAGCACAGCGCAGCCCCCGGCGGCATGGGCCCGGTAGCGGCTCTGTGCCGCCCCCGCGGTTCGGCACGCCCATGACAGGGTCGCCCTCTCCCTGCAGCAACATGGCCATGACCTGCATCAATGAGATTCATGATTTGCATCAACGACCTACCACGATCTGGCCGGTTGGGAGAGAAAGGGGCAGGAGAGGCTAGAGGTGAGGGAAGGGAGTGGTGGTGGTGTAAGCGTGTAGGATGGTAGGACGCCCGTGGCCGCTCCGTGATCCACCCAGGGTTAACATGGACTCGCGGATCTCGGCGGGATCTGACTGGAGAAGGGAGTGTAGGGGGCGCGGTTGGTTGAGGGGTGGATGGGCATGGTGGGTAGGCGTCGGAGTGGGAGGATTTGTGCACAACGAGGAGGAGCCGGAGGAGGTGGGTTCGGCGAGCTGGCGACATGAGAGGAAGGAGGTGGGTAGTGCAGCCGGGGAGGGTGCTGCCGTTCGAGTTCTGGCGGCGTGGGGGGTCAGCGTCGGATATTGCGCGTGGGTGGGCTGAAGATCAGATGAGAAAGAGGGGAGGTTTGCTAGCCGTCGGATCTCAGAGTAGCAGACGGTTCAGATCTGTGATCCGTGGGACGCTTTGCTCACCCAATCACAACACGAGTTTTCCCTCACACTGGATCGCCACATCGGCAGGGCAGTTGATTTCTAAAAAAAAGGAGCGACAGGCCGTGACGGTTTGGAGAGACAGCGTTAAAAAACAAAGCTAAGTCCTACAACTCGTTTTATGAGCTTTTCCTCGCCGGCCAAGATGTTTTAGAGAATAGGTTACACTATATGTTGATACCTATATACATGAAATTAACAAATTATATTCATATTTTTGTGAGTAAACATGAATTAATTTTTGGAGCCACATATTTTATGTCCGCAATCTATTTGATGTGTACGAGTGCAAAGTTCTATGTCCGCAATCTGTTACACCATGATTTTTTGACTAACTGGTATTGAACTATGCAAGTATGTGAGAGGTGCACGAATCGTTCAATTCTTTTACTAAAATTTTGGAGTGTAGGTGCATTACCAAAAGAAAAACGTTCAAGTGATCCTTTAGTCAGGCTGGTACCATAGTTGTCACGCACTATTCTCTTCACCCAAGAGGTTTTGGGATCATGTCATGATTGCATTTTTATTAAAACTTAAAATATATGGCCTCTAGAAAAGAACAAAGGCCATATGGGCTTTGTAGGGTTTCTGGGCACATTCGCATCTTGCTGATCGATGACGGTTTCTATGACGGACGAGGGAAAATCGTCATCGACTGTGATGGATTTTTATAACATCACCGGAAATCCATCATGAATTAACAGATTTCTTGTAGTGTGAAGAGGAATACAATTAGTTAGGTTGACTATGTAATTTTAATTGACATGTGTAATGCCTTCTAGCCGGATTGTAGATCGTTTGTCATGGCCGGCCTTTTCGCTTCAACCTCGGGACCTGACGGTCCGGAGTGTGTCCGAATACCCTCGCGGTTATATAAGACCCGGGGTATGCATGGAGACCAGGCGTAGGGGTCATTAGTGCTTGGACAGACAAGTGCCCAACTAGTTATGTTATATGACATGGTTAGTAAGAAACATCTTCCAGGGAGAATAGTTCCGTTAGGGGTTCCTTTCCCTGGGAGGCATGCCCTAAAGTGCATGTCCATTCTGCAAAAAGAGACTCAGAAAAAACATCTGGGGGCGTATAGATAAATAAGTGAAAAAAAGATCATCTTTAGTTCACCGACCGAATATTCCCTCAAGAACGCTAGCTTTCGGCTTCACCCAGTCTGAGGTACACATCCGGCTGACCCGGCAGTAACAATCGCAGAGGTGCTCCCTTTACCACCTAGCCGAACAATCGGGAACGTAGGGGTAAGCACAGGAGCCAGGCAACCCAGCTTGGCCAAAACTTAAGTCATATCGATGCATATAATGGTGAATAAAAGGTACATGCGGAAGTGTGACACATGTGTTGGGCATGAAGCCCGTATAAATAAGCTTCTGTTTAAACAAGCCCCCAAGTTTAATGAGCGTGGATAGCGCGTTAGTTTATGAGCCTTTAAAGGCTATAAGAGAGAGGGAGGGGAGAAGGAGAGAAATGTAAGACAGAAAGTATATAAAAATGGACAGAGGAAGGAGACGAACACAGAGTCCGGCGCTAGGCATAGAATCTTCGCAGACGGGCTGCGTTCCATGGGTTAGGCTCGAGTCAGTTATCCGATGCATCTCGCAGGCGGTACGCTCCACCAGTCAGGACTTGGTCAATTATGAAGGGACCTTCCCACTTGGGCTTGAGTTTGTCCTTTTTCTTGTCCGGCAGGCGTAGACCTAATTAGCCAATGTTGTAATTTTTGGCCCGTACTTCTCTGCTTTGGTATCTTCGAGCCTGCTGTTGATAGAATGCGGAACGGGCTTTTGCCACTTCACGCTCTTCCTCCAAGGCGTCCAAACTGTCCTGCCGATCAAGCTCGGCTTCTCTTTCTTTGTACATGCGCACTCGAGGTGAGTCATGAATTATGTCACAGGGCAAAACTGCCTCTGTGCCGTACACCATGAAGAATGGTGTGTATCCGGTGGTGCGATTCAGCGTGGTCCGCAACCCCCAGAGTACGGAGTCGAGCTCCTCTACCCAGTGCGTATTAGATTCCTTAAGGGACCGCACTAATCTAGGTTTGATGCCGCTCATGATAAGACCATTTGCACGTTCGACCTGGCCGTTAGTTTGTGGGTGATAGACGGAAGCATAATCGAGCTTGATGCCCATGTTTTTGCACCAGAGTTTTACCTCGTCGGTCGTAAAGTTTGTGTCGTTATCAGTGATGATGCTGTGGGGGACGCCGTAACGGTGTACAACCCCGGATATAAAGTCTATCACCGGTCCGGATTCGGCCGTCCTAACAGGCTTGGCTTCTATCCATTTGGTGAACTTATCCACCATGACTAGTAAGTATTTTTTCTTGTGGGTTCCGCCTTTAAGGGGTCCAACCATGTCAAGCCCCCAGACCGCGAAGGGCCAAGTGATGGGGATAGTTTGGAGGGCGGTGGCTGGCATATGGCTTTGGTTTGCAAAAAGCTGGCAACCGACGCATCGTTGGACAAAGTCCTAGGCGTCTGCCCAGGCCGTCGGCCAATAAAAGCCTGTACAAAAGGCCTTGCTTACAAGGGACCGAGCTGCAGCATGATGACCGCTGAGTCTGGCATTAATTTCAGCCAGGAGGTTCCGTCCTTCCTCTTCAGAGATGCACCTTTGAAGGACTCTGGTAGTGCTTTTCTTATAAAGCTCTCCCTCATGGAGTTTATAGGCTTTAGATCACCGCGCTATGCAGCGTGCCTCATTTTGGTCCTCGGGGAGTTCCTGCCTAGTAAGGTAGGCGAGGAATGGTTCTGTCCACTGGGCGATGACGGCCATTATTACGTGGGCTGAAGGTGTTATTTCATTGGCAGAGCCTCCAATTATGTCAGAGTGTTCGGTGTCGGGCAGTGCGGTTGGGTCCGGGCTATTATTGCCGGGTTCCCCTTCCCATACTACGGATGGCTTGAACAGCCTTTCCAAGAATATGTTGGGGGGACTACATCATGTTTTACGCCGATGCGTGCCAGGACATCTGCCGCCTGATTATTTTCCCGGGCTATATGGTGAAATTCGAGCCCTTCGAACCGAGCTGACATTTTTAGGACGGCGTTGCGAGAAGCTGCCATTTTTGGATCCTTGGCATCAAAGTCTCCATTTATTTGGGATATTGCGAGGTTCGAGTCCCCGCGCACCTCTAGGCATTGAATGCCCATGGATACTGCCATCCGGAGACCATGTAAAAGGGCCTCATATTCGGCTGCATTGTTGGAGTCTGTGTACATTATCTGGAGTACGTATTGAACTGTGTCTCCTGTGGGGGACGTCAAAACGATGCCAGCCCCTAGACCGGCCAACATTTTGGAGCCGTCGAAGTGCATGACCCAGTTTGAATATGTGTCGTACTCTTTAGGGAGTTCGGCCTCCATCCATTCTGCGAAGAAGTCAGCCAAAACTTGCGACTTGATAGCTCGCCGTGGCTTGTAAGTTATGTCGAACGAGAGGAGCTCAATGGCCCATTTTGCAATCCGGCCTGTCGCGTCACGGTTGTTTATAATATCGTTAAGTGGCACTTCCGAGGCTACTGTTATTGAACACTCTTGAAAGTAGTGTCGCAGCTTCCGGGATGCCATAAATACCGCGTACGCAATCTTTTGATAATGCAGGTACCGTGACTTGCACGGAGTAAGGACAGTGGACACATAGTAGACCGGCTTTTGATGGTGGAATTTGTGTCCATCTGTTTCTCGTTCGACAATGAGCACTGCGCTTACGACCTGATGGGTTGCTGCAATGTATAATAGCATTGGTTCGCCAATGTTTGGCGCGGCCAGGACTAGGTTTGTTGCCAAGATTGCTTTTATTTTGTCGAGTCTGGCCGTGGCTGCATCCGTCCACTCGAAGTGTTCGGTGCGCCGAAGGAGGCGGTAAAGGGGTAGGGCCTTTTCTCCCAAGCAGGAGATAAAGCGGCTTAGAGCCGCTACGCATTCGGTTAATTTTTGTATTTGTTTGAGGTCCTTAGGGATATCCAACTGTGACAGAGCTCGGATCTTGGCTGGATTTGCTTCAATTCCTCTACCGGATACAATGAAGCCCAAGAGCTTTCCGGCTGGAACGCCGAAAACGCATTTTTCCGGGTTGAGCTTGATGTCGTATGTTCAAGGTTATCGAATGTTAGCCTCAAGTCATCTACTAGAGATTTGACATGTCTTGTTTTAACGAGCACATCATCTACGTATGCCTCCACTGTTTTGCCGATCTGGTTTGCCAGACATGTCTGAATCATGCGCTGATATGTTGCGCCGGCGTTTTTGAGCCCGAAGGGCATTATGTTGAAGCAGAATGGGCTGTATGGTGTGATGAATGCCGTCGCGGCTTGGTCTGACTCTGGCATGTTTATTTGATGGTAGCCGGAGTATGCATCGAGGAAACACAACGAATCGTGTCCTACGGTAGCGTCGATAATTTGATCGATGCGGGGGAGGGGGGAGGGATCCTTTGGGCAAGCCTCGTTAAGGTCTTTAAAATCAATGCACAGGCACCAGGATTTGTCCTTCTTTGTTACCATCACCAGGTTTGCTAGCTAGTCCGGGTGTTTTATATCTTTGATGAATCCGGCCTCCAATAGCTTGGCTAGTTCCTCTCCCATGGCCTGTCTCTTAGGTTCGGAAAAATGCCGAAGAGCCTGTTTGACTGGCTTGAATCCTTTTAGGATATTTAAGTTGTGTTCAGCCAGCCTGCGTGGGATTCCTGGCATGTCTGAAGGGTGCCAGGCGAAAATTTCCCAGTTCTCTCGTAGGAACTCTCACAGTGTGGCGTCTATATCAGGGTTTAACTGTGCCCCGATGGAAGCAGTTTTATTGGGGTCCGTTGGATGGACCTGGAATTTGACTATTTCGTCCGCCGGTTTAAAGGAGGTGGACTTGGATCTTTTGTCAAGTATCACATCGTCCCTATTCACCGTGGAGCGCAGCGCAGTCAGTTCCTCAGCCGCTAGGGCTTCGGATAGCACCTTGAGGGCCAGTGCGGCTGTCTTGTTTTCGGCGCGTAGTGCTATGTCCGGATCACTAGTGAGAGTTATGATTCCGTTAGGCCCGGGCATCTTGAGCTTCATGTACCCGTAATGGGGTATTGCTTGGAAGATTGTAAACGCTTCCTGCCCTAGCAGAGCGTGATATCCGCTACTGAATGGGGCCACTTGGAACGTGACCTCTTCGGACCTGCAATTATCCGGCGTACCAAACACCACATCTAGTGTGATTTTTCCTGTATAGCGCGCTTCCCGACTATGGATTATTCCTCTAAAGGTTGTGCTGCTTCACTCAATGCGGTTCCAGTCTATTTCCATTTTTTGAAGGGTTTCCTCATAAATGAGGTTCAATCCGCTGCCGCCATCCATGAGTACCTTGGTAAGACGAAAGTCGTCCACTATTGGACTGAGGACCAATGCGGCTGGTGCTCGGGCTGTTCGGAATTTAGGTTCATCACTGGCGTTAAAAGTAATAGCCATGTCACTCCATGGGTTTATTGTTGCTACTTGGTAGACTTCGGCAAGGCCGCGGAGTGTTCTTTTTCGCATATTATTTGATGCGAAAGTCTCGAAGACTGTTAATACCGTACTGGTGTCTCTGGGGTGGCTTTCTGTGGCTTCTGGAATTAGAAGATCTTCGCCAATTTTTGCCACCTGCCGGAGTATCCAACATGCTCTAAGGCTGTGAGTTGGTGTGGCGCCCTCTGCACTGTGAATTTTACAGGGTCCATTAAGCCATCCTTCCAGTAAGGTTCCGTGCCCTGTAGAGGGCTTTTGCTTTTTGGTATTGAACCCGGGTGTCTGGCGATGATGCACCCTTTTATTTCGGACTGGGTTTGTATTCAGGGCCGGATTGTCCCAAAATTTTATTTCAGTTTTACAGGCGCTTTCCATCGCACAGTACTTTCGTACTATGGACACCAAGTCAGCGAAGTGTGTAATATCACGGCGACTTATGGCGTTGAGGATTCCCTTTTCTGCGCAATTATTGCAGAAGAATGAAATTGTGTCTTCCTCGCGGCAGTCCTTTATCCTATTCATAACCAAGAGGAATCTGGTCGAGTAATGATGTACTGTTACTTCAGGTTCTTGCCTAATTTGGGATAGATCACTTATGTACGGGTGGGTGGGTGGAATCAAATCTGAAACCTTACCCAATCTGAGACCCAGAGGCCAAGGAGTTTCCGAACTCCGAAGTTTGGATGCTTGGATGCTGTCCAATGAATCTAGCCCGTCACCTGACTTTAAGTTCAGGTCTTGAGTGATGTCCTCCCCTCCGCGGGTATCCGTCTTGGAGGGATCGGGAATCCGGACATAGCTAGTCCTTAAGATAGATGAAGGGTCGCCGCACTGTCCCTCTACCACGGCAACGTGATGGGTGACCTGGGGAGAGTTAATCTCTCTCAGATCGGGTTTAGGCCCAATCTGGTCGTAATCCGTAGCGACTCCCAGGGCGGCGATGCAATCCAATAGCTTGTTTAGGGAAGAGAGCTCCATTGGATCTAGCTGCTCGGCGAATTCCAAGCTGACGTGAAGATTGCTTTCGATGACTCGAGAGGTCATCATCGGCGCAACAGCCGAACAGGCGGTCATAAGGAAACCACCTAGTCGGATAGTTTGGCCGACAGCCAAAGCTCCCTTAGCAACGGTATCGTCTTTAAAGACGGGATGAGGCATCCTTCCTGATGGTGACGGCATAGAGGAACTCTCAATGAAAGCACCAATGTCGGTGTCAAAACCAGCGGATCTCGGGTAGGGGGTCCCGAACTGTGCGTCTAGGCGGATGGTAACAGGAGACAAGGGACACGATGTTTTTACCCAGGTTCGGGCCCTCTCGATGGAGGTAAAACCCTACTCCTGCTTGATTAATATTGATGATATGGGTAGTACAAGAGTAGATCTACCATGAGATCAAGTAGGCTAAACCCTAGAAGCTAGCCTATGGTATGATTGTTGTCCCTACGGACTAAAACCCTCCAGTTTATATAGACACCGGAGAGGGCTAGGGTTACACAGAGTCGGTTACAATGGAAGGAGATCTACATATCCGTATCGCCAAGCTTGCCTTCCACGCCAAGGAAAGTCCCTTCCGGACACGGGACGAAGTCTTCAATCTTGTATCTTCATAGTCCAGGAGTCCGGCCGAAGGTATAGTCCGGTTATCCGGACACCCCCTAATCCAGGACTCCCTCATCGATCGAGAGCCATTTAGCACTCCGCTTCTAATGTTCTCCTTGATCTGCTAGTGTAACCCATTTATTGATATGGTTTGGTATCTAGAACATCAAGTAAAAGGCCGGACTTCGGGAGCACAAGAATCCATTAGGAATAACTACGTCTGCAAGTAACTCTTTTGGGGTGGCGCACATGAGTCCACATATTCACCAGATCAATACACCACTATGGATCCGCTCCCGTCTCCCAATGAGAACGCCATCCATAGCACTCACGCTTATCTTGCGCATTTTAGAGTATCCACTTTCACTTGTCTATCACTGGTGCGCGTCGGTCCTAAACAAACGGTTTAAAAACCCTTTCCACAACGGCATCTGGAACCGTCGCTAAGTGACTGTGCGCGATAGGGGGGTCCTTCGCACACGACCCAGAAACTATCGGGGATATTCCCTCCTAGCACACACGTTCGGCAAAAATGAGGTCGTGTGCGATCGGCGAGCACTCAAATACGGAAATAAATATGGTAGAGCTAAAAAATACAATTATACGGTGAAATTGTTTCCGGTCGTAAGTACATCCCACACAGTCTGTCCCCGCTAAACGTTTCCGTTCGTATGTACATCCCACACAGTTGCTCCAAGGAAAACGTTTCCGTTCACAGGTACATCACACATATTTTTTCCCGTTAAAGTGATAGCGTTGCCATTGCACACGATATTAATAATTTTATCATTTGCGTTATTGAATGCATCACACACGGTGCGTAGAAAGAAACTGTGTGGAAAAGGCTGTCCATCGCACACACTTTTTATGTGATAAACATTTGCGCAAGGTGGCCTAACGCAAACAGTTTTCAAGAGAAAGTCGTGTGTGTAGTGGAGATTGATCGCACACATAGTGGATCCTAGAAACGTTTCCGATCTCCACGTATATCGCAGACGTTTCTCTTTTGCAAACTGTGTGTAGTGTAATCCCTATTTAATCCAATTAATCCCTAATTTAAAAATCACATGTTATGAATTTGAAAGTATCACTTATTTCATATCCAACCATGTTTATTACAAATATAGGTTCAACCACGAATCCATAATTTAATGCATATGTACATATACTGAAGAACTACAGAAGCACCAAGTAAAGAATGATGAACCACAGTTGTACTAAAGATTGTAAAGAGAGAGGTGAAAGACATTCTGGTTGCTGGAGAAGGTGAAGCGGAATGCGCATATTGTGCCCTCCTCCATGCATAAGGCACGCACGACTCTAGGACAACCCCTTGTGATGGATGCCCGTCCATCCTTCACTGTCTTCGTTAGGACTTATTGATGCTCATTGTAGTCTGGATGAAATACTTTAACCTTCATTGCGTGTCCACCAATCATGTACCTTGCGAGGTAATCTTGAGTGAACTACGTCGGGAACCACTGGGAACGAAAAAGATTCAGACATTGTTGTCTAACAACTCATTATGGGCAGTAAAAAGAGAAGGCTGCAGAGTTTGTAGTTACCATCCTACAACTCAGTGTTGTTATGGATAGAGCATAAACAAATAATTTGCTTGCCACCATTCATATCTTTTTGCTAATAATCCTTATCAGTTTCATCACTTGATGCTTGTTCATCAATATCTCATTGCCCCATACGCAAAAAGGGTCGATGCGTGGAGCCTTACCAAGGGCATATGTACCTACAAGCATCAAGTCAATATTAGAAACTAACTAGTGTCCAGGCCTGGATCTTTATGCACTACATTATGGAACGATGGGGGAGTGAAAGCCGAGGGATGAAGCTAACCTCGATGAAAAATGGTGGCCACTCCCGTTGTTGTCCTACATAAGTAGTGGAAAGGCATGATAACTACATCAATCTTGACATCAAACAAATATAGCAAAGGTAAACAACATCATCTCCAAATCATAGTTTGAATGTGTTGGTTTCAGCATGCTGTTAAAGCAGATATAAAATGGAAGGCAATGTTACTGACAGTAGGCTTAACAGCCATCAAATATTGCAATTCAAACTGGTATTGTTGAAAATGAATAGAACGTAGGTAATGCTTAAACATCACACTGGATAAATGTGTAAAACTGAAAATAAAGGGCATGTGTTAACTACACCAGGAATAACTGGAACCAAATATAGACGTTCAAACTGGTGTTGATGTAGTCGAGCGACACAGTTCCGACTTGCACATAATGAACCACACATTGTGAATGACTAAAATAAACAAGGCATAAATGACCAGTATAACAACCAAACATATCCAATGAAAACTGGACAGAGTCTCACTGCAACCAACCAAACAAGCAAATACAGATAAACAGGGCATCTGCTTGAAAACTGGACAAATGCTCACTACAACCTACCTAACAAGCAGATAAATATAAACAAGGCATCTGCTTTATAACTGGAGAAATGCTAAACAAAGCAACCTATCTACCAAATATAGATAAACAAGGCATCTGCTTGATAACTGGACAAATGCTAAAAAAGCAACCTATCAACCAAATACAGATAAACAAGGCATCTGCTTGATAACTGGACAAATACTCACTGCAACCAAAGTAAGAACCAAATACAGATAAACAACACATCTGCTCAATAACTGAAAAAAATGCTCACTCCAACCAACCTAACAACCAAATACAGATAAACAAGGCATCTACTCACTATAAACAACCAAATATAGCCATTCGTGAAACTAAAGTGGACAATTCATACTTAAACATCACATAGACCTATTAAACAATACATTTTTGCATAATTGAAATAATTAAACATGACACGGTTAAAGCACTGCACGACAAATGCTAATACAACAAAGGGTACGGGTTGGCAAGCTAGAAAATGTAATATTTGCTGATAGAATGTTGCCTCACATTTCATGGACGGGATCCTTCCAGTTGGAAGAGCACATACCCATGGTGCGCTCTCTGATGTCACAGATGGGCTGTTTGACCATGGAAGAACCTTCGTGGGTGCCCTCCTCGTGGTCGTGGTCGATGAGATCTAACTTGGCAATTGAGGATCCCAAGACACCATAGAATGTTCCCTTCAGAAGTGACAAAATGGGCTCGATGGCGTATAAAGCTCGCAAATCCTTGACCGCTTGTCGGAGGAGATCAGCGACAGGGCGATCGAAGTGATCGACGACGGTTGAACCAGAGGGGTTGGGGATGGACCACTTAACCTGTGACATGGCCCGCGTGAAGCCGTTGGTGTGGACGAGCTTGATGTCATAGCCAGCTTTCCCGAGATACAGTAATACGCTAGCCCACTGACATGAAGCCTTCGGCATGGCAACATAGTAAACGTCTTCACTGGCTTCCGCGGTGACATGTTGCTCCGGGGTCGACAGGTCGGGGCGAACGGCAGCCACCTCGCCAACGTCCGCCGGAGAGGCCATGGCAATCCTCTTCTTGGCCGAAGGCTCGTCGGGGTCCCCGGGATACGTGGTCGAGCTTAGGCTGCGACATTCTGGAGCAGGGGATGTGGATCTGGTAGGGAGGGACATCGCAAGCCTCATCTAAAAACTCAGGGGAGTGGGGCGACGGTATGGGAATCGCTGGATAACCTGAACTTTATTATCTAAGCTAGGAGGAACGGGCAGACCGGCAGAGTTGGCGGCGGCCGCGAGCTAGGGTTCGAAGGGGGGAGGGGGCGGGTGGGGGACTGTGGAGGGGGGGTGTTTGAGGATTCGCTGCGGCTACTAAAATTTTTAGTAATGGTGGGTGGAGATGGTGGTGGTCGAGGGAGGGAGACGGTTCAAATGCCTCGGCTTCTAAGCTTTTATAATAAGGTCGGTGCTGGAGGAGTATGGGCGACGGTTGAAGTATGGCAGCTACTAAAATTTGGGTAAAGGAATTGATGTGGGGCGGGAGTGCCCAAGATAGCGCACGGTCCAATAACAATATGCGTGTATGATGATAAGGAAAAGTGGCGCGGATCCACCGATTTTTGCAACGCTCAAGGCGGGTATTTTGTTTTTTATATTTCTAGCCAGCTGGTCTATTGCACACGGTTCGTCCTAATTTCCAAATAGCTTACCCGCCTTTAGCTTCCACAGGTGGTGGTTTTACAGCGCACTTGCATCGCACACAGTTAGGCCAGTACGTCCACCCTTTGCTCGCGCTTGCGCGGTCGTGGTGATTTCAGTGCACTTGCATCGCACACGGTTGAGCCAGTACCTCCACCTTTATTTGCTCGTGCTTACACGGTCATGGTGATTCATATCGCACTTGTATCACACACAGTTTAGATATTATACCCCGTGTCCGTTGAGGATCATCAGAGTCTTTGCAGCAAAATATAATGTTAGGGAGGGTCAAAAGACATCCACACCAGCATGTGGCCCAAATATATATGAGTGAAAATGGTGTTATGTGATGTTCAAAATTCCAATGCACAACTTTGACCTCGCGGGCCCACAGTTAGGCGCGTCATTGAAGATCGATGAGAGGGGCCAGAAGTCAAGAACCACGTGGAAGTGGCCAAATATATGTACCAATATTGGGGATGTTTAAAACTTTAAATACACAATGCATAACTTTGGTGGCACCTTCCTCGCAAACCCGAAAGCACCCTAACAACCACCTAGCTAGGATATATATAATGATATAATGTTGTACCTAGCTAGGATGCTTGGCCCACCACCTCCCACTTCGTGTCAGCAAGGCGGATGCACGTAATGATCGATACTTTGGTCATACATGCATGTCGACATGACCTACTGTCGGTGTCAAAACCGGCGGATCTCGGATAGGGGGTCCCGAACTATGCGTCTAGGCGGATGGTAATAGGAGGCAGGGGACACGAAGTTTTATCCAGGTTCGGGCCCTCCTGATGGAGGTAAAACCCTACGTCCTGCTTGATTAATATTGATGATATGGGTAATACAAGAGTAGATCTACCACGAGATCAAACAGGATAAACCCTAGAAGCTAGCCTATGGTATGATTGTCTGTTGTTGTTCTGTCCTACGGACTAAAACCCTCCGGTTTATATAGACACCGGAGAGGGTTTGGGTTACACAATGTCGGTTACAAAGGAGGAGATATACATATCTGTATTGCCTAGCTTGCCTTCCACGCCAAGTAGAGTCCCATCCGGACACGAGACGCAGTCTTCAATCTTGTATCTTCATAGTCCAATAGTCCAACCAAAAGATATAGTCCGGCTGTCTGGAGACCTCTAATCCAGGACTCCCTCAGTAGCCCTTGAACCAGGCTTTCAATGATGATGAGTCCGGCACGTAGTATTGTCTTCGGCATTTCAAGGCGGGTTCCTCCTCCGAATACATCATGGAAGAATTTGAATACAAGGATAGTGTCCAACCCTGCAAACTAAGCTCCACATACCACCGCAGAGAGAATAATATTTCCATAGATCTAATTTGCTGACTTGTTTTGGCAACACGACATTATGTCATGGCCCGGTGATTATTCAAACCGTTTCCTTCAACTAGCCCCGCACATAATGCGAGGCAGTTTTTTGACATGTCTTGTCGAAGCAGAGATCGTGTCCCCTTATCACGGGATTCTCATCAATACGGGTGTGGGTAACCCAACCGCGCCATTTATTACGGTGCTTGGGGGATAAGCGAGTTTTACTAGGCTAGTGGGGACGCTTAGTTTCGTCCGCCCATATAAAGGGATAAGGATTCACCTTTTTATCCACGCCTTCTTCCTCCTTTGCTCATCCATTTTCGCACACTCGAGCTCCAGCGCCCAAGTCCGCACTTCCCACCTCAACCTTCTCCAACCAGGTCCGGAGCGGGAGGCAGGTGGATGGTCTCCTCCATCACGGAGGGACACATCAAGAAGCTGAGGAGAGCCGGATACCTACCTGACGACATCGCGCACCAGCTCCCAGATGAGGGGCAGCTCATCCCCACCCCCAGGCCCCATGAGAGGGTAGTGTTCCTTACCCATTTCCTCCGCGGACTGGGATTCCCACTCCACCCATTCGTCCGGGGGCTAATGTTCTACTACGGCCTGGATTTCCACGATCTGGCCCCGAACTTCATCCTCAACATCTCGGCGTTTATCGTCGTGTGCGAGGACGTCTTCCGCATCAAGCCCCACTTCGGCTTATGGCTGAAGACCTTCAATGTCAAGCCGAAGGTAGTGGGCGGCTGCCAGGCGGAGTGCGGAGGCGCCATGGTGGGCAAGATGCCCAATGTTACATGGCTCGAGGGCTCCTTCGTGGAGACCATAAAGGGGTGGCAATCGGGGTGGTTCTACATCACCAAGCTGCGTGACCCTGCATGGGCAGCGGCCCCCGAGTTCCGATCTGGCATCCCCACGCGGCTCACCTCCTAGAAAGAGAAGGGCCTGTCCTGGGGTAGTTCGGAAGAGCTGACCGGACTCCAAACATGTATTCAAAACATGGTGAACAAGAAGCTCAAACTCATCAACGTAGTCCAGGTCATGCTCGTCGGCCGGATCCTCCCGTGTCAACAACGGGCCTTCAACTTGTGGGAGTTCGACCCGGCCCAACACCAAACTCTGAACAGGCTCTTCGATACAACACATGAGGATGCCTGGAAGGTGCTATTCAAGGGCGCCGAGGTTCCTCCTCCTACTACCGAGGATCGCGGATTCTGCGCGAAGCACCAAGCCAGCGCGGTAAGCTGTTTTACCTCTTACAGGATACTTGTTTTTCATAGTTCGACTCTATGCGGGATCTAAGCTCCCGTTCCTTTGACAGGACTGGCAGGAAATGGCCGGACAGATCGACTGTCTGGCTCCCTTGCCCGAAGGCCCAGCAAACGCTCTCCTGACGGAGATGCTGACTCCGGCTCCTTACAAGGTGCCAGAGAAGACCAAGAAGGCCAAGGGAACCCGAAAGAGTTCCCGATGCCAGGTGTTAACGGACTCAACGTCCGATGACTCTGCGGCACACTCCTCCCCCGAAGACGAGGAGGAAGAAGAAGATGCTCCCCCTTCAGTTGGGGGAGACAAGAAAAGAAAGGCCGCCCCAACTGGGGGGGCCGAAGGGTCCAAGAAGGGAAGGACTCTCCTTCCGGACAGCTCCACCACCGCCGCCGAAGGCGAAGACGAGTGGTTTCCCAGGGCCAAGCCCCTGGGGAGGTCGTAAGTATTCGGACACTAGAGTAACTGTAGCGACCTGACCCGAATGGATCACGTCTACTGTGCTACGGTGTCATCCCTGGATCAGTAATGCTGACACCACACAGTACATCGAGGTTTTATAGCAGAGTTGCAATCACACACTTATTACATCGATGACTCAAAAAGAACTTATTACAATAAATATGACTTAAGGCCATATTTTAAAAATAACAGCGGAAGACTTGGAAGATAAATGGGTCCATCAACTCCAGCGGCATCACTGAGTATAGAACCACGACCTAAACGCACCTCAATCGTCGTCTGAAAAGTCTGCAACATTAACGTTGCAGCCCGAAAACGGGTCAGCACATGGAATATGCTGGCAAAGTAACACATAGAGAGTAATGGAATGAAACAGCTATACTACATGCATATATGGCTGGTGGAAAGCTCTATGGTTACAGTTTTGCGTAAAGCCAATTTTTCCCTACTGCAAAGGAATAAATTTATTTAACTATCATGGTGGTTGTGAAACATTGAGAATGGTTGACAGCATTCTCAATCCCAATTAAAAGTAATTAAAACCCAATAACATTAATTAGAAGTAACATGTTGAGATTCACAATGATATTCAAGTACTAGATACTCGAGTTGTCCATAACCGGGGACACGGCTAATCATGATTAGTTTGTTACTCTGCAGAGGTTTGCGCACTTTTCCCCACATGACTCGATCGCCTTCGTTTGTTTTCTCGCACTACATGGTGTTTGAGAAACGGATGACCGAGACATAGTCTTTCAGAAGCACTAGCACCTTACATGTGGGGTAGACCGGTACACCTACATCCCCTACATCTGCTAGTCCACCCCGTAAGAGTTCGCACAACTTAGTCAACTATGCCAGAGCCCATAGTAGCATGTGTCTGCACACGGAAGTTTCTAGCATGAAAGATCTTATGATCCCTTTGAGCCTGGGTGGCGGTCCAAAAAAAACAGGCAAGTCCTGATAGACATCAGGTGCCTCAATCCACCCAGATGTGTGTTTAAGTTGCCACCTTAAATAAACCATTAAAATTATCATCTCACATCTGTCATGGATATCACTCACCCAATCCACGTCTACTAGCATAGCATGCCATAATAAGCAAACGTAGAAGTAACTCCCAAAGGTTTCATAATAATACAGGTAATAGGTACTTCCTCATCTACTTCCCATCCCACAATTTAATTAGATCCTAATCATGCAATGTGTGAGGATTGATCTAATGCAATAAAACATGGGTTGTAGAAAAGGTATGATCAAAGTGTTACTTGCCTTGCTGATGATCCGCGAGTCCTAGGGTTTCGAAGTAACAAGCGGCGCAATCCGGGTAATCTATCGCAGACAAACAACAAGCATACAATAAGTACCCATCTAATGCACAGGTAAAATTCGAACAAGAGATCGAACCAGGTAGTTCAACTTAAGAAATCCGGTTGCAAGAAAGAACGAAAAACAAACGGCGGAAGAAAACAACTCGGTTCTAGCAAGTTGAAACTAGGTCAAAATTTTACTGTAACAAAAGCTTGTTCAAGTTGATTAGACGGAATGGCGGTTTCGAGACGAAACTCCAGGCGCTTGAATCACCTGATTCCGATAAACGAGCGGAAAAATAGACTAGGAAGAAGATCGGATCTGAGATCGCGATCGCGGAATAAATCTGACGAAGAGAAAAAGAAGAACGGTTAAACGAACGGACGTCGTTAAACTAGAAGAATCCGGTGATCACGTTCATTAGGACGAACGGTCCGGCGAACGGTCCGAAGGCAACTAAATCAGAGAAGAAAACGAATCCGATCTACGGTTTCGGAGAAGAAAAACCGATCGAAAAACTGATCTAGAAAACCGGAACGGTTTAGAGAAGAAAAGAATCGGAACGACTAGAAGAAAACGATCCGATGAAAAGAATAGATGTAGCGCGGGGCAACCTTGGCGAGGTCTCCGATGAGGGGCTCCGGCGGCGTCGGCGTAGGGCGGCGGCGTGGGCAAGGTGCGGCGGCGACGCGGGTGTGGGGCGGCGGCGCGGGTGTGGGGCGGCGGCGGCAAGGTGCGGCGGCGGCGCGGGGTGTGGGGTGGCGGCGCGGGTGAGGCGGCGGCGGCGGCGGCGAGGTGCGGCGGCGGCAAGGTGACGCAGGGCGCGGTGTGATGCGGCGCGGCGGCGGTGCAAGGCGCGGTGTGGAGGAGAGCTTTGATTTGATGTGTTTAGAGGGGGGGTGCTTGGGTATTTATATTGGGGAGGGGAGGGGTTTACTTGGGGTAGAGGACAAGGAATTAGAATAG
Organism: Triticum urartu; assembly: GCF_056163025.1. NCBI lineage: Eukaryota > Viridiplantae > Streptophyta > Magnoliopsida > Poales > Poaceae > Triticum > Triticum urartu. Next base: position 289,476,732 of record NC_141878.1, on the reverse strand, counting down.
GAGTAGGAAAGATCTAGAAAATAAACGGAGTAGGACTAAAGAAAACGAAATAAGGAAAAGGGGACAAGGGGCGCCCTAGAATCCTAAAAGGATTCGGTCCTAGCAAGAGGCGGCGGCGGCCGACCGGCTCCTGGCGCCTGGGAGCGCGGCGGTGGGTGGCTTGGCTTGGGCCTTTGGCCCAAGGCGCTGCTCAATTTTTTTTTAAAGTTTCCTCGCGCAGAAAAAAAACAAAAAGGGATCTAAACGAACTCCGAAAAATCTAAAGTAAATTTCCCCCCACTCCTAAAAATGAGCCGAACAAAATGAACTTTTCTCCGGACCTAAAATGCAATTTTTCGAAAACGCGCATTTTTCCCTATCCAAATAAAATGCAAATAAACACCGGAAAGCAAAATTGATCTATTTATTATATCTTCATTTTTCCTAAATTTGGGAAAGTCATATTATTCCCTCTCTCATATTTTGACACCGGAAAATTTATTGAAGATAAAATAAATAAATCAAATGATCCTATTTTTCAAAATTCGAGAAAACTCTCAAATATGAAAATAACGAAATCTCCAACTCTCTTCGAGGGTCCTTGAGTTGCGTGAAATTTCTAGGATCAACCAAATGCAAGAAAATATGATATGCATATGATCTAGTGTATAACATTCCAAATTGAAAATTTGGGATGTTACAAACCTACCCCCCTTAAGATGAATCTCGCCCTCGAGATTCGGATTGGCTAGAAAATAGGTGAGGGTGGTCTTTGAGCAATTCTTCTTCTCTCTCCCAGGTGGCTTCATCCTCTGAATGGTGGTTCCACTGAACTTTGCAAAACTTGATAACCTTGCTGCGAGTAACTCTGCTGGCATAATCGAGAATCTTGACTGGCTTCTCCTCATATGTTAGGTCATCCTTTAACTGAATTGCTTCTAATGGCACTGTATCTCTTAGCGGTACCTCCGCCATCTCGGCGTGACATCTCTTCAGCTGAGAAACATGGAATACATCATGAACTCCTGACAGTCCTTCTGGTAGTTCCAACTTATAAGCGACTTCTCCCATACGTTTCACGATATTAAATGGTCCAACGAAACGCGGTGCTAACTTTCCCTTAACTCCAAAGCGCTTAACTCGTCGAAGTGGGGATACTCGAAGGTAAAATCTGTCTCCGGTTTCGTAAACTATCTCCTTGCGTTTAGAATCTGCATAGCTCTTCTGCCTAGACTGGGCTACCTTGAGCCTATCGCGAATCAACTTAACCTTCCGTTCTGACTCCTTAATCAAATCTGGTCCAAAGAATTGACGGTCTCCAACTTCGTTCCAGGACAACGGTGTCCTGCACCTCCTTCCGTATAAAGCTTCGAAAGGGGCCATCTTCAAACTGGTTTGGTAACTGTTGTTATATGAAAACTCCGCATACGTCAAGTTTTCGTCCCAACTTGATCCATAATCTAGTGCACAAGCTCTCAGCATATCTTCCAAAATCTGATTGACTCTCTCCGTCTGTCCATCTGTCTGCGGATGAAAAGCTGTGCTGAACTCTAGTCTGGTTCCTAAAGTTTCATGCAACTGATTCCAAAACTTTGAGGTAAATTGGGTTCCTCTATCTGATACGATACTCCTCGGAACTCCATGCAAACAAACGATTCTAGTCATGTATATCTTTGCCAACTTAGCACTGGTGTAAGTGGTCTTAACTGGAATGAAATGTGCTACCTTCGTCAAACGATCAACTAGTACCCATATCGAGTCATATCCGGCTTTTGTCCTGGGTAGCCCTGTGATAAAATCCATGCCTATCTTATCCCACTTCCGTTCGGGTATCGGCAGTGGTTGTAACAATCCTGCTGGCTTTTGATGTTCTGCTTTTACTCTCTGACATACGTCACAAACTGCTACATACGCTGCAATATCCTTCTTCATTCCGGTCCACCAGAATGTTTCCTTTAAATCCAAATACATCTTGGTATTCCCTGGGTGAATCGAATATGGTGAATTATGTGCCTCCTACAAAATTAACTTCCTGATCTCCGGGTCATTGGGCACATAAACACGGTCCTCAAACCATAGGGTATCGTGCTCATCCTCACGAAATCCCTTTGCTTTTCCTTTGCTAAGTTTCTCCTTTATAGCAGCAATCTCTTTGTCAGATTTCTGAGCTTCTCTGATCTTATCCATCAATGTTGATTGAATCTCCAATGCTGCTACATAGCCTCTCGGAACTATTTCCAAACATAGCTCACGAAGGTTTTCTGCTAATTCCTTTGGTATTTTCCCCGTCACTAGGGTATTGACATGGCTCTTACGGCTCAATGCGTCAGCTACTACATTAGCCTTTCCGGGATGGTAATGCAATCTCATGTCATAATCCTTGATGAGCTCCAACCATCTCCTTTGTCGGAGGTTCAACTCCTTCTGCGTGGAAATGTACTTCAAACTCTTGTGATCCGTGTACACCTCACAATGATTTCCAATGAGGAAATGTCTCCACGTTTTCAACGCATGCACTACGGCTGCTAATTCCAAATCATGCGTGGCATACTTCAACTCATGAGGCTTCAGTTGTCGTGATGCATACGAAACAACTCTCCCTTCCTGCATAAGCACTGCTCCAAGTCCTCGACGTGAAGTGTCGCAATACACCTCATAATCCTTGGTCTGATCTGGCAAAATCAATACCGGTGAGGTAACCAAACGTTTCTTCAACTCCTGGAAACTAGCCTCACACTCCTCAGTCCATTTGAACTTAGTTTCCTTCTTCAACAACTCCGTCATAGGCTTCGCAATTTTTGAGAAATTCTCAATAAATCTCCGGTAGTATCCTGTGAGTCCAAGAAAACTCCGGATCTCTCCAACTGTTGTTGGTGCTTCCCATTCGGTTACGGTCTCAACCTTTGTGGGGTCAACTGCTATACCTTCTCCGGATATAACGTGTCCGAGGAATCCAACTTCCTTCAACCAAAACTCACATTTGCTGAATTTGGCATATAACTGATGTTCCCTTAGTTTCTCCAAAACCAAACGCAAATGTTCCTTATGCTCCTCTTCATTCTTTGAATAAACTAGGATGTCATCAATGAACACTACGACGAACTTATCCAAAAACTCCATAAACACTTTGTTCATCAGGTTCATAAAATAGGCAGGTGCGTTAGTCAATCCAAATGACATAACGGTATACTCATATAGTCCATATCTTGTGGTGAATGCTGTCTTAGGTATGTCCTGCTCTCGAATCTTCAACTGATGGTACCCTGATCGCAAATCGATCTTGGAAAACACTTTAGCTCCTTGTAATCGATCAAACAGATCATTAATCATTGGCAGTGGGTACTTGTTCTTGATGGTTACTTCATTCAATCCCCGATAATCTACAACCATCCTTAATGATCCATCCTTCTTTTCCACTAGAAGTACGGGTGATCCCCAAGGCGAAGAACTTGGGCGAATGTAACCTTTATCCAATAACTCCTTAATCTGATTCTTAATTTCCACCAAATCCTTTGCTGGCATCCGGTACGGTCGCTTCGATATTGGGCCTGTACCTGGCAATAACTCAATCAAAAACTCAATGTCTCTATCCGGTGGCATGCCTGGTAATTCCTCAGGAAATACATCAGGAAAATCCTTTACCACTGGTACTTCCTCCTGCACAACTCCTGATAAGCAATTCACTTGTGTCCTGTTTGGCACATGCCGGGATACATACTTGATCCTTCTTCCTTCTGGTGTGGTAAGCAAAATTGTCTTACTGGCGCAATCGATGTTTCCTCCATACATCGACAGCCAATCCATACCAAGAATCACATCCAGACCTTGGGATTCCAGAATAATTAAATCCGTTGGGAATACATGCCTTCCTATACTCAATGGTACTTGAAAACATCCTTGTCTGGCAATGTATTCTGCTCCTGGCGAGCTTACTAGCATAGGTGTTTTAAGAATCCTAGTGGGCAGGCTATACTTTTCCACAAATCCCCTTGATATGTATGAATGCGATGCACCAGTATCAAAAAGAACGAGTGCAGTAAATGACTTAACCAAAAACTTACCGATTACTGCATCGGGCTGATCTTCAATCTCCTCCACATTAACGTGGTTCACCTGTCCCCTATTGAAAGGGTTCGGCTTCTTCCCAGAGCTTCCATTGCCATTTCCATTCTGGCCTTCAGGACATTCATTGGCATAATGTCCGGTCTTCGAACACTTGAAACAGGTGACTTGACTCAGGTCTCTCTTAGTTGGGGTCGATGGGGTGGTCCGGTTCTGGCCGTTGCTTCCTCCATTCCCATTACCATTCTTGTGGCCATCATGGTTGTGCGAGCTACCTCCTCCATGGGTGTGCTGAAACTTAAATCCCGGTTTAGGGGTAAAACGGGGCTTCTGCTGGGCTCCAGAGTTATACTTCCCCTGTCCATACTTCCTCTTACGGTTCTCAATCTGCTGTTGCTTCCCTTCAATCATGATGGCACGATCTACCAACTCCTGGTAGTTGTTGAAATTTGCTACCATCAACTGCATGCTTAGTTCATCATTCAATCCTTCCAGAAACTTCTCCTGCTTGGCTGCATCCGTAGCAACGTCATTTGGGGCATAACGGGCTAGCTTACTAAACTCTTCCACATACTGGCCAACAGTCCTTCCTCCTTGGCGTAAGTTGCGAAACTCACGCTTCTTTATGGCCATAGCTCCTGCTGAAACATGGGCAGTGCGGAAAGCTTGCTGAAACTGATCCCATGTGACAGTGTCAACTGGGTAAGTGGCTGTGAAATTCTCCCACCATGCTGCCGCGGGTCCGTCAAGCTGGTGTGCGGCAAACTTCACTTTCTCACCATCCGTGCATCCTGCAGTGGTCAACTCCCTTCCTATCTTGCGGAGCCAATCGTCTGCTACTATTGGCTCGGTGCTACTGGAAAACACCGGCGGATTCAGCCTAAGGAAATGGGCTAAGTGGTCAACAGGTGGTGGTGGTGGGTTGTTGTTGTTGTTCTGCTGATTCTGAACTAACATCTGCATCAATTGATTCTGCTGCTGGATCAACTGAGTGAGCTCCGGTGGAAATCCATTGTCACGTCTCGGAGGCATCCGAGGGTTTAGAAAAGACAAGAATTAAGAATAGAGGGGGTCTAAAGGGAAAACACTACCCATATGCACATGAGGCAAAAGCACACAATTCACTTCAATCAATCAAACAAGGGCTTACAAACGGTCTAACTATCGCAAAAGTGCTCGACTATAATGTGTTTACATGGGGGAATACTACTACTATCTGGGGGTCATCTAGAAATTTGAACCGGTGGAAGACTCCATGATATCTACTCCAGCTTCGTCTTCAAAGTCGGGTTCACTTGGATCCGAATCGGTGTCGTCGATGATGATGTAGTTGTCCGGACATGCGATGTACTTGTCGTCCTCCTGGGATGCTAACTTGCTCTTGAGTTCTTCAATCTCCTGCTTAAGATCGCAATTGTGCCTTGCTAGAGCTACGATCTCGTCCATGTAGTCCTTGCGTGTAGACTTTAGTTCTCCTTCTAGCTCGATGATCCTTGCCTTCGCATTCTTCAACTCTACCATATCATTGCACATCTGATTCTCGTGGCGTCGAATGTGCTGGTTTAACTCCTGGATGAAAGATGCAATGGATCTATCTTTCTTGGTCCTGACTAACTCCCATTGTTCATCACGGCGTCCGCAAATCTGGTAGATAGTATCCTTGAGGTCTTCTTGATAAACTTCTCCAATGCGTCCTATGGTGATATGAGCTGCCATGCTCCTTCCTAGACTCCAGGTTGGTGCATTGAAAACACTATCTATGGGCTTCGTGATTGGCGCGAATGTTCTTCCCGGAACGTGAGCTTGAATCTTCCAGTGCTCCTCTTCAGGCAGAGTGGCGTTGAAGGTTCCCGTGAAGCTTGGTAATCCAATGTTCAGGTACTTGGTGACTTCCTTCAGGTGAAATCCAAATGGTGTGCCTTCATCCGGTTGAGCGTACTTAATCTTCGCGTGCGTCATCCTAATAGAGTAGAAAAGATGAGGAGTTAGAAAATGAGAAGAGAAGAGTGATCTATGGCTTTAACTTAGTGGTCGTGTCCTACAGTCAGTGTGTGCTCTGATACCATCTCCGTAGCGACCTGACCCGAATGGATCACGTCTACTGTGCTACGGTGTCATCCCTGGATCAGTAATGCTGACACCACACAGTACATCGAGGTTTTATAGCAGAGTTGCAATCACACACTTATTACATCGATGGCTCAAAAAGAACTTATTACAATAAATATGACTTAAGGCCATATTTTAAAGATAACAGCGGAAGACTTGGAAGATAAATGGGTCCATCAACTCCAGCGGCATCACTGAGTATAGAACCACGACCTAAACGCACCTCAATCGTCGTCTGAAAAGTCTGCAACATTAACGTTGCAGCCCGAAAACGGGTCAGCACATGGAATATGCTGGCAAAGTAACACATAGAGAGTAATGGAATGAAACAGCTATACTACATGGATATATGGCTGGTGGAAAGCTCTATGGTTACAGTTTTGTGTAAAGCCAATTTTTCCCTACTGCAAAGGAATAAATTTATTTAACTATCATGGTGGTTGTGAAACATTGAGAATGGTTGACAGCATTCTCAATCCCAATTAAAAGTAATTAAAACCCAATAACATTAATTAGAAGTAACATGTTGAGATTCACAATGATATTCAAGTACTAGATACTCAAGTTGTCCATAATCGGGGACACGGCTAATCATGATTAGTTTGTTACTCTGCAGAGGTTTGCGCACTTTTCCCCACATGACTCGATCGCCTCCGTTTGTTTTCTCGCACTACATGGTGTTTGAGAAACGGATGACCGAGACATAGTCTTTCAGAAGCACTAGCACCTTACATGTGGGGTAGACCGGTACACCTACATCCCCTACATCTGCTAGTCCACCCCGTAAGAGTTCGCACAACTTAGTCAACTATGCCAGAGCCCATAGTAGCATGTGGCTGCACACGGAAGTTTCTAGCATGAAAGATCTTATGATCCCTTTGAGCCTGGGTGGCGGTCCAAAAAAAAACAGGCAAGTCCTGATAGACATCAGGTGCCTCAATCCACCCAGATGTGTGTTTAAGTTGCCACCTTAAATAAACCATTAAAATTATCATCTCACATCTGTCATGGATATCACTCACCCAGTCCACGTCTACTAGCATAGCATGGCATAATAAGCAAACGTAGAAGTAACTCCCAAAGGTTTCATAATAATACAGGTAATAGGTACTTCCTCATCTACTTCCCATCCCACAATTTAATTAGATCCTAATCATGCAATGTGTGAGGATTGATCTAATGCAATAAAACATGGGTTGTAGAAAAGGTATGATCAAAGTGTTACTTGCCTTGCTGATGATCCGCGAGTCCTAGGGTTTCGAAGTAACAAGCGGCGCAATCCGGGTAATCTATCACAGACAAACAACAAGCATACAATAAGTACCCATCTAATGCACAGGTAAAACTCGAACAAGAGATCGAACCAGGTAGTTCAACTTAAGAACTCCGGTTGCAAGAAAGAACGAAAAACAAACGGCGGAAGAAAACAACTCGGTTCTAGCAAGTTGAAACTAGGTCAAAATTTTACTGTAACAAAAGCTTGTTCAAGTTGATTAGACAGAACGGCGGTTTCGAGACGAAACTCCAGGCGCTTGAATCACCTGATTCCGATAAACGAGCGGAAAAATAGACTAGGAAGATCGGATCTGAGATCGCGATCGCGGAATAAATCCGACGAAGAGAAAAAGAAGAACGGTTAAACGAACGGACGTCGTTAAACTAGAAGAATCCGGTGATCACGTTCGTTAGGACGAATGGTCCGGCGAACGGTCCAAAGGCAACTAAATCGGAGAAGAAAACGAATCCGATCTAGGGTTTCGGAGAAGAAAAACCGATCGAAAAACTGATCTAGAAAACCGGAACGGTTTAGAGAAGAAAAGAATCGGAACGATTAGAAGAAAACGATCCGATGAAAAGAATAGATGTAGCGCGGGGCAACCTTGGCGAGGTCTCCGATGAGGGGCTCCGGCGGCGTCGGCGTAGGGCGGCGGCGTGGGCAAGGTGCGGCGGCGGCGCGGGTGTGGGGCGGCGGCGGCAAGGTGCGGCGGCGGCGCGGGGTGTGGGGTGGCGGCGGCGGCGGCGAGGTGCGGCGGCGGCAAGGTGACGCAGGGCGCGGTGTGATGCGGCGCGGCGGCGGTGCAAGGCGCGGTGTGGAGGAGAGCTTTGATTTGATGTGTTTAGAGGGGGGGTGCTTGGGTATTTATATTGGGGAGGGGAGGGGTTTACTTGGGGTAGAGGACAAGGAATTAGAATAGGAGTAGGAAAGATCTAGAAAATAAACGGAGTAGGACTAAAGAAAACGAAATAAGGAAAAGGGGACAAGGGGCGCCCTAGAATCCTAAAAGGATTCGGTCCTAGCAAGAGGCGGCGGCAGCCGACCGGCTCCTGGCTCGGCGCCTGGCGCCTGGCGCCTGGGAGCGCGACGGTGGGTGGCTTGGCTTGGGCCTTTGGCCCAAGGCGCTGCTCAATTTTTTTTATTTTTTTTAAAGTTTCCTCGCGCAGAAAAAAAACAAAAAGGGAGCTAAACGAACTCTGAAAAATCTAAAGTAAATTTTCCCCGACTCCTAAAAATGAGCCGAACAAAATGAACTTTTCTCCGGACCTAAAATGCAATTTTTCGAAAACGCGCATTTTTCCCTATCCAAATAAAATGCAAATAAACACCGGAAAGCAAAATTGATCTATTTATTATATCTTCATTTTTCCTAAATTTGGGAAAGTCATATTATTCACTCTCTCATATTTTGACACCGGAAAATTTATTGAAGATAAAATAAATAAATCAAATGATCCTATTTTTCAAAATTCGAGAAAACTCTCAAATATGAAAATAACGAAATCTCCAACTCTCTCCGAGGGTCCTTGAGTTGCGTGAAATTTCTAGGATCAACCAAATGCAAGAAAATATGATATGCATATGATCTAGTGTATAACATTCCAAATTGAAAATTTGGGATGTTACAGTAACTCATAGTATCCTTTTGCGCACTGCTTCCCCTAACGCCGAATATGATTATACAGGCCGCCACGAGCCCGTATCGATGTATCATCGGACGGCTCCCTGGGCTCGTCGGATATGGATAGCGATCCACTTCCGTCTGCCACCTCCCCTTGCCCTGCGGACGACGCTGAGGTATTGTCTCAAGAGGCACCGGGCCGAGGGGAGACAGTCCCGGAGGCACCTCAAGGCGACCGTCCGGACTCCCGGGGCAGAGGGGACGAGGCCCCTGAGGGGCCCGAGTTCGGCCCTCAGCCGAACACCGCGCTGGAACCTCTAGTGGTTCCAGACATGGGCAGGCGGCCTCCTTCCAAGAGGGGCAAGACGCCTATGCCGGTGACCTCTGTCCATCCAGAGGCGCTGGACAATCTGCTAGAAGCGCTTCGCAGCGCTTCCATCGACGCCGTACTATTATGAGTGCGGTGGTCCAGAAGGTTCAGTCCGCCAAGAGCGGAATGACTGAAGCCTGTGCCAGCCTTCTAACAGGCTTTGAGGTAAGTGTTAAAATATAGGAAAAATATTACCGTATGGACAGTAGCCCCTGACGCTCTGTTTGGTGTTCACAAAGAAAAGCCGAACAGAGGATCAAACAATATCATAGGTGTCTAATTTAAGTATGTCAATATGCGTATGCAGGCTTCGCTTCTGGCATCTGCCGCACTGACTGCGGAGGTCGCCGTACTGAAGCAGGACCTCGAGGGGTCCAAGAAAGAGCTCGGCCTTGCCAAGAGGCAGCTCGAGGAGAACAAGGGTAAGTAATACCCTATCTATAGATATGTATATATAAAAGAAGACGCGATTGCAAAATGACAGGATCATTGTATATTTGCCAGGGCCCACAACCGAGGTGGCGACCCTGAAGCAAGCGCTAACCAAGGCTGAAGATAAAGTGGCCAAGGAGCGCATCGAGCGGGAAAAGCAAGAGGCTCGTGTGGGAGAGGTGCAGCAAGAGCTCCAAGCTCTCGTGACGAAGCACGAGGCGTTGGAGGTTGACTCGAAGATGCAAGAGTCTGAGCTTGCCGCGGCCCTCGAGAGCACAAAAAGTGCCAAGGCCGAAGCCTAAAAGGCCCTCCAGGAGATTGACGTGATGAAGAAAATAGCGGCGGGTAAGGCATTCTATATGCAAAGCAAGCATGTGAAAGTAAATTACCTGTTACTTACCCGAATCCGGAGCTCTCCAGGAGCATTCGCAGATTTGCCCGCAGCGTGTCGGATGCCGCACAGTTTTACCAGGCCGAGGAGGGGAGCTCAACGGAGAAGCTATTCTGGTCTCAGTATACTGGGAACGAACACCCGGTGCCCATGAGCGACGAGCTGAAGCAGCTGGTCGAGCTACATAAAGCGGCCGAATAGGCCATGAAGGGCTTTATAGTCCGGCTGTGGCCTGGCGACGCCCTTCCGAACAGCTACTTCGGCCTGGTGAGGTGGCTTATGGACGCCTGCCCATGGCTGGAGGTCGTCAAGCGGTCTGTCTGCATCGAAGGTGCACGCGGGTGAAATTCGCCCGCGTGAAGGTGCAATGGGCCAAGCTAGACGCCGTGAAGCTGATCAAGGAGGGACCGCCGCAGGGCAAGGAGCATCGCACCCCCGAAATTTATTATGATGGTGTCCTGAAGGGTGCCCATCTTGTAGCAGACGAGTGTTCAAAGGATGTAATATTTGAGTAACCTTGCTTGTGTGATCCTGTATGATGAAAAGTTGTTTCATATGCGCTATGCAACGCTTGTTTGAATTTAAAATATTACCTTTTGTTTGGTTGTTTATCCAATCTGAGAGATGGCTAGTCCTCGGCTTCTGCCCCAATGCCGCGAGTGCTGGGGTGTTCGAGATAAACCTGAGCACTCTTGTTCCCATTTTTGGGTCCTTCGAGGGAGGTGCTCAGCACAACGAACAAGGCAACATGACTAATAATGCTTTATCACTCTCACTTAGCCATAGAATTCTATAATTTTAAATTTTGGCGAAGCCCCTGGTATTTGGAAGGCCGAATTCGGGGCGCGATACACGCCTTTAAGCCGGACATGACCGGCTCCTCGCTCTGAGCGGCATAAGTCTTTAGGGACTCAAAAGCTCGCCGAACAGCGACCAGTCTCTCGCCTTATCATGGCAGTCAGTTTTAGCTTTCTCTACTGAGGTGCTTAGCCCAGCAGAACCGGGGCACAATCGTAGTAGTTCTCCTAGCGCTACCTTAGCCGATGGAGAGGAACGTAAGGTACCAAAACATAGGAGCCGGGCAAACCCAACATTTGACCAAAGACATGATTTGGAGCTGATGCATATAATGCTATAAGTTTGGGGTGCCACACTTGTGAAAGTGTTCGGACTTCTCACACCAAATTGTGGGGTACTTAAGCCCCTGGTGTGTTGGCCGTACCAAAGTGTACGGTTGCAAGGTGCCATTAATGAACACATATATATATAACAAGAATGCAATAATAGTCGTAATGTTATTCATTGTTTATTCAAAGAGGTGCGTTAAAGCAGAATGATACAGGTAGTGCGATAAGCAAAAAGTAGGACTATGTCCCTTCCAAGGGCAAGCTGAGGAATAGTATTAAACAAATATTTCACTCGTTATCGTAATCCACCTGGGAGTTCCGTGGTGTGACGTAGCTTCCTGCCTCTCTTGGTTGCTGCATCATGTGTTCGGCAATCATGCTGCCGGACAAGGTTTCCAGAGATTAAAGTCTTAAAAGAGAAAAATGACAAAGCGGGAAGCCCCTAGTGTGGTTTAGGCCGCATCTTGGAGCGTGCCGTAGTTGTGCCCCCTCCACACCTGTGCCCATGGTATTTTTAATGCGTAATTATGTACTCGTGGCACGAATTTCGCCGTTTGGCTTGGGCCGTGGTGGGGGGCGCATTGCTACGCGAGCTCAGATCGTGCCAGGCGGTCTAGTTGCCGATTACTCTGAGCGCGCTTGAAGGTGTCCGGGTCTTGAAACGCCGAACTGGTGGATTGCCTTGAGAGGCTACTTTGCGCTTCTGTTGCGAGGGCCGCAGTGTGCTCCTCCGTTCGGAGAGAGCGCTCTGTGTTTCCATTAACTGTAATAACCCCACTAGGTCCTGGCATCTTGAGCTTGAGGTATGCATAATGCGGTACCGCATTGAATCTCGCAAATGCGGTTCGCCCGAGCAGTGCATGATAACCACTGCGGAACGGGACTATATCGAAGATTAATTCTTCGCTTCGGAAGTTATCCAGGGATCCAAAGACCACTTCCGGTGTAATTGATCCTGTGCAATGGGCCTCTACACCTGGAATGACGCCTTTAAAGGTCGTTTTTGTGGGTTTGATCCTTGAGGGGTCTATACCCATTTTGCGTACTGTGTCCTGATAAAGCAGGTTCAGGCTGCTGCCGCCATCCATAAGGACTCGAGTGAGGTGAAATCCGTCAATGATTGGGTCTAGGACCAGGGAGGCGAATCCGCCATGACGGATACTAGTGGGGTGGTCCCTGCGATCGAAGGTGATCGGACAGGAGGACCATGGGTTGAACTTTGGGGTGACTAGCTCCAATGCATATATGTCCCTGAGCGCACGCTTCCTCTCCCTCTTGGGGATGTGGGTTGCGTATATCATGTTCACCGTCCGCACTTGTGGGGGGAACCTCTTCTGTCCTCCAGTGTTCGGCTGCCGGGGCTCTTCCTCGTCATCGCTATGTCGCCCCTTATCTTTGTCTTCGGTAATTAACTTGCCGGCCTGCTTGAACACCCAACAATCCCAGTTGGTGTGGTTGGCTGGCTTGTCGGGGGTGCCGTGTATTTGACACGAGCAATTGAGTATACGGTCCAAACTGGACGGGCCCGGTGTGCTTCTTTTGAATGGCTTTTTCCGCTGACCAGGTTTGGAGCCTTTGAATCCGGCATTCACTGTCGTATCTTCAGTATTATTGTTGTTAATGCGGCGCTTATGTTTTTTGCGACGTGACCTGCTATTGCCGTCCTTGGTATCCGAAGTACCATGGTTCTTTGACATATTGTTACTGCGAGCCAGCCAACTGTCTTCTCCCGCACAAAAGCAGGTCATGAGTGTCGTGAGGGCTGCCATAGATTTCGGCTTTTCCTGACCAAGGTGCCGGGCTAGCCACTCGTCACGAATGTTGTGTTTGAAGGCTGCTAAGGCCTCTGCATCCGGACAATCGACGATTTGATTTTTCTTTGTTAGGAACCGAGTTCAGAATTGCCTGGCCAATTCTTCTGGCTACTGAATTATGTGGCTCAAGTCATTGGCATCTGGTGGTCGCACATAAGTGCCCTGAAAGTTGTCGAGGAATGCGGCTTCCAGATCTTCCCAATGGCTAATGGACTCTGCTGGCAAGCTGTTAAGCCAATGTCGCGCTGGTCCTTTGAGCTTTAGTGGGAGGTATTTGATGGCATGTAAGTCATCGCCGTGGGCCATGTGGATGTGGAGGAGGAAATCCTCGATCCATACCGCAGGAACTGTTGTCCCGTCGTATGATTCAATATTTACGGGTTTGAAACCCTCTGGGATTTGATGATCCATTACTTCGTCTATGAAGCATAGGGGGTGTGTGGCGCCTCTGTATTGGGCAACTCGAATGGGTCTTGTCCGCTGTGTTTGGCCCGGCCGGATTTACTTTTACTGTATCCGTCATGACGTTTATTGTCTCGCATAGTGGTGCGCCCCCGTGATCCATAGATCGATCTTGCATGTTTTGCTTTGTCCTCCAATACGTCTCGCATGTCTGGTGTGTTTCCCCATGCTTTTTTATTTGAATGGCGTCGGGGTGCGGGCTGAGTTTTTGGCTAGAATGCCTCTCTATCACGGCCACGAGGTAGCCTATCAGCCGCGTCATACGCTTCTTCCTCCAGTCGAGGTAGCAACCTGCATTTTGGGTAACTCTTGGAGGGGCGCTCGAGTTTATATTCCTCGGCCGCGAGGACTTCAGTCCATCTGTCAGCTAGCAGATCTTGATCAGCTTGAAGCTGCTGCTGCTTTTTCTTAAGGCTATTTGCCATGGCCATAAGCCGGCGCTTGAAGCGCTCTTGTTCGACGGGATCCTCTGGCACGGCGAATTCGTCTTCGCTGAGGCTTGCCTCGTCTTCGGAGGGGGGTATGTAATTATCATCCTCCGCTTCTCCATCGGCCGCTCTCTCAGGAGGGCTGGCTCTTCTATCCTCCTGCTCTAACTCTTGCTGGAGGGGGTTATTGTTGTCTTCGGCACTATCCGGAGTGTTATTACCTCCTGTGCCGGTATCACCACTTTTGCTTTGGCGGGACTTAGAGCGGCGCTGCTGACGTCGGCGTTTGGGTTGCTTCTTGGAGGGGTTATCCTCTGCTGTCTCGTTGCCATTGCCTTCTTTGGGTGTATCCACCATGTATATATCGTATGATGAGGTAGCTATCCAGTGCCCTGTGGGCAGTGGTTCCTCTTCGTCTCCCGCATCGTCGTCCATACCGTCGGTTAAGTCATCGATAGTGGCTACTAAGTGGGTGGTGGGCAGGCCGCGAATTTCTTCGTCGTCCGAATCCCAATCCTGCCGGACATAGCTTGGCCAGGATCCTCCTAACAAGGAGAGAGACCTTAACGAGTTCAGTATGTCACCAAAGGGCGAGTGCTGAAAAATATCCGCGGAGGTAAACTCCATGATCGGAGCCCAATCAGTTTCGCTAGGAACGGGCGCCGGCGGTTCGGAGTCCGTGGCCGGAGAGAGATCCGGTAGTTTGTCAACACGGCCCTCGTGCAGAGTAAGGTCGATGTTTGGCTCAATCGCCGATGAGGGTAAGGCCTTCGTGACGGGGTCCATCCACCCGTCCATGGACAACGCAACGGGCTCCGAATTGAGGGTCGGAGCGGCTGCCGGTGTGATCTCTTGAACACTGTCGGATAGTAGAGCTAAATCATACTCATCATGACCGCGTGTCGCACAAGGCAGAGGCTCGAATCCGTCGAAGATCAAGTCTCTACAGATATCGGCCATGTAGTTTAAGCTTCCAAACCTGACCTGATGGCCAGGGGCGTAGCTTTCAATCTGCTCCAGATGACCAAGCGAATTGGCCCACAGTGCAAAGCCACCGAATACAAAAATCTGTCCGGGGAGAAAAGTCTCACCCTGGACTGCATCGCTAATGATGATAGAAGGAGCCATCAAGCCTAACGGCGACGACACAGAGGAACTCTCAATGAAAGCACCAATGTCGATGTCAAAACCGGCGGATCTCGGGTAGGGGTCCCGAACTGTGCGTCTAGGCAGATGGTAACAAGAGGCAGGGGACACGAAGTTTTACCCAGGTTCGGGCCCTCTTGATGGAGGTAAAACCCTACGTCCTGCTTGATTAATATTGATGATATGAGTAGTACAAGAGTAGATCTACCACGAGATCAGAGAGGCTAAACCCTAGAAGCTAGCCTATGGTATGATTGTCTATTGTTGTTCTGTCCTACAGACTAAAACCCTCCGGTTTATATAGACACGGAAAGGGTTATGGTTACACAAGGTCGGTTACAAAGGAGGAGATATACATATCTGTATTGCCTAGCTTGCCTTCCACGCTAAGTAGAGTCCCATCCGGACACGAGACGAAGTCTTCAATCTTGTATCTTCATAGTCCAACAGTCCGGCCAAAGGATATAGTCCGGCTATCCGGAGACCCCCTAATCTAGGACTCCCTCACCTACCATAAGACGGACCAATGAATATTTTGTTTGGTCAAATGATAGTTGTTGTTGTCGATAAACCGCTTGGGCCAATAGATTGAACCATCATAAACATTACATGAGAGGGACCACAAAACCAACACCTCTTGCATGCGGCCTAAAATGATGTACGTTGGGAAGGGGTGATGTGTGTTTTCAATATAGAATGATGTACAATTTAGATGTGGTGGCTACCTCTTGATACATACAACAACCATGAAGGCATGGTAGTTAAGGACGAGATACGTATGCAGGGTTTGATGTAGGTCGAACCCAGCAATCCGAGCATTTGGGAGGGAATTCTGACAATGCATGAGCTCGAGTTTTGGTTGACCGACATTTGACGATGACCGGCCCTTACATGAACTAGGAGGAATCAAACACATACCCCTCATTATCAGTCTGAGGGATGATATATATACACTCGGGAAGCCCACATATATCTGTGTCGTCACGAAAAACCGCACAAGGGAGACGTGGTCGATCAGAAGACTCTGTATACACTGCATGTGGCCCGAAAATATGTATGGGTACGATGGTCTATGATGTGTTTAAATCCCAAATGCACAAATTCGATGGGCCACGCCAAGTACATTCCAAACCGAACACCGTACCTGACTCCAATCCTGGTTCAATACCTATGATGTCAATTTCCCAACTTCGAGGCGGTAGCGCGGGGGGGGGGGGGGGGGGTTGTCCCACACATGCGCTCAAACTTTATTTTGTCTAGCATGGGACAAATCTATATACTATACATCTATACATCTATACACATATATAGTGTGCAAATAACTATGAAAGTGGCTCATTGGATGAAGCCAATCCAACGGTACAGAGATGGCAAATCCGAGCACTACTGGCCGTTGGATATCATCTACATTCCACCAGATTCTGCCACATGTACAATCTAGAAGACTCCATGGTTGAACTTAAGCATAATGCACAAACCTCTCTACACAAACACTTCTCCTTTGTTCTCTAGAATCTTCCATATCTTAATTGCCCAAACCTTTTTTTCTAAATGAATTGTCACTATTTGTTTTTACCTTTACAATGCACAATTCCATGAATCTTAAAATAGTTTTTTACAAAACTAATTGATTTTGGATGAGATGAACTATAAGAATTAAATGAACATCTATATCATGCATATCTGGGAGAAGAGGCGGAAACCGATGAGAGGAGTGGCTTGAAACGGTAGCCTGTTTTGAGTGAAAACCTAGTAGAGAAGGAAGAGTGAGCTACACGACGCATGCGCACAGTGCTTACCCATGTACTGCATGTGCTGCCGAAAGGGCTCAGGGTTGCCGTTCGATCTGGGAGCATCCAACGGTGCACACGTACAATCCGTGGGGTTTGGGTTTTGGCCAGTCGGAATGCAGGACTCAGATCGCGCGCACAACGGGCGGGGGGGGGATATCATACGGAAAGCAACATTCAGTGGAAACCGGTGAAAACCACGAGAAAAAGATGTTTTGAAGTTTCAAAAAATGCGGGATGTTAAGACGATGATGTTTTATTGGCACACAAAATTTTAGGTTGAAACACATTAAGAGATGTGAGCTATGAAAAAGACAAAATCAGTGTTGAATAGTGCCGAATAGTAATGTCACTATTCAGGGCGGAATTTGCCTTTTTCACAGCTCACATATCGTAATGTTTTTCAACTTGAAATTTTGTGTCACAATAAAACATCCCTTCTTAATATCTGACATTTTTTCAGATTTTTATGAAACTTTAAAATATGGTTTCCACAAAGTTTTCATTGAATATCGGCTTTCGTGAGTGTACCATGTGCTATTTAAAAACATTTCATGAGAAGAATCTCGGTTTTTAAATCCTCGTAAATCCAAAACTAAGCTGAAATCGTGAAACCTGCCATGGTTTCCCGAGATCACACTTATATGTCGAGGAATTTTTTCGTCCATTGTGGCGCAAGTTTTATTTCAAGCCTGTTACAAACCGGAGCTTCTCTCAAGGAAGCCTCGTGGTTCTAATAGGGAAACGTGTCCCCCTTGTGGGCGAAACGTAATCACTGCCTCTTCTCACCTTGTATTTTCTTCTACGAGCAACATGGAATGACAGGATATCCGTGCTGAAATTTAAACTTATTCAGGGTTTGTTTGGCCTTTTTATACACTAATTGAGTTTCCTAGGCATTTAATGTCCATAATTCAAATCTGAACTACAAATACATGCTCCAGTTCACCAAAATGGCTAGAAAAATTATACACGTGTCCTTGGGTGCATGTTTAGGTCCCATGCCAGGAATGGGAACCAATTACAACCGTACTGGTGTCATGGCTCGTGCTCAAACATTTCGAATCTCGGTTTTTAAGCCCCCATAAATCCTAAACTCACCAGAAAGTCATCAAAGGTGGCATGGTGTCATGTCATGGCACATATATGTCATGGTAAAAATATTGTCCAATTTGGGCCAAGCTTTATTACAAACCTCCTACAAAAACTGGAGCTTCTCTCAAGGAAGCCTCGTGGTTTTGATAGGTAAATGCGTTCCCCCTGTGGGCGAAATGTAATCACTGCCTCTTTTTCGCCTTGTATTTTCTTCCACGGGCAACATGGAACCACAGGATATCCGTGCAGAAATTTAAACTTATTCAGGGTTCGTTTGGCCTTTTTATACACCAATTGAGTTTCCTAGGCATTTAATGTCCATAATTCAAATCTAAACTACAAATACATGCTCCAGTTCACCAAAATGGCTAGAAAAATTATACATGTGTCCTTGGGTGCATGTTTAGGTCTCATGCCAGGAATGGGAACGAATTACAACCGTACTGGTGTCCTGGCTCTTCCTCAAACATTTTGAATCTCGGTTTTTAAGTCCCCATAAATCCTAAACTCACCAGAAAGTCATCAAAGGTGGAAAGGTGTCATGTCATGGCACATATATGGCGTGGTAAAAACATTGCCAATTTGGGCCAAGCTTTATTACAAACCTATTACAAACCGGAGCCTGTTGTGGTTTCAATAGGGAAACGTGTTCCCTTGTGGGCCAAACGATAATCACCCCCTCTTCTAGCCTCGTATTTTCTTCTACATGCGACACGGAACAACTGGAGATTCGGGCTAAACTTTGAAATTATTCAGGGTTCCTTTGACCTTTTTTATTCATTAATTGAGTTTTCTAGGCATTTAATGTCCATTATTCAAATCTGAACTACAAATACATGCTCCAATGCACCAAAATGGCTAGAAAAAACGTACATGTTTCCTTGGGGTGCATGTTTATGACCAATGGAACGAATGGGAACGAATTCAACCGTCTCGCCGTCCTGGCCTGGCCACAAACATTGCGAATCTCAGTTTTTAAATGTCTGTAAATCCAAAAATCACCAGGAAATCATGAAACTAGGTATCGTGTCACTACATGGTATATATAATTGTCCAATTTGGGCGAAGCTATATTACAAGCCTTTTACAAACCAGAGCCTGTCGCAACCCTCATGGTTCCGGTAGGGAAACATGCCCCTCTTGTGGGCGAAAGGATAATCAATGCCTCTTCTCGCCTGGAACTTTGTTTTCTACAGGCAACATAGAATAACAGGAGTGTCGGGCTGAAATTTGAAACTGTTCAGGGTTCGTTTGGCCATTGTTTTCTATGCTTTTAATGTAGTCCATAATTCAAATTTGAACTACAACCACATGCTCCAGTGAAGCAAAATGGGTGGGAAATCGTACATGTGTCATTGGGTGCATGTTTATGTATGTTTAAGGAATGAGAATTAATTACAAACTTGTCGACGTCCTGAAACAATGAGAATCTCGGTTTTTAAATCCCAGTAAATAAAAAAGTGACCCAAAAAACATGAAACTTGGCATGGTTCCATGACATGGCACATATATGCCGTGGTAAGAAAAATCGCCCAGTTTGAGAAGAGGCGCACACATTAGTAGCAACGAAGTCCTTTTTAAAAAAAAGCTGACACGTTAATATCGCAAACGGTTGTATTATATTTATCGTGTCAAAATTTAACCATACTCGGTGGCATGCGTGCAGCTGTTTGATTAGACGGGACGAGCGCGAGAGGTCCGTTGTGCAGCTTCGACGGGACGCGTGCGAGTAGTCCGCCGCTTAGGCGACAGGACGCGTGCATTCTGTCCACCACGCAAGCTCGACGGGACACGTGCAAGCAACAAGGCCGCCCATGCTCACCGGGAAGCGAGCTCTTTGACCTCCATGCAGCAGCCGCCGCCCGCCTCGCTCACAACTTCTCCATTAATGGGTTAATTAAAGCACCTGGACGGAGGGTGTTTGCTTGTGATCCCATGGCAGCATTTGCTTTGTTTGTGTTTTCAACTAGTATTCCGTCCTAATTTAAATTGCCACATAGGGCAACGGATAATATGACCACAAATAAAATGGCAACAGATAATATGACGACAAATTTACCATGGCGCACATAATAATTGTCTTACATATTACGGATAATTTCAAATGCCACATGTGGCAAAGCCCAAAATACATGGGTGCAAGAGAAGAAGGAAATTGTAGACAACGATCTGGGTCGCTACTGTCTCTACTCGTCGATGGATCGCCAGGCGGCGAAATCCTCCAGCTCCTTCAATTCCTCACAACTTTGCTTGAAAGCAGCCACGGATTCCTCCGCCTCCTTCTCGCGCTCGATTCCGAGCTTCCTCAAGCCACCCATCAGTTCCTCGACGACCGCTTTCAGCATCATCTCTGAGGCACTTCTCTGCTCATGCAGCATCTTCGATCCAGCGGCCTCCTCCTCCTTCTCGGCGACCAACTTTAGGAGCTTTGCAATGTCATCCACGAGTTGCTCGACGAGGCCGTTCGCCTTGTCAGTCGAGGCATCGCTGATCTTGAGCAGCTTCATGAAGCCGTCGACCAGCTCCTGCTGCGTAGTGACGCCAGCGAGAATGTCGTCGTCGCTGGCGAAGGACTTCAGGAACGCCGGCTCGTCACGATGGCCGACGCCGTGAATGCGCTTGTGAGATCCCTCGTGTGCCTGTGAGAGCTCGTTCGAGGGCTGCGCAGCGCGCCCGAACATCTCTGCTACGGCTGCGGCTTTGTGGCGGGACCTCTCTGGTGCTTCCGCGGCCTTGATCTTTGCTTCCTGGTTATATGTCCACCCTAAATTCCTCCTGTCGGTCATGGCGGAATGACTTGACAGAGAAAACCAATTTTGTGGGTGATGAGGAGAGGAGCTGTGAAGTAATTTTCGACTAGGTAGTTTTTATAGCCCGGTGCTAAGTGTGAACACATATTAGTTTGAGAGGTGTGAACAGATTTGCAATTACTTATTGTGTTGTAATCAGCAATGTGACATGAAACGAGGTATTGTAGGGTGGGGACCCTAAGCGTAGATCTTTCACGAATTGGAGGGGAATCCATGAAGAACGCGAAGAACAAAGGGGAAATCACAAGAGGAAAACACTCAAGAACAAGTCCAATCACACATCCACTAGACTCGCAATCACACAAGATCCACAAAGGTACATGAACAAAAAAGGGAAACATACAAGGTAAAGTTCATCCCAAATCCAAAGGAGATGAGGTCTTGATGATCATGTGATGGGGATCCTTCTCCAAGAGGAGTCCTTGATATCCACACGAGGATCTTCTCCAAGAGGAGGGCTTGATCTCCAAGAGGAGCTTCTCCAAGAGGAGGTCTAGATCTCCAAGAGGAGGAAGATGAGCAAAGCTCTCTCTTTGTCTATCAAATACTTTGCTAACCCTAAAAACTGAGAGGAGCACGGAATATATAGTCTAGGGGCGAAGGGGTATGGGCCTTGGTGGTTACATGGGCTTTTAGCCCAATTCGTAGCAAAACTGGGCCTACCGGATAGTCCGGTGGTAAGGATCAGATAGTCGGATGAGGACAGATGCATTTTCGTGTGCCACTGGACTGTCCGCTATGGGGACCGGACTGTCCTGTAGTGCAATTTCAGTGTGACCGGACTGTCCGTTGTGGGGACCGGACTGTTCGGTAGTGCAATTTCTGCACGCTTCCTTTTCTTCATCTTGACGCATCCGGTCAGCTCTTGGGTCTTGGGGTCCTTCTCCTTGGCCTCCGAGAAGCTTCCTAGCTTCTTGGTGGTGGTTGCCCTTGTACCTAATGATGCACAACGTTCCATGGTGAGGTAGCACCCAAGTCCAATGGATATTCATGTAAATCTCAAAGAGGAGCGAGTTCACCTTAAGTCCGGTAGGTCCATTTGGCTCTTGAGGGGCTACGAAGGTGTACATGGAGATCACCGTAGGATGCTCCCCATCATCCCCTCCCCCTTGGGAAAGATATGACCTTTGATCAAAAACCAAATCACCATGGGAAAGAAATGGCTTCGCCGTGTAGGAGTTGACGATCACCCAATACTCATCATCTTCAAGCTCGGAATGGGCATGCTCCAATGTTGCACCGTCTAGTGATTCCTTCAAAAGGAGCAAAAACAACAAACACTTGGAAAAAAGAAATGTGTTTAGCATTAGGGAAAAACCAAGCATTCAAGAGGCAATTCACCACACAAGTGTCGTTATCAAGCACAACATATGGTTTGACAAAGGATTGTGACATGGCATGTAAGCATATCAATCGAGCACAAGCAAAGATATCATTGGGACAAGCATGTAAATGTGAGGTTGTGATGCAAATATGTGTGACAAGATAATAAGCATCTACCTCAAGGTCATAGCAAGCATTCACAAATTGCTCAATGAAAGGTCTATGGTAGGCATATGAATCATACACAAAACTAAAGAAGATGAGATGTCTAAACACATGGGTCAAGTGCAAGACAATCCAAGCATAACATGCATAGGGTGTAGTGAATATAGAGTGGCACTCAACACAATAGAAAGAGCAATTGTTCATCATGTGTGAGGCAATCAAGGCAAGCATGTAGCAATCAATGGGACATCACATATGTGAAGAATATTGTTGCAACCAAACATATGATAGGAGCAAGTAATCCAAGAATTGGATGCAATACACAAGGTATATATATCACGATGCATAGAACGGTGAAAATGACAAGTCAAAGAAAGATCTCTAACATGTGTGCAAGCAAGTGGTCCAAGATGAACAATAAGTCTCATGGTGCAAGCAACACAAGTAGTATGATCCGTCATATCCATGCTCAAGAAAGATGTCACCTTGAAGGCATGTCCTTGTGCATTCTTCACAAAGCCGAAGCACAAGCAAGTGTGATGTAGAAGCGAGTCATGGTAGAATGTATGAGGCTCGCTCTCAAGAGCTCGAATGGTCAACTCGCGTGAAGTGGAAGTGGACACAAAGTCCAAGTATATATCCTACACATGCACAAAACAAAACAAAGAAAGTATGCGCATGGTAGATAAACACATCATCCATCATGATGGTTCTCTTCTTTTGCACCTAACCATTAGAAGCACAAGTGCATGAATAATATGATGCAACAATGGCTATATTCATGGCACTAGGTATATGGTGCAAAGAGGTAAGACAAGAATGCTTCTCAAGGAATATATCAAATTCTCCAAATATATGCGAGAATGCTATGGGGGCAATCTCATTAGCAAGACTAAAATCATTGTTGCACTCAATACATGGAAAATCATCTAGCATGAGAGAGGCAACACATGGAGATATATGACAAGAAGCAATAACAATCATGTGCAAAGCATGTAGATGGTTGTCATCAACCGCATAAAATAAGAACCTATGAATCATTGGTGATGCAACAAGGCAAGCAATCATAGAAATCATGTCGTGCAAACTAGTGGAGCGAAGATGCAACACAATAGAGGAAATCATGGCAATCATGTCATGTGTGCAAATAATAGGCATAGACAATGCACATGACATATCGCCAGAAAGAACACAAAGCAAGATCATAGTATAATCATAGGCATGGGGCACAAAGCAAACATGGCAATAACAAGTGATATCTCCACCAAGATTGCAAATACACATACAAATACTAGAATCAATCATCATGTGTAATGCAAAACATGGGTCACAAATGCATGGCAAAGGCATAGGAATGAGCATATCATGCAAAGTGAACATGGCAAGATGGGCATATAATAGGTAATGGGCAATAACCCAAAGCCAAGTGAGGGCCATGTAGAATAAATGCGTGAAGAGAGCGGTGGTAAAGACAATCTGTGGGATCCCAAGTCATCATTGCTATCTAGAGCTCGTTTTGTCAACTCATGGGATTGTGAGGTTGACAACTATTCATGGGTATCTACACAAAAGAGACACAAACCAAAGAAATTGTGCGCGTGTTAAACGTACACATCATCCATCATGATGTGTAGGTGCACATGAGAGTTAGCACAAGATAAGCATCACTCAAAGAAATTTGATGCATGGTATAAGAACATGTCATCCGTCATGAAAGAGTAGTTATTATGTATGAGGCGATGGGGATGCAAATTTAGCATACAAGTATATGGCACATCAATAGCATGTTTATTTATGGGGAGAATATTGTGCATACAAGTGTTGGGATCATGCAATGCATGGGATGAATCAAAATCTCCTAAAATGTATGAGGAAACTATGGGGGTCTCCTCATGAGCAATATTGGAAACATCATATGGAGAAAATGGACAGCATCCAAAACAATGCATATCTGAAGCTATGTTGTCATGGCATGGCATATGAGGTAAATGATGCAAAGGGAGCATATCAATATCATCACAAGAAAAACAAATGCCAATAACCATGGGCCTGTCATCTATGCCATATGTGCAAATTGGGTTTATTTTTATGGCATATACATAGTCACTACGATGAGATTGCAAATATGACATATTTTTGATCTCATGCATAGCATATGACAAGTCAAGCGGATTGTCAAACATGATGTGACCTAAAGAATTATCACAAGAAATCCTATGTAACATGGCATCACAACTAATAGAGTCCATATGGCAATCATCATACTCATCATAATGGGTAAAATCATCGTATGGGGAAATTGCACTAGCACGAAGCATGGAAATAGGTTGATCAACATCAAGCAAGCAATCAATGTCAAGAATGTCCACTAGTGGGACTAGAGCATCATCATCACCTATGTTACCATTTTCATTCCACTCAAGTGGTGTAGGTGAGGCGGGAAAGACAAAATGGTGGTCATCTTCATCTTGATGGAACCATGTGGGGGGTGCATCATATTCCACCATGGCCATCGTCTTGTCCAAAGAAAGGACGAAGTCATCGAGGATCGGCGCGTCATCATATATGGGACCTAGCACCAAATGAGAAGACACAATAGAGGTAGAGGTCAAGTTGTTAGAAATGCAAATGGCCTCATGAGACCTATCAACTATCACACTCTCTCTATGTGGTGGTTCACTCACTCCCTCAAGGTAGGTGCACTCAATCTCACGTATGGTGTAGGCACTCATCTCACTCAAGTGGTGGGGGTCGTGGCTCTCCTCACATGGGAATTGGGGCAACACATCATATACGGGTCTAGTGGTGAAGTCACTCTCATCCTCAATATGGTGGCACAAGTCACTCAAGTCATCATACGTCACCATGGTCGACGGGGAAATCCCATACTCAACCATCTCGTTGTCGTCGCCGTGGATGAAGGCCGAAGATGGCACATCATCGCTCTCCTCCATGACTGAAGGGAAAATCCCATGCTCAATCATCTCATCACAGTTGCCATGGATGATGGCCGAAGATGGCACATCATCACTCTTGCCTCCAAAGATGGAAGCATCATCCTTGCTCGCCACCTTGTCGCTCGCCTCCAAAGCTTGGTCCTTGAGGGTCTCCGTAGTCATACTCGTGCCGCACCGTATTGAAAAGAGTCGAAGTAAACTAGGCATCATCAATGCCACAAAGAGGGATGGCGGTGAAGTCGAACTTGGGAGCATCGTCTTGGAGCTCGTCAGGCCTGGACATCTTGGTGGTACTATCCTCATGCTCGATCTCATGGAGCTTGGTCATCAATAAATGTGCTTGGAGTGAAGAAGCCTTGGCCTTCATGAGTTCTTCTTCCGCCTTGAGAGAACCAATGTAGTAGTCATCGAGGGACTTGTAGTTATCAAGGAAGATAGTCTTGGAGATGTCATTGTGTAATCCCATCATGAAGTGGAACTTCAGTGAAATGGGGTCGTCCACGCCGACTCATCGCAAGGCAATCTTCATCCCTTGAAGTATGCATCGATGGACTTGTATCCTTGGAAGGTGTTCTCCAATTGGTGTAGAAGTTGTTCCGTGTAGGTTGGAGGCACGAACTCTCGCCGCAAAGCTCTCTTCATCTTGGGCCAACTCATGTCATAGCTCTCCGAATGTGTGTGAAGCCACCATGCCGACGCGTAGTCATGGAAGTTCGTTGTGGTGCACTACACTTGATCTTCGGGAGGAACTTGATGTAGCTTGAGGTAGTCGTCCATGAGGCACTCCCACTCGAGATACTCCTCAGGTTCTTGAGTCCCATAGAAAGGAATCTTATGGTCAGTGTCGAGGTCGTAGAAGCTCGTGGAAGTCGCAGACTTGAGCTTGGGGAGCTTTTCTTGAGCGTAGTCTTGAGGAGTTTTTTGGTGAAGATGCCGCATGTCCAAAGGCAAACATGCCTTGAAGTCGTTTGGTGAAGATGCCAAGGTAGATGGTGAAGTCGTTGAGCAGTTGTTGGTATTGAGCTCTTGACCTTCACGTTCTTGTCATTGATGGTGTCGATGCCGATGTGATCTTGCCGGAGATGGTAGCTGAGAAGCATGTGGTCTTGAGCATCTTCTCGAATATGAGGAAGACCGCTTGTAGGCCTTGATGAGGGATTTGATCTCGTCCATTTGAGCATCCAACTTGTCGTCCAAGTTGTTTTTCATGGCATCAAACTCGTCGTTGTTGTTGTAGAACGAAGGTGAAATGCCTTGCCTATCCATCACAAGGCTCGAGTAGAGGTGAGTAGGAAATGAGATAAACAATACCAAGTTACCTTTTCCCGAAGTTGAGATGTATCTTGTTTCACTCAATGTGAAATGAAAGAATAGTGGAATTGGTACTGGACTTGTTCACTCACACCTATGAAGTAAAGCTTATGGAGTAGCTCGGTGAGGATAGTGGCACAATAATTTGATGCAAAATGTTAGCAAGAGTCAGTAATGTTGAAAGAGATTCACAAATTCGCAAGTGAAACAAGTAGACCAATAGCAAAGAATGGCACACGGAAACACACACACTGATAGATAAATGGGGTCGTGCAACCAAGGAATGAGCACAAAATGTGGACTCCACGGAAAACGCTCGTGTTGCACAACTAAAGAGAGACGCTAGCATGATTGCTCAATAGGAGGATATGACACTTGTGCACAACCTATAAGATGCAAAATGGATAAACTTTCTATCCCAAGTATGCTATTATGTATGGTTCCCGGCGTTTCGCACACGATGATCCAAGATGGTCCATATGGTAGTATGATATGCAATGTGGTGATGCTATGGCTATTTCTTACAAGCTATTTGTTTTCTCTTTTCTTAAAAGCTTATTCTCTTTTTTTGTATGGCCACTATGCAAAATGCACAAACCAAGATAGCAATTGTGTATATGCGGGAACAATCTTGTGACACAAGAGATGATATGATGATACCAAGATGAGGATACCAAGATGATATGGTATGTATGAAATGGAAGGTGCGGATCACTAATGTGCACAAGTAAAGTTGCCGGAAATACTCAAATGGCTAGTCTCGATAGGCAAGTGACGCAAAATGGCTAGGGGTTAACAAAGCAATGGCAAGAAAGAATGTACAATGATGGGATACCACGATACCAAGATGATATAGAGGTTACCGTTCTTGCTTATGGTTAGGGTGTCAAAATGGTGAAGGTGGACGATGTCGAATCCTTGCTGAAGTTGAGTGGCGGTGTTGTCGATGTTGAACGGTTCCTAGTTAGCCAAAACACCCTAGGAAATGGAAAATCCGCAAACTCAAAATCTCCAATGGAAAATATCAAATGGTGATAGCGAAATGCGATGGTGGCTCCGGAGTTGACAATGCGGAAGTGGTGGTAGTGGTTGATGAAGACGCAATCATCCCTAAGTAGCCAAAACACCTTAGGAGACTCAAGTCACCACTCAAGCAACCACAAATGCTATATCGATCAAAATGGGTTAGGCTGAGGAATGCTATGGTGGTTTTGCGGAAGATATTGTGGAGCGCTGTCAGGATCCCGATTCCAAGTCACATCGATCTAGCCGGTAACACCTCATATCACTTTGCGGCCTCACGCACGGTATCCCACGGGTGACGCCTTACCATGGCCCGGGACTGTTTGCGCCTTTTGCCTCACGTATATGACAGTGTCGCTACCATCCATATGACAGAGAACCCGGGCCGACATGGCTAGTCATGAACCCAAAGCGGCACAGACCTATGGAGACAGGCATACATGAATCACATCGAACATGTCGGTCATCAACGAGTGATTCCTGGCTGTAGCACTGGGCTAACAGGACTCCGGGAAACCCCTGGCTGTAGCAGGCTAGGCAGGACTCCGGAAGTCACCATGTGACATTTCCCTGAAGGGACAGACATAGGGACGAAGTGAAACACATGCCGGCCAGTCAAGTGTCTTGAGCAGTAGTGCTGGGCTAGCAGGACTCCGGTGAACCGGGCTATAGTGGACTACTATGGCTCGAGGAACACTAGACTACATTTCCCCATAAGAAAGGCTGTCAAGGATAAACAACTAGATTGTCGGATCCCACTCATACCAAGCATTTCAATCATACACTCAATATGCCTGATATGAGTACATACAACATGGCATCACAACAAAACTCTACAACTCAAGTACTTTATTTAAAGGCTCTAGAGAGCCATACATAACATGTTCATACAGATAGGGGTCACATGACCCGACACTCAAGTCATACAAACATACAAGCACATGCGGAAGCAACTAGTCTGGGTACAGACTCTAGAAAGAAAGAAGGCATCTCGAAGCCTGTCTATCTACATAGGCCCTCCATGGCCAGGGTCACCACCTGGGTGGCTAGTCACTCGTCGACGTCAAGGTCTACATAGAACCCATCGGAGGGGGCAGTGTTGTCGTCTGAAAACAATAAATAAGCAAAACATGAGTACAAAGGTACTCAGCAAGTCTTACATCAGAACCTACTATACATGCTTATTCTCAAGAAGGCGGTGGGGTTGATGCAGCAAGCCAGCTTTGACTCTTGGCTAAGCTATCCTACGGAACTTCACCAGTAAAATAGTTTTCGCACACGAGTCCACTACTCACCAACACAATACTCCACCGGGGATCCTCCCTCGTCATCCTACGAGAGGGCCATCCTCGGTACTCACACTTTATCTTGAGTCTTTTAGTAGTATCCATTAACTTGTCTATGAACTGTATATGCAACCAAGTAGTCCTTTACCGCGGACGCGGCTATTCGAATAGTTTTATACCCTGCAGGGGTGTACTTCGTCACACATGTTTCCACCACTTAGCGTCTGCACACGACATGTGCTCAGCAGACTTCAAGCGAAAACCGACGTGGGTGTAGACCACGACCTGACTAACCTCACAAGTCTCTAGTCCAAGTTTATCGCCTATTCAGGTTCCATCCGCAAGAAAATCCGGCCGGGGTGTCCTCAACGGCCCCAAACAATGTGAACAGGGTTCTCGCGACACCAAACGGGTGACTCGGTACACTGTGCCACGGTGTATCTACCGCAACATAGCCCACCCCTAGGGTCAGCGCTACGCACGGCCGCCAACACGTGTCCTACAAACACCAGAAACTAGTTGCAACTCCTGGACAGAGGCGAGAGGGGTCAGTAAGTCGAGCGGGGTCATATTTCAGGGCCCAATGTGTGGTAGTAGCTGAATCTTAAATCACGCATATAGATCTCAGTGCTTAGGGACGGCCTCAATGAAACAACCCACCATGTACTCCTACATGGCCTCTCATCGATACCTTTACCAATACATGTTCAACGCATCCCTCACATTACCGGCATAAGCATTTCACTCTAGCCCATCTCCCAGATGAACCAGACCTGACACAACTCTAAGCATAGCAGGCATAGCAAGGTAAGAATCACATACATGGCTCAATCAACTCCTACACATGCTAGTGGGTTTCATCTAGTTACTGTGGCAATGACAGGTCATGCAGAGGATAAGGTTTCAACTACCGTAGCACACAGCAGTTTGAATCGCGTTGTCTTAAGGCAGTAAACAAGAGCAAAAGCGAGAACATGGATTTGTATCGGAATGATCAATGGTTGCTTGCCTGATGGAGTGGTAGTGGGATACTGCCCTTCAGTTGGATACTCGTGGATATCCTCGGAGGCAGAACCTACCACGAAGAACACATCGTAATACAATTAACACATGACGATATGCAACAATATGATGCATGCTATGACATGGCAATATGAATGTGTCTTGGCCTAATGCAAGTTATATTAGAAAGGAATGAACTCATTTGAATCAAAAATTCAAATATTAGCTCATTAAACATGGCCTTAATAGTGCTTTTCCTTATTCTGCCTAAACAGCAAGGTAACTTGTTTTGTCATGCATGAAACCATTACAGTTGGATAGATTGAATTTTTCTAATAATTTTTCATATATAATTTATCTCATTTGGAGCTATGGTTGAATTTCTATGAATTTTTGAAGTTTGAACTATTTTCTGGAATTTCCTGAATAAGAATAAATCCAGAAAATCAATTACTGCGTCAGCATTGCGTTAGGGTGACGTCAGCAGGTCAAAGGCGCCAGCCCAGGTCAAACCTGACTGGTGGGCCCCTTCTGTCAGCCTCTCAACTAATTAGCAAAATTAGATTAACACTAATTAGTTGTCAGTGGGGCCTGGGCCCACATGTCAGTGACTGATTTAATTGAAATTAATTAAGACTAATCCTAATTTAGTTAGCCGACCGGCCCCACCTATCATAGACTCAGGGGGGGTCTTCCTGGGCCCACCCAGGGGTCAAACTGGGTCAACTCGCCAGCGGCTCGACGCTGGCGAGGCCCGAGACGGCGGAGGGCTTCGGATTTGGTCCTCCGGTGACCAAATCGACGGCGGAGACGTGCTACGCTTAGCTGGGGCTCATGCGCATCTACTGGGGCAAGTGGGAGGAGCTGGGGTGGAGCGAGCTCGCCGGAATCGAGCTCGTGGCGGCGGCCGGAGTTCGGGCGAGGTCGGTTTCGAGGCTACGGTGCATGGGAGGAAGAACTAGTGGTGGCTACGGGTCCCTGGTGCTGCGCTGAGCACGGTGAGGCGCTCGGACGCGTGCTTGCACGGCCGTAGCCATGACGGCGGCATGGCTGGCGGCGAGGAGCGCTCGGGCATCGCGGGAGAGAGAGGGGGAGACGAGGGGGAGAGTGAGCGAGTGCAAGAGGGAGACGTGGGGGGTCGCGTGGCACTTCAGGGCGTCTCCCGGGCGTCGGCGGAAGCAGGAGGTGGCCGGCGTGTGGCCGCGGGCGCCGGCCACGCGCTCCGCGTCCTTCTGGCGCGAGGAGGAGGACGACTGGCAGCGCCAGCAGGCTGGGCCGAGCCAGGTGGCTAGGCCAGCACAGGTAAGGCCCAGGTGGGCTTCTTTCTCCTCTTTTTTTATTTAGTTTTTGTTTTCTATTTAACTGCAACTGTTTAGCTTTAAATAAAATACTAAAACATTTCCAAAAATCCTGAAAATAAATGTGGCCTCTGTTTAGATTATTTCCAACAGGAAACATTTATTCCCAGAATTATTTGAGCATTTAGATTATTTTATAGCATTTAAATGCCCAAATTCAAATACTTATGATTTAATTCAATGACCTTCTGTTGACCTAGAAAATTGTGCACCAATTTTGCCAGAGGTTCTAACCTAAGACAAAGAGGGTGAACCTTTTAGAAGGGCATTTCAGGTTCATTGAAAATATTTTTAGTAAACCCTAGTTGTTTCCAAGGGGGGGTGTTGGGGGTTCTGTCTTCCCCAATTCAAATTTAAGAGGAATTTAAACATGATGCACATTCTAATGCTTGAACTAGCTAGGGTGTGACAAGCGCCTAGGCAAAGATGTCAAAATGTCAAAATTTTGGTGAAGTAAATTGATGTTGGAACACATCTAGATGGATGGGGGATGTCAATAGCTACTCAACGAGCTAAAGAACATCAAAATCGGACTCCGGATGTGGAAGATATGGCCGAAACAAGAAATCAGCCGAAGCAGTTTTTGAACAAGCGGACAGTCCGGTCCTGGGTAGAGGACAATCCGGTCTTCATCCAAAAACCTTCTGATACAAGCGGACAGTCCGGTATTGGGGAGCGGACAATCCGGTGTGTGAGCGATTTGCTCCTGATGCGAGCGGACAGTCCGGTACGGGGGTCCGGATAGTCCGTTGCGGGTTGGGATGGCACGAAATTGATTTTTTTTGGTCGGAAATGGATGATTTTGGGGTCAAAATTGAGGAGATTTCGAGGATGGAAGGTGGGGTAACTTGTGGGGAAGCTAGATCCACTCAAAACACAAGGAATCCATGAATCAAAATCGACAAAACATCATCAAACCAACAAATCACAAAAAAATGGGGCTATTTTTGGTGGGGATTTTCAGATTTTAGGACAAAATCAAGCAAAACAAGGCTAGAAAACGATGGGGGGGACTCCAAATTCATGATCAACATGGATCATGATACCAAGATGTTGTTGGGTGGATACCCTAAGCATAGATGTTTCACGAATTGGAGGGGAATCCACGAAGAACACGAAGAACACAAAGAACAAGAGGGGAAATAACAAGAGGAAAACACTCAAGAACAAATCCAATCACACATCCACTAGACTCACAATCACACAAGATCCACAAAGGTACAAGAACAACAAAGGGAAAGATACAAGGTAAAGTTCATCTCAAATCCAAAGAAGATGACGTCTTGATGATCCTATGATGGGGATCCTTCTCCAAGAGGAGGCCTTGATATCCACAACAGGATCTTCTCCAAGAGGAGGGCTTGATCTCCAAGAGGAGCTTCTCCAAGAGGAGGTCTAGATCTCCAAGAGGAGGAAGATGAGAAAAGCTCTCTCTTTGTCTATCAAATACTTTGCTAACCCTAAAAACTGAGAGGAGCACGGAATATATAGTCTAGGGGCGAAGGGGTATGGGCCTTGGTGGTTACATGGGCTTTTTATCCCAATTCGTAGCGAAAGTGGGCCTACCGGATAGTCCGGTGGTAAGGACCAGATAGTCCCATGAGGACAGATGCATTTTCGTGTGCCACTGGACTGTCCGCTGTGGGGACCGGACTGTCCTTTAGTGCAATTTCAGTGTGACCGGACTGTCCGTTGTGGGGACCGGACTGTCCGGTAGTGCAATTTCTGCATGCTTCCTTTTCTTCATCTTGACGCTTCCGGTCAGCTCTTGGGTCTTGGGGTCCTTCTCCTTGGCCTCCGGGAAGCTTCCTAGCTGCTTGGTGGTGGTTGGCCTTGTACCTAATGATGCACATCGTTCCATGGTGAGGTAGCACCCAAGTCCAATGGATATTCATGTAAATCTCAAAGAGGAGCGGGTTCACCTTAAGTCCGGTAGGTCCACTTGGGGCTTGAGGGGCTATGAAGGTGTACATGGAGATCACCATAGGATGCTCTGCATCACAAGGTCAAAATTTATTGATGGCAGAAGGTTGACCACGTGGTTGCTCGCCGTTGAGGCGGCCGCGGCGCGTTCCGCTCCCGCGTCCCTACGCGCGCTCTGCTCGCCGTTAACGCAAAGTTACAATGGCAACTATTAATAATTCTTAATAATTTTCTTACATATTCAGGATAATTTAAAATGCCAAATGCGGCAGGGCCTAGAACACTCACGACCTACATATGCATACAATTATAATAAAATATAAGATAAAAGGCTGAGCTGGCGGCCTTCCGACGATGGTTTTCTCGGACTCCATGATCAGCATAGCACCCTTGCGGTCGGGTACTCGCATACGCATGTGTAACTTACTAATCATCGCACACGAGTACTCGCAGACGCATCGTGTGTGATACTCCTAGCCACCGCAAGCAACTAGTTTGCATTTTTCAAAGTTTTTTGTACACACAGAATCGCACACGAACTAACTGTATCAACCGTCTGTGTTGTAAATTCTCATCGCAAACAGTTCATCCGAGTCGGGTGTTTGCCACGTATCACACACATCTTGTTAAGTTGAACCATTTCTGCTGCATTCGCTAATCGAAAACGGTTCGTCCGAGTGAACCGTATTCCCTATATCACATACACCTTGATGTGGTTAACCGTTTATGTTGCACTCCCTAATAGCAAATGGTTCATCAGAGCGAACTGTATGCTGTATATCGCACAAAAATTGATATGGCTGCCTGTTTCTGTTGTTCTACCTCATCGCAAACAGTACGAATGGGTTAACCATGTGGCCTGAATTGCACACGCAACTAAAATCTAAACCCTGTTTCATGCATGCTCCATCGCAAACGTTTTGCACCTTTTTTGACGGTTTTCATATACAACCTTTTGCGATTACTGCATCGCACACAGTTTCTCGAAGGGTCTATGATCATAGTGTCACGTTAGCAACATCCTGTAGTAGTGTATGAACTATATAAGCAACCAAGTAGTTCTTTACCACGGACACGGCTATTCAAATAGATGATGTTAACCATGACTCAAAGGAACCCGTCCCCGTCCCATCAGCAACGCTCCCTCTTGGAACACATATCTACGTCCAGTCCGATCACTGTGCCATGTCGTGTGTCACCCGGACACACGCGCTATGTGCCACTTGCCCGCACACCTAACCGCAAATGTCCGTGTAACCACAAGTTAGGCTTTGATAAGCACGGAACTCAATTCCTGTGAGCTGTATCACAAGACAATCCACCATGTTTTCCAGAACGACCTCTCATCACCAACTTGACCAAAATGGGTCAAGACACTTAAGTCTCCTCATTAGGCCATGATCATTCCAATTCATCACCCAGATGGATCAGACCCGACACAACTCTAAGCACAGCAAGCGAGCATGGAAGAGTGGTCACAACAAAGCTCAAGCAACTCCTAAGCATGCTAGGATGTTTTAGCTATTTGGTGACAATGACAGGTCATGCAAAGGAATGGTTTCAACTACCGAGAAAAGGTAACAGTTGAAATGATATTATCCTAATGCAATGAAAGAGATCAAGAGCAGAGAGTAGGATTGTATAGAAATGAACAAGGGGGGTTTTGCTTGCCTGGCACTTCTGAAGATAGTATAGTTCTTCATCGGTGTCATCGATCTCATCGTCAGAACCATGCCTACTGAGAGGGGACAAATATCGGCAATAGAGAATAAACACAATCAATGCAATGCAACAATATGATGCATGATCATGACATGGCAATATGCTGTTGTTTGAGCTAATGCAACTAGCAACAATTTAAATGAAGTTGGTTTGAATCCAAGATTCAAATTCAAACTCCATATGTGGATATGCAAATGCCACTTATTTGATTTGTCCTAAACAGAAGCAATAAGTTGTTCTAACATGCATGGAAATTCCATAAACAGTTTCTTTGGATTTTTCTAATAATTTTTCATATATAATTTATTTCATTTGGAGTTACATTTAATTTACTATGATTTTTAGAAGTTTAGGACATTTTCTGAAATTCATAAATCATTGGTGATTACTAATTATCCAGAAATCTGACGTCAGCACTGTGTCATCCATGTGTCAGTAGGTCAACTGAGCCGTCCAGGTCAAACCTGACCAGTGGGGCCCATTGGTCAGTGACTCAGTTAATTAACCGAGTTAATTAGTGCTGAACTAGCCCTAACTAAAATGTCAGCAGGGCAGGGCCCACATGTCCGTGGCTCATCTAATTAACTAAGTTAATTAACACTAACTAAACCTAACACTAATTAAACAGGGGCCTGGGCCCACACGTCAGTCAGCCAGGGGAGGTCAAACCCCTAGTCAGCGGGGTCAAACCCGCTGGACTTGGCCCATGGCTCGTCGCCGGCGAGGTCAGAGACGGTGGAGGGGCTCGGGTTTTCCCCTATGGCGACCAAATGAGCCGCGAAGACCATCTATGAGGAGCTGGTGCTTGTGCGCATCCACTGGTGCAGTCAGTTGCATCGGGGGTGACCTGAATCGACGGCGACGAGCTCAAAGGCGGTGGCCGGAGTTCGGGTCTCAATGGTTTCGGTGATGCAGGGCACAGGAGGAGCAGTTGCAGGGGTTTTTGGGCTTCTAGCGTTGCACTGAGCACGACTGTGTACTCGGCTGCAGCTCTAGGTGGCGGTGGCCATGGCGACGACATGGTCGGCAGAGCCAAGTTGCGGCCGTCGGCAGAGCCAAGTGCTCGGCCGCAACGGCAACGGCGTTAGCGAGAGGATAAAGCCAGGGAAGAGGGGGGTCGATGCAGCATCTCACAGCGGTTGTGCTGGAGGCCTCAGTGAGTTCCGGGAGGGGCTGGTGACGACGGGAGGTCGCCGGCGATACCGGCAGCCGAGAAGTTGAAGACGACGCAGAGACAACATTGCAGCGCGTCCTGACTCGCTTGGCTCGGCGGAGATGACGAGGACGACATTACGGAACTCGTGGGCATGTCGAGGGGGAGAGGGGGAGGCGGTTGCTCCGGCTATGGTGAATGGTGGCAACGGGCTCCGCTTGGGAAGAGAGTAGAGAGGGGAGGGAGAGAGTTGCGAGGAGGGGGAGGTGCACAGGGTCGAGGGGAGTCTGTGGTGCCCTCGGGTGCTTCCAACAACGAGCAGCAAAGCAGGAGGTGGCCGGCGCATGCGCACGTGGATCGGGCATACGCCCTCCTGCCTACTAGCAGGAGGTTGAAGACGGTGGCGGCTGCGGTGGGCTCAGCCAGCGGTAGTTGGGCCAGGTGGGCTGCCAGGTGAGCGCCAGGTAAAACTCTCTCTCTCCCTCTTATTTGTTTCTATTTTCTATTTTTTGACATTTGTTTCTGATTAAAAAAATACTAAATCTATTTGTTTTCTTTTGAGAATTTTTGTAGGGACTAGTTGGCTATTCCAAAGCCCCTCACAATTTCTCAGAATTATTGGACACATATTAAATATATATCAAATATAAGTCCAATGCAAATAGTTATGGTGTTATCTCCAAATGCCCAAAATAATATCTATGACCTCGTAAAAATATTGGTTTGAATTTTACCTCTAGCCAATATTTTTAGAGAGAAACATGAACATTTTCTTGGACCTATTTGAAGCAATTTTTGTCTTGGTCATTTTCAGAAATGATTTCTGGCTTTCACATGTCCCCATTTCAAATTCATTGAAATTTAAACATGATGCACACATGACTAGCTAGTCTAGGTCAAACCAGAACTAGGGATGTGACAATCCAACATGGTTGGCAAACCAAGTGGTAGTCCGCAAGGCGAATGGGAAGTGGAGGCTTTGCATAGATTTCACAGACCTGAATAAAGCATGCCCAAAGGACCCATTCCCCTTGCCGCGCATCGATCAGATCATGGATTCCACTTACGGATGTGATCTGCTTTCCTTCTTGGATGCCTACTCTGGGTACCACCAGATATTCATGTCCAAGGAAGACAAGGAGAAGACCGCGTTCATAACCCCATGTGGCACGTACTAGTTTGTACGGATGCCCTTTGGTTAAAGAGCACTGGGTCCACTTTTGCAAGAGCAGTGCAAATTGGTTTTGAGTCTCAGCTACATAGGAATATTGAAGCTTACATGGATGACATAGTGGTCAAGACCAAGGACAAATCAACACTCATTCAGGACTTGGAAGAAACCTTTGCAAACCTACACAAGATTGATTTCAAGCTGAACCCAGAGAAGTGTGTGTTTGGCATTCCGTCTGGCAAGCTACTTGGCTTCTTTGTGTCTCATTGAGGGATAGAGGCCAACCCCGACAAGAACAGAGCAATCAAGCAGATTCAAGCACCCAAGACAGTCAAGGACGTGAGGCGTTTAACTGGATGTGTTGCCATGCTGAGTAGGTTCATTTCCATGTCTGCCGAGCGTGCCCTACCATTCTTCAAAATTTTAAAGAAGGCAGGGCCCATGAAGTGGACCCTGGATGCGGAAGCGGCGTTGTAGGACTTAAAAACTTACCTTTCCTCTGTTCCCACCTTGTTCGCTCCTAAACCGCAAGAGCCATTGCTACTATATCTGGCGGCAACCAATCAAGTGGTTAGTGCAACACTGGTGGCACAGCGGGAAGTGGAAGAAGGAGCAGCTGCAGCTACTGTCCTCCCCAGAGAAGGAAGTGAACCAGTCACGACAGGGTTGAGTGTGGATCAGGAGAAAGAAGAGCAGGGTAGTGAAGGCAATCCCAAGGCCACGACAAGGAAGAAGGTGGTGCAGCGACCGGTTTGCTTTGTTAGCCCCCTATTATAGTGGGCTAGATCAAGGTATTCTGGAGTGCAGAAATTAATCTTGGGCCTCGTCATGGCCTCCAGGAAGCTACACCACTACTTCCAAGCCCACAAGATCACAGTTGTCACCCGTTTCCCTTTACCATGCATGCTGAGGAACCCTGAGGCCACTGGTAGAATAGTTGAATGGGCACTAGAGTTATCAAGCATTGGACTGAAGTATGAAGGCACCTCGACCATTCAGAGTAGAGCACTAGCGGAGTTCATTGCAGAGTGGACACCTACTCAACATGAAGAGATGCAGGGAACAGTTATCCTTGGCAAGGAAGCACCCCAAGAGTAGATCATGTACTTTGATGGTGCTTTCTCGCTGTAGGGTGCGGAGGTTGGCGTGCTCTTCGTCACACCCACCAGAGAGTACCTAAAGTATGTGGTCCAAATGCAATTTCCTTGGGAGAAGGCTACCAACAACACTACTGAATATGAAGGGCTACTTGCCGGGCTCAGGATTGCGATAGAGTTGAGGATTAAGAAGTTGATCATCCATGGAGATTCACAACTTGTGGTGAGGCAAGTCAACAAGGATTACTAGAGCCCGTTAATGGAGGCATACATTGAAGAAGTGAGAAAGTTGAAGGAACACTTTGATGGATTACAAACGGAGCACGTGCCACGTGCGGAAAACAGCATCGCTGATTATCTGTCAAAGTGTGCTGCACAAAAACTCCTTGTGGAACCAGGGACCTTTGTCCTCCATCTGACTCAACCATCAGTATCTCCATTAGCGATGGCTAGGAAGAGGAGGAAGCTGGACTCCGGCAAGCCTTCACCGGCAGAACCTTCAGAGGTCCCGGTAGAGGAGCTACCGGGAACAACTCCACCTCATTTGGAAAGCCACACACTTCTGCAGGACCGTAAGTCTTTTTGGTCGAGGCAGGCGCTCCCACGAGTGAGGAGGTGCCATTGGCCCTAGTTGTCAAGCCACAAGATACAACCTGGGCATAGCACATCGTCCGCTACCTCCAAACTAGAGAACTCCCCGAAGAGCAAGAAGAGGCTGAAAGAGTAGCCCAGAGGGCCGGTATGTCTCAGTTTGTCGATGACACATTTTATAGAAGGAGGCCCAATAGTGTGAAATTGGAGTGCATTTGCTGGGAAGAGGGGAAGTAACTGTTGGCAGAGATACACAAAGGCACGTGCGGCTCTCATATTGGATCAAGAGGCTTGGTTGGAAAATCTTTTCAGCAAGGTTTATACTGGCCCACGACCCTCCAAGATGCAACCGAGCTAGTCACCAGATGTGAAGCCTGCCAGTTCCACTCCAAAACATCCATCAACCTGCTCAAGCTCTCCGGAAGATCCCCTTATCATGGCCTTTTCGCTCCGGGGGCTTGACATCTTGGGCCTTTCCCCCATGCTACCGGGGGCTTTGAATTCTTGTACGTCGCAATCGACAAGTTTATAAAGTGGCCGGAAGTGGAGCCTGTGAGGAAGGTGACCACACAATCAGCTATCAAGTTCTTGAAGGGATTGGTGTGCCGTTTCGGAGTACCCGCCAGAGTCATCACTGACAATGGCACCCAATTCAAACCCTCGAAAACAAGGTTTCATTCGCCTCTATTGCCCATCCTAGAAGCAATGAAATAGCTGAGAGGGCGAACGCTGAAGTGCTGCGAGGACTCAAGACAAGAACATTTGATAGGCTACAAAAGTGTGGCAGACGCTGGATTGACGAGCTGCCGGTCGTTCTTTGGTCCCTTTTACCAAATCGAGCTACCGGCCAGACTCCATTCTCCCTAGTCTATGGGGCAGAAGCAGTGCTCCCCATGGAACTCATATACGGGCCACCACGAGTATTTGCCTACGATGAAGTAGAGCAAGAGCAACACCGGCTTGACAATGCTGTGCTCCTTGAGGAGAACCATCTCTGGGCTACTATACATGCTATCACAGCCGCATGGTCCATGCCTGGAGCCTTGAGGAAGGCGACCTTGTCCTTATGTGTGTTCAGTCCACCAAGGGTTCCAACAAGTTGATTACAAAGTGGGAAGGCCCTTACTGGGTAGTACGAGTCACCAGACCTAGCGCAGTCCGTCTAGAGATAGAAGATGGCATCAAAATGCAAAAACTCATGGAATATTGGGCATCTTTGCAAGCTCTACCCGTAAGGCGCGGCTGTTGGGACCTACCCCGGCAAGCACCCTTTTGTACAAGCCTTGCCGATGTAATGTAACCCTTTGTACAGAGCCAGGCGCAGACCTTGAGCACAGATAATAAAACGAAGCGCTGGCAACATAAAAACAACATCCATGCATGATTAGCTTAGCATAAGCATGCCATGATCATTTAGATGAGGTCATATGCTGCTATGTTTTCCCCTGCAATAACTACAAGACTCTTGCCTCAGATCCGGTCCTAGGAAGAATAGACAGAAATCAAGCTTACATATCAATCCTCTATGAGCCAAACAGATAAGTTTTCTTTTTATCCACACATGTCTTTGTAAGAAGAAAACTTGTGCATAAAGAAACCTTGTCGCCTTCAAGACATTTGTGCTCCCATCCTTTGACCCAAACGTTGCTTCGGTCGAGAAGGTTGTAGTGGCATTTGACGGAGAAAGGTTGACAAGGGGTCGGTTCCCTCCCATGCTTTTAGAAAAACCTGGCAGGCCAGGCCCCGCGGCATCAATGGAAGGCACCGACAAGATAGCTTGCCGAGGAAACTTGTTTACT
The DNA here is from genome assembly GCF_056163025.1 of Triticum urartu. Taxonomy (NCBI): domain Eukaryota; kingdom Viridiplantae; phylum Streptophyta; class Magnoliopsida; order Poales; family Poaceae; genus Triticum; species Triticum urartu. The sequence continues at coordinate 289,435,939 of NC_141878.1, read as the reverse complement.
TAAAAGTATAGAGGAGTTCATCCTTTGCATGGATAGGATACATGCACAAGTACCTGGCAAGGCTCAGCTTTTTCATTAATATGCGGATAAGAAATTACAGATCTTACAGAGCACAAACATGGATAAAATAGATTACATATTTAAGACTAAAATTTGGCAAGCGCCTACATATTTTAGACTGAAAAAAGATAAGTATCCTGTAATCCCTTTCTTGTCCCTCTCCTCCTAGGAACTACAGTGGGAGGTGAAGAGGGCAAAGGAGTGCCTAGGCAGAAGCCTAGCCTGACCCCGTCAGGACCCGTGGGATGGAGCCTAACAAGATCGGCAGGGTGCAGACGAAGGTGATGGATGGGGAGAACGGCTAGGCGATGCCCTGATCACCGCCACCAGGGCCAACATGGAATGGCAGCATGGACACCGGTAGGAAGGACGAAGCCAGAGTCCACGAGGAAGCTTGTCGGGGTCCAGCTAGAAGAATGTTGGAGGAGGCAAAGACACCACCCGTGCCCAACACCCAGACAAAATGCCTTGCCGGGGAGGAGATGCAGGTGCAAACGGTGGTGCCACTGGTTGACGGTGACGGTGCGGCTGGTGTTTAGCCAGAGTCGGAGCCGTTGTCCTCCCCACCGGCTCCGCCGTCATCACCGTCACTATCCTCCTCATCGCTATCGCTAGAGGAGGAGCTTTCGTCGTAGGTCAATCTCTCCACGCAATACCCTAAGCGAGCACCCGACGCCTGATGTCCTTGACGGAGAGCAAGGTGGCGTCCATTAACTTGAAGTGAAGAACGTGCCGCCACTAGGGAAAACGCTAGTAGTAGCGCTTGTTTTATAGCTAGCAGTAGCGCTTGTACAAGCGCTACCAGTAAGGCGTTGTAGCTAACTGGTAGCACTAGCGCTGGAAAGCGAGAACTACTGCTATACCTAGTTAGCAGTAGCGCTTTGTAGGGGAAAGTGCTACTGATAATAGTAAGTAGTAGTAGGGTTTCTTTTGGAAAGCACTGCTACTAACTTTTCTTGTATTTTTGAAAATGCAGCTTATTGTTGTTGTAGGTTTATATACAGTAATTTTATCATATGATTTTATGACCATGATTAGTTATTATATATGACAATGGGTGAAATGAATGTGGATTAGATTCAAGTGGAGGCAACATGTGGTGCATGTCGAAAGTACTACTAATCCAAACTTGATCTAGTTTGGATTAGTAGGACTTCCGATGTGCACCACATGTTGCCTCCACTTGAATCGAATCCATGTTCATTTCACCCACTGATATATATATATATATAATAACTCATCATGCTCATATAACAACTTAGCATCATGCATCATCGGTCATAATAATAAATAACTCATCATTGGTATCATAATAACAAGTCCTACACATCATCGTCATACAACTTCTACTCGTTATCATAATAACAAGTCATACTCATCATCACCATCATAGTCATCTAACCAACCCTACTTAATTGTTGTTAGCACATGATCATGAGTATTAGCTAGGACCTAAATACCCTCTCTAAGTTAAATACCATAAAATAAGATATGCCCTGACTCCATTATGGAGAATGGAGATTATCCTGTCTCCAATTCTTGCGCTTCGCACAATGTTGCTTCCAAGTAGCTCCCTACGATTGACCATACATTTTTTCCAATCTTTGATTGTCATGTCTTCATCGGTTTTAGAAATCTGGTATGAACAGTAGTGAAGCGTAGGATGACCTGGCCATAAGCTCCTAACATCAAGGGGACCTTTCAGAAACATCAGATGAGGCACACAATCCTTCGGGATTTTGTGTTGAAAAACATACTAATAACTTCGTAGTTAGCAATGTAGTTGAGTTTTAGAAGAATTTATGCAAAAGATGCATGGATGTCGTAATAGTAAAAAAATCATACCATGACATCTCCATGGATGTTACCATAGTACAACATGTGCACTAGTGGCACATATTGACCATAATGTGGAGGAGTTTGATAATAGATATTGTAATTCTCAAGATCAGTAATAAATGAGATCAGAAGATTTTTCTCCTGATAAGTTAATTCTGAGCCATCGGTGTAGTAGGTTCTGTCTACCATCTTCTACACATTCTTTGAAGAATGAAATAAGATGTCAACTATTTTGAAATAAAAAATATAAATTACTTAATAACTACGTTTGAGAAACTCAAATAGTAGTAGAATTGGAAGCGTATCAACAAGGACCCAAATGTCCATATTGTCTTCGGCGATGTTAGGATCACCAAGATCCATGGTGACAAGCATACCATCATGAAAATCATAAAGCTTGCAAGGAGATTCCCAATTCGGGCAACCAGAATGGGATACGCTCTCAGAAATGTATAGATTTACAAAATCCATACCATGATGGGTCCTTAGGTGAATTATCTTTGTTTCCATACTTTCATGATCTTCAAAATCCATCCTGTCCAAGACATAGCATCTTGCATGGCATGGGATAAGCTAGTTGAATTGTAAAAGACGAAAATTACATGTTGAAGTCGCAGAAGTCGTCCTTAATTACGAAAAAAACACTTGTCATCGTTGCGTACCATTTCAACATCGAAGGTCTCTTGGAGCTTAATGCGGTGTGGCCTGTCGCACAGACCCCGGTCGTCACCTCACCAGTCGCACTCCGCGAGGGGACTTTCATCATCCGACAACGACATTTCCTAGGTTCATAATTCAAAGATAAAACTTGTACAATTAAATATATGTACTACAAAAACTAAATTATATCATTATTATTAATCACGGGTTGACTACCGGTCTGTCGAGTCTTTTCTTCAAAACTCTGAGCTCACGTGGTGTATACATTCGACCATTGGTGATGGTCGCTCCTCCTTTCATTCCGATGTGCATTACACCAAAATGTCTAGCACACGGGAACGAAGGAGAAGCGACTTCAACGACAACAGTTGGGATTCTTCGTCCTCTCATATATGGTGGAGACTCTCCCTCACTGATTCCTCCCTGACATTTGCGACCGTCGGTGATGGTCGTTATTCCTCCTTCCCCTAGTGCATAACAAAGGTCTAGCACAAGGACAAGAAGGAGAAATGACCCCCACGACAACAGTCGGGACTCTTCATCCTCTCTCATATATGGTGGACACACTCCCTCACTGATTTTTCTACCGTCGGTGATGGTCGTTATTCCTCCTTCCCCTAGTGCATAACAAAGGTATAGCACAAGGAGAAGAAGGAAAAACGACCCCCACGACAACAGTCGGGATTCTTATTCTCTCATATATGGTGCAGACCTTCTCCCTCACTCATTTGTTGACTATCATGTATGGAGCCTCGACATACTTAAAGTCAACCCAAAATGTTGTTTAATTATCTTTCTGGAAAATCCAGGCCACTCGATATTTCCTACATATTCTAGCACAAGTCATGCCAAAATTCACGGAAAAATCCGGCATGACCTTTGCTAAAAAGGGACATATCAAGCGCCTGAAATTTGCCGAAACGGAAATTAATCAACACTCCGGCAAAACATAGGCCACTCGGAGGTGTTACCTGCAAACATGGCCGGCCACTTGGGCAAGCACATATCCTATTTGAGCAACACAAGATATACATGTTTATATCTACATCATATGAGCATTCAAACTTGATAGTCACTGCATTTCAATGGTTGAAAATATGAAAAAAAAACTTTTCAAAATATCTTATAGGACTCATATTGACATAGAGATTTGGCTGGTCTCACTTCGAGATCGGAGGGGGTCAGTGACGGGGATGATGGTGGGGATGATGGAGGGACTTCTTGATTTCTGCAAAACAAAATATAGAAAAACATTATTATCCCCATCTTAGAACTTAGTGAAACCCTATAAGCTATCAACTAATCAAATGCATACGCCTTGCATAATGCTCTCCAATTTGAGCATTCAAAATAGGAGTAGTTCTCCAATTTGAGCATTCAATAAGAAAAACTAAATCATAAAAAAATTAGTATTCAAATTAGCATGCATTCAACAAGAAAAACTAAATCATCTCTTGCGTCCGTACATCGTCGAATATTATCGCTAATACATCTCGAATAGTATCATACATATAACATCACTAATACAACTAGAACCCTAGCGAACGACGGGTATCGGCGTGGGCGGTGGACACCCAAAGAGAAGGAACCATCACAGGATCATAGCTCAAGTGAAATCCCTAAAGAACCTACCAGGTATTGTTGAACCTTCCCTCCAACGCAACCATGTAGCGACGGACGTGCTCGTCCTCCTCGCTGACACGGTGACATACCACATTCGCAGGGGACGAAAGCCTCCGCCCCATCAGTGGCCCATGCAACCGCCACCAAAAAAGGTTCCGGTCAACGACGGGCTGGCTCCTCACCAAGCTGCACCCTCGGAAGGTAGCACCTCCCAGTACCAGCCCGGCAGAGCCCAGTCCCGGACATGGCCCCTCTAATCAAGCAGGCCTCCTCCACCTAGTCGATGACGAGGATGCGGAATAGGCATCGTCAACATCGATGCGGGAATAATTGCTTTAACTAAAAAACAACAAATGTGACATTTTCAAAATATGACATGTCCACTTCAAAACGAATCAACCTAGAATCCTGTTAAATACACCTAAAACACCTAAATTCTATTAACTACACCTAATTAAAAACCTACATTTTGAACATGGTTCGATCGTAACTAGGGTTCATACTACATTATTCTAAGATTAAATACCTAAAATACATAAATTATATTAACTACACCTAATTAAAAACCTACATTTCGAACATGGTTCGATCATAACTAGCTAGGGTTCATACTACATTATTCTAAGATTAAACACCTAAGATCATAACCTACTACATTATTCTAAGATTTAACCTACATTTTTCAACTAGATAGGGTTCAAAATGAACTAGGGAGGAGGGGGAGGAAGGATGGAGGAGGAGTGCCTCTTGGTGGAGGACGACCAGCGCGGGGGGGGGGGGGTGGCGGCCGGCGAGGGAGGATGGCCACGCAGGAGGGTGGCCGGCGTGGGAGGAGGCCGGTGTGGGGGAGGGTAGTCGGCGGGGGAGGAGGGCCGGCGCGGGCGAGGGCGGCCGGCGGGGGATGACCGGCGCGGGGAACGGCGGCAAGTACCTTGGGGCAACGGTGGCGACAGTGCGCGGCGGAGGTGAGTGAGAGTGTGAGGGGAGAGTGAGGACGCGCGCGGGCTGGAGTGTGGATAAGTGCCCATAGTGGTAGCACTAGTCGGAGGAAAGCGCTACTGCTACGTATAATAGCATTAGCGCTTTCTACATATGAGCGCTACTAGTATTCCTGTCCTTCCGGCAACGGTCTGGCAGTTATAGTAGTAACGTGTTTTATAACTACAACGCTACTAGTACGTGTATAGTAGCAGTGCTTTCTATGGCAAAGCGCTACTGATAATTAGTAGCAGTGGTGCCTTTTAAAAAGCGCTACTAGTAAGCTCCTGTGTATATGGTTTTCCCTAGTAGTGTGTCCCGCCGCCAAGCTATGGGCACGAGTGAAAGTCTTCTAGCCGCGCCGGAGAAGCATGACATGAGGTGTAGGGAACTCTACATCCACCCGCATGCCGCCATTACAGCACCCCCATGGGCAGCCTCAGACTCGACAGCTATTTAACCTCCATCACCCTTGCGAATGGAGATGGAAGCCAAAGGCGACTGCGTGGGGGGCCGCGCAGCTTGAGGATGAACTCCAATGGCTGGTCCCCAACGTGACCATCAGTTGGACCCAGGTCAACTAGAGGGGGAGCGATCTAGGCACTGCCCCTCCCTCCTTTTCCCCGAGCACCACGACGGCCGTGTCCTCGTCCTCTACCGCCTCCTCTCACGCCGGGCTCCACCCCCGCGTCCTCAGCGGGAGAAGGGAGGCGTTGTCATGAGGAAACCCTCATCACCACCGCCGGGGTGCCACCACGACCTCCCCCCCTTGCCATGGTGGAGAGAATATATCAGAAGAAAGAAGGAGAAGGTGGGTGTAAGCATGCACCTCGCACACGTCCCCTTTTATAGGCAAATGGGGCCGGGGGCTGGCTCCTCACCCAGGGGGCAACCGCCCCGCTCCGCCAATCCGACTCCTCTATGTCACCAACGGTGCACAGAATCAAGACCGACCTCCTGCGCCAATCCGTGGCACCTGGCTTTCTGCCATCGCACTCATTTCCGCGCCCTCCGCGTCCGCCACCAACCCTGCGCAATGCATGCATCATACGTGACGGATACGCCAAGAACGGGGAAGCTAGTGGAATGGCAGTTATTGCCCCGTGAACATGGGTAGCCCACAGATCGTGTATTAAATCTCCCCCACAACGTCTTGCACGCCACACGGGAAAACTAGAAACTGACTCAAACACTGGTTAATGAAGAAGCAAGGAAAATATCAAGAAATGAGCTACCACAACCCCCCTGCCTGCGTACCAGATAGGGCCTACCCCAACGATGCTCGGCAGCACATTCGGGCTAGGCCGGGGGCCTCCTGTCGGTGCAACAAACCTTGGCGTGTGTTGCCCGGACAGTACACATGCACATGGGCAAGGTTACAGCCACTACTGCAGGATACTGATAATGCAACACTATGATGAGAGACCCTTTGACGAAACTGTATGCGATGCAATAATCGCAAACGGTGGTGTAAAAAACCATCAAATAGGTGCAAAGCGTTTGCGATAGTGGAGCCATCAAAGACGGTTCAGATTTTAGTTGTGTGTGCGATGCAGGGCACATAGTTAATCCATTCGAACTTTTTGCGATAGTCAGAACAACATAAATGGGCAGCCATATCATTGTGTGTGCGATATATGACATACGGTTCATTCGGGCGAACTATTTTCGATTAGGGAACACAACAGAAATGGTTCAACTTAACAAGATGTGTGTGATTTGCGGCATATAGTTCACATAGATGGACTGTTTGCGATGAGCCAAAAGAACACAAACGAGTCATGTAAACAAGATGTGTGTGATACGTGGCAAAAAGCCGACTCAGATGAACTGTTTGCGATGAGAAATTACAACACTGACGGTTAATACAGTTAGTTCGTGCGCGATTCTATGTGTACAAAAAACTTAGAAAAATGCAAACTAGTTGCTTGCGGTGGCTAGGAGTATCACACATGGTGCGTGTGCGATGATTAGTAAGTTACACATACGTTTCCTTATGTAAACATGTGTGTGAATTTACAATATGGACAGTTAATATACAAATGCCTTCTAGACATCGAGCACATGCTTAAACTCAGTGAACTGTGTACGATACTAATACTTACCATGAAAATTTAAGAACTTGGGTAACAACATTTGAGTAGCATATATACAGTGGTTACACTATTCGACAAAAGGAGGATCTTCGTAACATGGTTTTGACAACCATATGGTCCATATCTACATACTTAACATAGTAATAACTATCACATTATAAGATGCTAAGGGCCAACAACCATATGGTCCATATCTACATACTTAACATAGTAACAGCTAGCACATTTTAAGAGGCTGAGGGCCAACAACCACAACTATCCACTGGAAGCAGCTTGATCACGGCGACTCGGCATCTCGTTAATGAAAAGGAAGAGCGCTCATGTGCCTTGGTAGAGCATGCGTAGAACAGTGTCTCTAATTTTCCAATATGGATGCATTGCCACGACAAGCGATAACACGTTAATTTGAATGGTTCCATTTCTACGGGAAATGCAGTACCTTGCAATCACTTTGGCGTTATTAGCAGGCACAAGTGTAATCCGACCACGCTGGGAAATCGATTCAGGAACTGCTACAGCGGGAAGTTTCTGTTGACGTCTAATAAAAACCAACTATAACATATCATTGAAGATATATATATATATAGTAATACTATTCATCACCCAGGATATATAATAAGTTATTCTTCACCAGAGGTAATCTTACAATCGTTTAATAAATAAATTACGTTTGGAATATAAATAGTTACATTTATATTGATTCACTACGTAAAATTTGGTATAAAAAACTAAAAAATATGTTATAAGACCAGAAATATCGCATTATATGTATGTTTTACACTATGTTTTTATGTTCGTAATTTTACGTAACATAAAATATTTTTTACAGCGGCTATATATTTTCTTACGTGCTCTTTTTACGTATAAAATAAGACAAAATTTATGGAATCTAAAAATACGATGCACTAACGTCAAAATAGAGGGGGTGAAGAATAACTATTCATCACCTAGGGTGACGAATAGCGCGACCCTATATATATATATATATAGTTTACGAGCATCAACATTGAAATAAGACTTTTTACCAGCGTTTTGTGCACATGTGTGTCTTGTTCAATGTGTGCACCATAGGTCTAATTAATCCCATCCAAAATTCAGCGTTCATACGCTGTGCTATCTCTGTCAGATTATCAACAAAGTTTACGACATGCTTCAAGTCCTTCCAGTGAAATTTGGTACGCTTAGTAACATACAGATCATTCACTATGCATCCAACATATCCTGCTTAAAAGGTGGAAAGGTTTTATTTATTCAGAACATGGCCGAAGAATATATAGTGTGCATAAATTGGTAAATAGAATTTCTTACTGCCTAGGAACGGAGTCAGAATATGAAATCACAATTGGTTGCTTAAATAGTGATAAATTAGTCAGAACAAATACCCCGATTTTGCTAAGTAATATGACAGCATGGAGAAAGTTGAAAGGACACTAACCTCGATTAGACTTTGATTGGCTGATGACGTTAGGGGAAGTAAACATCCATGTTAATTACACCAGGTTTTGGTGCACGCACTAGAATTTTATTGCGAGCTTTCAGTTCATAACACTTAGACATTTTTCTCCAAAGGTTCGCATTAAAATAAGGATGACCATCTTTATCAAGTTTTACACTAACCGTCATTCTAAATCCATGCTGCATTGTCAATATGACATCCTGGGAGTCATCAACAAAGTAAAGCCCAAGATTTCCTTCTACTCCTGTTCTTGCAAAGCAAGGGATGTACTCCTTGAAATGAAAATTAAGACCGTAAATTAGATATATTGAAATAACATAGCAAGATGCAAATATGGGAGTACCTGATAGAATAGATCAATATATAGATGAAAGCAAATTACAAAAATATAGAATAAAAATAGATAATGTAACAAATAGTTGATGCAAATATCTAGATAATGTAGCAACAGACGGTATATGCTCACAAATTTAGGCCATGCCGACCGTGGTAGGTTGATATTTAACATACCGAGCGCTCCCTGAAGTCATCCGGAATGGTGAGATAGAACTTTGTTTCTAACTGGCCGCGACCACACTTTCCCGATTTGTGCTCGCACTGTGGACACATGAGTGAACACCGATGAATCAGCTAGAACAAAAATGATTCCACAGTGATTTCCGCCAGCTGATTAACAGCGATGGACAGACTACGATAAGAGATGAGTGAATATTTTGCTAACTTGATTACCTTCTCCATGAGAAAAATCCCTGGCCCAATCCAGCAGAAAAGCCCAGTCGACCAGAGTCTAGAATGTCGGTGCAGATAGGCGGCGGAAAGCGGTAGGGGCGAAATCACATGCTGTTTGGAGTGCGACCTATGCTCGCTGACAACAGCCGTCGAGCTTAGGGTGGCTGCCGTGATAGAAGTTGATGAGGTGCAGAGATGCGGAGGAGTCCGCGGCGAGTGGGTGGGGATGTAGTGGGCGAGGGTTTTCTTTTTTCCTTTTGCATGTGTGAGTGAACACACACGGTTCGCAGAGGCGACGGACATGAATCGTGTGAGATAGTAAATCGCCGAGATTGAATGGGAATCCAAATTTCCTCTCTCCTTCATCCATGAGTTTTTTCTATGATGCACATAAACCCTGCTAATCACCGTGTTCAAATTTGGCACTTTTCTGGGTTTATTTACAATATTTAGGGGATTGTGTGCTTTTTATAGGCATTGATGCACATAATTAAAATTCAAACAATTGGTGCTTGAAAAGGTGCACAAGAACAGTCTGGAAAGACCATACTCGTGGTATTTAGTAAATTCTCAAGCCTTTTACATGGAATGGGCAGAGATTTCAAGGGAATGTGTGGCAATAGTCAACCAAAAACGCGTCATTTACTCGGTTATCAACTATAGACCAATGAAATACGTGCTTGAAAAACATGACGCCCTTCATAAAAGTTGAGAAGGTTTGATTTATGTCGTCATGCACGCCCTTCATAAATCGAACCATCACCAAGGAAGTTCAATGCTTTCGAGAGGGAAATCACCAAGATTGAAGGGGAATCCAAATTTCCATCCTTGTTTGTGATGACCCACAAGTATAGACGATCTATCATAGTCCTTTCGAAAAGTAAGAGTGTCGAACACAACGAGGAGCATAAGGAAATGAGAAGCAATTTTCAGTAAGGTATTCTCTACAAGCACTGTAATTATCGGTAACAGATAGTTTTGTGATAAGGTAATTCATAACGGGTAACAAGTAACAAAAGTAAACAAGGTGCAGCAAGGAGGCCCAATCCTTTTTGTACCAAAGGACAAGCTTGGACAAACTCTTATATAAATGAAAGCACTCCCGAGGACACATGGGAATTATCGTCAAGCTAGTTTTCATCATGCTTATATGATTCGCGTTCGATACTTTGATAATTTGACATGTGGGTGGACCGGTGCTTGGGTACTGACCTTCCTTGGAAAAGCATCCCAATTATGATTAACCCCCCTCGCAAGCATCTGCTAGTACAAAAGAAGAATTAAGGTAAACCTAACCATAGCATGAAACATATGTATCCAAATCAACCCCTTACGAAGCAACGCATAAACTAGGGTTTAAGCTTTTGTCACTCTAGCAACCCATCATCTACTTATTACTTCCCAATGCCTTCCCCTAGGCCCAAACAATGGTGAAGTGTCATGTAGTCGACATTCACATAACACCAGTAGAGGAAAGACAACATACATCTCAACAAAATATCGAACGAATACCAAATTCACATGACTACTTATAACAAGACTTCTCCCATGTCCTCCGGAGCAAACATAACTACTCACAAATCATATTCATGTTCATAATCAGAGGGGTATTAATGTGCATAAAGGATCTAAACATATAATATTCCACTGAATAAACCAACTAGCATCAACTACAAGGAGTAATCAACACTACTAGCAACCCACAGGTACCAATCTGAGGTTTTAAAACAAAGATCGGATATAAGAGATAAACTAGGGTTTGAGAGGAGATGGTGCTGGTGGATGTTGATGGAGATTGACCCCCTCCCGATGAGAGGATCGATGGTGATGACGATGGTGATGATTTCCACCTCATAGAGGGATGTTTCCCTGGCAGAACAGCTCCACCGCAGCGCTAGATTGGTTCCGCCTCGAGACGGCGGTGCTTCGTCCCGAAAGCTTCCTTATGATCTTTTCCAGGGCAAAAGACACCTTATACCAGAAGATGGGCATCGGGGGGCTTCCTGGTGGCCCAGGAGGCAGGGGGCGCGCCCTCCACCCTCATGGACAGTGGGTGCCCTCTGGTGCTTTCTTCGCCCAATATTTTTAGTATATTCCAAAATTGACTTTTGTGGAGTTTCAGGACTTTCGGAGTTGTGCAGAATAGGTCTCTAGTATTTGCTCCTTTTCCAGCCCAGAACTCTAGTTGCCGGCATTCTCCCTCTTCATGTAAACCTTGTAAAATAAGAGAGAAAATGCATAAGTATTGTGACATAATGTGTACTAACAGCCTGTAATGCAATAAATATCGATATAAAAGCATGATGCAAAATGGACGTATCAGCTCCCCCATGCTTAGACCTCTCTTGTCCTCAAGCGGAAGCCGCTATCAAAAAATATGTCCACATGTTTAGAGATAGAGGTGTCGATAAAATAAAATATGGACATGAGGGTATCATGATCTTTCTTAGAATAGCAATATATATATATTGTCATATGATTTCTTATGCTGAAGTAACAATCTATTCACAATGTAGAGTATGAATCATAAACTTCATTGAAAAACTAGCAAACTATAATCTCAGTCATTAAAGCAATTGCAATTTATCATAACATCGGAAAGAGTCAATATAAGAGCTTTTCAGCAAGTCCACATACTCAACTATCATTTAGTCTTTCACAATTGCTAACACTCACGCGATACTTATGGGTATGAAGTTTTAATCGGGCATAGAGAAAGATAGGGGCTTATAGTTTTGCCTCCCAACCTTTTACCTCAAGGGTAACGTCAACAATAATGCGTTATGAAAACCCACATCCAGTTGGATATATATATATATATATATATTAGGATCTTTCCAACACATAGTTCTTGCCAAAGGATAAAGTGTAAAAAGGAAAGGTGAAGATCACCATGAGTCTTGTATAAGGTATAAGTGAAAAATAAAAGATAGGCCCTTCGTAGAGGGAAGCAGAGGTTGTCATGTGCTTTTATGGTTGGATGCACAAAATCTCAATGCAAAATAACGTCACTTTATATTGCCACTTCTAATAGTGACCTTTATTATGCAGTCTGTCGCTTTTATTTCTTCCATATCACAAGCTCGTATAATTCTTATTTTCTCCAAACTAATAGATCATACATATTTAGAGAGCAATTTTTATTGCTTGCAACAATGACAACTTACTTGAAGGATCTTACTCAATCTATAGGTAGATATGGTGGACTCTCATGGAAAAACTGGGTTTAAGGATATTTGGAAGCAGAAGTAGTATCTCTACTTGATGCAAAGAATTTGACTAGCATGAGGGGGAAAGGCAAGCTCAACATGTTGGATGATCCATGACAATATAATTTATTTCAAATATAAGAAAACATAACCCATTACGTTGTCTTCCTTGTCCAACATCAACTTTTTAGCATGTCATATTTTAATGAGGGCTCACAATCATAAAAGATGTCCAAGATAGTATATTTCTATGTGAAAATCTCTCTTTCTTTATTACTTCCTATTTAATTGCAATGATGACCAAAACTATGTTCGTCAACTCTCAACAACTTTTATTCATCATACTCTTTATATGTGAAGTCATTACTCTCCATAAGATCAATATGATCTCTTTATTTCTTTTTTTCTTTTTTTTCTTTTATTCCTTCAAGATCATAGCAAGATAGCCAAGCCCTCGACTCAAGACTAATCTTTATTATATATACCTCATGGAATCAATTACATAGATAAGGATCAACACAAAAACTCAAAGCTAGATCATACTAAACTTTATTCTACTAGATCAAGATATAACCAAAAGGATCGAACTAAGAAAAACGGTAAAGATAGAAGTGTGATGGTGATACGATACTGGGGCACCTCCGCCAAGCTTGGCAGTTGCCAAGGGGAGAGCCCATACCCATGTGTTTATGTCTGTTTCTTCGGAGGTGGTGATGATGGAGTTGTTGATGACGTAGGCTTCTTCCTTAATTTGCACTTGAGGATAGAATTTTGCTCCCTTAGGTCATCGATCTCCTTCTCAAGGCTTAATATCTTTTCGCATAGTTCCTGTTTTTTTCCTGCAAGAGGCAAAAAGGGATAAACTCGATCTTAGGTTTCTTTGCTCTATCATGGAGGCTTGACTTTTTGAACTCCACATGTATGTCCCCAGGTTGAGGTAATGGGACTTCATCTTCATCTGAGCTCATCTCCTCATTTCCCCTAGGATCATAGTCTTCTTCTTCTTCCGTGGTCCAACCACAATGCTCCAAGTCCCCGTAGACCTTAGGGTCTGCAAGGTAATCAGCCACATAGCTTTCTCCCTCCGAATCCTGGGACGACATATTGCTCTAATCTGCGGCAGAAACAACTCAAAACAAAACAGAGGATTTTGTCATGGTACGGTGGTCAAAACCTTCGGGAGATTATATAATGAATTTTTACCGACCAAAAGAAATATCATACAAGAAAATGGAGTCCGGAGGGCACACGAGGTGCCCACGAGGCAGGGGGGCGCGCCCTCCACCCTCGTAGATGCCTCGTGTCCTTTCCAGACTACTTCTTATTTTCCTATTTTCTTAAGTATTCCAAAACAGAGAAAAAATTGATGTTAGAACTGTTTTTGGAGTCGGTTTACTTACCATACCACATACCTATTCCTTTTCGAAGTCTGAAATGTTCTGGAAAGTGTCCCTTATGTACTCCTCCAGGGTTACGATGTCAATAACATTGGTTTCAACATTTATGGGATTGCCTGAGATATAATGTTTGATTCTTTGACCGTTCACCACCTTCGGGTCTGTGCCTTCAAAGTTGTTTATTTTTATGGCACCGGAACGATAGACCTTCTTGATAACATAAGGACCTTCCCATTTAGAGAGGAGTTTTCTTGCAAAAAATCTTAACAGAGAGTTGTATAACAAAACATAATCACCTACATTAAACTCACGCTTTTGTATCCTTTTGTCATGCCATCTTTTAACTTTTTCTTTAAAAACTTTGGCATTCTCATAGGCCTGGGTTCTCCACTCATCAAGTGAGCTAATGTCAAATAGTCTCCTCTCACCGGCAAGTTTGAAATCATAATTGAGCTCTTCAATGGCCCAATATGCCTTATGTTCTAGTTCGAGAGGTAAGTGACATGCTTTTCCATAAATCATTTTATACGGAGACACACCCATAGGATTTTTATATGCAGTTCTATGGGCCCATAATGCATCATCAAGTTTCTTGGACCAATTCTTTCTAGATCTATTAACAGTCTTTGGCAAAATTATTTTAATCTCTCTATTACTCAGTTCTACTTGACCACTAGACTACGGGTGGTATGGAGATGCAATTCTATGATTAGCATCATACTTAGCAAGCATTTTACAAAAAGCACCATGAATAAAATGTGAACCACCATCTGTCATTAAGTATCTAGGGACTCCAAACCTCAGAAAAATAACTTCTTTAAGCATCTTAATAGAGGTGTTATGATCAGCACTACTAGTTGGAATAGCTTGTACCCACTTAGTAATGTAATCAACAGCAACTAAAATATGTGTATACCCATTAGAGGAAGGAAACGGTCCCATATAATCAAAGCCCCAAACATCAAATGGTTCAATAACAAGTGAATAGTTCATAGGCATTTCTTGACGTCTACTAATATTACCAATTCTTTGACATTCATCACAAGACAAGAAAAACTTACGGGCATCTTTGAAAAGAGTGGGCCAATAAAAACCGGACTACAATACCTTATGTGCAGTTCTATCTCCAGCGTGGTGTCCTCCATAAGCCTCAGAGTGACACTTGCGTAGGATCTGTTCATGTTCATGCTCAGGTACACAACGTCTAATAACACCATCTACTCCTTTATAAAGGTGTGGGTCATCCCAGAAGTAATGTTTTAAATCATAGAAAACCTTTTTCTTTTGCAGGTATGTGAAACTAGGTGGTATAAATTTAGCAACAATGTAATTAGCATAATCAGCATACCATGGAGCAGTATGAGAAGCATTTATGACAGCTAGTTGTTCATCAGGAAAACTATCATCAATAAGGAGTGGGTCATCAAGAATATTTTCTATCCTAGACAAGTTATCTGCAATGGGGTTCTCAGCTCCCTTCCTATCAATAATATGCAAATCAAATTCTTGTAGCAAGAGAACCCATCTAATAAGTCTAGGTTTAGCATCTTTCTTTTCCATAAGGTATTTAATAGCAGCATGATTAGTGTGAACAGTTACTTTAGGATCAACAATATAAGGTCTGAACTTATCACAAGCAAATACAACTGCTAAAAATTCGTTTTTACTAGTAGCATAATTTCTCTGGGCACCATCTAGAGTTTTACTAGCATATTGGATAACATTTAACTTCTTATCAACTCTTTGTCCTACAACAATACCTACAGCATAATCACTAGCATCACACATAATTTCAAAGGGTAAATTCCAATCAGGTGGCTGAACAATAGGTGCAGAAATCAAGGCTTTCTTGAATATTTCAAATGCTTCTACACAATCATCATCAAAGACAAAAGGAACATCTTTTTGTAAGAGATTAGTCAGAGGCCTAGAAATTTTTGAGAAGTCTTTAATGAACCTCCTATAAAAACCGGGATGACCAAGGGAACTTCTTATACCTTTAATGTCCTTGTGACACGGCATCTTTTCAATAGCATCAACTTTAGCTTTATCAACTTCAATACCTCTTTCAGAAATTTTATGCCCCAAGACAATACCTTCATTAACCATAAAGTGGCACTTCTCCCAATTCAAGACAAGATTAGTTTCTTCACATCTCTGCAAAACTCGATCAAGGTTGCTTAAGCAATCATCAAAAGAAGTTCCATACACAGAGAAATCATCCATGAAAACCTCAGCAATATTTTCACAGAAGTCAGAGAATATAGCAGTCATACATCTTTGAAAGGTAGCAGGTGCATTACATAAACCAAAAGGCATACGTCTATAAGCAAAGGTATCAAAAGGGCAAGTAAAAGTGGTCTTTTCCTGATCCTCTTTCGACATAGGTATTTGAGAGAAACTAGAATAACCGTCTAGAAAGCAAAAATGTGTATGTTTGGATAATCTTTATAGCATTTGATCAATAAAAGGTAAAGGGTAATGATCCTTTCTAGTAGCTTTATTTAATTTGCAAAAATCAATTACCATTCTATTACCTGTAACAATTCTTTATGGGATCAATTCGTCTTTATCATTAGGAACAACAGTAATACCTCCCTTCTTAGGGACACAATGGACAAGACTTACCCACTAACTATTACCAATAGGATAAATTATACCTGCCTCCAGAAGCTTTAGTATTTCATTTCTTACCACTTCTTTCATCTTAGGATTTAACCATCGTTGGTGATCAACAACCGGTTTAGCATCTTTCTCCAATTTTATTTTGTGTTAGCATAGAGTGGGACTAATGCCCTTAAGAGCATCAAGAGTGTATCCAATAGCAGCACAGTGCTTCTTCAGAGTTTTCAATAATTTCTCTTCTTCCTGCTCTGAATGGTTAGCACTAATAATAACAGGATATACCTTCTTTTCATCAATATAAGCATATTTAAGAGTATCAGGTAATGGTTTAAGCTCAAACACGGGATCACCCTTGGGTGGAGGAGCATCCCCTAGGATTTCAACAGGCAAGTTGTGTTTCAAAATAGGTCCCTGTTTAAAGAATACTTCATCTATTTCCCTTCTTTCATTCATAAACATGTCATTTTCATGGTCTAGCAAATATTGTTCTAAAGGACCATTAGGAGGCACGGCAATAGAAGAAAGACCAATAATTTCATCTTTACTTGGCAATTCTTTATCATGGGGTTGTCTACGAAATTTAGCAAAATTAAAATCATGAGACATAACCCCTAAACCAACAGTAACAATATCCTTTTCGCAGTCTATCTTAGCATTAAAAGTATTCAAGAAGGGTCTACCAAATATAATGGGACAAAAGTAATCTTGTGGGGAAGCAAGAACAAGAAAATTAGTAGGATATTTAATTTTCCCACACAAGACTTCAACATCTCTAACAATCCCAACTGGTGAAATAGTGTCTCAATTGGCAAGCTTAATAGTAACATCAATATCTTCTATCTCAGCAGGTGCAATATCATGCATAATTTTTTTATATAAAGTATAAGGTACTTCACTGACACTAGCACCCATATCACATAAACCATGACAACAGTGATCTCCTATTTTAACAGAAACAACAGGCATGCCAACAACAGGTCTATGTTTATTTTTAGTATCGGGTCTTGCAATTCTAGCAGCTTCATCACAGAAGTAAATAACATGCCCATCAATATTATCGACCAAGAGATCCTTAACCATAGCAATACTAGGTTCAAGTTTAATTTTCTCAGAGGGTGTAGGTGTTCTAGCATTACTCTTATGAACCACAGTTGAAGCTTTTGCATGATCCTTTATTCTAACAGGGAAAGGTGGTTTCTCAGTATAAGCGGTAGGAACAACAAGATCAACATTATAAGTGATAGTCTTTTCTTCAACTTTAATAGGTTCAACTACTTTTACTTCAATGGGAGGATGATATTTAAACCACTTATCTTTAGGGAGATCAACATGAGTAGCAAATGACTCGATTACTGTATACCTCTCCACCTCCTATGTGCCACTGTGGCAGCCCGTTTTGACTATAAAAGGAGGCCCGCGGCGTACTGAGAGGGGATTCGGATCTTTTGGACGACTCACGCATCATAGCTAGTTCAAGAACTCAAGAACACTCAAATATACACCAAAGCAGGACTAGGGTATTACGCATTCTCGCAGCCCGAACCTGGGTAAACGGTCCTCGTGCTGGCTTCTAGACCCGCTCTTGGCACAACCCCGCACCCACAACCATAGCAAAAAGGGATCCCAGCGATCCCATAGGTGTCATTTCCCCCAACATCTCTGGCGCGTCAGGTAGGGGTCGCGCGGTTGTGAAAATCCGGTTTGAAGGTTAGCACGCCGACTTCATCATCACCATGACCCCTAAGAGAAAGGGGATCACAGCGATCGGTTCATCCGGGGCCGGCCTGTCCGCGCTAGCACAAGCAAACGGCCGGGTACCCATGGATGGGGTTGAAGACGTGGCCCACAAGCGTCCATGACATTCTAACGATCTGAGCCAGGCGAGCGGCGTTGTCTGAATCCGAGACGACGAGCCGCGCACCGCTGGGTCCGGGGGCGGGGCTGTGCTGCCCACGGGCGGCGCAGCAGCCTCTACGGCACCCCAGATCGCGCCCACGCCATGCCCTTCCCAGGCCACGCGTGATTAGAAACACCGCGATGCCGGAGGCCCTGGGCACCGCTGCGGAAAGAGTCCTATGCGCCACTCGCAGGACGAACCAGGCCGGCGTGCGCGCTCAGACGCCGGTGCGGGTGGCGCGCGACCGCGAGACCGTGACCGAGACCCTTCTAACCTGGTTAGAAGTCGGAGCGCATCACGGTCTACACAGATCTCGCCGTCACCTACGACAGCAGAAGTACTGGCGCGCGTGTAGTTGCTCCTCGACTCCCCCCCACTGTGGAGAAGCTCGATGAGTGGAGAGCCACCATCCGAAGCCTTGTCAGCTTCACCAACAAAGACGAGTCGCCCCGAGCGGGACCCTGGCACCAGCATCCTAACGAGCCGGTGCACACTGGCGGTGGAGGGGTCAGAGACGCTGCGACCACGGTGCACTCTCCCCGGCCGTGACCGCAACAACACCCACCGGCCCGTCGACCCGACGTCAGTGACAACGTTTCCACCGCGTCGTCCGACCAGCAAACCCGTCGCGACCAACGTCAAGTCCTTCGGGAACGAGCCCATGAAGACGCTCGAACTACCATCGAACAACGACAGGAGACACACCATCAGTCAGATCGGCGTGCGGGGCCTACTATGGACCACCCGGTGCCGGGGGGCCCTAGTGACCTTCCTTAGGAGGAGGGTTGTCCGGCCTTTACCCGAGAGTTGTGGCAGTTCCAGTGGCCCTCCCACCGCATGTTCAAGCCCGATGTTGGCGAGAAGTACAACGACAAGACCCACCCTCAGCATCTACACCATCGAGATGCAAGCTGCTGGAGCCCGCAATGACGAGGTGCTTGCCAATTACTTCCCGTTGGCACTCAAACCCAACTTCATGTCGTGGTTGATGCACTTGCCAGTGAATTCCATTTCTTCTTGGTTGGATTTATGTCATGAGTTTGTTGGCGCCTTCACTAGAGGCCACCAAGCTCATGGCCAAGCAAGCAATTTGCACATCATCCCCCAGAAAGAAGGAGAAAACCTGCGCAAGTACATACAAAGGTTCAGCCGAGTGCAGTACAACATCCCAGATGTTCATCCCACCGTAGTTATCAGCGCATTCGATCAGAATGTGCGCAACCGCAAGATGCACGAAGAGTTGGAGATGAACAAGGTCAAGGATGTGGCCGAACTTTATGTTCTGGCCGATAGATGTGCTCGGGCTGAAGAGGGGAGGAAGTACCCCGGCGAGGATGCCGGTGCGGAAACCGACTCCACAGACGAAGACACCGCCGCTCCGATGAAGAAGGGTCAGCACTGCAATAGGAAGCGCACGGGAAAGACTGTGCTTGCCATTGAGGGATCCAGCGAGTCGGCGCCGCCAAAAAGGCCAAGGCTGAAGTCCCGCGCAAGGAGGTTGCCGGGTGCGCCGCCTGATTGGCACTGGCGGCTGATGGCAAGCCAGGAGGCTCCGACAAGCAATATTGCAAGTTCCACCACACCAAGGGTCATGACCTCCAGAACTCCGACAAGTTGAGCTGCTTGTTGAAAAGCAGAAGGCTGAATACAAAAGGTGAGGCAAGGAGAAAGGTCAGGATGGTGTTGAGGGATCCGACAAGAAGCGTGGCGGCCAAGGGGGTCGCAGCGGCAAAGATAACCAACAAGAGAGGCCCACTCGGGGCCGCGACAAGAAAGAGGAGGATTATGATCACGACGAGGATGACGAGTCCGTCGAGCATGAGTTCTAGAAGGCTACAGAGGCCATGTGCGTTGACAGTGGCGCCTCGTTGCACACCTCACACCGCCAGCTGAAGCAGTGGGCACGTGAGGTCACTGCTGTTGGGGAACGCGGTAATTTCAAAAAAAATCCTACGCACACGCAAGATCATGGTGATCCATATCAACGAGAGGGGAGAGTATCGTCTACGTACCCTCGTAGACCATAAGTGGAAGCATTGTGACAACGTGGTTGATGTAGTCGTACGTCTTCACGATCGACCAATCTAGTATCGAAGATACGACACCTCCGCGATCTGCACACATTCAGTTCGGTGACGTCCCGCGAACTCACGATCCAGCAGAGCTTCGAGGGAGAGCTTCGTCAGCACGACAGAGTGATGATGGTGATGATGTTGCTACCGGAACAGGGCTTCGCCTAAGCACTGCTACGATATTACCGAGGTGGATTATGGTGGAGGGGGGGCACCGCACATGGCTAAAAGATCAATGATCAACTTGTGTGTCCATGGGGTGCCCCCTCCCCCGTATATAAAGGAGTGGAGGAGGGGAGGGGCCGGTCCTCTCTATGGCGCGCCCTAGGGGAGTCCTACTCCCATCGGGAGTAGGATTCCCCCTTCCATAGTTGGAGTAGGAGAGGAAGGGAAGGAGGAGTCGGAGAGAAGGAAAGCCCCCCCCCCCCCCAAACCTATTCCAATTCGGCCTCCTGCCCAAGGGGGGCGCACCAGCCCCTTGTGGGCTAGTGTGCTTCCCTCTTATGGCCCATGAGGCCCATAACTTCTCCCAGGGGTTCTAGTAACCTCCCAGTACTCCGAAAAAATGCCCGAACCACCCGGAACCATTCCGATTTCCAAATATAGGCTTCCAATATTGCAATCTTTATGTCTTGACCATTTCGAGATTCCTCGTCATGCCCGTGATCACATCCGGGACTCCAAACAACCTTCGGTTCATCAAAACACATAAAGTCAAAATATCGATCGTCACCGAATGTTAAGCATGCGGACCTTACGGGTTCGAGAACTATGTAGACATGACCGAGACTCACTTCCGGTAAATAACCAATAGCGGAACCTGGATGCTCATATTGGTTCCTACATATTGTACGAAGACCTTTATCGGTCAAACCGCATAACAACATACGTTGTTCCCTTTGTCATCGGTATGTTACTTGCCCGAGATTCGATCGTCGGTATCTCAATACCTAGTTCAATCTCATTACCGGCAAGTCTCTTTACTCGTTCTGTAATGCATAATACTGCAACTAACTCATTAGTCACAATGCTTGCAAGGCTTATAGTGATGTGCATTACCGAGAGGGCCTAGAGATACCTCTTCGATACTCGGAGTGACAAATCCTAATCTCGATCTATGCCCAGAAAACACCATTGGAGATGCCTGTAGAGCACCTTTATAATCACCCTATTACGTTGTGACGTTTGGTAGCACACAAAGTGTTCCTCCCGTATTCGGGAGTTGCATGATCTCATAGTCATAGGAACATGTATAAGTTATGGAGAGAGCAATAGCAACAAACTAAATGATCATCGTGCTAAGCTAACGGATGGGTCAAGTCAATCACATCATTCTCTAATGATGTGATCCCGTTAATCAAATGATAACTCATTTCTATGGTTAGGAAACATAACCATCATTGATTCAACGAGCTAGTATAGTAGAGGCAAACTAGTGACACTCTGTTTGTCTATGTATTCACACATGTACTAAGCTTCTGGTTAATACAATTCTAACATGAATAATAAACATTTATCATGATATAAGGAAATATAAATAACAGCTTTATTATTGCGTCTAGGGCATATTTCCTTTAGTCTCCCACTTGCACTAGAGTCAATAATCTAGATTACATTGTAATGATTCTACACCCATGGAGTCTTGGTGCTGATCACATTTTTCTTGTGAGAGAGGCTTAGTCAACGGGTCTGCAACATTCAGATCTGTATGTATCTTGAAAATCTCTATGTCTCCCTCCTTGACTTGATCGCGGATGGAATTGAAGTGTCTCTTGATGTGCTTGGTTGTCTTGTGAAATCTGGATTCCTTTGCCAAGGCAATTGCACTAGTATTGTCACAAAAGATTTTCATTGGACCCAATGCACTAGGTATGAAACCTAGATCAGATATGAACTCCTTCATCCAGACTCCTTCATTTGCTGCTTCCGAAGTAGCTATGTATTCTGCTTCACACATAGATCCCACCACGACGCTCTTCTTGGAACTGCACCAACTGATAGCTCCACCATTTAATAAAAACACGTATCTGGTTTGTGACTTAGAGTCATCCGGATCAGTGTCAAAGCTTGCGTCAACGTAACTGTTTACGACGAGCTCTTTGTCACCTCCATATACGAGAAACATATCCTTAGTCCTTTTCAGGTATTTTAGGATGTTCTTGACCGATGTGTAGTGATCAACTCCTGGATTACTTTGGTACCTCCCTGCTAAACTTATAGCATGGCACACATCAGGTCTGGTACACAGCATTGCATACATGATAGAGACTATGGCTGAAGCATAGGGAACACCTTTCATTTTCTCTCTATCTTCTGCAGTGGTCGAGCATTGAGTCTGACTCAACTTCACACCTTGTAATACAGGCGAGAACCCTTTCTTTTCCTGATCCATTTTGAACTCCTTCAAAACTTTATCAAGGTATGTGCTTTGTGAAAGTCCAATTAAGCGTCTTGATCTATCTCTATAGATCTTGATGCCCAATATATAAGCAGCTTCACCGAGGTCTTTCATTGAAAAATTTGTATTCAAGTATCCTTTTATGCTATTCACAAATTCAGTATCATTTCCGGTCAACAATATGCCATCTACCTATAATATCAGAAATGCTACGGAGCTCCCACTCACTTTCTTGTAAATACATGCTTCTCCAAAAGTGTGTATAAAACCATATGCTTTGATCACACTATCAAAGCATATATTCCAACTCCGAGAGGCTTGCACCAGTCCATAAATGGATCACTGGAGCTTGCACACTTTGTTAGCACCTTCTAGATCAACAAAACCTTCCGGTTGCATCATATACAACTCTTCTTTAAGGTATCCATTAAGGAATATAGTTTTGACATCCATTTGCCAAATTTTATAATAATAAAATGCGGTAATTGCTAACATGATTCGGACGGAGTTAAGCATCGCTATGGGTGAGAAGGTCTCATCGTAGTCAACTTCTTAAACTTGTCGAAAACCTTTTGCAACAAGTCGAGCTTTGTAGACAGTAATATTACCGTCAGTGACGGTGTCCTGGACTAGGGGGTACTCACCACGTCGTCTCCCGATTTGTTAGATTGGGCCAAGGACCCCCATGGTCGTATACTCATGGGCCAGTTCGGACAACTGCAACATACATGGAAGATTCCACAAGACTTGGTGATCAAGACAAGGACTCCTCCCCACCGGCGTATTCGGCTAGGACTCTTGTTATCCTAGGCCTCTGGTGCATTATATAAACCGAGGCCAGGCTAGTCGATAGATCATATACAAAAAATCATACCATAGGCTAGCTTTTAGGGTTTAGCCTTTCCGATCTCGTGGTAGATCTACTCTTGTACTACCCATATCATCAATATTAATCAAGCAGGACGTAGGGTTTACCTCCATCAAGAGGGCCCGAACCTGGGTAAAACATCGTGTCCCCTGCCTCCTGTTACTATCCGCCTTAGACGCACAGTTCGGGACCCCCTACCCGAGATCCGCCGGTTTTGACACAGACATTGGTGCTTTCATTGAGAGTTCCACTGTGTGATCGGCAAAAGGATCGATGGCTCGTCTGCAGGTCAACTGCGATGCCGGCATCTTCATCGCCGGCTCGACTGGTCACCTTGGCTCGACCGAGGACCGTGCTCCATCTCTGATCGTCATGTTCGGACGAGGGCCTTCATCAATATTAACTCCGATCTCTATCAAGATCATGGAGAAATCATCCATGGAGCTCGGGGGCTCAACGTCAACATTGCCCTCGGGCGACCGTGCTGTTTTTCCAAACAGCAAACTTGTATCCGCTACCACCACCTCTTAGAGCATCGCTTTGACGATCCCTTTGGTGGAATTGTGCATAATTGAGTCTACAACAACCCTGCAAAATTTCGTCGAGTTTCGATGAAGGAATCTCCGACAATCTACGATATACCGGAGCCCTGTCAAATCTGGATGGGAATCTGGACGAGTTAAGGGCGTGGTCTCCAGATCCTAGCTCGGAGGTCCTTTGGAAGATCCAACCGTTCAACTACTGCGGAAATCCCATATCTACCACCCCTCCAAATTTCAGCTCGATCCAACGGTTCAAACTCCGGGAAACTTCCGATTAGTGGACCAACTTTTGGATCTGTTTTCTGCGCGAATACGGATCCGACCCGAATTCATGTTTCTTTATGAACGTGATATTTGTAGCGACCAGACCTCAAACAGTCTGATCTCTGTGCTCCGGTGTCATCCCTGATCAGTAATGCTGACACCACACATTACTCGGAGGATTTATAGCAGAGTAGCAATTACACACTTATTACATCGAGTGTCTCATAAGAGAACTTATTACAATAAATATGGCTTAAGGCCATCTAATAACGATAACAGCGGAAGGCTTGGAAGATAAGTGAGTCCATCAACTCCAACGGCATCATTGAGTATAGGACCATGACCTAAAACTCCTTAATCATCGTCTGAAAAGTCTGCAACATTAACGTTGCAGCCCGAAAATGGGTCAGCACATGGAATATGCTGGCAAGGTAACATGTAGAGAGTAATGAAATGAAACAGCTATACTATATGCATATTTGGCTGGTGGAAAGCTCTATGGTTATAGTTTTGCGTAAAGCCAATTTTTCCCTACTTCAAAGGAATAAAATTTAATTAATATCATGGTGGTTGTTAAACGTTGAGAATGGTTGACAGCATTCTCAATCCCAATTAAGCATCATCATTAAACATAACCCAACAAAATTAATTTAGAGTAACATATTGAGATTCACATGATAATCCAAGTACTAGATACTCAAGATGTCCATAACCGGGGACACGGCTAACCATAATTAGTTTATTACACTCCGCAGAGGTTTGCGCACTTTTCCCTACAAGACCGCCTCCGTTTGGTTTCTCGCACTACATGGTGTTTGAGAAGACGGATGACCGAGACATAGTCTTTCAGAAGCGCTAGCACCTTACGATGGCTAGACCGTATCACCTACATCCCCTACATCTGCTAGTCTACCACTGTAAGAGTTCGCATGACTTAGTCAACTATGCTAGAGCCCATAATAGCTTGTGGCTGCACACGGAAGTTTCTAGCATGAATAGTCTCATGATCCCTTTGAGCCTGGGTGGCAGTCCAAAAGAAACAGGCAAGTCCTGGAATTCCCAGGTGCCTCAATCCACCCAGATGTATGTTTAAGTTGCCACCTTAGATAAACCATTAATTAACAATCTCACATCTGTCATGGATTTCACTCACCCAATCCACATCTACTAGCATAGCATGGCATAATAAGCAAACGTAGAAGTAACTCCCAAAGGTTTGATAATAAACAGGTAATAGGTACTACCTCATCTACTTCCCATCCCACAATTTAATTAGATCCTAATCATGCAATGTGTGAGGATTGATCTAATGTGATAAAACTGGGTAGTAGAAAAGGTATGATCAAAGTGTTACTGGCCTTGCTGATGATCCGCGAAACCTAACGATTCGAAGTAACAGGCGGCGCACTCCGGGTATTATATCGCAGATAAACAAACAAGCATACAATAAGTACTCATCTAATGCACAGGTAAAACTCAAATAAGAGATCTAACCAGAAGATTCAACTTACGAACTCCGGTTTGCAAAAAGAATCAAATCGAACGAAGCAATGAAAGTCAAACGGTGAAAGAAAACAACTTCGTTCTAGTAATCTGGATCTAGGGCAAATTTTATAGTAGCAAAATCTTATTTAAGTTGGTTAAACGGGTAGAGGGTTTCGAGACGAATTCCTAGGCGCTTGAATCGCCTAATTCCGATAAACGAGCGAAAAGGTAAACTAAAACGAAAATCGGATCAGGAATCGCGATTAGAAAAATCGCGGATTTAATCCGAGAAAAAGAAAAACGACGAACACCGATTTTTTTTCTCTTTTTTTTCGGCACGGAAATCGAGACGCAGCGAACCTCGGCGGCGGGAACCGGCGGCGGCGGCTGCTTAGGGCGCTTTAGGGTTTCCCCCGGGGCCGGGCCTCGGCTTATAAAGGCCTCCCGGGCGGTGTCCAGTTCGGACACGGCCCGTTAAGTCGGTTCGTTTTTGTATTATTAATTATTCCGCTCGGAAGAAAAATAAAAAGAAATACTAAATGGACTCCAAAAATTCCGAAATAAATTTTCACGGGCTTCTAAAATCAAGCCGCACAAGGTGAACATTTATTTGGGCCCTAAATGCAATTCTGAAAAACGCACTTTTTCCCTAAATCCAAATAAAACACCGAAAAACTCCAAAATAAAATCTTATTTGATTTTATTATTAAATCCTCAATATTTCTTTATTTTGGGAATGCCATTTTATTCCCTCTCTCATATTTTTGTAATAGAAATAATTGATGATAAAATAAATAAAATCAAATGATCCTATTCTCAAAATTTGAGAAAACTCAAATATGAAAATAACGAAATCCCCAACTCTCTCCATGGGTCATTGAGTTGCGTAGAATTTCTAGGATCAACCAAAATGCAAAATAAAATATGATATGCATGATGATCTAATGTATAACATTCCAAATTGAAAATTTGGGATGTTACAAACCTACCCCCCTTAAGATGAATCTCGCCCTCGAGATTCGGGTTGGCTAGAAAATAGGTGAGGGTGGTCTTTGAGCAAATCTTCCTCTCGTTCCCAGGTGGCTTCATCCTCCGTGTGGTGGCTCCACTGAACTTTGCAAAACTTAATAACTTTGCTACAAGTAACTCGGCTGGCAAACTCGAGGATCTTAATTGGTTTCTCCTCGTAGGTCAAATCGTTATCCAACTGAATAGTTTCCAAAGGCATTGTATCTCTCAATGGTATGTCAGCCATCTCCGCTTGACACTTCTTTAACTGAGAAACGTGGAACACATCATGAACTCCTGACAATCCTTCGGGCAATTCCAACTTGTAGGCCACTTCTCCCATATGCTCCAAAACTCGATATGGTCCTACAAATCGTGGTGCTAACTTCCCTTTAACTCCAAAATGCTTTGTTCCCCGAAGTGGAGATACTCGAAGATAAGCTCTGTCTCCGACTTGGTAAACTGTCTCCTTGCGTTTAGAATCTGCATAACTTTTCTGTCTGGACTGGGCTACCTTGAGCCTATCACGAATCAGCTTCACCTTCTGTTCAGACTCTTTAATCAAGTCAGGACCAAACAACTGGCGGTCTCCAACTTCGTCCCATGACAACGGTGTCCTGCACCTCCTTCCGTACAAGGCTTCGAAAGGGGCCATCTTTAAACTGGTTTAGTAACTGTTTTTGTAAGAGAACTCTGCATATGGCAAATTATCGTCCCAACTAGATCCATAATCTAGCGCACAAGCTCTCAGCATATCCTCCAATATTTGATTGACTCTCTCGGTCTGTCCATCTATCTGTGGATGAAAAGCTGTACTGAATTCTAGCCTGGTACCCAAAGTTTCGTGCAACTGCTTCCAGAACTTTGAGGTAAACTGGGTTCCTCTATCCGATACGATACTCCTTGGAACTCCATGCAGACATACGATCCTGTTCATGTATATCTTTGCCAACTTAGCACTGGTGTAAGTGGTCTTTACTGAGATGAAATGAGCTACTTTCGTCAATCGATCAACTATAACCCAAATCGAGTCATAGCCTGAACGAGTCCTAGGCAATCCCGTGATAAAATCCATGCCTAGCTTATCCCACTTCCATTCGGGTATGTTTACTGCAGTAATTCAGGGCATGTATACATGTGAACTGAGATTTTGCTTGCCATCTGTATACATGCCCTGAATTTGATTAGTCTTTTTATGCATACAACTACTGGAAGCTTTTACATGTCCTGGAACTGAGCTTTTACATGCCCTGTGTATTCTGAAGATTAGTCTTTTGTTATTGGGCAGTACTTGAAACAGAGTCGTTGGTCTCCTGACATATAACCATTTATGAAGAGCATAGGTGATGCCTTCTCTTGTATTCCTATGCATAGTCCAGTACTTTTTCATGTGTAAAAAGTGGCTGACCTGGCATAGTGGCATTACACTTTTTAGTATTTTGTACACATCAGGAACCTTGCTATAGATACACACTGAAAGTTGAAAATGATGCTAGCAGAAATAGGTGTTCTGTCAGCTACGCATCTGTTTTAAAACATGATATGACTACTTGCTTTGGAATACTTATCTGATCATATCTCATGTATATTTTAGTTATTTCTAGACAGAGCTTTAGGAACCAAGTTCATTTACAGCTCAAAGTCTTGTCCATTGAGGAGAATTGAGATACTTGCTCATTCTATACTTGTCAAAACGTATGTGTAGATATTCTGCTCATTCTGGTTGATGCTACTACTTGATTAAGGTCTTCTTTATGAGCTTCTACCTTGTTTAAATAACATGATTATTTGGCAGCCTGGTTTCATATCTTTGAATCTTATGTGAATAAACTATGTCCAAGTGTTTCCTGTTCTTTGCTTAACTAAATATCAAAGTATAAACAACAAGCTCATGTACAAGATGGCAATTATGGTGGTTATTTAGTTTATTTCATTGATTCTCGACATATTAATTGATTCTAGAGTCCTAGCTTTATGCAAGGAGATGTAAAAGAAGCAACAAGTAATCTCCCTTCTCCTTTCTTTTACAATTGTCATGATTTTACATGACCTTTTTTAGTTAAAACCTGTTGTCGTTGGTATGAATATTTTGATAATTAAAATTTGTGATGAATTCTTAAATTGATTAGGAAGACTGGATGTGTAAAACTTTGTTTATGTCGCTGGGTGCAGGTCTTTTATATCCTTCCAATACCTTGAACTAACTATTTTCTCTGCGGTTACATATATGCACATCTTATGCTCATTTGCAGGGCTTCAGCAAAGTTTGGCCGACCTTTTGGTGGCTAATATTTAGAAGCTATATTTAATCCAAAGCTTTTCTTTAATATAGCAATTCAGCTGGTACGTTTGCAAGTAAATTTATGCCAGTACAAGTACTAGTAGCAGAGCCGAGAACATGTTAGGACATGACGACTAATGGATTATTCATGCAGGTTCCTATCAAACTTTGCTATCAACTATGTGCCCATATCCTCTGGCACGCAAAATCCCCCCTCAAGAGGCGAGCCATTAGTGTTTGATGTCTGAGACTATCTCCATTTTTTGTGCTACAATATAGATATTTACCAAGATTATTAGCTTATATCAGTTCTACCATCTTCTCTGTTCAGGTTGGCATCATCGTTGGAAGATCTTCTGCACTATCTACACGATGTTTCTTCTACATGATAGCACTTCACGTCTACATGATGTTTCTTCTACATGATAGCACTTGAAGACTACACGACGTTTCTTGTATTCGCAGCTCAAACCATTTGTGTAGCTTAGTTTGAACAAAAGATCTTATTGTCTTGCATGTAAACTCTATTTAGTAATGTAGCTAGATGCTACTGAACGCATGTACAAATGTCAAAATACTAAAGTGTTTGTCATTACGTGTTTGAGATCTGCTATTGAATCTTGAGTGAATTCCTATATGAACATAAATCAAAAGAAATATAAATGCTACCAAATTCCTGTATGAATAGAAATCAAAAGTATTATATATGCTACCAGGATCAGGAAAATTGGCGCATAAGTAAAAGACAAGGGCAGACTATCTGCCAGGAATTGCATTACCGGCATATACTTCTATCTGCCGGGAAAACGAGGCTTCTTGGTAGTATAACTGTCGGGAGATCTGTATCTGCCGGGAGATCCATTTCCCGGCAGCCGTTCTTGTGGCAGTTCTATCTGCCGGGAGAATATCTGTCCCGGCAGTTTGTCTGCCCTCTTATGGGTCTTCTCCTGGCAGATTACATGCCGTTGCATCTGTGTTGTGGTGTAGTGTCTGGCATACATCACAAACTGCTACATACTCCGCTATATCCTTCTTCATTCCGGTCCACCAGAAAATATCCTTCAAATCCAGATACATCTTGGTATTTCTTGGGTGAATTGAATATGGTGAGTCGTGTGCCTCTTGCAAAATCAACTTCCTGATCTCTGGGTCATTAGGCACATAAACGTGGTCTTCAAACCATAAGGTGTCGTGCTCATCCTCACGAAATCCTTTAGCTTTTCCTTTGCTCAGTTTCTCCTTTATAGCGGCAATCTCTTTATCAGCTTTCTGAGCTTCCCTGATTTTATCCATCAAGGTTGACTGAATCTCCAATGCTGCTACATAGCCTCTCGGAACTATTTCCAAACATAGTTCACGAAGATTTTCGGCTAACTCCCTTGGTATTCCTCCCGTCATTAACGTATTGACATGGCTCTTACGGCTTAATGCGTCAGCTACTACATTAGCCTTTCCGGGGTGATAATGCAATTTCATATCATAATCCTTGATAAGCTCCAACCATCTCCTTTGTCTGAGGTTTAACTCCTTCTGTGTAAAGATGTATTTCAAACTCTTATGATCCGTGTACACCTCACAATGGTTTCCAATGAGGAAATGCCTCCATGTCTTCAATTCATGCACTACGGCTGCTAACTCCAAATCATGCATGGCATAATTCAACTCGTCAGGTTTCAGTTGTCTTGAGGCATATGAAACAACTCTCCCTTCCTGCATAGGCACTGCTCCAAGTCCTCGACGTGAAGCGTCACAATACACCTCATAATCTTTGGTCTGGTCTAGCAAAATCAACACTGGTGAGGTAACTAAGCATTTCTTCAACTCCTGGAAACTAGCCTCACACTCCTTTGTCCATATGAACTTGGTATCTTTCTTCAACAACTCAGTCATAGGCTTCGCAATCTTTGAGAAATTCTCAATAAATCTCAGGTAGTATCCTGCGAGTCCAAGAAAACTCCGGATCTCTCAATTGTTGTTGGGGCTTCCCACTTGGTCCCGCCTTCAACTTTAGCAGGATCTACTGCTATACCTTCTCCAGATATAACATGTCCGAGGAATCCTACTTCCTTCAACCAAAACTCACATTTGCTGAAGTTGGCATATAATTGATGTTCTCTGAGCTTTCCAAGTACCAAACGCAAATGCTCCTTATGTTCCTCTTCATTTTTCGAGTAAACCAGGATATCATCAATGAACACTACGACGAACTTATCCAAGAACTCAATAAACACTTTGTTCATCATGTTCATAAAATAGGCAGGTGCGTTAGTCAGACCAAATGACATAACGGTATACTCATACAGCCCATACCTGGTGGTAAAAGCTGTCTTAGGAATATCCTGTTCTCGAATCTTCAACTGGTGGTATCCTGATCGCAGATCGATCTTGGAAAATACCTTACCTCCTTGCAATCGATCAAATAGATCGTTGATCATTGGTAGTGGGTACTTGTTCTTGATCGTTACTTCATTCAATCCTCGATAATCAACAACCATCCTTAACGATCCATCCTTCTTCTCCACTAGAAGTACTGGCGATCCCCAAGGTGAAGAACTTGGGCGAATATATCCCTTATCTAGTAACTCTTTAATCTGCCTCTTAATTTCCACCCAATCCTTTGCTGGCATCCTATATAGTCTCTCTGATATTGGACCTGTGCCTGGCAATAGCTCAATCACAAACTCAATATCTCTATCCGGTGGCATGCCTGGCAACTCTTCTGGAAATACTTCAGGGAAATCCCTTACCACTGGTACTTCCTCCTGCACAACTCCTGTTAGGCAATTTACTTGAGTCCTCTTTGGCACATGCCGGGATACATACTTGATCCTTCTCCCTTCTGATGTGGTAAGCAAAATTGTCTTAATAGCACACTCATTATTCCCTTCATACTTTGATAACCAATCCATGCCTAATATCACATCCAATCCTTGAGATTCCAATACTATTAGGTCTGAGGGAAAAACATAGTTACCAATCCTTAATGGTAACCAAACACACCATAGACTAGCCACATACTCTGCTCCGGGCGAGGTTACTAACATGGGTGACCTAAGGGCTTGGGTTGGTAGGTTATACTTATCCACAAATCCCCTTGAGATGTATGAATGCGATGCACCAGTATCAAAAAGAACGAGTGCAGTAAATGACTTAACCAAAAACTTACCTATTACTGCATCGGGCTGAGCTTCAGCCTCCTCCACGCTAACGTGGTTCACCTGTCCCCTGTTGAAAGGGTTCGGCTTCTTCCCAGAACTTCCATTGATATTTCCATTTTGTAATTTAGGACATTCATTGGCATAATGTCCTGTCTTCGAACACTTAAAGCAAGTGACTTGGCTCAAGTCCTTGGCTGGGGTTGATGGGTTGGTGCGGTTCTGGCCGTTGCTTCCTCCATTGCCATTTCCATTCTTGGTGCCATTGTGATTGTGTGAGCTACCTACTCCATGGGTATGCTGAAAATGTCCTCCCGGTCTAGGGGTAAAACGTGGCTTCTGCTAAGCTCTTGAATTATACTTTCCTTGTCCATACTTCCTCTTGCGATTCTCAATCTGCTGCTGCTTCCCTTCAATCATAAGAGCATGATCTACCAACTCCTGGTAGTTGTTGAAGGTTGCTCCCATCAACTGCATGCTCAACTCATCATTCAGTCCTTCTAGAAACTTCTCCTGCTTAGCTGCATCCGTAGCGACGTCATCTGGGGCATAACGTGCTAACTTACTAAATTCCTCCACATACTGGCCAACTGTCCTTCCTCCTTGGCGCAAGTTGCGAAACTCACGCTTCTTCATGGCCATAGCTCCTGCTGAAACGTGTGCAGTACGAAAAGCCTGCTGAAACTGGTCCCATGTGATAGTGTCTACTGGAAAAGTGGCTGTGAAATTCTCCCACCATGATGCTGCGGGTCCTTCTAACTGATGTGCGGCAAACTTCACCTTCTCCGCGTCTGTGCATCCTGCTGTGGTCAACTCCCTAGCTATCTTGTGGAGCCAATCATCTGCTACTATCGGCTCGGTGCTACTGGAAAACACCGGCGGATTCAGCCTAAGAAAACGGGCTAAGTGGTTAACAGGTGGTGGTGGTGGGTTGTTGTTGTTGTTCCCCTGATTCTGATTCTGGACTAGTAACTGCATCAATGTGTTCTGCTGCTGGATCAACTGGGTGAGCTCCGGTGGAAAGGTAAATCCGGGGTCACGTCTCGGAGGCATCTGAGGGTTTAGAAAAGATGAGATATAACAATAGAGGGGGTCTAAAGAGAAACCACTACCCATATGCACGTGAGGAAAAAACAAACAATTCACTTCAATCAATCAAACAAGGGCATACAATCGATCTAACTATCGCAAAAGTGCTCGGACTACTATATTTACATGGTGGACTACTACTACTGATGAGGTGATCTACTAGAAATATTCTTCGGTTGCAGACTCCATGATATCTGCTCCAGCTTCATCAACATAGTCATCATTGCTACTATCTGCTTCCGAGTCGGTGCCGTCGATGATGATGTAGTCTTCCGGGCTAATTTCCTGGGGTTCTTCGTCTTCATCTACTGGCGTAGGGCCTCCCATAAATATTCCAATCTTCTTGATCAGGTCGTCATTCTTCTCCACCAGTACTTCAATTTCCTCTTCATAATCTTCACGTGTAGCCTTGAGTTCTTCCTCCAATTCTTTGATTCTAGTCTTAGCCTTCTTCAGATCTATCATGTCGGCGCACATCTGGTTCTCCTGTCGTCGAATGTGCTGGTTTAGCTCCTGGATAAAAGCTGCAATTGATCTATCCTTCCTGGTTTTGATCATCTCCAAGTGTTCATCTCGGCGCCCACAAATCTAGGAGATAGTATCCTTGAGATCCTTGCGGTAGACTTCTCCAATGCGTCCCATGGCGATGTGAGCTGGCATGCTCTTTCCTAGACTCCAAGTTGGTGCATCAAAAGAAAACTCTATGGGCTCAGTGACTGGCATGAACGTCCTTCCTGGAACTTGAACTTGAATCATCCAGCGCTCTTCTTCAGGTAAAGTGGCGTTGTAGGTTCCTGTGAAGCTTGGTACTCCTATATTCAGGTATCTAGTGACTTCCTTCAAGTGTCGTCCAAAGGGTGTATCTTCATCCGGTTGCGTGAACTTGTTCCTTGCATCCGCCATCCTAAAGAGTAGAAAAGATGAGAGGTCAGAAGAGAAGAGAGTGAATAGTGATCTAGGTCTTGTGCTTAGTGGTCGTGTCCTACAGTCAGCGTGTGCTCTGATACCATCTCTGTAGCGACCAGACCTCAAACAGTCTGATCTCTGTAATCCGGTGTCATCCCTGGATCAGTAATGCTGACACCACACAGTACTCGGAGGATTTATAGCAGAGTAGCAATCACACACTTATTACATCGAGTGTCTCATAAGAGAACTTATTACAATAAATATGGCTTAAGGCCATCTAATAACGATAACAATGGAAGGCTTGGAAGATAAGTGAGTCCATCAACTCCAACGGCATCACTGAGTATAGGACCACGACCTAAAACTCCTTAATCGTCGTCTGGAAAGTCTGCAACATTAACGTTGCAGCCCGAAAACGGGTCAGCACATGGAATATGCTGGCAAGGTAACACATAGAGAGTAATGGAATGAAACAGCTATACTATATGCATATTTGGCTGGTGGAAAGCTCTATGGTTACAGTTTTGCGTAAAGCCAAATTTCCCTACTTCAAAGGAATAAAATTTAATTACTATCATGGTGGTTGTTAAACATTAAGAATGGTTGACAGCATTCTCAATCGCAATTAAGCATCATCATTAAACATAACCCAACAAAATTAATTTAGAGTAACATGTTGAGATTCACATGATAATCCAAGTACTAGATACTCAAGATGTCCATAACCGGGGACACGGCTAACCATGATTAGTTTATTACACTCTGCAGAGGTTTGCGCACTTTTCCCCACAAGACTCGATCGGCTCCGTTTGGTTTCTCGCACTACATGGTGTTTGAGAAGACGGATGACCGAGACATAGTATTTCAGAAGCGCTAGCACCTTACGATGGGTAGAACGTACCACCTACATCCCCTACATCTGCTAGTCTACCACTGTAAGAGTTCGCACGACTTAGTCAACTATGCTAGAGCCCATAATAGCTTGTGGCTGCACATGGAAGTTTCTAGTATGAGTAGTCTCATGATCCCTTTGAGCCTGAGTGGCGGTCCAAAAGAAACAGGCAAGTCCTGGAATACCCAGGTGCCTCAATCCACCCAGATGTGTGTTTAAGTTGCCACCTTAGATAAACCATTAATTAACAATCTCACATCTGTCATGGATTTCACTCACCCAATCCACGTCTACTATCATAGCATGGCATAATAAGCAAACGTAGAAGTAACTCCCAAAGGTTTGATAATAAACAGGTAATAGGTACTACCTCATCTACTTCCCATCCCACAATTTAATTAGATCCTAATCATGCAATGTGTGAGGATTGATCTAATGCAATAAAACTGGGTAGTAGAAAAGGTATGATCAAAGTGTTACTTGCCTTGTTGATGATCCGCGA
Organism: Triticum urartu; assembly: GCF_056163025.1. Classification (NCBI taxonomy): domain Eukaryota; kingdom Viridiplantae; phylum Streptophyta; class Magnoliopsida; order Poales; family Poaceae; genus Triticum; species Triticum urartu. Next base: position 289,399,905 of record NC_141878.1, on the reverse strand, counting down.
AACCTAACGATTCGAAGTAACAGGCGGCGCACTCCGGGTATTCTATCGCAGACAAACAAACAAGCATACAATAAGTACTCATCTAATGCAGAGGTAAAACTCAAATAAGAGATCTAACCAGAAGATTCAACTTAAGAACTCCAGTTTGCAAAAAGAATCAAATCGAACGAAGCAACGAAAGTCAAACGGCGAAAGAAAACAACTTCGTTCTAGTAATCTGGATCTAGGGCAAATTTTATAGTAGCAAAATCTTGTTTAAGTTGGTTAAACGGGTAGAGGGTTTCAAGACGAATCCCTAGGCGCTTGAATCGCCTGATTCCGATAAACGAGTGAAAAGTTAAAGTAAAACAAAAATCGGATCAGGAATCATGATCAGAAAAATTGCGGATTTAATCCGAGAAAAAGAAAAACGACGAACACCGATTTTTTCTCTTTTTTTTCAGCACGGAAATCGAGACGCGGCGAACCTCGGCGGCGGGAACCGGCGACGGCGGCGGCGGCGGCTTAGGGCGCTTTAGGGTTTCCCCCGGGGCCGGGCCTCGGCTTATAAAGGCCTCCCGGGCGGTGTCCAGGTCGGACACGGCCCGTTAAGTCGGTTCGTTTTTTTATTAATTATTTCGCTCAGAAGAAAAATAAAAATAAATACTAAACGGACTCCAAAAATTTCGAAATAAATTTTCACGGGCTTATAAAATCAAGCCGCACAAGGTGAACATTTATTTGGGCCCTAAATGCAATTTTGAAAAACGCACTTTTTTCCTAAATCCAAATGAAACACCGAAAAACTCCGAAATAAAATCTTATTTGATTTGATTATTAAATCCTCAATATTTCTTTATTTTGGGAAAGTCATTTTATTCCGTCTCTCATATTTTTGTAATAGAAATAACTGATGATAAAATAAATAAAATCAAATGATCCTATTCTCAAAATTTGAGAAAACTCAAATATGAAAATAACGAAATCCCCAACTCTCTCCATGGGTCATTGAGTTGCGTAGAATTTCTAGGATCAACCAAAATGCAAAATAAAATATGATATGCATGATGATCTAATGTATAACATTCCAAATTGAAAATTTGGGATGTTACAATATTAGACAACCTTTTTTAAGGAATTTTCTTCTATGGTATTGTGCGTTGTTTTTAAACACGTACCCATAAAATTTTAAGCCTCCTTCGAGGTAATCTTCACCATCACGCTGGTGTCAAAGCAGTCCGGCGTTATTGCTCCACGGCTGCCGACCCGCGCTAGACACGTCGCCGCTTTATTGAGCCGAGCTCAATTCCTTCGATCGTCATCTCGGCAAGCCGAACAAGAGTTCGGCATCGCCAAGGATAAATCATCACCAACATGGTCGCCCCATGGATTACACGGAGCGGGAACACAGGCATCGCCGCATGGTCACTTTATCAAACCGGCATTGTCCGCGTCACAAGTTACGACCTGCGTCGGCATGGTCGAACTGTTGCTTCTTCAAGCCGATGTTCATCACGCCGAATTGCTTCAACACCTCGGCTGACACGGCAGCTCCAACATCTCCTTACCGACCTGCTCCATCTCCTCGGCTAGACCATCTCTTCATCAACTTATTTCGGAGACTTCGGCGTCACCAGCCGACCAGCTTCATCGCATTAGCTGGACCACGGGCTTTTCCTTGGCGAGCCAACCTTTGCTAGCATCGCCAGGCCATCGCTTTATCACCCATCAGGAAATGGGTGTGTGGATCGACTCCCAATTTTGGGAGTCGCTTTTCTTCAGATTGCTACAACAAATAAACCAGGTGCTATTAATCGTAGTATTTTTTGCTTGTTTGGGTTTATTTTTCCCAAGGAATTATTACCCTGGTTGTCCATCATCTGTACACAGGTCTATCAAATGATGGCCGTATTAACGAGGGTCGCGTGGTGGTTCGGTCAGTTTCTGTATAGTCCGGCGAACACCGCATCCGGAACTCGGACCGACCTGTGAATTTAGGCTTTGTCAAGCCTTTACCGCATCACGCCGACGCTCTACATCGACATTGACTTCGGCGCCAGGCCATATTTCTTTTATTACTCACTTTGCATAAATTATTTATTATGCAATGATTTTTTAATTATTATTATAACTATTATCTCCTGTTTGCACTATTTTTTGTGCACAGGAAAATGATCCGGGGACTTCGGCATCAGTCTGCCGGTCTGTATTGACCGTGCTATGTCACCACTTCGGCGTGTCAAGCTCTCCGCTCCGCCACCTCGGGACCGACTTTGGGGATGGAACTTTATCCCGCATCAAGCTCGAACCGCGTCATCAATGCCGAAGACATTAACCAGCTAAGTCACTTTCATGCTCAAAGTTTTAATTTTTAACTTGTGTTCGGTTCGACCAAGCATTATACTTTTTGGAAAAAGTTGCTTGTAAAAAATTTCCTTGTCGAAACTTTGTTTGTGACACGCATATTCAAATACCCCGTTTATTTGGGGGCTTCCTTTATGAAGCTTTTCCTCTTGCATATGATTATACTTGTACGGCTTCATTCCTTGTTCGTGTATTACGCCACAATATGCACCATATTGACTTAAGAGATTTGCAAGCTGGGTTGCCTGGCTCCTGTGCTTACCCCTATGTTCCCAATTGTTCGTCTAGGGAGTAAAGGGAGCACCTCTGCGATTGTCACGACCGGGTCCTCCGAGCTCTGACCTCAGACTGGGTGAAGCCGAAAGCTAGCGCTCTTATTGTTTTCAATCATGGTCGGCACACAACAGAACTCATGAGTACAAAAAATCTATTGCACAAGTCTCATAGTAATAATGAGCACCGAAGAAAGGTATCGGTGGGGGTACTATTTTCTTCGAAGATGCTTCTTACACTTCATCTGTAATATAGCATAAGTTCCCTGAGCGCGCTTTGTCTGTTACAGCCTTATGGCCCGGTTGCCTGGTTATCGGAAACACTGTCGATATTCTCGACAGGTGGAGTACATAACACTTTTCGGTCCTTGACCGAAGAGGGAGAAGCCGACGGTTGGTTAAGACGCGTTTAAAGTTCGGTCGAACAAAGATATGATATTAGTACTTCGCTACATACAATCATTATACATAAAATTCTTTTACCCAAGTCACTTGGGGGCTCTTAAATTTATATGAGCCCTTTTATAATAAGTGTTCTTCTTCTTAGTCATTGCAAAGTTTTTATTACTATTATTATTTATCACTCCTATTTTCGACACGAGTGTGTGGTCACTAGCCGGGGAGCCTAATTTCTCTCTCAAAGCCGCTAGAGTTTAGTTTGCTAAACTGGCCTAATGAGAAGTACTCTGCCTTCGGGATAGGAGGTTGAAGCTGTAGGCTGACCCACTCGAAGTCTTGAGATAGGATGTGTCATGTTAAAGCACGACAGAAGCACTTTTTGTTCCAAAGTCCAATTTCTAGATTGGCACCGAACACTTGATCTTGTTCGGACGTCACATTTTTACTGACGTTTTTTGGTTTTCCAAGCTTATGGCACTTTAAAACTATTTGTGTGTTTCCAGCACAAGTCTCACAGTGCAATGCCGGACACCTTTATAGATTCGGCAAAAACATTCTCGGATCTCACTATATATGCATTGGTTTCGAATTGTGTCTTCGGTCAATAGTTGGGTTGCCCGGCTCCTGCGCTTGCCTCCTACATTGCGCTTTGTTCGCCTAGGTGTGCAAAGGGAGAACCACAGCGATTGTGCTTCCAGCTCACATGGTTAAGCACCTCAGTGGAGAAAGCCGAAAACTGACTGTCACAATAAGCGTAAAGTGGTCAGCAATCCGATGACGGTGTTAAATGACGGGCCATTCATAACAATGGCCGAAGTGTTTACGGCTTGACCTCGACTGTCGCCGAACACTACCGGGAACTATTAACTGGCCTCCCAAACTAAAATCCTTGATATTTTGCTCTTACATTAGAGCTGAGGTTTCATGATCATGCTTAGCATGACAACCCAAAGAAAGGAACCAATAGCGGGACTATTTTCTTTGGAAGACATTTCTTATGTTAAACAGTAATATAACGTATCTCTCTGCGTACCTTTGTTTATAAAACCGTATGGCCAGATTGACTTGTTTGTCGTAAATCTTTGCCCTCATAAAGGCTTTATAAAGTAGGACAAACACTCCCCGGCTTCTGTCCGAGGAGGTTGAAGCCTATGGTCGGTTAACAAAGTTTTTTACAATGCGGATCCGAGCATTAACGACGTAAAGTACTTGGATACATCGAGTCATTACACATAATTTGTGATTTTACTATGGATATCGATCCTTAATTCGGCCACCCGTGCCTGCATTAAGGCTCGGGGACTACTGGGCTTCGGGCTTATTATTTACAAATATTAAAGGGGCACATCGATCCCCTGATCTGGTGTTGCCACCCAACCAGTGTCTCGGGGGCTACTTCATTTCCTGTTCAATGCAGAAAATTTTAAGTGCAATGCAGTTGCCGAGGAGATTTTGATCCTCAGGTTGGTCGGCCGCACCCAACCTGAGTCTCGAGGACTAAGCACGCCGCTTTTTGTGTCCCGAAGTATTCTGCCGAGCTAGGACTTGATCCTCAGGCCGATTTTGCAAATCAACCTGAGTCTCAGCGGCTACTGGGATCAGGGGTCTTACGTCATCCTTCAGGTGCATCTCGGGTTTTAGACCGATACACACCTTGAGGGCTACTGGCTATATATCTCCTTAGAGAATAAATTGCAATAATAAAAAATATTGACAAAAAATCGGCCCATAGTCAGGGTGGTGCACCACCTCGGAAGCAGTCCGGCATAAAGCTCGGGCGCTAGTGGCTGGCTCCATAGAGGGCATTTCCGGCAGTAAGCTCAGCTAAACTCCTTCAAGTTTTTTGAACCAAGGTGATATGACATCTCGGATATAGTCCGGCGTTGGAGCTAGGACACTGTCCGGCATTGGAGCTCGGATATAGTCCGGCGTTGGAGCTCGGATACAGTCCGGCGTTGGAGCTTGGACATAGTCCGGCGTTGGAGCTCAGATACATTCCGGCGTTGGACCTCGGAAGTGGTCCGTCATTGGTGCTCGGCCGCAAAAGATACCTCGAATGCAGTCCGGCGTTAGAGCTCGGACGCAAGAGGACACTGCCTCCCGGGAACAACTTCAAACCCGAGGTGTGGCATAAAAATAACAAGGCATTGATAAAGGCCGGAAACTTAAAGGGGCTCCTCGGATACCCGACGTGTAAACTCGCTGAATGCATTTCGGCGATCCTCAAGATCAAAGATGAGAAGATTTGTTGAACCAGTTTTCAAGACCGTCAATCGAAGATGAAGAACAGTTCGGAACAATCTAGGAGCGTCCCTAACTTGAAGACCGGTTCAGGGGGCTACTGACGGTGTCCTGGACTAGGGGGGTACTCACCACGTCGTCTCCCGATCTGTTAGATTGGGCCGAGGACCCCCATGGCCGTATACTCATGGGCCAGTTCGGACAACTGCCCCATACATGGAAGATTCCACAAGACTTGGTGATTAAGACAAGGACTCCTCCCCACCGGCGTATTCGACTAGGACTCTTGTTATCCTAGGCCTCTCGTGCATTATATAAACCGAGGCCAGGCTAGTCGATAGATCATATACAAACAATCATACCATAGGCTAGCTTCTAGGGTTTAGCCTCTCCGATCTTGTGGTAGATCTACTCTTGTACTACCCATATCATCAATATTAATCAAGCAGGATGTAGGGTTTTACCTCCATCAAGAGGGCCCAAACTTGGGTAAAACATCGTGTCCCCTGCCTCCTGTTACCATCCGCCTTAGACGCATAGTTCGGGACCCCCGACCCAAGATCCGCCAGTTTTGACACCGACAGTCAGCGTCAGTCTTCTTCTTGAAGATCCATTTATTCTCTATGGCCTGCCGATCACCATGCAAGTCAACCAAAGTCCATACTTTGTTCTCATACATGGATACCATCTTAGATTTCATGGCCTCAAGCCATTTTGCGGAATCTGGGCTCATCATCGCTTCCTCGTAGTTCGTAGGTTCATCATGGTCAAGTAACATGACTTCCAGAACAGGATTACCATACCACTCTGGTGCGGATCTTACTTTGGTTGACCTACGAGGTTCAGTAGTAACTTGATCAGAAGTTTCATGATCATCATCATTAGCTTCCTCAGTTACTGATGTAGGAATCACTGGAACTGATTTCTTTGATGAACTACTTTCCAATAAGGGAGAAGGTACAATTACCTCGTCAAGTTCTACTTTGGTCCCAGTCACTTCTTTCGAGAGAAACTCCTTCTCTAGAAAGGATCCATTCTTAGCAACGAATATCTTGCCTTCGGATCTGTGATAGAAGGTATAACCAATAGTCTCCTTTGGGTATCCTATGAAGACACATTTCTCCGATTTGGTTTCGAGCTTATCAGGTTGAAGCTTTTTCACATAAGCATCGCAGCCCCAAACTTTAATAAACGACAACTTGGGTTTCTTGCCAAACTATAGTTCATAAGGTGTCGTCTCGACGGATTTAGATGGTGCCCTATTTAACGTGAATGCAGCTGTCTCTAAAGCGTAACCCCAAAACGATAGCGGTAAATCAGTGAGAGACATCATAGATCGCACCATATCTAATAAAGGGCGGTTACGACATTCGGACACACCATTACGTTGTGGTGTTCCAGGTGGCGTGAGTTGCGAAACTATTCCGTATTGTTTCAAATGAAGTCCAAACTCATAAGTCAAATACTCACCTCCACGATCAGATCGTAGAAACTTGATTTTCTTGTTACGATGATTTCCCACTTCACTCTGAAATTCTTTGAACTTCTCGAATGTTTCAGACTTATGTTTCATCAAGTAGACATACCCATATCTGCTCAAATCATCTGTGAAGGTGAGAAAATAACAATATCCGCCGCGTTCTTCAATGTTCATTGGACCACATACATCAATATGTATGATTTCCAATAACTCTATTGATCGCTCCATTGTTCCGGAGAACGGAGTTTTAGTCATCTTGCCCATGAGGCATGGTCCGCAAGTACCAAGTGATTCATAATCAAGTGATTCCAGAAGTCCATCAGAATGGAGTTTCTTCATGCGCTTTACACCAATATGACCTAAACGACAGTGCCACAAATAAGTTGCACTATCATTATCAACTCTGCATCTTTTGGCTTCAATATTATGAACATGTGTATCACTACTATCAAGATTTAGTAAAAATAGACCACTCATCAGGGGTGCATGACCATAAAAGATATTACTCATATAAATAGAACAACCATTATTCTTTGATTTAAATGAATAACTGTCTTGCATCAAACAAGATCTAGATATAATGTTCATTCTCAACCCTGGCACCAAATAACAATTATTTAGGTCTAGAACTAATCTTGAAGGTAGATGTAGAGATAGAATGCCGACAGTGATCACATCGACTTTGGAACCATTTCCCACCCGCATCGTCACCTCGTCCTTAGCCAAGCTTCGCTTAATCCATAGCCCCAGTTTCGAGTTGCAAATGTTAGCAACTGAACCAGTATCAAATACCTAGGAACTACTGCGAGCATTAGTAAGGTACATATCAATAACAAGTATATCAAATATACCATTCACTTTGCCATCCTTCTTCTCCGCCAAATACTTGGGTCAGTTCCACTTCCAGTGACCATTTCCTTTGCAGTAGAAGCACTCAGTCTCAGGCTTAGATCCAGACTTGCGTTTCTTCACTTGAGCAACAACTGGCTTGCTGTTCTTCTTGAAGTTCCCCTTCTTCCCTTTACCCTTTTTCTTGAAACTGGTGGTCTTATTGACCATCAACAATTGATTCTCCTTCTTGATTTCTACCTTCGCGGCCTTTAGCATTGCGAAGAGCTCAGGAATCGTCTTATCCATCCCTTGCATATTATAGTTCATCACGAAGCTCTTGTAACTTGGTGGCAGTGATTGAAGAACTCTGTCAATGACACCATCATCAGGAAGATTAACTCCCAGTTGAGTCAAGTGGTTGTGCTACCCAGACATTCTGACTATATGTTCACTGATAGAACTATTCTCCTCCATGTTGTAGCTGTAGAACTTATTGGAGACTTAATATCTCTCAATCCGGGCATTTGCTTGAAATATTAACTTCAACTCCTAGAACATCTCATATGCTCCATGACATTCAAAACGTCATTGAAGTCTTGGTTCTAAGCCGTAAAGCATGGCACACTAAACTATCAAGTAGTCATCAGCTTTGCTCTGCCAGGTGTTCATAACATCTGGTGTTGCTCCTGCAGTGGGTTTGTCACCTAGCGGTGCTTCCAGGACTTAATTGTTCCGCGCAACAATGAGGATAATCCGCAAGTTACGGACCCAGTCCGTGTAGTTGTTATCATCATCTTTCAACATAGCTTTCTCTAGAAATGCATTAAGATTCAACGGAACAACAGCACGGGCCATCTATCTACAACAACATAGACATGCAAAATACTATCAGGTACTAAGTTCATGATAAATTAAAGTTCAATTAATCAAATTACTTAAGAACTCCCACTTAGATAGACATCTCTCTAATCATCTAAGTGATCACATGATCCATATCAACTAAACCATGTTCGATCATCACGTGAGATGGAGTAGTTTTCAATGGCGAACATCACTATGTTGATCATATCTACTATATGATTCACACTCGACCTTTCGGTCTCCAGTGTTCCGAGGCCATATCTGCATATGCTAGGCTCGTCAAGTTTAACCCAAGTATTCTGCATGTGCAAAACTGGCTTGCACCCGTTGTATGTGAATGTAGAGCTTATCACACCCGATCATCACGTGGTTTCTCGGCACGACGAACTGTAGCAATGGTGCATACTCAGGGAGAACACTTATACCTTGAAATTTAGTGAGAGATCATCTTATAATGCTACCGTCGAACAAAGCAAAATAACATGCAAAAAGGATAAACATCACATGCAATCAATATATGTTATATGATATGGCCATCATCATCTTGTGCCTTTGATCTCCATCTGCAAAGCATCATCATGATCACCATCGTCACTGGCTTGACACCTTGATCTCCATCGAAGCATCGTTGTCTTCTCGCCAACTATTTCTTCTACGACTATTGCTACCGCTTAGTGATAAAGTAAAGCAATTACATGGCGATTGCATTTCATACAATAAAGCGACAACCACATGGCTCCTGCCAGTTGCTGATAACTGAGTTACAAAACATGATCATCTCATGCAATAAAATTTAGCATCATGTCTTGACCATATCACATCACAACATGCCCTGCAAAAACAAGTTAGACGCTCTCTACTTTGTCGTTGCAAGTTTTACGTGGCTGCTACGGGCTAAGTAAAAACCGTTCTTACCTACGCATCAAAAACCACAACGCGGTATAGTGATTGTTTTTTATATTCAAAAAGAACCCTTTTCATTGAATCCGATTCAACTAAAGCTGGAAAACAGACACCCACTGGCCACCTGTGTGCGAAGCACGTCGGTAGAACCAATCTCGCGTAAGCGTATGCGTAATGTCGGTCTGGGCCGCTTCATCCAACAATGTCGCTGAATCAAGAATCAACTAGTGATTGCAAGCAATATGTATATACCCACGCCCATAACTCCTTTGTGTTCTACTCGTGCATATAACATCTATGCATAAACCTGGCTCGGATGCCACTATTGGGGAACGCGGTAATTTCAAAAAAATTCCTACGCACACGCAAGATCATGGTGATGCATAGCAATGAGAGGGGAGAGTATCGTCTACGTACCCTCGTAGACTGTAAGTGGAAGCGTTATGACAGCGCGGTTGATATAGTCGTACGTCTTCATGATCGACCGATCTAGTACCCAAGATACGACACCTCCACGATCTGCACATGTTTAGCTCGGTGACGTCCTGCGAAGTCATGATCCAGTAGAGCTTCGTCAGCACGACGGCGTGATGACGGTGATGATGTTGCTACCGAAACAGGGCTTCGCCTAAGCACCGCTATGATATTACCGAGGTGGATTATGGTGGACGGGGGCACCGCACACGGCTAAAAGATCAATGATAAACTTGTGTTTCCATGGGGTGCCCCCTCCACCGTATATAAAGGAGTGGAGGAGGGGAGGGCCCGGCCCTCTCTATGGCGCGCCCAAGGGGAGTCCTACTCATTCCCCCCTTCCATAGTTGGAGTAGGAGAGGAAGGGAAGGAGGAGTAGGAGAGAAGGAAAGGGGGGCCGCCCCCCAAACCTATTCCAATTCGGCCTCCTACCTAAGGGTGGCGCACCAGCCCCTTGTGCGCTGGTGTGCTTCCTTCATATGGCCCATATGGCCCATAACTTCTCCCGGGGGTTCCGGTAACCTCCCGGTACTCCGGAAAAATGCCCGAACCACTCAGAACCATTCCGATGTCCAAATATAGGCTTCCAATATATCTATGTTTATGTCTCGACCATTTCGAGACTCCTCGTCATGCCCGTGATCACATCCGGGACTCCGAACAACCTTCGGTTCATCAAAACACATAAACACATAATATCGATCGTCACCGAACGTTAAGCGTGCGGACCCTATGGGTTCGAGAACTATGTAGACATGACCGAGACTCACTTCCGGTCAATAAACAATAGCGGAACCTGGATGCTCATATTGGTTCCTACATATTGTACGAAGATCTTTGTCGGTTAAACCGCATAACAACATACGTTGTTCCCTTTGTCATCGGTATGTTACTTGCCGGAGATTCGATCGTCGGTATCTCAATACCTAGTTCAATATCGTTACCGGCAAGTCTCTTTACTCATTCCGTAATGCATCATGCCGCAACTAACTCATTACTCAAAATGCTTGCAAGGCTTATAGTGATGTGCATTACCGAGAGGGCCCAGAGATACCTCTTCGATACTCAGAGTGACAAATCCTAATCTCGATCCACGCCAACTCAACAAACACCATTGGAGACACCTGTAGAGCACCTTTATAATCATCCAATTACATTGTGACATTTGGTAGCACACAAAGTGTTCCTCCGGTATTTGGGAGTTGCATGATCTCATAGTCATAGGAACATGTATAAGTTATGGAGAAAGAAATAGCAAAATACTAAGCGATCATCGTGCTAAGATAACGGATGGGTCAAGTCAATCACATCATTCTCTATTGATGTGATCTTGTTAATCAAATGACAACTCATGTATATGGTTAGGAAACATAACCATCATTGATTCAATGAGCTAGTCTAGTAGAGGCAAACTAGTGACACTCTGTTTGTCTATGTATTCACACATGTACTAAGTTTCTGGTTAATACAATTGTAACATGAATAATAAACATTTATCATGATATAAGGAAATATAAATAACAGCTTTATTATTGCCTCGAGGGCATATTTCCTTCAGCCGTGGCAGAGCCGTCGTTTGGTGCCCAGAAGCCCCTAAAGTGGTCCCGCACGGCCATCATTTTCGACACCGAGGATCACCCTGATCGCACAACTGCGGTCGGGTGTTTGCTGTTGTTGGTCTCGCCAATGATATGCAACCTCAAGGTGACGAAAGTGTTGGTTGACGGTGGGGCCAGTCTGAATTTGATCTCACCTGCTGTGATCAAGAAGCTGCAGATTCCTCATAGAGACCTCGAAGAGACGGGCACGTTTCAAGGGGTCAACCCGGGAAGGAGCCAGCCTAAAGGTAAAATCATGCTGCCCGTTACGTTTGGAGGCGAGCTGAACTATAGGATGGAAAAGATCGTCTTCGATGTCACCGAGATCCCCTTGCCATACAATGGGATCCTTGGCCGCCCAGCACTGGCCAAGTTCATGGTGGCGTCCCACTATGCCTACAACACGTTAAAGATGGAGGCCCGCTACCCATCATCACCATCCCTTCTGACAAGAAAGATGCACTCATCTGCGCTGATCAACTCTACCGAGAGGCAGTTGCAGCAACTGCCGCGAAGACACTTGCCCCTGCCACTGAAGCTCTAGGGAAGAAGAAGGCCGGCAAGGCCCCTTCCGGCAAGACCTCTTCCGACGAGACCTCTTGCACCCACTCCGGCAAGCCCACCTCTCCGGTGTGCTGCGCTCCCGTTGAGAACGTGCCAGAGAGCTCCGCTGGCAAGAGCAAGAAGTCCAAAGCTGCACCAGCAGAGACCAACAAGGTGTTCGTCAAGGAGGACGGCACGGGCGGAGCTTTCACCATAAGCTCCGCCCTTGACAGCAAATAGGAAAGCGCACTCGTCGCCTTCCTACGGGCGAATGTCGATGTGTTTTCCTGGCAAGCATCCAACATCCCCGACGTTCCCAGGGAGGTGATTGAGCACCATCTTGCTGTCTGTACTCATGCGCGGCCCGTCAAGCAAAAGGTTAGGAAGCAAGCTTTGGAGCGACAAGAGTTCATCGTAGAAGAGATGAGGAAGTTGGAGGCAGCATGCCTAGTTAGAGGAGTACTCCACCCCACGTGGTTGGCCAATCCGGTGGTGGTGCGTAAGGCAAATGGGAAGTGGAGGTTGTGTATTGATTACACAAATATCAATAAAGCTTGTCCGAAGGATCCTTTCCCTTTGCCATGCATTGACCAGATTGTAGACTCCACTGCCGGGTGTGACCTGCTGTCGTTCCTCGACGCCTATTCAGGATAAAACCAAATCTTCATGATGAAAGAAGACGAAGAGAAGACTACGTTCATCACCCCATGTGGTACGTACTGTTTTGTATGGATGCCTTTCGGGTTGAAGAGCGCCGGTTCGACATTTTCCCGAGCGGTCCAAATTGGTTTTGAGCCCCAACTACATAGAAATATGGAAGCCTATATGGATGATATAGTGGTCAAAACCAAGGACAGGGCCACACTCGTATAAGACCTAGAAGGAACATTTGCAAATCTGCGTAAGATCAACCTCAAGCTCAACCTAGAGAAGTGCGCATTCGGTGTCCCGTCCGGCAAACTTCTTGGGTTCTTTGTGTCTCAGCGCGGAATTGAAGCAAATCCCGACAAGATCAATGCGATTGAGCAGATTGAGGCACCAAAGCGGGTCAAAGACGTCCATAGGCTCGCCGGCTGCGTTGCCGCCATGAGTAGATTCATCTCCAAATCTGCTGAGTGCGCCCTCCCCCTTTTCAAAGTTTTGAAAAAGGCGGGTCCAATAAAGTGGACTCCAGAGGTAGAGGACGCACTACAAAATTTGAAGGGGTATCTCTCCTCCACGCCGATACTAGTCGCGCCCAAGCCGCAAGAGTCATTGCTACTATACTTGGCAGCAACGAATCAAGTGGTCAGTGCCGCACTGGTGGCACAGAGAGAACACGAGGAAGAGGCAGCAGTAGCAGCAGAGCCATCGGGTCGCTGGCCGGGGCCATCCCCGGCAGGGTCTGACGGCGGCAAGACAGAACCCCGGCAAGACCCGATCCCGACAAGGCGGAGTCTGAGCAGATGAGAAAAAGTAGGACAGAAGAAGAAGATGGTGCAACACCCGGTCTATTTTGTCAGTTCCCTCTTGCAGGGGGCTAGGTCAAGATATTCTGGTATGCAGAAGTTACTTTTCAGCCACCTCATGTCCTCGAGAAAGCTGCACCACTATTTCCAAGCACATGAAATCACCATCATCACACGCCTCCCATTGCAACGAATCTTGCACAACCCAGATGCGACTGGGAGGATTGTGGAGTGGGTGTTGGAGCTGTCGAGTTTTGGCCTCAAGTTTGAAAGTACTTCAACAATCAAGAGCCAAGCCCTGGCAGAGATCATAGTAGAATGGACCGCAACGCCCGATGAGGAGATTCAAGAGACCACCCTTCCCGGCAAGGAAACGAGCAGTGAGTGGATTATGTACTTTGATGGAGCTTTCTCACTCCAAGGTGCTGGTGTTGTCATATTGCTCGTCGCGCCCATCGGAGAGCACGTCAAGTACGTAATCCAGATGCACTTTCCCCAGGAAAAATCGACGAACAACACGGTGGTGTACGAGGGGTTGTTGGCCGGTCTCAGGATCACGGCATACCTTGGGATCAGAAAGCTCATCGTCAGAGGTGATTCACAACTCGTTGTCAAGCAAGTAAACAAGGACTACCAGAGCCCATTGATGGAGGCCTATGTGGATGAAGTGAGGAAGTTGGAAGAGCGCTTTGATGGATTGCATGCAAAGCATGTTCCCCGAGCGGAGAACGGCATTGCCGACGACCTGTCAAAGCATGCTGCCCTCAAGTTGCCTGTGGAACCAGGTACCTTTGTGCTTCAGCTAACTCACCCATCCGTTGAACCATCAGCAGGACAGAACAAATGAAGGAAGGCGGGCCCCGACAAGTACTTTCCCACTGAGCTCCTAGGAGCCACCGGCAAGGACGTTGCCGGGAGTCCCAAACTTCCCGGAGGGCAGCAACCCTCGGCAAGGCCTCACGCCCCGGCCATAGAAGTCGCTGCCCTTACGGTCGAAGATGAGCCTTTAGTCCTTGCCGTCGAGCCCCAGGCTCCGGCATGGGCATAGCCCACCGTCTGTTTCCTCCAAACAGGAGAGCTTCCCGAGGAGCAAGAAGACGTAGAGAAAATAGCCCGTCGGTCTAGCATGTACCAGTTCGTGGATGATGCCCTCTATAGGAGAAGACTGAATGGTGTGAAATTGAAGTGCATTCCTCGAGAGGACGGACTGAGGCTGTTGGCAGAGATACATGGAGGCATGTGTGGCTCCCACATAGGGTCAAGGGCTCTTGCCGGCAAAGCGTTCCGGCAAGGTTTTTTCTGGCCCACCGCCCTCCAGGATGCAACTGCGCTAGTAACCAAGTGTGAAGCATGCCAGTTCCATTCAAAGAAGCTTCATCAACCCGCCCAAGCTCTTCAGACAATCCCTATTTCCTGGCCATTTTCGGTCAAGAAGCTCGACATATACTGGGCCCTTTCCCCATGCTGCCGGGGGCTTTGAGTACTTGTACGTCACAATCGACAAGTTCACAAAGTGGCCAGAAGTGGAGCCAGTGAGAAAGGTAACAACACAGTCAGCCATCAAGTTCTTCAAGGGACTACTCTATCGTTTCGGTGTGTCGAACAGAGTCATCACCGACAACGGCACACAGTTCATGAGTCACACCTTCATGTAGTACATTCAAGACCTCAGCAGCAAGGTCTATTTTGCTTCTGTTGCCCATCCCAGAAGTAATGGCCAAGCTGAGAGGGCGAATGCGGAAGTGCTGCTGGGCCTCAAGACCAGGACTTTTGACAAGCTGCAAAATTGCGGAAGGCGTTGGATTGATGAGTTACCAACGGTTCTTTGGTTAATCAGGACGACACCAAATCGAGCCACTGGCCAGACACCCTTTGCCCTGGTATACGTGGCAGAAGCAATTCTCCCCACTGAACTCATATACGGGTCACCTCGAGTGCTTGCTTACGATGAGCTTGAGCAAGAGCAGTTGTGCCAAGATGATGCGACGCTCCTTGAGGAAGATCGTCTTTGGGCTACTGTGCGAGCCGCTCGATATCATCAAGCCTTGCGCCACTATCATAGCCGCAAGGTTCACGCCCGAAGCCTTGAGGAAGGCGGCCTTGTTCTTCGGCGGATCCAATCCCCCAAGAATCCAAACAAGTTGATGCCGAAGTGGGAAGGCCCTTATCGGGTAATATGAGTCACCAGGCCTAGCGCAGTCCACCTGGAGATCAAACATGGCATTCCGGTGAGCAACTCTTGGAATATTGAACATCTTCGCAAGTTTTACCCCTAAGGCGCCATTGCCGGGAGCCCCGGCAACCCCTATTTCGTACTAGCCTTGCCGCCGAAGCATGTAACCCTATGTACGGAGCCAGGCGCAGACCCTGTGCACAGTCAGGGAAGAGGAATCCCTTAGTATGTATAGTTTTCCGTCGATTTCCATGTTTGTGTATATACGTATATGCATGCTTGTCCAGAGTACTCTACTGCTTTTTGGTTCCAGTAAATGTTAGTGAACCACCGAGGTTCCCTACTTTTGTCCTCACTTCTCTCCAGTCACGGCGAAGATGCGCGATCCGGCCGAGGACCTGGCTCCCGCAAGAAGTCGAGAAGACCGCCCAGCGTGGCGATCCCCGGTAAACCAAACAGATAAAGTTTACCTCTTTCCCATTCGTATTCGTAACCTGTGACTTGTGCATTAGAAAACCTCGCCACTCGTCTTTAAAGATTCGGGGGCTCCCATTTCTGACTCGAATGTTGCTTCGGTCAGAATGGTCGTGGTGACCCTTGTCAAAAAGAGGTGGACGGGGGGCTGGGCCCTTTGTCTGTAACCCGACATATGTGATTCTCCGGTAGGCGTAAGGGGCGCCGACAAGGTGGCTTGCCGGATGGACTCGTTTATTTACACTAAGAAGGCATTTCGCCTCCGCACGAACATACACATGCACGAGTTACCGGCAGGGCTAGACTTTTTCATTAATATGCTGATGCAAGTACAAAGGTTACATGATACAAGCATGGGCTCGAGAGATTACATTGTATAGAAATTAAGATTTGGCAAGTGCCTACAATTTAAGGAAAAAGATAGGTTCCCTGTAATCTCCATTCTTGCCCCTTTCCTCCCAGGTGCGGCAGGTGAAGGCAACAAAGAGAATGGCGGGGAGCGCACCGATGGAGAGCTTGACGAGGAAGACCCTCGGCCAGGCGCGGGGCCGAGGGAGGGGGCGGCGTGGTCAGTCGGAGTCGGAGTCCACGTCCTCCCACTGGACGCCCTCATCGTCGCTGTCGCTATCCTCCTCGTCACTCCTGCTCGAGCAGGAGGGTTTGCCGACAGAGGAGCTCTCTGCACAACACCTCAAGCGAGTTCCCAAGAGCCAGAAGACCTTGACGGAGAGCAGGCCATCCTCCATCAATTTAAATTGAAGGACGAGCTCCTCCGACAGGCTATGGGCATGGGCGAAGGTCTTCCATCCACGACAGAGATACATAACGTGAGGGGCTGGGAAGTCGACGTCGACCTTCATGATGCCATTGCCGCAGCCCCTCATGTGTAGCCTTAGAGCCTGAGGCGGAAAGCTCCATCTCCCGAGCAAACGGAGTGGGGAGATGAAGACGGCCGCGCACTGGCCCATGCAGCCTGACGTAAAACTCTCGGGGCTGGTCTCGGACATGGCCCTCCATTGGAAGGGCCGCAGGCGGAGGCGAAGCCGGTGCACCGCCCCGTCCTCCTCCTCCCGAGCACCACGACGGCCTCGGCCTCGCCCCCTTCCCTCTCCCTCTCACGGCCAGCTCCGCCGCCACAAGCTCTTGGGAAGGAAGGGCACGCTGTCGAGCGGAGGCCCTCGTCGCCGCCATCGGGGCACCAGCACGCCCTCTCACCATGACGAAGAGAAGGAAGGAGTCGAGGTAGAGGAGATGAGCACTGAAGGATTGAAGGACGCCGTCCCCCTACCCTCCTTCTTATAAAGGGGTGGGGCTGAGGCTCGACAGCCCCGCTCGACCAACCCAGCCGCCAAGAGGCGCGGGGAATCGGGACCGACCCGCTCCTCCAATCAGCGACGACCTAGTTTTCCCGCTTCCACATTATGGCCTGTGACCTCCGCGTCCACCACCTACCCTCCTCGAAGCATGAAGGACATGTGGCAAGCGAATCGGAATCAAGAGGAAAAACAGAACGACATCATTCCACCCCGTGACTGTGAGGTGCGGGCGCCTTGAAGGCCGTGGCTCGAGTCCACTTGGTAAATGAGCCGCGCCCCTGCGTTTTCCTCCCTTTTTTGGGGAAGGCGCGGGGCGCCTCTTTACCATTCACTGTGATGTGACGCATGAGGGAAGCATACGCCCCACGCATGACCCCCATGTCACGCACGACCCCCACACCGCGCATTCAACGCGGGTCGTGGGGAAGTGGGACGGGCGAGGGAGTTACAGCAGTAAAACTCGGCCCCGCATGTCCGTGCACCGTTTTGGGCCTAGCCCAACAAAGCGTCGCGCTTATGTATGGCCCAGGCCCGGGGGCTCCTATTGGTGCACAGAAGGAAGGGTCCTAGTTTTACCCCTTTACTTGTGCGTGGCCAGTTGGAGCCGCGCCTGCGGCCACACCTAGAGGGGCAGAGGAAGGAAGCAAAACCACAAGACAACCAGAACAATGCCAAGCTAGAAACACGAAGAGCAGAGGGGCGAGGTGGACTCCCCCGGCAAGGCCCTTGCTGGGGCGGTCTTCGCAGCCCCGATAGGAACCTTGCCGGGGCAACTGGCCCACACCAGCAAAGCCGCCCCCCTTCAGCCCAAGAGTTCCAACACCATCAACCAATTTGGAACCAAGACTCGGGAGGCACCTCCATTGTGGCATGCAAATCTTAGTGGAGACCAGAAGCACACAATACTAGATGGTGACCAGAAGACGAGACCCCCGGCAAGACCCTTGCTGGGGACGACCAAGATGCCGCGGCAAGACCCATGCCGGGGCCCCGGCAAGACTCTTGCCGAAAACATCTACGGGGCCGCAGTTAGGCCCACGTCTGCTAAGACTCCACCGCCGTTCCCATGCAGCTGCTAGCGCACCAGCTGGGCATGCGCCCACGTGGCGACGTGCGGCTTCTAGGCCGACGTGACAAGCACCTACGTGGTGGCATGCAGATCTTCGTGAAGATTCAGTGATAGAGACAAAAGGGTCCCGTCTTTCGATGGTGGCTATCGTTTTAGAGGAAGTCGACTTTGACGATCCGACTACAAACGTGCGAGGACATAGCACCTTAGCAATCGCTAAACCAACTCCGAGGGGTTATTGACCACGCCGGAGCACGATCAACCTGACCACGAGGGCCTGTTTCCTGCGAGCAAATGAAGAACAAGCAAGAAACCGAGATTGTAATCTGGATATTGCGAATATAAGATGAAAGCGTTATTGATCAAGGTGGGGTTCTGTGATGTCCTGGTCTGGTCGCTGAACACAAACAAAGTACGCGAAGTTGCAGCTATGGCGAACTTTTAATATAAACAAAACCCAAAGTCTAAATGACGCCCTAAGGCCTGTATATATGGATGAAGATGGGGGGATTTCGTGGCCCTTGGAGGAGGGGTCCGAAACCAACCCTAACTCTTGTTTCCCCACACATACGGATTCTAAAAACAGCCTATACTTAAGTATTTCGAAAATACATGGGCCTGGCCCAATAATAAGGTGACGCAGGACCTAAAATAGCCTCTGGACGAAATTTATGAAGTGGCATCTCGTATATTTTGTCCAAGGCTTCATGCACTCCTTATGGTGGCTTCAAAGTCCTGAAATCATCATTTGTAACTCCGTTCTTGATCCCCTTGCGCATGCCATCATCTCCATGCTTGAACTTGCTCCAAGGTTCATCTTTCTTGTCCAAGATAGGCCCTTCATTTTTAAGCAAAACAAATGTATCCAATTTAGGCAGCATCATATTCTCATGAACATTAGAATCGTTATCAGGAAACAAAAGTACCTAATAAGTCAATTGGCGTGCGCGAGCTCTAGTAATTGGTCTAGTATGTATATCAGCAGGGGCTGTGGGTCTAACAATGGTATTGATGTCCTCATCATCCTCCCGTTCTTGAAATGAAGTCGTCCTCGATGAAAGTTCATCGTCCTCCAAATAAGGCTTCAAATCTGCAATGTTAAAAGTGGGACTAACCCCAAAATCTGTAGGCAGCTCAAGTTTATATGCACTATCATTTATTTTCTCTAACACCTTAAAAGGACCATCATCACGTCGCATTAGCTTTGATTTGCGCAAATTAGGAAATCTATCCTTACGCAAATGTAACCAAACAAGATCTCCAGGTGCAAACACAACATGTTTTCTACCCTTATCTCCAGCAAGTTTATATTTAGCATTCATACGCTCAATGTTTTCCTTAGTTAACTCATGCATTTCTAAAATCAATTCAACACGTTCTTTAGCATCAAAATTAACCTTCTCCGAAGATGGAAGAGGCAACAAATCAATAGGTGCACGAGGTAGGAAACCATACACAATTTCAAAAGGGCACATCTTAGTAGTAGAATGCAATGAACGATTATAAGCAAATTCAATATGAGGCAAGAATTCTTCCCACATTTTATTGTTATTCTTCAAAACAGCCCTAAGCATAGTAGACAATGTTCTATTGACTACTTCAGTTTGTCCATCAGTTTGGGGGTGACAAGTAGTACTAAAAAGAAGTTTAGTCCCCAACTTAGCCCATAAACATCTCCAAAAGTGGCTAAGAAATTTAGTATCACGATCTGAAACAATAGTATTTGGCACACCATGGAAGCGAATAATTTCACGAAAGAACAAATCAGCAACATTAACAGCATCATCGCTTTTATGACATGGTATAAAGTGTGCCATTTTCGAGAACCTATCCATGACAAAAAAATGCTATCCCTCCCCTTCTTTGTTGGAGGTAAACCTAAAACAAAGTCCACAGATATATCCTCCCAAGGAACACTAGGTACAGGCAAAGGCATATATAAACCATGAGGATTGAGTCGTGACTTAGCTTTTTGACATGTAGTGCAGCGAGCAAGAAAACGCTCAACATCACGTCTCATCTTTGGCCAAAAGAAATGGGTAGCAAGTATATCCTTCATCTTCTTGACGCCAAAGTGTCCCATTAATCCTCCTCCATGCGCCTCCTGCAACAACAAAATACGAACGGAGCTAGCTGGAATGCATAACTTGTTAGCACGAAACACAAATCCATCGTTAAGAACGAACTTGTTCCAAGTTCTCCCTTCCTTACAATTCTGCAATACATCTTTAAATTCAGCATCATGCACATATTGATCTTTGATGGTCTCCAAACCAAATATTTTAAAGTCAAGTTGTGAAAGCATAGTATAACGACGAGACAATGCATCAGCAATAACATTTTCTTTACCCTTCTTGTGTTTAATGACATAAGGGAATGTCTCAATGAATTCAACCCATTTAGCATGTCTATGGTTCAGTTTTGCTTGACTCTTAATGTGTTTCAAAGATTCATGATCAGAATGTATAACAAATACCTTGGGCCATAAATAATGTTGCCATGTTTCTAAGGTCCGAACAAGAGCATATAATTCTTTATCATAAGTAGAATAGTTCATACTAGGCCCACTCAATTTTTTCAGAAAAGTATGCAACAGGTTTGCCATCTTGTAATAACACACCTCCTAACCCAATTCCACTAGCATCACCTTCAAGCTCAAAAGTATTATTAAAATCAAGAAGTTGGAGTAAAGGAGCATGTGTCAACTTATCTTTCAATACTGTGAAGGCTTCTTCCTGTGTTGTACCCCAAACAAAAGGCACATCCTTCTTTGTAAGCTCGTTGAGAGGTGCAGCAATGGTGTCGAAATCTCTCACAAAACGCCTATAGAATCTAGCGAGGCCAAGGAAACTCCTCACTTGTGTGACCGTTTTGGGCTGCGGCCAACTCTCAATAGCTTCAATCTTGGCTTTATCAACTTCAATTCCCTGTGGAGTAACAACATAGCCAAGAAAAGATACTCAGTCGGTGCAAAAGGTGCACTTTCCAAGGTTACCAAACAAGCGTGCATCACGTAGAGCAATAAAAACATCATGTAATTGTTCCAAATGTTCCTCCAAAGATTTGCTATAAATCAATATGTCATCAAAGTAAACTACCACAAATCGTCCAATGAAAGCACGTAAAACTTTGTTCATTAATCCCATGAAAGTACTAGGTGCATTAGTTAACCCAAAAGGCATGACTAACCACTCATATAATCCAAACTTAGTTTTAAATGTTGTTTTCCATTCATCTCCCAATTTCATACGAATTTGATGGTATCCACTATGCAAATCAACTTTGGAGAATATTGTAGAGCCACTCAATTCATCAAGCATATCATCTAGCCTAGGAATAGGATGACGATAACGAATAGTAATATTATTAATGCCTCTACAATCAACGCACATACGCGACGTACCATCCTTTTTCGGCACTAAAATGATAGGAACATCACAAGGACTAAAAGATTCGCGTATATAACCTTTGCCAAGCAGTTCTTGTACTTGACGCATAATTTCCTTCATCTCCTCTGGATTGGTATGGTATGGTGCACAGTTGGGTAATGATGCACCGGGAATTATGTCAATTTGATGCTCAATTCCTCTAATAGGTGGTAATCCCGGTGGCACGTCTTGTGGAAAGACATCAGCGAACTCCTGCAAAATGTTAGTGACAGCAGGAGGCAAAGAGGAAGGCACGTCCTCGAATGAAAATAATGCCTCTTTGCACACAAAAGCATAGCAAACAGATTTGCTAAACTCTAGATCATCAATATCAGATTTGCTGGCAAGTAAACATGCACTTTTCAATTTAATTTCAGAAACAACAATAGATGGTTTATTATTAGGCTTCATTTGTTGCTCAAATTCTTTTGCCACAATCTGATTTTCACTCTTATTTTTCTCCTGTGTTGCTTTATTAGCTCTATTAATATCATCTTTCAAAATGGAATCAGGAGTCATAGGAAGCAAAGTAATATTTTTATCCTTATGAACAAGAGTATACTGATTGTTTCATGGTGTACAAAATTTTTATCAAATTGCCATGGTCTACCAAGTAATAAGGAACATGCTTGCATAGGTACCACATCGCAATCAACATAATCAACATATTTAGAGATACTAAAATGCACACGAACAGTATGTGTTACCTTAACCTTGCCGCTGTTGTTGAACCATTGGATGTAGTAAGGATGTGGATGTGGTCTTGTGGTGAGAGATAGCTTCTCCACCACCTCCATGCTAGCCAAGTCATTGTAGCTCCCTCCATCCATGATGATGCGAACAGAACGTTCCTTCACAACTCCCTTTGTATGCAACAAATTATGCCTCTGATTTTGCTTAGCTTGTGTAACCTGCACACTCAAAACACGTTGAGAAACTAAACATTCATACCTGTCAGCATCTTCAGCAGCCATGTATTGCGTCTCATGATCAGAATCCTCTCCACCGTGCTCTTCATGTGTAATAAGAGCCAAAGTCTCATCATCATAGTCACTAGCAGACTCATACCCACCATCCTCAGTAACAATCATCACATGCTGAGATTTGCATTCTCTCGCAAAATGTCCTCTTCCCTTACAACGACGACAAATAATATCACTTGTGTGCCCGGTTGATGCCATGGAAGAAGAAGAACTCTGTGCAGGCCCAGCAGGTGTGCTCTTGGCAGATCACTACTAGGGAAAAGCTTATAGGCAGACGCTTACTAGTAGCGCGGGTTTATAACCCTCGCTACTGCTACTTACTAGTAGCGTGGGTTTTTACCCCTCGCTACTACTAAGTTGATACTAGTAGCGGGGGTTTTTAACCCGCGCTACTATTAAGCGGTCTCTACCATGCCCTCCCGGGACATGCCATAGTAGTAGCGAGGGGTACAAACCCACGCTACTACTAAGTTGATAGTAGTAGCGCGGTTTTATACCCCTCGCTACTACTAAGTACGAGGTAGGTGAAATCCCCATATCCTCGGCCGAATCCCACATCTCTCCCTCACTTTCCCCCTCTCTCACATTCCTCCTCTCTCCCTCGTACTCCAGCGGTGGCCGCCGCTGGTACAATCTGCTTTTTCCCCTCCCTCTCCGAGATCCCTCCGGTGGGAGGTCGCGGGAGCTCCTCGCCACCGCCAAGATGCGGAAGCACGACCTCGGCATCCTCCTCCTCGCCGCCTTTGTCGTCTTCTTCTCGCTCCAGGTCAGCCCTCCTCCTCCTCCCCCCTCTCCGATTCGATCTGGAACCCTAGCTGACCCATCCCCCTCCTCCTCCGACAGCATGAGGGCCGCCGCGAGGTGCTGGTCCCCACGCACGACGCCCAGATCTAGGTCCACGAGCTCCCGGCCCATGCCGGGCTGGCCTCCGCGGCCTCCACGAGGCGCGCGTCATGGCCGAGATCTCCCTGCTCCCGGCCAACGTCGCCGCCGTCCGCCACCCCGTCGCCATGGCCATCGGCGCCGTCGACCGAACCATTGACACCATTGACAGCACGCACGGGGTCGAGATTTTTTTTGGTTTTTCAAATTAATAGTAGTAGCGCGGGTCATAGACACGCGCTACAGATAGTTGGTAGTAGTAGCGCGGGATGCACCGCGCTACTACTACTAGTTAGCTGTAGCGCCATAGTAGTAGCGCAGGCACCCGCGCTATGACTAGCTTTTAACCCGTGCTACTACTAGGCTTTTTCCTAGTAGTGGATAGTGGTGGTTGTGCTTGCTTTCTTGTATCACGGCTGGAGGTGGCACCTGATGGAAGTGCTAGTATAGTGGAAATAGAGGATGCACGTGGTGTCCATGATGAAGATCGACCTGCAGAAAAGTTAGTTCGCGCCATTGCTTGTCGATGATGCACTTCACGTTCAGCTTTACAAGCAAGATGGAATAAACGAGTGATATTAGTATACTCCTTATACTCTAGAATGGTCTGAATCTCTCTATTTAATCCACCCATAAAACGTGCAAGCATAGCTTTATTCTCCTCAACAATACCATATCTAATCATGCCAGGTTGTAATTCCTGATAATATTCTTCTAAAATTTTTTTTCCTTGCCTTAAATGCTGCAGTTTTTGAAGTAATTCATGTTGATAATATGGTGGAACCCAACGAGTATGCATAGCAGTTTTCAAAGCAGCCCAAGTAGCTGGAATAGGATATAATCTACAATGTTCAGACCACCAAACACATGCAAAGCTAGTGAAAGAACAAATAGCAGCAAGAACACGTCTCTCCTCAGGATATTGTAAACATGTAAATCGTTGTTCAATTTCTAACTCCCAAGTAAGATATATATCAGGAACATATCTACCCTCAAATGGTGGAATGTTTAGTTTTAGTTTAGGGAGATGGTCATGATCACGTACCTGAGGTGGTTGTGCAGCCTACCATTGCGATGATATGCATGAGGATGACCTGGTGGCGGTGGCGGTGGTGCTGGTGGTTACACGTAGTTCTGATTTTGATCAACCTCATCCTCGTAATGGTCCTCCACCTCTGCAGTAGCAGCAGGAGCTACAGAAGCATCAACGACGGTACCAGAATTTTGACCAGGCTCAAGAGGAATGCGCAGTGCCCGTCCCACTTGATTTGGAAGGCGATTGTAAGTGCATCTAGTGCCACCCCTAGTTGGTTTTGGAGTATTGACGACAAACCTAGTTGAGGGACTAATGTGTTTGTGCGAATTGCAGGATAACACAGGTAGAAGTCCCTCATTGATTCGGTTTTACTACCAGAGATGACCCCTAAAATGTATGAAGACATTGAAGTCAAAGGTGGTATATGAAGATATTCATATTGAAGACTATGACAAAAGAAGACACGTTATGAAGCCTATGGAGCTCGAAGACATAGATCTTTCGTAGTTCTTTTTCCTTTATGTTGAGTCATAGGAACCACCGTACTGTTAAGTGGGGTCCAGGAGAACCAGTGAGAATGACTGAAGTGATGCCTAAACCAAAAACCTATGTCTTCGAGTGAAGATAATGAGAGCGAATCTTGTCCAGAGCCGGACAAGTCAGCTTTGCTTGTAGCCCAAGTAAAGTTGCCATGAGAGTTTGAAATCTGACCGTTGAGACACGTGTCAGTTCCTTAGTGACCCAGGGTCATTTCGGACAAATCAGGTCGGGTTGCCAAGTGGCTATAAATAGCCCACCCCTTACAAACATAAACGGTTGGCTGCTCAGATTTCAGTGCACGGCTTTTGTCGTTTGAGAGCAACCCACCTCGAAGCCTTTGAGAAAGAGAATTCCTTGCGAGGATAAAGCCCTAACCACCCAGAGCCAGAGAACATTGGGCATCACTTAAGTCTTCTTGTCTGTGTGATCTGAAGACTTATTACACTTGAGGACTGTGCATCCCCAGACGGTTAGGCGTCGCGTTCAGAGCATCCAAGAGACATTGTGGATTGCCAGTGAATGAAGTCTGTGAAGGTTTGGGAGTCTACCTTGAAGACTTACCAGAGTGATTGGGCGAGGACTATGTGACCTTAGCTCAAGGAGAACACGGTGAGGACTTGGTGTCCTGAGCTGCGTGTTCAGGACTGGGTGTCCGGGACTGTGTGTCCTAAGGTTTAAATACTTAGCCGCTCCAACCAGACGTACAATTGTCACAGCAACTGGAACTGGTCCAACACATCATTGTCTTCAACAAGTCACTGGTTTCATCTTCACTTCCTTTTACTTACTGATCACTCATTGTGAAGTCATTGCGTTCCTGTTCTATCTTTTGTCTTCACAACACGAGTGTATGATCTGTTTGGCTTCATAGTATCTTCCTACCTGATCCTAATTACACTACAGCTATTTGTCACTGTGCTTTCACAATGTTGATACTTGACCATGGCTTGCCTAGTGTAGTCTAACTTCCGCTGCATAGTAATAGGCATATCTCTACTGTTTGTCTTCATAACTTCCACGTTTTGAAGACTTACATAAAAATCGCCTATTCACCCCCCCTCTAGTCAATATAACGCACTTTCAATTGGTATCAGAGCAAGGTGCTCCCTTGTTCTGTGTGATTCGGTTTAACCACCTGGAGTTTTAGCTATGTCGACTGCAGGGATAATTAAAGTCTTCGTTGTGTGCCCCGTCTTTGATGGAACTGAATATCCCTACTGGAAGAATAAGATGCGTATGCATCTTGAAGCCATTGACGTCGACCTATCGTATGTCGTCGAGAACGGCGTTCCCAAGGCTGGAGAAGGTGTCACTGCTGCTGATGTCAAGAAATTCGTTCAACTGGACTCTACTGCCAAGAACATCATCTGTGGTCATCTGACCAAAGGACAGTATGGTCGTGTGAGTGCTTTGAAGACATCCAAGCTGGTCTGGGACTGGCTCTCCAAGGTCAATGAAGGCATCTCAACCCAGAGAGATCAGAGAATCAGTGTCCTTCGCAACCTCTTCAACTGCTTCAAGCGAAATGACAATGAGAATGTCCAGCACACATTTGATCGACTCACTGACATCACAAATGAGCTTCAAGCCCTCGGCGCTACTGAGATCACCAAACATGAAGTCGTCAAGACGCTGCTGAGATCACTTGATAGTTCGTTTGACATCCTAGCCCTGATGATTCAAGAACGTCCTGATTTCAAGACACTCGATCCATCTGACATACTTGAGAGGCTCAACACACATGAGTTTCAGCTTTCTGAGAAAAGAGATATCTACGTTCCAAACTATGGGCGAACTCGTGCCTTGAAGGCAAAAGCTGTTTCCTCATCTGAAGAAGAATCTGACAGCAGTTCTGATGATCCTGAAGACATTGGAAGGGAACTTGCAATGCTAGTGAAGAAGTTCCAAAAATTCACCAAGAAGAAAGGCTTCAGAAAGTCTTCACGATCAAGCTCAAGGAATGATGAAGCTTCTGCTCATGACTACAAGAAGTGCAAGAAAACTGGACACTTCATCTCTGAGTGTCCACAGTGGGACAATGAGAACAGAAAGAAGAAGAAGAGCAAGGAATATGACTCTGATGACAAGAAGAAGAAGAAATACACAAAGTCTTCTTCCAAGTCTTCCTCAAAGTCTTCATCACACAAGAAGAGCTCATCTGGCAAGGCACATGCGTTTGTTGGCAGGGAAATGGATTCAGAGGAGGAGTCCGCTTCTGAGGAGGCAGAGGTGGAGTCTGAGGAGGAGTCTGATTCTGGCATTGCAAGTCTGGCTACAGCATACGTCGCCAAGTCCATCTTCAACACTGAAGACAATGACTTCATCACCGACACCGATGCAAATGACAAGGACTACTCCACTCCTACCTACTGCTTCATGGCACGCGGTGCCAAGGTAAACAAATGCACTACTCACTATCAAACATCTAGTGATGATGACTCTGATTGTGATTCAAAACCCAGTTACAAAACACTTGCTAAAATTGCAACTGAACAACAGAAAGCCATGGAACATATTCAAAAACTATTAGACAGAAGCGATGATCTTTTGGGTGCTGAAATGACTCGATCTGAATCCTTAATTGAAGACATAAAAAATCTTCACGTTATGTATCAGGAACTTGAAGATCGTCATGATACTCTCTCAACAACTCATGAAAAGCTTTCCTATGATTATCTTCAAAGGAAGCAAGAACTTGAGAAATTGAGAGCGGCTCATGAAGATCTTCAAAAGGAAAATGAGTCACTTCGCGCCGAACAGATCAGTTCCGCTCAGGAAGGATTTGAACCACCATGTCTTAAATGCATTGAGCGTGATAATGCTACTTCTGTTGCTGAATGTTCCACTGCTACTGCTGTTGCAATATCTTCAACTGTTGATGTGGTAACTAACCCCTCTGCTGCGGATACGACTGCTATTGCTGATGAGAATGCTAGGTTGAAGACATTGCTTGAAACAGGGATGTACAAAAGTCTTAAAGGACATCAGACATTATGTGATGTCCTCAAGAAGCAGATTCTGAACCGAAACCCTAGGAAAGAGGGTATTGGGTTCGTAATGAAAATAAATGCAGATGGCTCTTACTGGAAACCTGAGCAGTACCCCAAAACCACATGGGTTGCTGCAAAGGAACCTTCAGCAGATCCATCCAATTTATCTGGCTTCACTTGTGCTAACCCCATTATCATTGATGAATCCTTTGATGCAAACTATAAACTGTTTAAGTATCAGAATGGTGAAGTGTTTGCCAGGTACATTGGTACTAACTGCAGGAATGAACCGCCTATGAAGAAGATCTGGGTTCCGAAAAAGTGTCTGGAAAATCTTCCTGTGAATGTCTTCATGACACCTCACTTGAAGAAGACAAACCTCAGACCAAAGGCTCCATACGGTCCAAAGGCTTCATACAAACAGAGGACTCACCTGAGTCACACTAACGCAAATGTTTTGCAGGGAAACCATACTCAGGCATATGAATATGAGAGCGGTTCATCAAACCGTCATGTTCATATGACCAAAAATTATTCTGCTTATTCTTATGAGTACTATTGTCCACCTGCAAGACTGTTTGCTAAGGCTTCAAAGCCAAAATTTTCAAATGCTGCACTTAGACTTATTGCTTCTAAGCCACCCTTGAAGATGTGGGTGGTTAAGAAGGCTTAACTCTCTTTTGCAGGGAAAGGTCTCCAGCAGAAAACCAAAATCTTCTGACGCTATTGCTGGGGACCTTAAAAATCTTGTAGGGCGCAAGATAAAATGCCCTAATGGCATCATTATGTACTTCGTTCCTGAATCGCATGCTACTCTCCCTATTAGTCCTAATCTGGATCTAAGTTTGCATAACCCACTGGTTCGTCAAATGTTTTTGCTTCACAATTCTCTTCGTGAAGCCTATCCCCCTAACTGCACTGTAGGGTACGACACCAGCGTCTTCAAAGTCTTCAGAATGGATTATTGACAGTGGGTGTACAAATCACATGACTGGCAAAAGAAGCCTTCTTATGGACTCAACCTTACGTCCATCTGACAAGAGCCACATCACATTTGCTGACACTGGTAAAAGTAAGGTATTGGGTCTAGGTAGAGTTGCAATCTCAAAGGGTCAACACATGGATAAAGTCATGCTTGTTGAATCCCTTGGTTTCAACTTAATGTCTGTCTCAATGCTTTGCGATTTGAACATGGTCGTAATATTTGGAAAATATCGTTGCCTGGTACTAATGGAATCTGAAAAGTCTCTAGTGTTTGAAGGGTATCGGAAAGATGATTTGTATGTGGTAGATTTCTCAGCAGGGCCACAACTTGCAGTATGTCTTCTTGCAAAAGTTTCAGAATGCTGGCTTTGGCATCGGAGGCTTGGGCATGCTGGCATGAGGAACCTCCACACCCTTGCGAAGAAGAAGCATGTCATAGGCATCGAGGGCGTCAAGTTCAAGAAAGATCACTTATGCGGTGCCTGTGAAGCAGGGAAGATGACAAGGGCAAAACATCCCTCGAAGACAATCATGACCACTACTCGACCCTTCGAACTGCTTCACATGGATCTTTTTGGTCCCACTCACTACTCAACTTTTACTACTACTGCTTGCCTCTATGGCTTCGTTATTGTTGATGATTATTCTAGATATACTTGGGTGCACATAATTCTTTACAAGACTGAAGTGCAGGATGTCTTCAGACGCTTCGCCAATCGTGCTATGAACAATTTTGGCGCCAAGATAAAGCACATCAGAAGTGACAATGGCACTGAATTCAAGAACACTGGCCTTGATACATATCTTGATACCTTGGGCATCACACATGAATTCTCAGCTCCGTACATGCCACAGCAGAATGGCGTCGTCGAATGCAAGAACAGAACACTCATTGAGATGGCCAGAACGATGCTAGATGAATACAAGACTCCAAGAAAATTCTGGACTGAAGCCATTGACACTACATGCCATACAATCAGTCGTGTTTATCTTCACAAGCTTCTGAACAAGACATCTTATGAACTCCTAACTGGCAAGAAGACAAATGTCAGTTACTTCAGAGTATTTGGCGCAAGGTGCTGGATCAAGGACCCACACCACACCTCAAAGTTTGCACCAAAAGCACATGAGGGTTTTATGCTTGGATATGGAAAGGATTCGCACTCCTACAGAGTCTTCAATCTCTTTCATTACAAAGTGGTTGAAACAGTGGATGTGCGGTTTGATGAGACAAATGTTTCACAAAGAGAGCAACTGCCAAATGTGCTAGATGAAATTCCAGCTAGTGAATCAATCAAGCTAATGGGAACTGGAGAGATTATACCTTCTGAAGCTCATCCTGAAGAAGAACTTATCATCTCAGCACCTAATCAGCATGAAGACAATGCTCAGCCTGAAGACATTCCTCCCAACAACAACACAGATCAGCAAGAGCAAAATCTTCGCCCTGTACATCCTCGTGTTACCAATGAAGTGCAGATTGACAGAATAATTGACAGCATCAATGCACCTGGTCCACTCACTCGTTCAAGGGCAACTCAGCTAACAAATTTCTGTGGGCACTTCGCATTCGTCTCAATATCAGAACCCAAGAAAGTTGAAGAAGCCTTCATGGAACCTAAATGGATTCAAGCTATGCAAGAAGAGCTTCAACAGTTTGAGCTGAATAATGTATGGGAACTGGTTAAGCGTCCTGATCCACGGAAGCACAACATAATAGGCACCAAATGGATATACCGCAACAAGCAAGATGAGCATGGTCAAGTTGTCAGAAACAAAGCTCGTCTCGTTGCTCAAGGATATACTCAAGTGGAAGGCATTGACTTCGATGAAACATTTGCTCCTGTGGCTAGGCTTGAAGCCATACGCATACTGCTGGCCTATGGAAAGCATCATAACATTCTTCTATATCAAATGGATGTGAAGAGTGCCTTTCTCAATGGCAAGATTGAAGAAGAAGTGTATGTTGCACAACCTCCTGGCTTTGAAAATCCAAAACATCCTGACATGGTATACAAGCTCAACAAGGCGCTGTATGGCCTCAAACAAGTCCCTAGGGCCTGGTATGACACATTCAAATACTTCCTGAAGAGCAAAGGCTTCATACCTGGTTCCCTAGATCCCACTCTTTTCACGAAGACATATGATGGTGAACTGTTTGTGTGCCAAATATATGTGGATGACATTATCTTCGGCTGCACAAATCAGAAGTACAGTGAAGAGTTTGGATATATGATGCAAGAGCAATATCAGATGTCCATGATGGGGGAGCTGAAGTTCTTCCTTGGTCTTCAAATATGACAACAACGCAATGGCATCTTCATATCTCAAGAGAAGTATATCAAAGATTGCCTGAAGAAGTTCGGTATGCAAGACTGCAAAGGCTTCACAACACCAATGCCAGCCAAACATCATCTGGGTCCTGACGACAATGGTAAAGAGTTCGATCAAAAGGTATACCACTCCATGATGGGTTCTTTACTTTATCTATGTGCATCTAGGCCAGATATTATGCTTAGTGTTTGCATGTGTGCTCGATTCCAAGCGGCACCAAAGGAGTCGCATCACTTAGCTGTGAAGCGAATTCTTCGATATTTGGCTCACACCCCAACTCTAGGATTATGGTATCCAAAGGGCTCAGAGTTTGATTTGGTTGGATTCTCGGATGCTGATTATGCTGGTGACAAAGTTGATCGCAAGTCTACATCAGGCACATGTCACTTTCTGGGATGATCACTTGTATGTTGGTCTTCAAAGAAGCAGAACTGTGTATCTCTCTCCACTGCTGAATCTGAATACATTGCTGCTGGATCTTGCTGCACTCAGCTTCTGTGGATGAAGCAAACACTCAAGGACTATGGCATTCATCTGAAGCAAGTGCCACTTTACTGCGACAATGAAAGCGCCATCAAGATTGCCAACAACCCAGTTCAGCACTCGAAGACAAAGCACATTGAAATTCGTCATCACTTTCTCAGAGATCATGTTGTGAAGGAAGATATTGATATCATACACGTCAACACTGAAGAGCAATTGGCAGATATCTTCACCAAGCCCTTGGATGAGAAGAGGTTTTGCAAGTTACGGTGTGAGCTAAATATCCTGGAATCCTCAAATGTCCTGTGATCAGGCACACATCCTAACACTTATGCATATGATGACTTAGATGTGCAACACACAAAGTAAAGTATATCTTCAATCAATGAAGACATACATTCTAAGTGTGAATACATTAATGTGGAATTTGACTTCAGAGCGCCACGATAATTGTGCCCCGTGTCTGGGTCTAATACTTCCTATACGGTGGGTAACGCCACCACCAAACGTTCTATTCTGAAGTGTTTCTCTCATGGCGTTACCTTGCAATGTCTTCACATTTGGTTTGGCTTCGAACATGTCTTCATGATTATCTTCACTACGTTGATTGTATGGATATATATATACTAGTGTTCTGTCCTCTAGAGCATTCACTTATAGCTATGTCTTCTTGGTCGAATATTTTTGAACTAAGTGAATGTGATCGGACCCTAATCTCTCTATGCTTTCTATCTCAAACTCTATCTCTCCAAGTCATATGCATTCTATTGAAACTGTCGAATGTTTTCACTGCGTCCTTGTCAGCAGAAGATATAGAGACAACCATAAAGTCCGTTTTCAACGCTCATTCCTCCACATAAAATCCGGAGAAGCGGGAATGACCACCCGACAATCCAGGCGTGCGTGGGACGTGGAACAAACCCCAAACTTCCGCAAACTGGCCACGCGTTCCTCAGATGCGAATCGCCAGGGGCACCTGTGTAATAGCACAGTGCCGCCCCTGTGCCTATAAATTCACACTTACCGCGGTCATTATCTCCTTCTTCCACCCTCGCACGAACCCTAGCGCCACCGCTAGCTCTCGACGACGCCGGCGACGAAGCGCTTCGCTGCCGCAACCTCTCCGACGCCGTCTTCACGCCGATCGCGGACATCGTCCTCTCCGCCGTCGCCGTAGGTGTCTTCCGTCGCCAAGTTAGGGCACGGAGGATTGAACTGCTCGGCATCATCTCCCACTCCGTCTAGCAGTTCCAAGTGTGGTAAATAAAACATCTTTTTACATCCCCTTTTGATCTCATGGTTTTGTCACTTTCTACCATAAGAAGTTTCTCTTCACATAAGTTAGATCTCTCAATCTGCATCTCATAACATGCCTAGTATATTCACTTGTGCTTCATGAAGTAGTTAGATTCCTCGCTTGTACTGATCTATGGGTTCGTACAAATCTGGAACCAACTTCTTATCTATGAGTGAATGTCTTCGCACGATGAGGTCAATGTCTTCTAAACTGATTAATCTTCAAAACCTTCTGAGAATGCATATGACCTCTTCTCCTTCCCTCGCACCTTAATGCTGTCATAGGTACATGTCCGTGGGAGAATCCTTTGGTTCTCATAGTCTGCATTCATTTGCAGAGTTCTTACAGCATCACATAAATTCTGCTGAAGCCAGTTCCTGTTGGTCCAGCAAAAGAAAGCCCTTGAAGCATTTGAACGTCTTGAAGCCTTCCAAGTTAAGGTTTATGGCTTCAGAAACAGCAGCAAGGAAGGGGGGCAGACAGAGATGTGGAGGAACATCCAAAGATCTGTCTAATGAACTGGCAGAAATGTACAAAACAGATCCTGAAGAGAATTATGGTCAATGCAAGACCCGAATCCAATGGATTCGACGCTATTGGGCAGAACAATGGTTCAAATACCGCTTCACAACCCAAGAGTATGCTGAGAAAAGTGCCATCAAAAAACCGTGGGGAGACATCTTCTACAAGAACCTTGTACCCAGGTCCAGAGATGAAGCTATTGCCCAAAGCTTCTATCCATGCATGGTTCGTGGGCCACAGCCTGATGATGCACATCCGTCGTCACTACTCTGGTGTTGTGA
Organism: Triticum urartu; assembly: GCF_056163025.1. Lineage (NCBI taxonomy): Eukaryota > Viridiplantae > Streptophyta > Magnoliopsida > Poales > Poaceae > Triticum > Triticum urartu. Next base: position 289,365,720 of record NC_141878.1, on the reverse strand, counting down.
CGACAATCTGTTCAAGCGCAACTTCCAGTTTGCCCAACAATCAGCGAAGCAGAACAAGAAGAAATTTGGGTTAGACTTCAACCCTGGTCCCTCAGCTCCAAGCGCAGATGGCACACGAGACGCAGAACCCAATATCATCGGTCCGTATGCCAACCTTGAGGGCCTCATCACCCGCATCTTAGTCCAAGGGACTGCCGTGAATGACCCTCCAGCTGACTCTGAGTCTGATGAAGCTCCTGCTGTACCGAAGCCAAAGCAGTCGAAGAAGCCAAAAGCTTCAAAGCCGGCCCCTTCACCAAAAATCTCAAGGGCGAAGCCATTGGCAACTGCACCTCCTGAAGACAATGTGCAGTCTGAAGACGTATCCCGCGTCTCCAAGCCCCAGAAGGCCAAGATGCCTCAGCCACACACTGGCAAAGAGCTCACAGCTGCTGACATTCTGCGCAGCGAAGCCATTGATCTGTCAAGTGATGAAGATCTTGGAGATGACGCTCTCGAGCAGCTCATCAAGAGCAAAGAAGAAGCTGAAATCTTCAACAATTTGCCTCTCTTTGATGTCGCCATCATCCACAACTTCATCGACGAATGGTTTGACACACCGCACCAAACATCAGCTTTGAAGATCTGCAGCTGCCCGTTGGCCTCAGCGTCGCCTTCCAAGGCGCTATTGCTTCAGAACTTGCAATTGCCCAGCGCATTGTTGAACTGAAGCAGAAAATTGATCATGAAAAGGCTCGGTTCAAGAAGCATATGGCCAAGCTCAGCTTACAAGAAGTGAAGAGCTTCAAGATCATGTTGCACGAACTAAAGGAAAACTTTCTGAAGAAGCGTGCAGAAGCTCAAGGTTCGCGGGAGCGAATGAAGACTCTGGCAGACAGATGTGTGCAGGCCTACAATGAGGCCGAGAAGCGCAAGGCACTTGGGCGTCCTGGCATCGACCCCAAGATGGCCGCAAAGAAGAAGAAGAAGCCTGCTATGGCTGAACCAGAGGCACCAAGGCAAGAAGCAGTTCCAATTGTCTTCCCAACTGCAACGACTGGCTCGAAGCCAAAGAGCCGGTCAACCGCTTCAGAGCTCAAGAAGACGTGAACTGCAGAGGCTGAAGCCAGGAAGCGAAAACACTCTGAAGCCTCTCCTTCTGCCCCCACTCAGAAGAAGCGAAAGATCAAGAAAGCTCGGGCTGCTCCCACAGAGCCCTTGATGGTTGAACCCATTTCTGTCGTCTATCCTGACGCAGAATGACAACTGACAGTTCATGAGCCTGCTTCCACAGAGGCTCCTGAAGCTGAAGACATACCAGCAGCCGACCCCATCACTGCTGAAGACATTGGTCATCAGGACAATGTACAAGATGATGCAGCCCTTCCTCAGTATGAACACAGCGAACTCATCAGCATTGGTCGTCCTCTGACGCCAATTGCACAAGATGCGTCATTGGCGGATCGCCCTCAAGAGGAAAAAGACAATGAGGCCCAGCCCACACCAACCCCATAGGCGTCGTCTGCATTCCGCAGGCTTCACAAAGGTCCAAGGCCTCAAGTCTATGCTGAAGACATTCCGGCTGCATCAGCCGAAGAAGAAGCACCACAAGAGCCCACTCCTATGCTCCATCAAGAAGCAGTTCTCTAGGAGAACATTCTTGTGACCGACCCTCTAGCTAGTCAAGCGGAGGCTGAAAATATTGAGGCTGCCACAACCAACACTGAAGCCAATGTGGAGCCCTCCCCACCAAAAGCTTCAGAAGACAGCGAAGCTACTGATCCAGACACTTCTCTTCCTGAGTCTGCTGCAGGTCCTCAATTTGATTACCATGTTGAGCACAGGCCTCATGTCCAAAAGCCAGTCCCAAGGCTGCCGAGGTTCCCAGGTCCTGCATCAGCACCTGGCTCCTTTAACATCAATAGCTTCAAGGCAGATAATACGTTCTTCAACAGCTCCAAGAACCCCTATTCAAGGGAAAGGATTTCATCAGATAGGTTCTGGAGCTATCCTCAGCGCAGCTACTATTCATGCATCCTATACAACCAAGGTCGCATCTTCCCGCACAAGCGCCTTGATGTTGAAGCTATTGCTGGTCTGCCCTGTCTGGAGGAAGCATTGGATTGCTTCAAGCAAGTGGGTCTGCTGCAGTTTGTAACTGATGAAGAGCACTGGAATGAAGAGCTTCTGCTGCAATTCTATGCCACCCTCCACATCAAAGGATACAACAGAGATCCGAAGACTTGGGCCCTGGAGTGGATGACCGGCAATGTCCATCACGAAGCCAATGCATTTGATATCATTGAGCTCACCGGCCTGCCCACTCCTGGCGAATTCTTCGAGGAAGGCTGTCCACTACACACTGAAGCTCTTGAGAGCATATTCCAGAGGCCTGAACCGAATATGAGTCAGATGCTCTCAATGATGAAGCCATTGCCCCACGATGCTCCTTATCCAACACAGTTCTTCGTTGAAGACTTTGAGTACCTACCCAGAACCATCTATCACATTATCCGGCGGACTCTCTGGCCTATCAAAGGGCACTCTCCAAATGCCAAGATCGAGGGTGCAATGAAGACTCTGCTGTTTTGTATCCTTCATGGCAAATGCTTCAACGCACAGGACTTCTTCATACGCCAACTAGCTGCATCAGGCTCAGATTTACTTGGTTTGAAGTTCTATGCTCCTTGGGTAATGAGACTGATCAAGCTTCACTCTGCGATCTCATATCAGCCCTCAGCCCGCAACCATCGGATCTTCTTGCCAGATGTGGATACCTCTGCTGACGCTATATATCCTGAGCCTGCCAAGCAACCTTTGAGTCTTCAGAATGCAGAACACCAGAGCTTCACTCAGAACGTTGAAGGTGTTGAAGCCATCTCCAGGGTGTATCCTTTGGCTGGCACTACACGTGCACCACACCCTGCTTCAACTGAAGCCACTGACAGTGCAATTGCTTCAAGACCCAAGAAGCGCGCTCGTGTTCTCAATGACCGAGAGCTTCTTGTGGCCCTTCATCAAAAACAAGATAGGCATCATGACTGGATAAAGCGTCAGATGAAAAGCCTCTTGGTGGATGTTAATCGTCTTCGAAATCTTGCCACCAAGAATGCTTTCGTTGCCCATGAAACCTGTCATCGTACATGGAAAGGGCTATCAATGATGTGTACTGAAGCTGAACTTGAAGAGGATGGCTTCACTGAGCGATTCAAGTTTGACACCACACCTCCTAGAAGGGCTGTGATGCGAAGCACACCATCACTTGAAGACTCTGAGTTTTCTTCATTTGCTGCCACAGTCACTGCCAGAATCATTGATGAAGAAGACGATGCTACCTCACCGCCACCTGCTTCATCACCTCCAAGCTCTTCTACACCGCCAAACACCTCCAACGACCCTGCTGCTCCTGGGAACGAGTAGACACTCTATGTCTTCAAACCTTTTTGGTCCTTGCTGACAAAAGGGGGAGAAGCATATGGGTTGATAGTCTTCAAGCGGGTTCATATGGGCGGGTGTCTTATATTTTGCTTCGTGCTTACAACTCTCGTTTTTTTGCTACATTTGGTTATTATGAGTTGTAACACTTAAACCAGATGGTCGTCTGCTACTTGTTTGCCACCCTATTTTGCGAAGATAAATTCCGCATGTGTGATGATAAATTCCGCACTTATCTCATTCTGTAGACGTCCATTTTCCATTATGCATGTCATTATCTTCATATACCTTCACATGCATAGTGGATTGTCATCATAAGTTGAAGTGGATCTCCACAAGTACAACCTGCCATGTGCATTTGCATTCCAAAGGCAAATTACTTATATGCACATCTTCAGGGGGAGCCCTTGCAACTTATGAAGACAATTCCCTATCCTTTACAGATTTCATAGATTATATTCCCCATTGAAAACTTCAACTAGTTTGTCATCAATCACCAAAAAGGGGGAGATTGTAAGTGCATCTAGTGCCACCCCTAGTTGGTTTTGGAGTATTGACGACAAACCTAGTTGAGGGACTAATGTGTTTGTGAGAATTGCAGGATAGCACTGGTAGAAGTCCCTCATTGATTCGGTTTTACTACCAGAGATGACCCCTAAAATGTATGAAGACATTAAAGTCAAAGGTGGTATATGAAGATATTCATATTGAAGACTATGACAAAAGAAGACACGTTATGAAGCCTATGGAGCTCGAAGACGTAGATCTTTCGTAGTTCTTTTTCTTTTATGTTGAGTCATAGGAACCACCGTACTGTTAAGTGGGGTCCAGGAGAACCAGTCAGAATGACTGAAGTGATGCCTAAACCAAAAACCTATGTCTTCGAGTGAAGACAATGAGAGCGAATCTTGTCCAGAGCCGGACAAGTCATCTTTGCTTGTAGCCCAAGTAAAGTTGCCATGAGAGTTTGAAATCTGACCGTTGAGACACGTATCAGTTCCTTAGTAACCCAGGGTCATTTCGGACAAATCAGGTCGGGTTGCCAAGTGGCTATAAATAGCCCACCCCCTACAACCATAAACGGTTGGCTGCTGAGATTTCAGTGCACGGCTTTTGTCGTTTGAGAGCAACCCACCTCAAAGCCTTTGAGAAAGAGAATTCCTTGCGAGGATAAAGCCCTAACCACCCAGAGCCAGAGAACATTGGGCATCAGTTAAGTCTTCTTGTCTGTGTGATCTGAAGACTTATTACACTTGAGGACTGTGCATCCCCAGACGGTTAGGCGTCGCGTTCAGAGCATCCAAGAGACATTGTGGATTGCCAGTGAACGAAGTCTGTGAAGGTTTGGGAGTCTACCTTGAAGACTTACCAGAGTGATTGGGCGAGGACTATGTGACCTTAGCTCAAGGAGAATACGGTGAGGACTTGGTGTCCTGAGCTGCGTGTTCAGGACTGGGTGTCTGGGACTGTGTGTCCTAAGGTTTAAATACCTAGCCGCTCCAACCAGACGTACAGTTGCCATAGCAACTGGAACTGGTCCAACACATCATTGTCTTCAACGAGTCACTGGTTTCATCTTCACTTCCTTTTACTTACTGATCACTCATTGTGAAGTCATTGCGTGCCTGTTCTATCTTTTGTCTTCACAACGCGAGTGTATGATCTGTTTGGCTTCATAGTATCTTCCTACGTGATCCTAATTACACTACAGCTATTTGTCACTGTGCTTTCACTCTGTTGATACTTGACCATGGCTTGCCTAGTGTAGTCTAACTTCCGCTGCATAGTAATAGGCATATCTCTACTGTTTGTCTTCATAACTTCCACGTTTTGAAGACTTTCATAAAAATCGCCTATTCACCCCCCCCCCTCTAGTCGATATAACGCACTTTCAGCGATGTTGTTGTTGTTGTTGTAGAGGTCCATTAGGTGCAGCCGGTGGTGGTGGTGGTGGAAGACGCACGAGCAATTCATTAAACTTGTTATCTAGCTTTGTTTTGAATGTCTTGTCCATGCTATCTATCTTCTCCATGGCCTCTTCAAATCTGTTTAGCACATCTTGCACCTGTCCACTCATCATTTGCTGAAATTTATCATGTAGCTCTTTGTTCGTCATGTTCTCCTAATCTATCTCATCGGCTTGTTATCCTACCATGTTTAGTAGCAATAGAAACACACAAGAATATGATCCTACAGACTACTAAGAAGTGGTGGTGGTGGTGTAGCACAAATCCAGCAAGCAAATCTCAAATTCTTACCAGTTCTTATCCAGCAGCAGGTGGTGATTGGCAACCATCGCAGTCAAAACTCGCAAAGCTTGGATAGAGCGATTACCAGGGAGAGTCAAAGGCACGACGTAGATGTATGTGGAGCTAGGAAGGCTTCTAATATGGTAGCAAAAAGGGTCAGCAATAATCAATTCAGAGATGCAAAGTTGAATAAATGCTCAACGACGGTACTATGTTGGTCCTAGGCTAGACCGTGCTAGAGACGCGAGCTTAGAACACAAACAAAATCACGACACTACACGTAAACAAGGGAGGAGCACGCTCTGATTTTTTTTTCTTTTTTCACTTTTTTTTGCACTTTTTTTCCTCTTTTTTTTGCTCTGCAACAATTTTTTTTCGAAAAAGTCTACAAATGGTCTAAAAACTGCCTAGCCAGAATTTTCCAGACTTAGTTCTTTTTAGTTTGGAACTAATTTTCTACTGCGGGTAGCACGGAATCTCGGGAGTCCTACTCTGTCACGACTTGGAGTATCACGTGATCTGGAAAGCCAAAACAGAGTAAGAAAATTCCGGACTCGGACTGGTGGCAGAGATGAATCTGGTGGAACTCGGACTGGTGGCGGCGATGAATCTGGTGGAACTCGGACTAGTGGTTGTATATGGTGATAGTATATCTGGACTCGGATTGGTGGTGGTATATGGCGATGGTATATGCGGACTCGGATTGGTGGTTGTATATGGCGATGGTATATGTGGACTCGGATTGGTGGTTGTATATGGCAGCGGCGATGTATATGGTGGGGTGGTGGTATAAGGCAATGATGATGACGATGGTGCGGCGGTGGCGTGACAACCTGTGAACAGAACTCGATACTCTAAGGGACTAGACGCTAAGACCAGCAACTCAACACGACGATGCAACCGCAAATTCAACAAAGCAAAACTCTAAAAATACTATGCAAAGGCTCAAATTGGTTCGGATATGATGAATTAACCCTAAAAAAATTTTGGCTTTTTTTGTGGACTGTAGGTATGAAGAACAGACTCGATCTAAACTACGAAAAACTATAAAAATCTCACCGAGCAACCTGGAAATCTGATACCACTTGATAGAGGCAAAGGTGTCCCGTCTTTCGATGAGTTGGTGGCTATCGTTTTAGAGGAAGTCGACTTTGACGATCCGACTACGAACATGCGAGGACGTCGCGCCTTAGCAATCGCTAAACCAACTCCGAGGGGTTATTGACCACGCCGGAGCATGATCAACCTTATTACCAGGGACTGTTTCCTGCGAGCAAATGAAGAACAAGCAAGAAATTGAGATTGCAATCTGGATATTGTGAATATAAGATGAAAGCTTTATTGATCAAGGTGGGGTTCTGTGACGTCCTGGTCTGGTCACTGGACACAAACGAAGTACGCGAAGTTGCAGCTATGGCGAACTTTTAATCTAAACAAAACCCAAAGTCTAAACGACGCCCTAAGGGCTGTATATATGGAGGAAGATGGGGGGATTTCGTGGCCCTTGGAGGAGGGGTCCGAAACCAACCCTAACTCTTGTTTCCCCACACATACGGACTCTAAAAACAGCCTATACTTAAGTATTTCGAAAATACATGGGCCTGGCCCAATAATAAGGCGACGCAGCACCTAAAATAGCCTCTGGACGAAATTTATGAAGTGGCATCTTGTATATTTCATCCAAGGCTTCACGCACTCCTTATGGTGGCTTCAAAGTCCTGAAATCATCACTTGTAACTCCGTTGTTGATTCCCTTGCGCATGCCATCATCTCCATGCTTGAACTTGCTCCAAGGTTCATCTTTCTTGTCCAAGCTAGGCCCTTCATTTGTAAGCAAAACAAATGTATCCAATTTAGGCAGCATCATATTCTCATGAACATTAGAATCGTTACCAAGAAACGAAAGTACCTGATAATTCAATTGGTATGCGCGAGCTCTAGTAATTGGTCCAGTATGTATAGCAGAAGGGGTTGTGGGTATAACAATGGTATTGATGTCCTCATCATTCAGCCACCGCACCAACTCAGTAGCCAGCGAACGGGGCACTACACACCTCGTCAGTTCGGACGCGCGTCAAAGCCAGGCGAGGCGGCGACAGTTGTGACGAGCTTCCTTGCCGTCCCCGATAAAGCAAGAAGGGCATATCGGCAGCGCATTAAATGCGTTTTTCCTACGGTGCCAGAAGATAGACTCGATTACTGTATACCTTTCCACCTCCTGTGTGCCACTGTGGCAACCCCTTTGGACTATAAAAGGAGGTGTGCGGCGTACTGAGAGGGGATTCAGATCTTTTGGACGACGCACGCATCGTAGCTAGTTCAAGAACTCAAGAACACTCAAATATACACCAAAGCAGGACTAGGGTATTACGCATCCTTGCGGTCCGAACTTGGGTAAATGATCCTCGTGCTGGCTTCTAGACCTGCTCTTGGCACAACCCCGCGCCCGCCAACCGTAGCAAAAAGGGTTTGCAGCGATCCCATAGGTGTCATTCCCCTGACAGCTGGAGCCCTAGATTGGTTCCGCCAAGGTTCTGCCTCGAGATGACAGTGCTTCATCCTGAAAGCTTCCTTATGATTTTTTTTCTAGGGCAAAAGACACCTTATACCAGAAGATGGGCATCGGGGGGCTTCCAAGTGGCCCATGAGGCAGGGGGCGCGCCCAGGGGGTAGGGCGCGCCCTCCACACTCGTGGACAGTGGGTGGCCCCCCTCTGGTGCTTTCTTCGCCCAATATTTTTAATATATTCCAAAACTGACTTTTGTGGAGTTTCAGGACTTTTGGAGTTGTGCAGAATAGGTCTCTAATATTTTCTCCATTTCCAGCCCAGAACTCCAGCTGCCGGCATTCTCCCTCTTCATGTAAGCCTTGTAAAATAAGAGAGAAAAGGCATATGTATTGCGACATAATGTGTAATAACAGCCCATAATGCAATAAATATGGATAAAAAAGCATGATGCAAAATGGACGTATCAGTTTGTCATTCAGTTTTTTTTCCAACGATCAACATATTGCCTCAAATGCAACGTGTTCAAATTTGACATTCTTCCGGGCTCATTTACCATATTTAGGGGAATGTGTGCATTTACTAGGCATTAATTATGCACCTAATTCAAATTCGAACAATCGGTGCATGAAAAGGTGCACAAGAACGGTCTGGAAAACCATGCTCGTGCTATTTAGTACATTCTCATGCCTTTTACAAGGAATGGGCAGATATTTTAAGGAAATGTGTGCAATAGTCAACCATAAACACATTGTTTACTGGGTTAACAAAAATACAAAAATGAAATACATGCTTGGAAAACATGACGTCTGGTCTGGTGCCATGGTATGGCCTCACCGTGCCTAAAAATTTGAGGATGTTTTCCTTATGTTGTCATGCACGCCTTCCATAAATCGAATCATCACCGAGGAAGTTTCATGTTTTCGAGGGGGAAATCACCAAGATTGAAGGGGGATCCAAATTTCCATTGTCCTTTGTCCATGAGTCTTTTTCTACGATGAACATACACCCTACAAGTCAGTGTGTTCAAATTTGGCACTTTTCCGGGTTCATTTGCCAAATTTAGGGGATTATGTGCATCTCCTAGGCATTAATGCACATAATTCAAATTCAAACAATCGGTGTATGAAAGGATGCACAAGAACGGCTTGGAAAACCATGCTCGTGCCATTTAGTAAATTCTCATGCCTTTTACAAGGAATGGACAGATATTTTGATGAAATGTGTGGCAATAGTCAACCACAAATGTCTGTTTATTGGGTTTTCAATTATAGAAAATGAAATAAATGCTTCAAAAACATGACGCCTGCATGGTGCCATGGTATGACCTCACCATGCCCTGGTAAAAATTTGAAAAGGTTTAGCTTATGATTGTCATGCACACCCTTCATAAATCGAACCATTACCGAGGAAGTTCCATGCTTCCGAGAGAGAAATCACCAAGATTGAAAGGCAAACCAAATTTCCGTCCTAGTTTGTCATTTAGTTTTTTCGAATGATCAACATACCGCATCAAATACAACGTGTTCAAATTTGACATTTTTCCGGGCTCATTTACCATATTTATGGGATTATGTGCATTTTCTAGGCATTAATGCACATAATTCAAATTCGAACAATCGGTGCATGAAAAGGTGCACAAGAACGGTCGGGAAAACCATGCTCATGCTATTAAGTACATTATCATGCCTTTTACAAGGAATGGGTAGATATTTCAAGGAAATGTGCGGCAATAGTCAACCATAAACGCGTCGTTTACTGGGTTAACAACTATACAAAAACTGAAATACATGGTTGGAAAACATGACGCCTGGCGTGGTGCCATGGTATGGCCTCACTGTGCCCTGGTAAAAATTGGAGAATGTTTTCCTTATGTCGTGATGCACGCCTTTCATAAATAGTACTATCACTAAGGAAGTTTCATGGTTTCGAGGGGAAAATCACCAAGATTGAAGGGGGGTCCAAATTTCCTTTGTCCTTTGTCCACGAGTTTTTCTCTACAATGAACATACACCCTGCAAATAACCGTGTACAAATTTGGCACGTTTTCGGGTTCATTTACCATATGTAGGCGATTATGTGCATTTCCTAGGCATTGATGCACATAATTAAGGTACAAACAATCGGTTCATGAAAGGGTGCACAAGAACGGTCTGGAAAACCATGCTCATGCCATTTAGTAAATTCTCCTGCCATTTACAAGGAATGGACATATATTTCGATGAAATGTGTGGCAATAGTCAACCACAAACGTTTGTTTATTGAGTTTTCAACTATAGAAAAAAAATGAAATAAATTCTTTAAAAACATGACGCCTGACATGGTGCCATTGTATGACCTCACCATGCCCTGGTAAAAATTTGAAAAGGTTTGGCTTATGTCGTCATGCACGGCCTTCATAAATCGAACCATCACCAAAGAAGTTCCATGCTTTCGAGAGGGAAATCACCAAGATTGAAGGGGAATCCAAATTTTCTTTGTTCTTTGCCCTGGGGTTTATTTCTACGACGAACATACACCCTGCAAATCACCGTGTTCAAATTTGGCATTTTTCCGGGCTCATTTACCATATTTAGGGGATTATGCGCATTTTCTAGGCATTAAAACCATATCAATCCAATCCAGCTACAGCTGCACGGGTGTGATGTGAGGGACGTGGATTGTCGTTCAATCGCGGCGCATCCTACGATGCACACGTGCGATCCGCGTGGCTGGGGTTCCGGCTAATCATAACACAACACACAATAGGCTCAGCGCACACTGTTTCTGGAAGCGGTGGAAATGAACCGTGTGCGATAGTGAACGAGCAAAATTGTAAGGGAAGCCAAATTTCTATTATCATTTGTCGTTGAGCTCTTGAATACCACCGCACTATACGGCTGCCCGACCCCTCCGTCCCAGAGCTCTGTCCAAGCGTCGTCCATGGCACCGCGGCGCACAGTAACTAGTAAGGAAGCGATGGCATCCCGCCACGCCGCGTTCCTCGCCGCCCGTGACCGCACACATGGTAAGCATGCAATGGCATCTCGCCGCACCGAGTTCATCACCGCCGGCAGCCACATAGTTACGTGGGTGGACTTTGAGGCTACCATGGCCAAATGGGTGGTGGATCCAGAGGCGGCCAAATCCACACAGAAGGAGCAGACAAGGCAGAAAGCAGCCAAGAAAAGAGAGTCCCGCCGCCGCAAGAAAGAAGAGGCCGCACGCCATGGTGAGGAGAGCTTGGCGGAGATCGAAGCACGGTGGGTTGCCGCCTACAAGACCGGGAAGGAGAACACCGACATTTGGCCAACATGCCACGATGGTAGCATGTGAGAAGTAGTTTAAGTTTGTAGTATTAGAGCAAATTACCAGTAGTACTTTAAGTTTGTAGCTAACGTACAATGTCGGTAAGAGCATCCTTTGAGGGCTTTGAGCATTGATTAGCATGTGTGCCCGTGTGCAGTTTTTTGCGTTAATCATTAGAAGTTCACCAAACACACGGTTTCTATGTCGTACCCATCTGTGTTTTTGCGTTAAAGATCCATAAATCAGTTACCTGTGTGATGTTTCCTAATAAACCAGGCGTACCATGACCAAAAAATATCAACTACACGTGTACATTTTTTTGGAGACGGGATCTACCAATTTTCTATTTTCTCGCACACGAGTATTTTACGCGCTTCGTCTGTGTTGTGTGTTTCCACCGCCCAAGTTTCAAGTTTCGCGGCGAAATTTTCATCAGGCGCGCGATTTCAGAATTTATTCCTCCAACAACATCCCCATCCATCAAATTTCCTCAGTATCTCCCCCACCCCCGCGCCTTCCCATACCAGTATCTCAAACCACCGCCGCCGCAACCACAGCTTCAACCACATCTATGTTCTACTCAGATCAAGTCAGGTAACCCACCGATCTATATCACGGCCCCCGCATGATTGCTTAAATGGCACCTGCCAAACATCCTCATGCATCCAAATCCCCACTGCCAGGAGCTGATGGTGGTCCATGGCGTGATGGCCGCGATGTGTGTTGACCCCGAGGAACACCTCGCCTCTACTGCGGCTGATATGGTGCAGGCTCTAGCCCAAATGAAGTGCCCTATTGACTACCCCCTAGGACTTAATAGGTAAGATCTGACCAGCTAAATCTTACCAATACCACTTGCAATGGCTATGATTTCTACGGTCGATGTATTAAGCATGTTCGTGCCTTGTTTATTTTAGTACTGCACATTGTGTTATGTTCAAATATAGCCGTGTCCAGCTCAATTTCACCAATACCAGCAACAAACTTACAATACATGACTCAGGATATCACTAGAGATACTGCCCATTTGCTATTTTTAGTGGATGCTAACCCTGTTGTACTTAACATTCATGTCCATGTACTTACGCAGGGTCATAACAGCTGATGTTGTTGTTTGCCGTCGAGGTTAGCTGCATCCCATGTCTTAGAGTATTTCACATCATTTGTGCAATTGCAGTTTAACTTCTACCATTTACTGGTTGCCTGTAGTTACACATGTCAATGGCACTGATCCACGCTTCGACCCAGAGGAATAGCTCGCCTCCACCGCCGCTGACTTTGGGAAGGCTCTGGCCAAGATGAAATGCCCCAGCAACTACCTCTCAGGACTTACCAGGTATGTACTCACTAGTTCAATCTTACCAATACCAGTTGCAATTAATGTCTATGTTCGGTATGGTCGATGTATTAAGCATGTTCTAGTAAACATGCCTAACATGTTTTAGCTACTTTCCCTACCTTTTTATAGACAATGAGCCATTCTCTGCTCTGGCATCACCTGCCTTGTGATGTTTAACTCTGCCAATTGCATTTTTATCAGTACCGATTTCAATGGCTATTAAGCTTGTTGCAACTAAAAGTTGAATCCATTTTTAAACAGTTTTATTTCAATGGCTACAAACTTACAAAACATGACTTAGGATGCTGTTAACTTGTTGCAATAACAGTTGTATCCATTTTTTAATCTGTCCCTTTGCTACCATGCTAGCCATTTGCTATTTGTGGTGGATGATAACCTTGTTGTACTTAACATGCTTGTCCATGTACTTGCACAGAGTCATAACAACCGATGTTGTTTTTTGCCATCGAAGTTAGCTGCATCCCATGTCTTACAGTATTTGACATCATTTGTGCAATTGCAGTTTAACTTCTACCATTTACTAGTTTCCTGTAGGTACACATGTCAATGGCACTGATCCACGCTTCGACCCAGAGGAACAGCTCGCCTCCCCCCCCCCCCCCCCCCCCGCTGACTTTGGGCGGGCTCTGACCAAGATGAAGTGCCCCAGCAACTACCTCTCAGGGCATACCAATTATGTACCCACCAATTCAATCTTACCAATACCAGTTGCAATTAATGGCTATATTTTGTACGGTCGATGTATTAAGCTTGTTGTAGTAAACATGCCTAACACGCTTTAGCTATTTTCCCTACCTTTTTATAGACAACTGGGCCATTATCTGCTCTGGCAGCACGTTCCTTGTGATGTATAACTCTGCCAATTGCATTTTTATCAGTACCGGTTTCAATGACCATTAAGCTCTTGCAATTAACAGTTGTATCCTTTTTTAAAGAGTTGTATTTCAATGGCTACAAACTTACAAAACATGAATTAGGAGGTTGTTAACCCTGTTGCAATTAACAGTTGTATCCATTTTTTATCTGTCCCTTTGCTACCACGTTACTCTTTCGCAATGAAGATATCACTACAGATGCTGCCGTTTTATTACCATTTGCTATTTTTGGTGGATGTTAACCCTGTTGTAGTTAACACTGGCTTTCCATGTACTTACATAGGGCTACAATGGGCGATGCTATTGTTTTCCATCGAGGTTAGCTGCATCCCATGTCTTATACACCATCTATTCCTAAATATAAGTATTTTTAGAGATTCCAATATAGACTACATAAGGAGCAAAATGAGTAAGTCTAGATTCTAATCTAAACTATACCTATAATTCTATATACATATGTATGTAGTTCATATTGAAATCTCTAAAAAAATACTTGTACTTAGGAACATAGGTAGTTGTATTTTACATCATTTATGCAATCTCAGTTTAGCTTCTAAAATATACTGGTTTCTTGTAGGTACATATATGAGCGGCACTGATCCATGCTTCGATCCCTTTTGCGTATGGGGCAATGAGATATTCCTGAACAAGCGTCAAGTGGGGAAACTAAGAAAGATTGTTAGGTTAAAGAAACGGGTGATTGGAATTAAGATCTTTATTTACACTTTGTCGAAGACAGTTGTGAACTTTAGGATCGAAAAAGTGTTGCCTTTCCCCCCCTGCCCATAGCAAGTTACTCTATTAGACCTCAGTATCTGATATTTCTCTTTTCAGTGGTTTACGAAGCTATTTACTGATGATTACCATGCAAACTACATGACCAGAGTGGAGGCAACTAAGGTTAAAGTATATAATGCATGCTATCATGATAATGCTCTAGAATTCTTCCTGAAGGCAGTGCAGGATGGGCGGGCGATCGTCAAAAGGGGTTGGACAAAAGTGGTTCGTGCCTATGGCATGCAAGAAGGCACATTATGGGCATTCCACTTGTTCAACACCATCGGCAATCAAAATGATTTGTCTCTTCACCTTTACCGCCTTTAAATATTGTGGTTCATCATAGTTAATTGATGTCTAATCATGTAATCCAGTAATTATTGAACATATTGTATTGACAATTTATTTATGGATTCGTTGTCGAACCATTGTGCTGAGAATTTGAATTGCACATTTCATATTTCAAAATTTTCAATTCAAATAATAAATTATAGGCAAAAATAAAAATATACAGGAGCTAATAAAATAATGTGCACACTGTTAGAAAGAGAACAACGTGTGCGATGTAAAAGGAGAAAAGACGGTCATGGAACTTTGCAAACGGTTCTGGCAGTAAAAGCGCTTGTGATGGATAGCCCAATGCCACACAGTTTTCTTCATCAAATCTAGTGTGATGTAGTTGATAAAAGCAAACGGTTAACCAAGGCATAGTGTGTGTGATAGTTGCACCTTTCACACACGAGCCTATACATAAAACTGTGTGGGATGTACATACAAACGGAAACGTTTTCCCTGGATTGACTGTGTGGGATGTACATAGGAATGGAAATGTATTCCTTGGATGGACTGTGTGTGATATACATAGGAACAGAAATGTTTTTCTGGGATTCACTGTGTGGAATGTACATACGGACGAAAATGATTGGGTTTCTATGCCTCGCCCAATCGCACACGAGCTCATTTTGCCCTAGCCTGTGTGCCATGAGGGCCTATCCCCGATGGTTTCTAGGCCGTGTGGGAAGGACATCCCAATCGCCCACGCTCACTTGGCGATAGTTCCAAATGTCGTCGCGGAAAGGGGTTAAAAACTGTTTGTATAGCACCAACGCGTACCAGTGAGCGACAAGACAAGACCAAGCCGGAGAGATAGCTCTTTGAGAAATCGAAGGACGGGTAAGGAAGACCAAGAGTAGCCAAAGGAAAAAAGATTCCACTAAGGAAAAACCTCCCTTGCAGGGCAGGCAAGCCCGGACAGGTCGAGGCCTCACCAAGGACAAGTCGTAAGATTCCCCTGGCAGGCTTGTCAGGGCCGCCAAGGGAAGGTCAGCCCGCCAAGACTCCACTGCTCCACCGCATAGCGATGCAAGTCACTTATCAGTGCGGTGTCGAGCTCCCAAATGATTAAGTGGTTGTCATCTGGCACGTGGTAGCCATTCGGAAAGGAGATTCATCCTATTTGACACCCGTCCAGGGGCGTGTCACGCAGATAGATAAGAAGGTAGTTGAGCGGCGCGGCCTGCTTGCCGGGTTGCCTCCTCAGCGTGACACCTAGTAGTGCATTTAACGCATTTTGTCCTAACTGCCAGAGTTAGGTATGATAGCACTGTTGGCTATCTAATTAGTAGATAATGACTAATTTGCCACTTTGGTAACCCCTTAGCCGATAAAAGGAGGGCCATGGCAACCTAAGAGAGGATTTCGACCCTTGTACACCCTTACGCGCGTAGCTTCTCTCCTCGAGGCAACCTTGCCGGGCTTGTGCGCTATGCGTCCACCACGGTTCTCCCATCAATTCACCAAAGCAGGAGTAGGGTTTTACGCTTCCCAGCGGTCCAAACCTGGGTAAAAATCACCAGCGTCACCCCTATCGTGTTGCTTCATGGTCTCCGCTCTTTACGCAATGTGCCCTTCCCCTTGTCGAACCACAAGGGGCTGATGGCCCCATAGGTGATCATGGTCCACCACGACACACGGAAACTCCGACATTACTTCCAAGCTCACTGATTACTGTGCCTATCTCCTTTCAATTGGGACATATCCTCCACAGTCGGACAGTGACGGGTCGCATCGTTGAATGGTCTTTGGAATTCTTAGAATTTGACAACACTTAGGAGGGCACATTAGTTATCAAGTGCAGAGTGTTGCCAGAATTCATTGCAGAATGGATAGCAACACCAGAAGATCCAGAGCCCACTTCCCTATTTGACTGTTTGTTCTCCCTTGAAGGGGTGGGATCTGGTGTCGTACTAGTCTCCCGAACCAATGAACACCTCAAGTATGTTATCCAAATGCTCTACACCGGTCCCAAGGCGACTAATAATACTGAATAGTATGAAGGGTTCTTGATCGGCCTTCGACCAACAATAGGATTGGGCCAAAAGAAGCTAATAGTCAGAGGTGATTCCCAGCTGGTTGTGAGGCAAATCAATAGGGATTATCTCTGCCCCTAGATGGTAGCGTACATGGATCAAGTTAGCAAACTAGAAAAGCAATTGCCTGCACATGGAGCACATCCCTCATGCCCAAAACATTGTTGCAGATGGGCTATCTAAGTTGGCTGCTCGGAAAGAAGTTGTGGAACCATGTATTCTTATTCAAGGACTCACTCAACTATCGGTCCTCAATTCTCCCTGCAAAAGCAAAAAGCCCACAACAGAACCCGAGAGAGTTCCTTCCTGGGCGAGACACTTTCTGACGCACAAGAAGATATAACTGTTGGCCCCCTGTGAAGATTTCCTTCTTGGGTGAGATGTTGTCTGCTGTTCAAGAAGACACAATTGAAGACCCCCCCCCCCCGTGAAGGTTCCCTTCCCGAGTGAGATGTTGCCTGAAGTTCGAGAAGACAGGATGAAACACCACCCACCCATGAAGGGTCCCTTCGTGGGCGAGATGTCGTTTGATGTCCAAAAAGACAAATTTGAAGACGCACCTTCTGTCGCCTGATATGCCCATTTTGCATCATGTTTCCCAGTAGTTACTTATAATGTGAGAACAAGATAACCCCATCAAACCCTTTATGATTATTTCCTAGTTTGAATAACTTTGCACTATCAAGTTTATGCAGATGTACTCAAATTTTGTACACTAACTCAAAGTGACCCCAAACCCACTCGTGTTAATTCTCAAAGCCATTGGATTCATCTAGCTTGCCCTGGTGACCACCAAACACCTTCTGCCATATTTTTGTGCTCAATGATTGGGGCACCAAATGGATTCTCCATATGCTCAAATTTTTACCAGAGCTACCCCTGGTCACCCTCTACCTCTAGTAAAATCTCAGGTCCATGCACTACTGCAGGTTGCTGCTAATGTGACACTACGATCAGAGACCCTTCGACGAAACAGTGTACGATGCCATAATCACAAATAATGGTGTAAAAAAACCATCGAAAAAGGTGCAAACATTTGCGATGGAGGATGCATCAAACACGGTTCATATTTTAGTTGCGTGTGCGATGTAGGGCATACGGTTCAACTCAATTAACTAAATGCGATGAGGAGGAACAACATAAATAGGCAGTCAGATCAAGGTGTGTGCGATGTACAACATACGGTTCACTCGGATGAACTGTTTGTGATTAGGAAACACAAAAGAAACAATTAGCTAGATCAAAGGTGTGTGCATATACGACATGCGGTTCACTCGGATGAACTGTTTGCATTGAGACATGAGAGCAGAAACGGTTCAAATAAACAAGATATGTGTGATACAAGGCAAGAAGGTCTGTAAATGGAAACGTGTGCGAAGACCGATAACAACACAGACGATTACTGCTAACAAGCCGTGTGTGTTGTGAGCAGACGATTGCTGGTATACAATTGTGAGTGATTGATGAAAACATCACCGATGGGTTCCATTGTTTAGTCCATGTGCGATGTGATTTTCTTGGTCCGCACAACATCTACGCTCTGTCTACAGAGCATCAACATATATACTTAAAAAGACAGCATTGCATAACCAAATTAAGCATACAATTACACAAGTGACTACACACATAACATTTCCACACACCAAAGTAAGCAATTACATGCATACTAAAGTAGGAGAAATGAAGATCTAATCATCTACTTATTGTTGCGACAACACTTGCCATTGCTCTGCTTTCGGCTGGATCCCTGGCCATTTTGGGGAAGGAGGCACTTCCTCATGTCAACGATCCGCCTGTACATGTCGTAGCTCGTGTATGCCTCCTTGGCCGCGTACACAATGTGAGCTTTGTCGAGTATCTCCATCCAGGCTGAGTGCCAGGCACGCTTGTCCTTGTTGTACGAATCCTTCATGTCTCTGTAGTAGGGGTCGATGACGGCCTCGGCGAGGTGAACTAGTGGGTCCTTGTCATGCTCCTTGCTGCCCCGGATCTTGTATTGGCCCTGGATGTCGACAAGATTCTGGCAGGCGATGCCCGAATTCTCGAGCGCCTTTACATCGTTGGTGATGTCCACCATAGCGAACATGTAGTGGGGGCTGTTGAAAAACCTGGCAAAACACTCGCAAGGCCTTGTGGCCAGGCAGTAGTGGTAGACGAGGATGTGGTGGCGCACGCACATCTAGGCGACGGCGACCTTGGGATGAGACCCGGCACGAGCGCGGGTGTACTCGAGGTTGAACCCGACCACCTTGTACTTCTCCGTGGCAAGCAACAACTCCATGATGTGTATGGAGTGCTCCACCCAGACCAGGTCATTGGTGTACACCACCGAGAGATCCATGAACCTTCTGTGGGTGTCCACCACGGCACGCATGGTGAACTACTGCTTGTCGTCGGCAGCCGCTGGGAGCGCCAGTCGAGCCGTGCAGTATACCCTCTAAGAATTTCTCGTGGTGGGTGTGCTTCTTGCAATGGTGGGGCGCGAACTAAAGGTTGAAGTGAGACAAGGGTTAAATGGCTGCTGCAATAAATGGGGGCCGGACGGCCTGTAATCGTCACGTCTTGTCACGACATTCATAGCGAAGGATTCTAGTACATGCTTGACAACACCGCACCGCACGCGTGGGCTCGAAGAGGCGCCAAATGTATCATCGATGAGCCTATTCCCGCGCTACCGCGCTGTTTACCACGCAAGCTTCCCGCCCGGCTAGTTTGGCCACGCTTCAGCTAGAAGAGGGACAAATCGTGGGAATTTATTGGCAAAAAGCTTTGTAAAAACGAAGTGTGTGGAATGACTTCGATCATAAGTTTACCCATGGGTGATGAGGTCAAAGTTACACAGAAGGGTGATGATGGACACTCGAGTGCGATAATTAATTCTGTGCTCTACAGTGCACACGGTGGAAGAAACCAACTGTGTGCAATAATGTCGAATATCGCAGTCGAGTTAACTATACAGATCGTGTGCTGTGAGATCGACAAGGTAAACTGATTCGAGAATGGTTAATAAAATCTAAGACCATTGCATATTAAGGTCAAAATAGTGTTAGCAATATACGAGTCTCATACGATGCCATTTCAACGATTGTACCACAAAAGCTCGAAATGTTACAAGGTTCAAATTCCAGAGTTATATGGCTCAAATTTGAAGATTAAAAGGTTCAAACTGGTATTAGAAATGAAATTTAGCTCATCAGCTGCAAATGCTCGCGCTGATCCGTTGAACATGGATATCAGAGAGATTCAAACTAATATCACCGCTTCAAAGTCTGGTTTCGAAACCTCGCAATTTTTGCAAAGGGGTCAGACACTGAGAAGTCATGTATGGGCTTGACACGATGACTTCCGATTTCTCTATCATCTGAAGTTCCAAAATGAAATTCAGCATTTTTGGAGCCTACTCCATTCTGCCGCAGGCGCCGGCGCTGATCAACAAACCATTCATTTTTACAAAATAAATGTAGGGCAAACCTCATTTCCTTCAGCACCCTTGCTCTGAGAATAAAGAACCTAGCGAATATAATCTTCGGTAAGGTCCCTCGGTTCAAAGTAATTTCTGAGAGACGCAGATCTAGGCATTTGACGTGATTGTTATATTCTATCACATTATCCACCACTGGGCCTAATCTTATCTGCAAAAGAAGAAAACGTGTTAGTGCATACAAGCAGTTTTGAACGTTACTACAGGCCTATTTGGTTTACAGGATTTGTAAAATGCACTAACATGCCATCTTCAATCTGACATGATTAACATGGGCATTTTATTACATTCTAGAAAAATGTAGCCTTCTTCACAAGAGGTTGGAGTGGATGAAAAGTTCCCTAAGGAAACTTGAATTCCCTTATGGTTAACATTTAACAGGAAAGGAACATCACCTCGATATATAGCTTGTCCAGGAACGGAAGGCATCTCAGGAAACTGACAACTTGCTCCAGGTTGGGGCAGATAGATTCTAGTGCCAAGACCTTCACTGTGCGCAGTTTCGAGGTCAAGCTTGTCGGAATCATTTTCTGAATGACAGACGAACAAACATCTTCAAAATTAGAAATAATGTTAATTTGTAGAAGGAGAGGTAGAAGGCGGTTGTTGTACCTCAACGGGTGTGGATCCAATAACAAGTTTGGAGCATTTGTGAGATGAGTAGCCCACCACTGTCAATTTCGGTGCAGAAATGACATTGATTCTTGTTGGACCTTCTTGATCAACTACAAGTAATCTCTCAAGTGCAGGTGTGTCCTCAATGACCATACCGTGGTACACATCTTGTGATGTCTTCCTACCGCACCAGCAACACACATAAATAGTCCGGAGAGTCATGGAGGTGATGTGGAAGGTACTCAACCCATTGATAGCCTGAAGACGAAGGTACTCGAGTGCAGTATAGCCACGGAGCAGGCGCTTCATGTCACCGTTTGAGAAGTAGACGGTGAGGAGCTTGAGGTGCTTCAGTCGTGGTAGAATAAGAGCGGGCGCGTCATTAAGGGGGGGGGGAATGGCAGTTCCTGAACTTGGCGACGTGCAGCGTGGGCACGAGGCGGAGTGTGGGCCTTGGCAGCGACCACATATGCCCATCATCAGAAGTGAGCTCCTCGAGCTGATCTAGGGCGGGGGATTGGAACCAGTCGTCAAGCTTGGCTCGGTCCTTGCTGTTGGAACGGAATTTGCCCATTCTAAGGCCTTTGGTTAGGCCAAGGTGACTGCCGAGGATCTTGGAGAACGCATCCAAGCTTTTGGGATAGCCATGGCAGAGCTCGTGGGTGTCGATGAGGTCGAGAGGGCTGGAGTTCCATAGGGGGCGCCACAGCCGGGAAAGGACGGTTGTCGGCGCCCGATATTTGATTGGGAGGAGGGAGATGATGACTCTCAACATATCATCGGGGAGGCTGCTAATGAAGTCTAGGCCTGCTGGAGTGGCTTGCGGTTCTAGCTCGCCCTCCTTCGCTTGTTGGCAGCCCCGTTCTCCACCTCCAGAGTTTCCTTGTTAGCAACGCTTTCTGATAGAAATGGGAGTACATGGAATATTTAGTTAAAACAGGGCAATAGAAAAGTGTATTGGTAACTAGAAGTTATTAGGTAGTAATATAGTAAGAAAAGGGAATAACAATTGGTTGCTTTAATACTACACAATTCATTTGACATTGCTGGGTAAGTCAACATGCAGATAGTTGAAAATAAAACTTACTTAATAAAGTCTGGATGGATGATTTTGTCGGGGAAGTTAGCATATATCTCATGACCAGGCCCTTTTATGTGTAGTGCAATTTTAGTGCCAGCTTTCAGTACATAAAACTTTGCAATTTCTTTCCAAAAGCCAGTGCCAAAATAGGAGTCACCACGTTCATCAAGTCTTATAGTAACAACGATTGTAAATCCATGGTTTGTGTGTAGTATGACATCCGTGGAGCCTTCATCTATGTAAACGGAAAAATTGTGCACTACATAATTTGTTGCATAGCAAGGAATGTTCTGTAGAAAATAGTAGGATTGTTAAAGAAAATATGGTAACATGCAAATATGGGCCGAAATTGAAAGAACTGTACAACAGTTGAAATCGAAGGACAAAAATCTATAATTAAATAGATAGGGTAACCATGATGATATGAGAGTAATCGAAAGAACAATACATCATTAATTTTCCTAATATAGAAAGAAGAGGGGAAATCCCCTTTGACGTATATGGTGCATGTGGCACCTTTTATCCAAATGTAGCAATATTTAGAATATGTTCAGGAAAGTAGGCCATGCCAACCGATTTAGGGTGAGATTGAACATACCGCGCGCGTCCTCAAGTTAATTGGTACGGTGAGATGGAATCTCTGGTGGAGGTCACAAAGTCCTAAAGTATCAGCGCACTGTACATTATATGAACGAAAGAAAACCCTCAAATCAGCTCGAATAAAAATGAATTCACGGCGATTTCCGCTGGGTGATTAAAGGAGGCAGATGAACTGGGATAAGAGATGAGATAATATCTCGTTAAATTAGTTACCTTGTCGTCCATGAGAAAGAACCCTCAGTGCGGCAGATTCCCCAACCGAGCGGAGCTAGGTCGACCACGAGCAGCGTCAAGAAATTCGATGGCGAAAGGCGGCAGCAAGCGGAAGTGGCGAAATGCGGTGGGCTATGCCGGCAGCTTGGCGGCGGTGGCAGGCGTCGAGCTAAGTGTTTACCGCCGTGATAAGCGGTGCCATCTCATAGACGCAGAGGAGCTTGTGCAGGTGTGAACGGGGAACGTACCGGAGGGGCCGAGAGGGTGGCGGGCGGGGTGAGGGTTTTTGTGATGTGCGGATGGTGTGGGTTTCCTTTTTTCTTTTTTGAATTGGGTGGTGAGGGTTTTCTCTCCCACAAAGAATTTTGGGGGCGACGATTTGCTAGAGCAAACCGTGTGTGACTGACGCAACTGGAAAAATGGAAGTCATTGCACACGGTTCCAATTTTGGGAACCGCGTGTGATTGACGTACTACCACCATCCTGGTTTATTGGTCCCCCTTTGTAATTTTTATCAAATTTTGACCATAAGTGTACACGTACATAAGCATAGTTCAACCATAAGTACATAGTTCAACCGCATTAAGCATATATACTCAAGCGTACATAGTTCGATCCATCCCACATCTCATCTCACATGCGGTCGGCACGATCCTGAAGCTTCGCCAAGTACTTGGCGTACACGCCGTGCGCCACCCTGTGAGAATACTTCTGCTTGAAGGAGCCAACATCCCGTCTTCTTGCATGTGACAGAACACTTAGATACGCATCATGAAGCTTATGGTTGCAAAATGGGCATCTACAGCCGCCGTTCCAGGTCCTAATACGCCTGTTATGCATTCCCGTATAAAGCTCACTCGGGATTTGCCTGTTGTACCTCCTCTGGCCATCTTCATCCTTGCTGTCCACATCATTAGATAGCACCTATACAAATACTAAAACAAATTTGGCATAAAATCAATGATTACATGTTGTGAATTAGGATTAGGAATTTATGGCTTTTATTTATACATATCCAGAGATTATGGTTCTATTTTTAAGCACAGTCGTATATGTATAGACCAATCTTGAAGAAAATAATGGCACAAACATATGTAGGTCATTCAAAATCAACTGTCAAGCCCTGGCTAGGAACTATTAGCACGAACACTGACCCTAGTCGAATTACTAGAAGAAATCATTTGCACATATGAAACAGCTAATCTCTTATCACCTGTACCATTCAAAAAATCAATACACTACACGGATCTAACGAAACTTACTCAGATTTCATGGATTGGGAGAACATAACCATTGGATTTCTATTCCAAAAAGGGGGGGGGGCAGGAGTAACCTGAGAAACCCTATGATCTATTTGACACATAAATGGGTATAGATGACTAACCAGCTGTCCGTCGTCATCGGAGTCGTCGCTAGAGTGGTCGCCGGAGTGGTCGTCGGAGTCGTCGCCGGAGTGGTCGTCGGAGTCGATGTGGAACTCCACCTCCAGCTGTGGAAGCTCGACGACATCAGGGTGCAGCGATAACTCGCCAGCAGTGACGACAACCTCTGTCTCCGTCTCCATGCCGTGCTCTGGTGCTTTAGCAGCCCCGGTGTCGCCACTCCCCCCGATGGGCCGCTTCCGTGGCATCCTCATACACTGACGGCTTTGAGGACTGAGAGAGGCGTCGAGGATGCAAGCGGAGAGAGAGGATTGTGTGTGTAGCGATGATGGGGGGTGCGGCCGCTCGGGCGCACCATTAATATGGAGTAGTGGGAGTTGTGGGAGAGAGGCGGGCGGGGGTCAAACCGATGGCTCGCCTCCTGGTGAGCTTGCGCACCGGACTGCTGGCATGCTACCAAAGTTTCACACAGCTACTCGCACTCCTCCCGATGACACTGCGCAGCGAGCACGCCTCCATAAATTCACACACCCGCATGCATGCCTCCCCGTTTGCCTGAACGGCGGACGCGTCCCGTCAACTCATGCCTGCTCGCACGACACACAGGTCGCACGGAGGCACGTATATTGTTTTTCTATTTGGATGATTAATGCTGCCACTTTATTGCTTAACCGATGCATGGCACGTATCCATTGTTGGTCTAACAGTCACGGATCGAATAAATAATCCGTTTGGGATATTGGTTCCCAATTAATAATAATCACCCGTCTGTAATTAGATAAAGATTACATCAGAACTGGTCTCAAATTTGACAAAAAAGTACAATGCCACTTTGTATTGGTGTCCATATGACAACACGATAAGTTTCATGAACTTCAAATAAGTTTTGGATGTACTAGAATATAAAAATCAAGATTCTTAATATTTGAAATTTGTTGCACGGGGAGTAAACATGCACCTAGTGAGACACATGTGTTTTTGCAATCCATTTAGGTGCACTATCACGTGTGCATGTAGCTCAAATTTGATTTTTGCACATTATACCCGTAGAAAATCAATCAATCAATGTACTAAAACATCTTAATGATCTCTGTGATTTTTTTGAAATTAAAACGTCCCTCCTTTGGTAACATATATGTTCACCGCGGGGTAATTAATTTAACATGCATCATTGTTGTGGTGGATTCGCGGTGTGTGTGTGGGTGTGTGCGTCTGGGGGTGGCGGGTGGCTCACAGTACACTACGAGTTGTGAGCCATCATGTGGGTTGGCCGTTTTGTTAGGCAGGTCGGTGCCACATCAGAGTCGTGAAATCGTTATTTAAAACATTACACAACCCTTTCATACATAAATTTTTTGGCCACATGCAGTCGTTGGTTGTCCTACACGACACTCGATACTCGCGTGTGACGCTTTCTGTGGGCCCGCGAGGTCATCGTCCATCACTTTGATGAACAGGCGGTAGTGATGTTAATATGACCAGCAAGGTAGAATCTTTTTTGTTTGTGTTATGGTGGTATATAGTACGCGTCGAAGAGGTGGGAGGGGACTAGCATATATACTATACGTACGCGTCCGTGAACAAGTACACCTCACTCAGTGTCGGGACTTTTTGGTTTCTGAGGCAACTGCCACATCAAAATTGTGAAATTGGCTATTCAAACATCACACAACAACTTTTTGGGCCCCATGCATATCCTAGCTAGGACACTCACATGTGACGCTTCCATCTGTGGGCCCACGAAGCCATCGTCGATGCATGCATGCATCACTTTGACCTACATCGGGAGAGGTTAATTAATTTCACCATCGATGAGGGTTCTTTTGGTTTGTACATATATTATGGCAGGAGTATATAGCATGTGGTGAAGAGGGGGGAAGGGGACCATCATATGTAGTACGCTTGATGAACCTCGCTCTGTGTGGGTGCATGGTTTACGGTTTTTGAGGCATGTGGCACATCAAAGTCGTGCATTTTGGGTATTCAACATATATATGTTTGGCCCAAATGCAAAGTGGTGGTGGTTGTCCTCTCGCACCAACTTAAGCGGTTATCAGCGATATCGATGCTTTCCATCTATGGGCCCGCTTGGTCCATCACTACTTTTTCCCTGACAACAAGAGAGGTTAATTTGACTTAGGAGGGGATTATTATTTTTGCTCTGGGATGGCATGCATGATACAGTTTGAGCACACACACATGCATGTGTACGCATGAATCCCTTCCATCGAGTCGAAGTGGCTAGTACAACAACACATCATGAACCGATCTCGCTCTGTGTGGGGAGCTAGTGTACGATTTTTGATGCACGCGCCACATCAATGTTGTGTATTCAAACATGCATGCACGCATCATCTCCATACATATGCATGTAGTGGTTTCCTTCGAATGGTACACGCCCTTGCGTGGTTATCGACGACAAGCCTATATATTCGTGGGCCCGCGTGGACATCCATGATCACCTTAACCAACAAAAAGATAGGTTACCATGGCGGACTCTTCATTTGGTTCGTGTTATCGTAGTATAGGTCATGCTAAGATTCAAACCTTAAGTTTGAGCGCTTATACTATGCACGCATGCATGCATGAATCCCCGTCGTTGGCTTGAAGTGTGGTGTAACATACATATGCATCGTCAACCTAACCCTCACTCGGTGTGGGGATTTCTAGTTCGAAATCACGGTGCCACATCAAAGTTGTTCCATCATTACTCAAAAACACACCTCTCCGTACATATGTTTGGGCCACACGAATGCAGTGGTTGTCTCCGGGGACTAGCTACTTGCGTGATTATTGGCGAGCTAGCCCATCTCCGGGGTCGCATGGATGACCATAACTTTGACTAACAACAAGAGAGAGGTTGTACGACCAAGGTGGATTATTCTTCGTCCATTTACGATCCATCTTGGTGAGATATGCCTCTCTGGCCTACCGACTGGATGTGTGTGTGTGGGGTGCAAGGGGGTTGCTACTTCGCACTTTTCTAGGTGAACCTCGGTTGGGGGGGCATGCATTCATAGCTTAGGATTCCCTTCGTGGCGACACAAGGGGTGGGGTGGGGGTGCTGCTAGCTACTTCGCACTTTGCTAGGTGCACCTCGGTTGGGGGGGAGGGGCATGCATTCATAGCTTAGGATTCCCTTCGTGCCGACACGAGGGGGGAGGGCTGCTAGCTACTTCGCACTTTGCTAGGTGAACCTCGGTTGGGGGGGCATGCATTCATAGCTTAGGATTCCCTTCGTGCCGACACGAGGGAGGGGGGCTGCTAGCTACTTTGCACTTTGCTTGGTGAACCTCGGTTGGGGGCATGTATTCATAGCTTAGGATCCCCTTCATGCTGACACGAGGGAGGGGGTGCTGCTAGCTACTTCACACTTTGCTACGGTGAACCTTTGTTGGGGGGTGTGCATTCATAGTTTAGGATTCCCTTTGTGCCGACACGAGGGAGGGGGGACTGCTAGCTACTTCACATTTTGCTAGGATGAACCTCGGTTGGGGGGGCATGCATTCATAGCTTAGGATTCCCTTCGTGCCGACACGAGGGAGGGGGGCTGCTAGCTACTTCACACTTTGCTAGGTGAATGAACCTCGGTTGGGGGGGGGGGGCATGCATTCATAGCTTAGGATTCCCTTCGTGCCAACATGAGGGAGGAGGGGGATTCTAGCTACTTCGCACTTTGCTAGGTGAACCTCGGTTGGGGGCGAGGGGGCATGAATTCATAGCTTAGGATTCCCAATTCATGCCGACGTGATGGGGGTGGGGGCAAGCAATACCGTGCGCTTTGCGAGAGAGATGCCACATCGAAGTTGCATTTGGTATTTGAAAATCAAACCACCCTTTTGATACATAAATTTGGTCCAGATGCAAGTGTGTTCGTGTTTTGACCCTCTCCCGTATCATTTTTAGCCAAATTTACGAACATTAGACAAGTCGGGTGACACAACAGACATGGTTCACTCAAACTAACCGTGTGCCACGCTGGTGCCCCTGTCACGCACACATCCGCATAGTACATTGGGCTCCACGAGGCTCCCCCTCTCAAAAATATCTGCCCGCCTCGAGGGTTTTTCTGTTTCATAACACATGATTGTTATCTCCGGGCCGCGTGCGATGTTTCTTGTTCCCAATCCCACCACCATCGCTAGAAAATATCTACCCGCCTCGGGTGTTTTTCTCTTTCATAACACACGGTTGTTATCTCCAGACCATGTGCGATGTTTCTTGTTCCCAATCCTGCTTGCATCCCTAGAAAATATCTGCCCACCTTGAGGGTTTTTCTGTTTCATAACACACGGTTGCTATCTTCGGACTGTGTGCGATGCACTATCATCAAAATTTTCAATAGCCCGGAATTTGACTCCCGCGTAGTAAAATTTTCAGTACCCGCGTCATTTCCTCAAACACCCCCCCATCGACACACACACATACAACACACACACACCAAAACCTCCTCGGGCGTGCGCGCGCACATACACACACCCTCCCTCGCTCGAAACCCTAGCAAGGTACCCAGTGCCGCCGCCGCAAGGCCTCCATTGTCAACATATGCCGGTTTTCCCGTACAGCTTACCCACCGATCTCCATACCCAGGGCGCCCTGAGTTTCTTAGATGACGCCTGCCAAATGCCCCCTTTCCAACAGATCCCCATCCCCATCCCCCACTCCAGAGCGTCGCAACCTAAGCCCGGCTATGCTTCCCGTGGAGCTCGAGGAGTGACTGGCCCAAAAGAGGTGTGTAGAGGTCTCTTCGCCCTACGTCGCCGAGGAAGCTGACGACCATTACTGGCGGCAGGCACTCAAGTAGCGGGCTAGAGTATGCTGGCATGTCTCGGCCGTCGGCTACGACATCGAGGTCATCAACAGCAACGACCTGAGGCGGGCTATGTCACAGGTTGAGTGGCCCACCCCAACCCCTCGGGTTCAACCGCCATCGATCTCATCCCGCCGCTGATCTCCTCTACCTAGCTGTCAACAATTTGCCATTCTACATTGCCATCGAGCCCCTTTTGTCATTTCCGAAGGACGTGTTTTGCGATGCTGGCTTGGGATCCACAGCTTCCAAGTCAGACCTCATCGACAACGACCACGAGAAGGGCACCCTCTCCAGGTCTTCCAAGGGGAAAGAGCCCATCTGCTCTTCCAAGGGGAAAGCGCCCATCTGCGACATCAGGGAGGGCACCCTACAGCCATGCTCTTCCAAGGGGAAGGAGCCCATCTGCGACAACATGGAGCGCATCCAGGGTCCATGCTCTTCCCACGGGAATGAGCCCATCTGTGACAAGTGAGGAAACCCATGATTTGTTTTGCCGTGCGTCTTCAAAGGGGGAAACCCATGATTTGTTTTTTTGAGTCCCTTTTGTAGTGTAGTGAGAATATGTCAAGTTTTAATTGCTATATCTGGTTGTTTGCAGTATGCCTTGTTTATTTCAGTTGTTCACAATGTGATGCTCTATATGTGCAACTATTTACTATGCAGTACATTTCATCAATCTAGTTTTAAACATACAGATAGGAATGCATATATTTGCTTACTGTTAAGCCTATTATATCTAGCATATGCCTCTTTAAAATTTTTCGATTGTTCGGTTGTTTGCAGTTAGCATATGTCCAGTTTCAAATGCTATCTTTGGTTGTACATAGTGATGTCTACTACACAACCTTCTTCTTGTAGATGTTGTTGGGGCTCCAAGTGCAGAGGTTTGTAGGACAGTAGCAAATTTCCCTCAAGTGGATGACCTAAGGTTTATCAATATGTGGGGAGGCATAGGATGAAGATGGTCTCTCTCAAACAATCCTACAACCAAATAACAAAGATTCTCTTGTGTCCCCAACACACCCAATAGAATGGTAAATTGTATAGGTTCACTAGTTCGGCGAAGAGATTGTGTTACAAGTGCAATATGGATGGTAGATATAGGTTTTTGTAATCTGGAAATATAAAAACAGCAAGGTAACTAGTAGCAAAAGTGAGCGTAAACGGTATTGCAATGCTTCGAAACAAGGCCTAGGGTTCATACTTTCACTACCGCAAGTTCTCTCAACAATAATAACATAATTGGATCATATAACAATCCCTCATCATGCAACAAAGAGTCACTCCAAAGTCATTAATAGCGGAGAACAAACAAAGAGATTATTGTAGGGTACGAAACCACCTCAAAGTTATTCTTTCCGATCAATCCGTTGGGCTATTCCTATAAGTGTCACAAATAACCCTGGATTTCATAGTAAAAAATAACACCTTAAGACACAAATCAACCAAAACACTAATGTCACCTAGATACTCCAATGTCACCTCAAGTATCCGCGTGTATGATTATACAATATGCATCACACAATTCTACCGGAGAGTCAAGATGAAAACATGTGCCAACCCCTATGCATAAGTTCACAAGGTCATGGAACTCGCAAGTTGATCACCAAAACATACATCAAATGGATCACGTGAATCTCCCATTGTCACCACAGATAAGCACATGCAAGACATACATCAAGTGTTCTCAAATCCTTAAAGACTCCATCTGATAAGATAACTTCAAAGGTAAAACTCAATTCATCACAAAGAGATAGAGGGGGAGAAACATCATAAGATCCAACTATAATAGCAAAGCTCGTGGTACATCAAGACCGTGCCATATCAAGAACACGAGAGAGAGAGAGAGATCAAACACATAGCTACTAGTACATACTGATATGGGCACGACCTCGAACGCGCCGCTAATTTGGACCGATCTTTCACGATGCCACAACCGCGACTAAATTTCACCAATAAAAGTTTCCAATTACGTGAGCGATACACGCAACCTGAAACTGTGGTAACAACAACTGACTAGCAATACCTCGGCAAACAAGGCACCTCTCGTCGGCGTAAGCGTCACCAGCACGCAATCCGTCGTCGCCGACGGACCTCAAGCCAATAGCTAGCAAACCTCGATCACGAGAATCCTCTCGCTAAAGTGTAATTTTCTTGATAGAAAATCTCACAGTAATAAACAAGATGAACACCCAGAGGGCCGCTTCATAGTCTGTCTAACTCTAAAGAAAAATAACCTAATCCTTAAAGTCTCGATAACAAATAAAATATATATAGCCTAGGTACAAACCGACTCAGATGAGTTCGGCCAAACATAGCCTAGGTATACGTACCTGATTTATTTTCCCCTGCGTGACTTGTAGTGCAACCGAAATCCTGGTCGTTTTGATCTGCTACCTTTGTTTTTAATTTTCCAAACGTACATAGCTGGCCAATTTGGAAACATATCTCCATGTACGTGCAGGCTCCTTCTCTTCCTATTTTCTAGCACATGCAGTTCGGGAGTTTGTATGTTCCGTGAAACACAACTTATAAATCCGTTGCATGTTGGCCTTTTCCTTTTTATTCTCCATGGCTTCCACGTCCGATTATTTCTCCAAATGCGTGCATGATATCCTGTTGTACATTGGTTAGGAAACAAACACCTATTTCCTAGTTTTGTGCATGCAGGAACTTGCATGAACTCATTTAATCTAGCATTGCTCTCACATTTAACACGCACTCTTTCTTTAGGTGTAATTGGCGTAAATTCAGGACCACATAGAATACGCAAGGTTCCAACTTTACCTTTGCTAAAATATGTCATCTCCTCCATAATATTCTGATCCTCATCTTGGTTAACTTTCTTTTCAACGTATGCCTCATCGACATGCATTGCCGTCCCCTCATCCATAATATCCTTCGTTTGTACCCCTTTGTTGACGACTTCCAAAGTCGCCTGCAACCCCTTGTCATTGACCGACGTACTCATCATGACCTGTGTACTGGTCATGTTTGCAGTAGGGCATGCCACATCACATACCCTCAGCCGCAAGGGTGAACTACTTCCTCCTCGTCATGTAGAGCGCCGGGATGATGAAGATGGCCACCGGTGATGATTCCCCCCTCCGGCAGGGTGCCGAAACAGGGTACCGATTGGTTTTTGGTGGCTACAGAGGCTTGCGGCGGTGGAACTCCCGATCTATGTTATTTTCTGGAGGTTTCTGTATTTATATGAATTTTTGGTGTCGGTCTCACGTCAGGGGGGTCTCCGAGTCATCCACGAGATAGGGGGACGCACCCAGGGGGGTAGGGCGCGCCCTCCACCCTCGTGGATGGCTCGGAACTCTTATGACCCAACTCTTTTACTCCGGGGGCTTCTTTTGGTACATAAAAAAATCATCAAACATTAGCACGTCAATTGGACTCCGTTTGGTATTCCTTTTCTGTAAAACTCAAAAGCAAGGAAAAAACAGAAACTAGCACTGGGCTCTAGTTTAATAGGTTAGTCCCAAAAATCATATAAAATAGCATATAAAACATCCTAGATGGATAATATAATAGCATGGAACAATCAAAAATTATAGATACATTGGAGATGTATCAAGCATCCCCAAGCTTAATTCCTGCTCGTCCTCGAGTAGGAAAATGATAAAAACAGAATTTTTGATGTGGAATGCTACTTAACATATTTATCAATGTAATATTCTCTATTGTGGCAAGAATATTCAGATCCATAAGATTCAAAACAAAAGTTTAATATTGACATAAAAATAATAATACTTCAAGCATACTGATGCGGAGCATCCTACGGACATCACCATGTCAAGAGTCTGTTTGGCAAGTGACACATGCGACCTCTACTTCACATACATAAAGGTGAATCATCTCCTTTACATGTGCCCACTTGACACCTTCGAGGATGGCATACTACTTGACACTCCACTCGTGTGCATGCATAGGTATTGCCGGAGCTTCACGGATGACAAGGAGGATTGCAAGCGCCAAGGAACAACTACACCATCCGCGAGGGAAGCATGAAAGAGAAGACGGAAGAAGACAGAGCTGCAGTAAAGCTATAGCCACTGGACATCCGGCCTCCCGCAGACCAGACGTCCAGAAGAACTACAACCGACAAGAGCAATAGCGTTCGGACGATCGACGACCACCGAACGTCCGACAAGTACCAGTTACCGGACGACCGACGCCGACCGGACGACCGGTGCCATCGGACCAGAGAAGAATTGTCGAAAGTCCGACGCCCTCCGGACGTCCGGACCCCCGCGAGCGACCGGACGTCCGATCCCGACCGGACATCCGACACTGCCTGTGCGCAGCCAGGCCTTTGGCCTTGTATCTCTCTCCCACTTACCCCTTCGTGGCTAAGACTATAAATAGACCACCTCCACCTCCTTTCTAGGGTTAGAAAAGTAGTAGCTCATTTAGAGATAGTGCTTTGCTCATCCATTACGGATCTACTCCATGAGAGAGACCGCGGGCCCTCTTCGGAGAAGATCCACCTTGGATTCAAAACCCCTCATGGGAAGATTCCCTCGTGGATTCAAGACCTCCTCATGGAGATGAACCTTACCTTGTATCTTTCCCTTTGTTGTTCATGTACCTTATGGATCTTGTGTGTTTGATTGTCTCGTGGATGTGTGATTGGACTTGTTCTTGAGTGTTTCCCCTTGTGATTTCTCCCCGTTCTTCCCCGTCTTCTTCGTGTTCTTAGTTGGGATCCACTCCTTTCGTGAAAGATTGGCCCCTAGGGTTTACACCCTACATCATTTTGGTATCATGAGCCACGTTGATCACGATTTCGTAGCCTCCTCATTGTGTTTTCTAGCCTAATTTTGTTGTGTTCTTCCCTTTGAAAATCCCCACCAAAAATTTCCCCAATTTTTTTTGTGGTTTGTTGGTTTGAGGAATTTTTGTTGGATTTGATCCATGGATTTGCTTTGTTTCGAGTGGATCTATAATTTCCCCAAGTTTCCTCATCTTTCATCCACGAAATCTCCTCAATTTTGACTCCAAAATCTTCATTTTCCGCCCAAAATCGCACCTCGGATCTCGCATCTCGCGTTGACCCCGGCCCACCAGACGACCGATGTTTTACGGATGTCCGGCGCCTAGGAAAGACCGGATGTCCGCAACCTTTCGGACGACCGGAACCCCCTAACCCGAGCCAAACTTACGGATTTCCGAGCCCTCCGGACGTCCGGTCCCCGGACATCCGTCCTTTTACGGACGTCCGTAACCTGTAGATATTGACTTTGGCTGAATCTTGTTTCGGCCATAACTAATTCACCCAAACTCCGATTTTGATGTTCTTTAGCTCGTTGTGAAGCTCTTGACATCCCCCTTCCCACAAAAATACCACCAACATCATTTGACTACATCAAAATTTTGGAACTTTGGCATCTTTGCCTAGGGCTTCCACCACATTATCCGCTACACCACCACCGACTTCCGCAACCCTAACCCTTTGTGATCCCCATAGCATTAGTGGTTTTTTGAGTAGTGATTAGAGTCTCCTAAGGTGTTTCAGCTACTTAGGGATGATTGCTCTTCATCAACCACCACCGTAACTTCCGCATAGGCTTGACCACTATACACTTCCGCCACCCCAACTTAACCCAATTTTGTTTGTGTTGTGAGTTGTGTCTCCTAAGGTGTTTCGGCTACTTAGGGACCGTGCTTCCAACTCCGACACAGTGTATAGTCCACCACTCTACCCTCCATTTCCGCAATCCTATTGAGCTTCCGCAACCACCACCGCATCCCGCTACCACCATTTTGACATTTGAGATTTTGAGTTTGCGGTTTTTCCGTTTCCTAAGGTGTTTTGGCTACTTAGGGACGAGTCTCCATCATCTTGGTAACTACATCAAGAACACCGCCACTCATCATCGCCAAGGGCGGTAACCTCCATATCATCTCGGTATCGTGGTATCCCTCCATTGTATATTCCCTTGCCATTGCATTGTTAACCGTAGCCCATTTTGCGTCACTTGCCTATCGAGACTAGCCATTTGAGTATTGCCGGCAACATTACTTGTGCACATTAGTGATCTACACCATACATTCCATACATACCATACCATATCGGTATCATCTTCGTATCATATCATCCTTTGTGCCACAAGTTTGTTCCCGCATATATACAATTGCTATCTTGGTTTGTGCATTGTGCAAAAGTGGCCATATAAAAAAGAATAAGATTTTAAGCAAAAGAGAAAGAGCAAAGAAGCTTGTACGCAAGAGCCATAGCATCATACCACATTGCATATAAGATTGTGATATCCGATCATCTTGGATCATACCACCGGAACATCATAAATAGCATACTTGGGATAGAAAGTCGATACATTTTGCCTATCATAGGTTGTGCACAAGTGTCGATCCGCCTATAGTGCAATTGTGGTAGTGTCTCTCTTGAGTTGTGCAACACGAGCGTTTTCCATGGTTTCCACATTTTGTGCTCATTCCTTGGTTACACGACCCCATTTATCTATCTGTGTGTGTGTTTCCGTGTACCACATATTGCTATTGGTCTACTTGTTTCACTTGTGAATTTGTGAATCTCTTTCAACTTTATTGACTCTTGCTAACATTTTACATTAAATTTTTGTGCCACTATCCTCACCGAGCTACTCCATAAGCTTTAGTTTGTAGGTGTGAGTGAACAAGTACAGTACCAATTCCACTATTCTTTCATCTCACATTGAGTGAAACAGGATACATCCTCAACTTTGGGAAAAGGTAACTTGGTATTGTTTATCTCATTTCCTACTCACCTCTACTCGAGTCTTGTGATTGATAGGCAAGGCATTTCATCTTCGGTCTACCACAACAACGACGAGTTCGATGCCACGGACAACTCCAACGACGCCAAGATGCAAGCTCAAATGGAGGAGGTCAAAGCCCTCATCAAGTCCTACAAGCAATCTTCCTCATCTTCGAGAAGACGCTCGAGAGCACATGTCTCCGAGCTACCATCTCCAGCAAAATCACATCGGCATCAACACCATCACCAACAAGGATGTGAAGGTCAAGAGCTCAAAACCAACAACCACTCAACGACTTCACCATCTCCCTTGGCATCTTCGCCAAGCGACTTCAAGGCATCTTCACCTACAGACATACGGCATCTTCGCCCACAAGCACCTCAAGAGAAGCTTCCCAAGCTCAAGTCCGCGACTTCCATGAGCAACTACGACCTCGACATCGACCACGCGATTCCTTTCTATGGGACTCAAGAACCCGAGGAGTATCTCGAGTGGGAGCATTTGATGGACAACTACCTCAAGCTACATCAAGTTCCACCCAAAGATCAAGTGAAGTGTGCCACAAGGGACTTCCATAACTACGCGTCCACATGGTGGCTTCACACACCTTCGGAGACCTACATCATGAGTTGGCCCAAGACGAAGAGAGCTTTGCGGCGTGAGTTCGTGCCTCCAACCTACATGGAACAACTTCTACGCCAATTGGAGAACACCACCCATGGATCCAAGTCCATCGAAGAGTACTTCAAGGAGATGAAGAAAGCCTTGCGACGAGCCGGCGTGGACGACCCCATTTCGATGAAGTTCCACTTCATGATGGGATTGCACAACGACATCTCCAAGATGATCTTCCTCGAGAACTACAAGTCCCTCGACGACAACTACATTGGTGCTCTCAAGGCGGAACAAGAACTCATGAAGGCCAAGGCTTCTCGACCCCAAGCACACTTCTCTAAGACCAAGCTCCAAGACGACGAGCATGAGGCTAGTACCACCACGATGTCCAAGCCCGACGAGCTCCAAGACGATGCTCCCAAGTTCGACTTCACCGCCACACCTCTTTGTGGCATTGACGATGTCGAGTCTACCATGAATATTTTTCAAGACGGTGTGCGCGACGAGTACGACTATGGAGACTCTCAAGGACCAAGCTTTGGAGGCGAGCGACAAGGTGGCGAGCAAGGATGATGCTTCCATCTTAGGAGGCGAGAGTGATGATGTGCCATCTTCGGCCTTCATCCATGGCGACGCCGATGAGATGGTTGACTATTTCACCTCGACCATGGCGACATATGATGACTTGAGTGACTTGTGCCACCATATTGACAGTGAGAGTGACTTCACCACTAGCCCCATATATGATGAGTTACCCCAATTCCCATGTGAGGAGAGCCACAACCCCCACCACTTGAGTGAGATGAGTGACTCCACCATACGTGAGACTGAGTGCACCTACCATGAGGGAGGGAGTGAACCACCACATCGAGAGAATGAGATAGTTCATAGGTCATGTGAGGCCACTTTAAACACTAACGACTTGACATCTACCTCTATTGTGTCTTCTCATTTGGTGCTAGGTCCTATCTATGATGACGCGTCGATTCGCGACGACTCCGTCCTCCCTTTGGACAAGACGATGGCCATGGTGGAATATGATGCACCCCCCATGTGGTTCCATCAAGATGAAGATCACCACCATTTGGTCTTTCCCACCTCACCTACACCACTTGAGTGGAATGAAAATGGTAAAATAGGTGACGGTGATGCTCTAGTCCCACCAGTGAACATTCTTGACATTGATTTGTTGCATGATGTCGATCAACCTATTACCATGCTTCATGCTAGTGCGACTTCCCCATGCGATGATTTACCCATTTTTGATGAGTATGATGATTTCCATGTGGAGTCTCTTAGTTGTGATGCCATGTTACATAGGATTTCTTGTGACAATTCTCTAGGTCACATCATGTTTGATAATCCGCTTGACTTGTCATATGCTATGCATGAGATCAATCATATGTCATATTTGCAATCCCTTCATCGTGACTATGCATGTGCTATTAAAATGAACCCAATTTGCACATATGGCATAGATGACAAGCCCATGGTTATTGTCACTTATTTTTCTTGTGATGATATTAATATGCTCCATTTGCATCATTTATCTCATATGCCATGCCATGACCACCTAGCTTCGGATATGCATTGTTTTGAATGTTGTCCATTTTCTCCATATGATGTTTCCAACATTGCTCATGAGGAGACCCCCATAGTTTCCTCATAGATTTTAGGAGATTTTGATCACTCCATCCATTGCATGATCTAAATACTTGTGTGCACCATATGCTCCCCATGAATAAAAATGCTATTGTTGTGCCTTATACTTGTATGCTCAAGTTGCATCCCCATCGTGTTATACACAATAACTATTCTTTCATGATGGATGACATGTTCTTATACCATGCATCAAATTTCTTTGAGCGATGCTTATCTTGTGCTAACTCTCACGTGCACATACACATCATGATCAATGATGTGTACATTTACCACACACACAATTTCTTTCGTGTGTGTCTCTTTTGTGTAGGTACCCATGAATACTTGTCAACCTCACAATCCCATGAGTTGACGAAATGAGCTCTAGAGAGCAACGATGATTTGGGATCTCATGGATTGTCTTTCCCACCGCTCTCTTCGCGCAAAGACTTCACGCATTTCTTCTACATGGACCTCACTTGGCTATGGGTTATTGTCCATTATATATCATTGGCCCATCTTGCCATGTTCACTTTGCATTATATGTTCATTCATATACCTTTGCCATGCATTTGTGACCCATGCTTTCCATTACACATGATGATTGATTCTACTACTTGTATGTGTATTTGCAAGCTTGGTGGAGATATTGCTTGCTATTGCCATGTTTGCTTTGTACCCCATGCCTATGATGATACTTTCATCTTGCTTTGTGTTCGTGCTTGCGGTATGTCATGTACATTGCCTATGACTATTATTTGCTCACATGACATGATTGCCATGATTTCCTCTAGTATGTTGCATCTTCGCACTACTAACTTGCATGACTTGATTCCTATGATTGCTTGCCTTGTTGCATCACCGATGATCCATACTTGCTCATTTCATGCGGTTGATGACAACCATCTACATGCTTTGCACATGATTGTTATTGCTTCTTATCATATATCTCCATATGTTGCCTCTCTCATGCTAGATGATTTTCCATGTATTGAGTGCAACGATACATTCAACATTGCTAATGAAATTGCCCCCATAGCATTCTCACATATGATTGGAGATTTTGACATTTTTCTTGTGAAGCATGCTTGTCTTGCATCTTTGCACCATATACCTAGTGCCACGAATATAGCCATTATTGCATCATATTATTCATGCACTTGTGCTACTAATGGTTATGTGCAAGAGCGGAGAACCATCATGATGGACGATGTGTTTATCTACCATGCGCATACATTCTTTGCTTTGTTTTGTGCATGTGTAGGAAACTTGGACTTCATATCAACTTCCACGTCATGTGAGTTGACAATCTGAGCTCTTGACAGCGAACCACCTTCTACCATGCCGTTTCTACATCATACTTGCTTGTGCTTCGGCATTGTGAATGACGCACAAGGACATGCTTTCAGGTGATATCCTTCTATTTGAGAACCCCCAAACCATGAGCATTGATATTGTGGATCATACTACTTGTGTTGTTTGCACCATGAGATTTATTTGTCATCTTGGACCCTTTGCTTGCACACATGTTAGTGATATTGCCTCCATTCATGATTTTCACATTCCCATGCATCATGATATATATGCCTTGTGTGTTGCATGCAATTGTTGGACTACTTGATACTGTAATATGTTTGGTTGCAACAATGCCATCACTTCACATATGCCATGTCCCATTGCTTGTCACATGATTACTCGATTGCCTCACACATGATGAACACTTGCTCTTTCTATTGTGTTGAGTGCAATACTATGTTCACTACACACTATGCACATTATGCTTGGATTGTCTTGCACTTGTCCCATGTGTTTAGACACTTCCTTTTACTTGGTATTGTGAATGATTCCTATGCCTACCATTGACCATTTGTCGAGCGCTTTATGCATGATTGCTATGAACTTGAGGTAGATGCTTGTTCTATTGTCACTCATATTTGCATCACTACCTCACATTTGCATGCTTGTCCCCATGATATCTTTGCTTGTGCTCAATTTATGTGCTTACATGCCTTGTCACAATCCTTTGTCAAACCATATGCTTTGCATGATGACGACACTTGTTTGGTGAATCACCTCTTGAATGCTTGGTTTTGCACTAACGCTAACCACATTCATTTTTTCAAAGTGTTTGTTGTCCTTGCTCATTTTGAAG
Organism: Triticum urartu; assembly: GCF_056163025.1. NCBI lineage: Eukaryota > Viridiplantae > Streptophyta > Magnoliopsida > Poales > Poaceae > Triticum > Triticum urartu. The sequence continues at coordinate 289,325,522 of NC_141878.1, read as the reverse complement.
GAATCACTAGACGGTGCGACATTGGAGAGTGACCACTTCAAGCATGAAGATGATTACTACTTGGTGAACGTTCGCTTCTACACGGCGAAGCCATCTCTTTCCTAAGGTGATTTGGTTTTTGATCCGAGGTCGGATCTTACCCAAGGGAGGGGAGATGATGCGGAGCATCCTACGGACATCACCATGTCAAGAATCCGTTTGGCAAGTGACACGTGCGACATATACTTCACATACATAAAGGTGAATCATCTCCTTTACACGTGCCCACTTGACACCTTCGAGGATGGCATACTACTTGACACTCCACTGGACGACGAGGAGGAGTGCAAGCGCCAAGGAACAACTACACCATCCGTGAGGGAAGCATGGAAGAGAAGACGGAAGAAGACAGAGCTGCAACAAAGATACAGCCACCGGACGTCCGGACGCCCGCAGACCAGACGGCCAGAAGAACTACAACCGACAAGAGCTATAGCGGCCGAACGACCGATGACCACCGGACGCCCGACAAGTACTAGTGACCGGACGACCGATGCCGACCGGACGACCGGTGCCACCGGACCAGAGAAGAATCATCGAAAGTCCGACGCCCTCCGGTCGTCCGGACCCCTGAGCGACCGGATGTCGGACACTGCATGTGTGCAGCCAGGCCTTTGGCCTTGTATCTCTCTCCCACTTACCCCTTCATGGATAAGACTATAAATAGACCACCTCCACCTCCTTTCTAGGGTTAGCAAAGTAGTAGCTCATTAGAGATAGAGCTTTGCTCATCCATTACGGATCTACTCCACGAGAGAGACCGTGGCCCCTCTTCGGAGAAGATCCACCTTGGATTCAAGACCCCTCATGGATTCAAGACCTCCTCATGGAGATGAACGTTACCTTGTATCTTTCCCTTTGTTGTTCATGTACCTTGTGGATCTTGTGTGTTTGATTATCTAGTGGATGTGTGATTCAACTTGTTCTTGAGTGTTTCCCCTTGTGATTTCTGCCCGTTCTTCCCCGTGTTCTTCGTGTTCTTAGTTGGGATCCACTCCTTTCGTGAAAGATCGACCCCTAGGGTTTCCACCCTACATCACATACTAACAAGGCAATTATGTCTTCTCAAAATAGCATGGCCAAAGAAACCTTATCCCTACAAAATCATATAGTCTAGCTATGCTCCATCTTCATCACACAAAATATTCAAATCATGCACAACCCCGATGACAAGCCAAGCAATTGTTTCATAGTTTAGTATTCTCAAAAAAATTCAACTTTCACGCAATACATGAGCGTGAGCCATGGACATAGCACTATAGGTGGAATAGAATGGTGGTTGTGGAGAAGACAAAAAGGAGGAAGATGGTCTCACATCAACTAGGTGTATTAGTGGGCTATGGAGATGCCCATCAATAGATATCAATGTGTGTGAGTAGGGATGGCCATGCAACGGATGCACTAGAGCTATAAGTTTATGAAAGCTCAAAAAGAAACTAAGCTCATGAAGACCTAGGGAATTTTGAAGCCCATCATTGGAATATACAAGCCAAGTTCTATAATGAAAGATTCCCACTAGTATATGAAAGTGACAACATAGGAGACTCTCTATCATGAAGATCATGGTGCTACTTTGAAGCACAAGTGTGGAAAAAGGATAGTAGCATTGCCCCTTCTCTCTTTTTCTCTCATTTTTTTATTTGGGCCTTTCTCTCTTTTTTATGGCCTCTTTTTTTCGTCTGGAGTCTCATCCTGACTTGTGGGGGAATCATAGTCTCCATCATCCTTTCCTCACTGGAACAATGCTCTATTAATGATGATCATCAAACTTTTATTTACTTACAACTCGATACTTAGAACAAAATATGAATCTATATGAATGCCTCCGGCGGTGTACCGAGATGTGCAATGAATCAAGAGTGACATGTGTGAAATAATTATGAATGGTGGCTTTGCCACAAATACGATGTCAACTACATGATCATGCGAAGCAATATGACAATGGTGGAGTGTGTCATAATAAACAAAACGGTGGAAGGTTGTATGGCAATATATCTCAGAGTGGCTACGGAAATGCCATAATAGGTAGGTATGGTGGCTGTTTTGAGGAAGGTAATGGTGGGTGTATGGTACCAGCAAAAGTTGCGCGGCACAAGAGAGGCTAGCAATGGTGGAAGGGTGAGAGTGTGTATAATCCATGGACTCAACATTAGTCATAAAGAACTCACATACTTATTGCAAAAATCTATTAGTCATCGAAACAAAGTACTACGCACATGCTCCTAGGGGGATAGATTGGTAGGAAAATACCATCACTCGTCGCCGACCGCCACTCATAAGGAAGACAATCAATAAATAAATCATGCTCCGACTTCATCACATAACGGTTCACCATACGTGCATGCTACGGGAATCACAAACTTTGACACAAGTATTTCTCAAATACACAACTACTCACTAGCATGACTCTAATATTACCATCCTCATATCTCAAAACAATCATAAGGAATCAAACTTCACATAGTATTCAATGCACTTTAAATGAAAGTTTTTATTATGTCCCTCTTGGATGCCCATTATATTAGGACTAAATTTATAACCAAAGCAAATTAACATGATATTTAATACCCTCAAAATAATATAAGTGAAGCATGAGAGTTCATCTGTTTCTACAAAATAAAACCACCGTCGTGCTCTTAAAAGATATAAGTGAAGCACTAGAGCGAACGACAAACTACTCCAAAAATGTAAGCAAAGCACAATGAATAGTTGAATAATTATGTAACTATGTGAAGACTCCTTGTCATAAATAAAATTTCAGATCTTAAGTACTTTATTCAAACAGCAAGAAAAACAAAATAAAATGACATTGCAACTATAACAGTGAAGAAGCAAAAACTTAGGCTCAACCAAAACTGACCGATAATTGCTGAAGAAGAAAGGTGGGATGCCAACCGGGGCATCCCCACGCTTAGATGCTTGAGACTTCTTGAAATATTAACTAGGGATGCTTTGGGCATCCCCAAGCTTGAGCTTTTGTGTCTCCGTAATTCCTTTCATATCGCGGTTTCCCTAATTCTAAAAAACTTCATCCACACAAAACTCAATAGGAACTCGTGAGATAAGTTAGTATAAATCCATGCTAAACCTTATCATTCTCTACTGTAGAAAATCACTAAAATCATAATTTGACATTGCATACTAAATGCCTCTGCATATTTAATACTCATGTCATCAAATAGAATCATTAAACAAGCAAACATATGCAAACAATGCAAGCATAACAGCAATCTGTCTAAACAGGATAGTCTCTAAAGAATGCAAGAAGAATCATACTTCTTTAACTCCAAAAATTATAAAAACTACCACACTGTATATAATTTGTTGTTAATCATTGTGTAAAAATTTCAAGATTTTATCATGTTCTGACTATTCACAAATATTCAAAACATAACAACAAACTTTCTGTTTTTAAAAAAGCAACATATAGACTTGAAAAATAAGCATGGTAAAGGAGATACTTGACCTTTTTTATTGAACTAAAAGATGAAAAACATTACTCTACATAAAAGCAAGAAAATCCTATTAAAACAAAATGATGCTCCAAACAAAACTCATATCATGTGGTGAATAAAAATATAGCCTCAAGTAAAGTTACCGATGAACAAAGACGAAAGAGGGGATGCCTTCCGGGGCATCCCCAAGCTTAGATGCTTGGTTGTCCTTGAATATTACCTTGGGGTTACTTGGGCATACCCAAGATTAGGTTCTAGCCACTCCTTATTCCATAGTCCATCGAATCTTTACCCAAAACTTGAAAACTTAACAACACAAAACTAAATAGAAAACTCGTAAGCTCCGTTAGTATAAGAAAGCAAATCACCACCAAGGTACTGTCAAGACAAGATTCATAATTTTACTCACATGATGCCTACTATACCATATCATTTCTACAATTTCTATTAAGCAATATAAGCCATAGAAACTAGAAACAAGCAAACTATGCATCAAAAACAGAATCTGTTTTTCTGTCAAAAACAGAACAGTCTGTAGTAATCTGTAACTCTCGAATACTTATGTAACTCCAAAAATTCTGAAAAAATAGGACAACCTGAGAAATTTGTTCATTAATCTTCTGCAAAAGGAATCAATATTTTATCACGCTTCTGTTAAAAAGGAGAATTGTTTTCCTGAGCGCAAAAGTTTCTGTTTTTCAGCAAGATCAAATCAACTATCACCATAGATCATCCCAAAGGTCTTACTTGACACTTTATTGAAACAAAAGCTATAAAACATGATTACTACAGTAGCTTAATCATGTGAACACACAAAAACAGTAGGTAAAGGTGTTGGTTTTTCTACCAACAAGCGCTTTTCTTTAATGCATTTCTAGCTAGGCATGATGATTTCAATGATGCTCACATAAAAGATAAGAATTGAAACATAAAGAGAGCATCATGAAGAATATGACTAGCACATTTAAGTCTAACCCACTTCCTATGCATAGGGATTCTGTGATCAAACAATTTATGGGAACAAGAATCAACTAGCATATGAAAGCAAAACAAGCATAACTTCAAGATTTTAAGCACATATAGAGGAAACTTGATATTATTGCAATTCCTACGAGCATATATTCCTCCCTCATAACAATATTCAGTAGCATCATGAATGAATTCAACAATATAACCATCAGATAAAGCATTCTTTTCATGATCTACAAGCATAGAATTTTTATTACTCTCCACATAAGCAAATTTCTTCTCATGAATAGTAGTGGGAGCAAAATCAACAAAATAACTATCATCACTACAAAAAAATACACTTCTGTGATGATACATGTTTGTCACAGTAGGTCGCTTTTTTTGTCATGCATGTACATCCATGACAAATTTATGACAGAATCAAGATAGTCATACATGTGCTGTCGCAGAAGTGTTCCATGACATTACCAAAATTATCATCACAAAAGTGTCCACTTCCATGACGATAAATCGTGTGTCACAGAAGTCCTTTCGTCAAGGGTGACCGACACGTGGCATCCACCATAACGGAACGCTGTTAAGCTATCGGGTTGGGTTTTGGATCCGATAACTCGTTAACAGCCCCGACCAATGGGGATTTTCCACGTGTAAAATCATCATTGGCTGGAGGAAACACGTGTCGGCTCATCGTTGGGACAGATGTCAACCACTCATTGGACGGAAGGCGCCTATGATACGTCGACACGTGGCACGGCCCAATAGAGGCTCATTCCTGTGAAAAGGCCGACCCGTTTGACTTGGTCAAAAGCTGGCAGGCCGGCCCATGGAAAGCCTGTTAATGGCCTGTTCGAATATAGCCCATTTACAGCCCGCTAACCCAAGGCCCATTACGCCCTATCCGAATTAGGCCCAGTAGCGTCATCTAGGCCATCCAATATGATTCCAGCCCGTTTTCATTTCTGGCCCATGTATGGCCCATGACGTCTTTCACCCATATGAGGCCCTATGTAACTCTTGGCCTACTAACGGGCCGTGGTGAAACTGGCCCATAATGAACAGTGTATCACTTTACACCCATTAATGGCCCGTGGTGAAATTGGCCTGTAATGAACAGTGTATCACTTTATACCCATTAACGACTCGTTATTCCGTTGGGCCGTTTCCAGCCCATGTTATCTTTCGGCCTCCTCAGAGCCCATTTATTCTTGGGCTCATTTCCAGCATTCGTTTACTTACGTCCCGTTACTGTCATTTTTGGATTGTGGGAAAAATTCAGCCCGTGGTTACAGTCGGCCCGTTTGTGGTCTGTTAATACATTGGGCCGTTTTCATAGCATCATCAAATACGGCCCATGAACGGACGATTCCAACTCTAGCCCATTTACGGCCATAATGCGGCCTGTTATTGGCCCATGTTTGGCCATCGATCATACTGCCTGTATAAGGCCCATTGATGATACGGCCCGTAGAAGGCCCATTGTTTCTACGGCCCGTAGAAGGCCCACTGTTTCTACGGCCCGTAGGAGGCCCAGTGTGACTACAGTAAATATTAGCCCATGGTTATTGTGGCCTAGTTTTAAAAAATAGGTTATTGCAGCCACTAGCAAACCACGAAAAAAGAACTGCAATGACTAGAAGCAAACAAATAAACAAGACAATAAGGAAATAAATAAGCAAGCAACTTACGCTAGGCTATCACGGCTCTCACACATATTACATCCACTGGGCATCAAAGTTCGCCACTAGTGCAAATAAACACACCGACAAAAGAATATACAAAACTGAGAGCACTTCAGAAGGCACTAGGCCTGGCCAGGTCGGCCCCCCCCCCCCAAAACAGCTGAAGAAGCTAAGTAGACCTCCGTTGTGTCAATGATAGATGCATCAACACTAGATTTAACGCATGATGGTGCGCACGGCAGTCCTCTGACATCTTCATTGCATCTTTGACTTCAAGTCGGAGCTGAGCTGAAGCAAGCCTTTCCACTTTAAGTTGAGACTGAAGAAGTCAAACTGATTGAGGTAGCGACTGCACAGAGATTGTCTCACACCTGCTGGTGAGTAGCTTCAACTCACTGTCTTCATCAAGACAGGACCTTGGGGTCATCTTGCTGTCCTCCAGATGGTTTGGCTCACTATCTTCCCTAAAGTTCTACCTGGCGTAAGAGATACGAGTCTGAAAGAGAAACAAGGAGACACTTAACAGGTTTCACAATTATATAAGCAAATAAATGGATCTGTTCTGCATAAGGAACATGTTTTTACAACTACAATTTGAAACTGGTAGTTGTTGCAAACATCCAATCAGATGTAAACAACAAAGCAAACAATAGTGGAGGAAATGATGCCTACCCAAATCTATACTAGAACAAAGTTTGAAGGCTTGAGAAGGATGAACTTACATTACATGTTAACACGGGCTGGACAAAGCCCTTCTCCATGTTGATGGAAGGATAACTCAATAAATTCCCCAAAGAAAATTCTTTATAAGCGTTGCCATTATTCTACATTTTGCAAAGAGTAAATATAGATCAAATAATATTGGAAGAAACAGAGGATAATGAAGCTCAGGTGCAGACTGATGATACATAATCAAATAGCAATTAATTAAGTACAGCGTTACAAGGCAAAAGGGAGAGAGGTACTGACAAGAGCAATGTAGAGCCCATTATTGTTTTGAGATCGTATGATCCTTTGAGCAAGGAGATTCATCTGAAATTAGTTTTCATACAAGAGACAAGGTAAGGCACAAGCAGAAATTTAGGAGTTCAAATTTTGAATTGATATCATAGACAGTACCTGACGCTGGGCTCCCAACAGTTCTAATAGGGGTTTGGCCACTGGAGTAGGGGTAAAGTGTGGTTCAGTTGGGCCTGTGTTTTCTGTGGCTGCTGATCTATCTGATTTAACAGGTATCACTACCTTTTCCAAATACCTAGTTTGTACTCCTTGACGACCTGCACTCACCCTCTTCCTTTTGGACACCTACTACGAAAGAACAACATTTGACTGGAAAAACATAGTGTGACGACACATGGAATAGGTACATAAAATGGATAGGTATGGCATATACTCATATATGATGCTTAAACTAAGCAGATGGTGTAACAAAGTAGAAGTAATGCAAGAGGTCAGAAGCAAAATATGTGCGACCAATACAACTTTGCAAAGTTAGAGCAAGCATCTTGATGGGTGAATAAGATAGGCCATCCTCCACCATGCCAAGTTTGTTAGGCAGTGGATCATTCCGCAATATTCCTCTCGTGCCCCCATTCTCATATTCATTTTGATAATGTTCAACATCTGACATGCATGAAAACATAAAAACAAGTGATATTTTCTTTGTAATGCAGAAGTGATTCTAATCCAATACTGCCTCCCTGTAAAACCCTTTGTGCTATCTCTGCAATTCTTTTAAAAGATGCCATGCATGCTGTAATTTGTTGTGTGCATTAATATAATGTGGCCTACTACTCAAAATATGAGAGCTCCAGAAGTGATGACACTTCACAGATGATAGCTTCATCATATAGTAAAGAAGAACAAGTCGACCTGACCTGACAGATTTAAAATATACTAAGGGAGAACAACTCGACCTGACCAGTCGACCGCAAGAGAAGAGTATCATCTTAAAGAATAGCAGAAGAGCAAGCAGATTGAAGATATTACAAGTCTTTTAATACAATGTCAGTTGGCCACCCATGATGAACCAGAGCGCACAGAGAAATACTATTCTTTCCGGTCTCTCCATATGTGCATCACATGCATTTCGAAACTAAAGTAGGAACATTTAGCTAACCAATTAAACATCTCTCAGTTTTACTAATATCAGCAATAATATCAAATATGAATTTGTACAACTAAGCTTGTTTATCTCGATGGGTGGAGCAGTGCTATTACGACACGAACCACGTAGGCTGATTGTGGTCATCATAAAATGGGGAAAATGTAAGCATGATGAGTACAGTGTTGACCGTGGCAGTGGGATGGCAGATCTGAAGCTGCAAACCGCGCAAAGGGTAGTTAGCAATCGATGTTTGCTTTTAAATAACAACTAAGATTTGGTATGGACAAGAAAGTATGGTCAACAAGTGATAATGAAATGCAATTATGCCGTCTCTCTATATGTCGCGACATGCATTTGGAAACTCAAGTGGGACCTTTAGCTAACCAATTAAATGTGTCGGTTAACTAATATCAGTATCATATCACAATCATATTTGAAGAACTAAGCTTTCGAATTCTGAGTGTTGTGTTGTTTAGCTTGAAGGGTGGAGTAATGCTAGTACGACAGAAAGCACCTACACATATCATAGTAGAGTAGATAAAAGGGGAAAACCCTAAGCATCAAGAGAAAAATCAGGAAAGTGGAACTCGCTGGACCAGTGGGTGGCGCACATGTTTTTCGAAACGAATATAGGAACATTAGGTGACCAATTAAACGTTCTCTGTTTTAGTGATATGAGCATCATATCAGATTCGTATTCCAGCATGTAAGCTTTGGGTTGAGGTCTTGAGGAGCAGTGCTAGCACGACACGAAGCACCTACGATGATGGTAGTGAATATAAAGGGGGGAAACCATAAGCTTTACGAGTATAGTGCCCGTGCCATGGCGGATCTGAAGGTGCAAACCAGACAAAGCTACTTCGCAACCAATGTTTGCTTTCAACTAGCCACTACGATTTGGTACGAACAAGAAAAGTACAGTAAACAAATTACGATCTATTTTCCAATGAGATCAATAACTTAAGCACATATGGAAGAGTACCACCTCTCTTGCGACGCCGTGTAGGCCTATGCTGATACGTTGAGGGTGCTGCGGGTGCGATGGCTGTCGGTGGCGGGGAAGAAGACTTTAGACGGCAGACGGCCAGGTCAGGGGATATATGTTGTTGCCGTGGACGAGGCGGTCGTAGGAGTGGCAACGGCAAGGTAGACGACGGTGCCGATGAAGCGAGAGGAGGCGATGAAAGGACGCTAGTCCAGCGCCGTGGATGAGAGACGTCCATCTCTTGAAGTGGACAACGGGGTAGGGGTAGCGGCTCCGGCAAGGTGGACGATGGGGTGGCAGACGGAGGAGGATGGCCGCAGTGCGGAGGTTGTCGTGCCGCCGACGGTGTATGAATGGGGAAATGGAGGGGAGGGGGGGATCTCAAACTTTGGGACGCGCTTCTCTGAAATGGGGGAAAGTTACGAACTTATCCCCCGTTTAAAATTTCGGACATCGCGTCGGTTGGGGATAGGACGGTAATCTCGCATCTCCCAAATATTTGCCGGTAACTATTTCGAGCGAGGAGAGGGTGTTTTGCCGCCCACGGTTGGCGCCCACGGTGTATGAACGGGGCTGACAGGTAGGGCGGTTGTGTCACATCTGATGGAAGTTACACATCTGCCCCTATTTTAAATATAAGCCTACATCGATTTCGGACAAGGAGAGTTTGTTTTGCCGCCCACCGTGCATGAACGGGGAAATGGAGGAAGAGGCACATGTCTTTCGGACGAGCTTGAATCAAATGTGTTTTGCCGCCCACGTTTGGCACCCACCGTGTTTGAATGGGCTCAGAGGCCGTCGTGTCACATCTGATTGAAGTTACTAGTCTACCCCTATCGACAGCAGTGTAAATCCTGTCGATAAGGATGTCAAGTGTCAGGGGTAGACAGTAATTTCCATCTTGCAAACACTTGCTTCAAGAAGCCCACAGATTATAGTGGGTGTTTAGCCGCTTCGTTCAAAACTTGGGAGAATTACCATTCAAGTTTGCCCTAGGACCTGGCAAACTAAATTCAAATCCAATTTGTATTTGATTACGAATATCCACAGATAATTATATGTTTTGTTATTTATTTCTTCAAAACCACAACAAAGATTTATTCCACCATTATATATGATTATGATTTAGAAATGCCGTGATCTTCGAATTCAGTAGGTTGGATACACTCTGAGTCAAACAATTATTTCATCCAATACAATATGCTCACATGACAAACAGTTCACCTTATGTCAATCATACAAGTTCTGAGGATTACCTCGCATAAAAAATTCGGATCATTACAACACATGGACAACATAGGGGGTCTTGCAACATAATCCATTCAGAGACATGACACAACATGCAAGTACAATAATCTAATGAAAATTTGAACTGGTATCTAAAGAAGAACCGGGATTATCTTGGCCTTCAGATAGCAGAAACAGTAGGACCTCCTCCGTCTTCAAATGCAACATTCTTACTTCTTCCAATTCTTGGGTTGCTTGCATAATGCGTGCCGCTAATTCCGTAATTTCCAGCCTCATTCATGGCAGCCACACCATCTCTTTCTGCCTCTAGTAGAGCCTCAAGCACTATAATATCTGTGCTCAGACTGCTCTCCGGCGGTGTTGCCTCTGAACTGCTACCATCTGGTAACATGGATGGCGCACTGCTTCCACAGATAGATTCTAGGGTTGTACATTGTGTCCTAGTGTGAACGACATCATGAAAGGTTTCCGCTGGACATCAGTAAGAGATAGTTATCGTATGATCCAGGCAGAAAGCTTACATGGTAAACGACGGACGAATTATTGCCGAGCATGGCAAACTATATTTAAATGGTTCGAAGCAGCATCAGCCAAAAAGATATTAAAATGGTAAGATGAAACTAGGGATGTAAGTGGCAAATAAACGAAATCCGCCAGTCCCATCTAGTTAGTTTTTGCTACCTCCCTAGTTCATTTTCCTCAAAAAAACAAAAACTCTTTCGAACTATCATACCACTAGTGGACTTTAATCGGGATTAAACCGGACCCAGTTGACATCCCTAGTTGAAAGGGAGTGTACAGCCGCTATATTTAAGTTGCCAAGGCATCTAAGCATTTGAAATAATCTGAGAAAGCACTTAACAGTGTGGCCTCATATAAACTACGAAGACAGTCATGTGATGAAGTTGAGAGGAAAAGTTAAGGACTCAAATGAAATAGGAATGCATTTCTTTACGATAGTACAACAGGCACTTCTAACATATTGGCCAACTCAGGTATAGCGTAACAACAAATAAGCATTCGAATCAAGCAATACAGCAAAGCAGACAACTGAACTATTTGTAATTCGGTAGGATTACACATTGAGGGCACAAGCCAAGAAAGCAGCCCACTCGCATTACATTTCACAGTACTAAAACACACTGGCTTACCATATGTTGCTGTGAAGCCTAGCTGCTGTTGCAATGTTCTTTGAAGATATCGTCGTGGTTGCAAATCTAGTTGTTGTAGTTTATTCTACACCATCTATTTAGGTAAAATTAATTTTAATCGCATGCACTGGTCTGAATTGATCATCAATGGTTCATCTAATCTAATGAAAGAAGGGTGTGTGCATACATGACAATACTCCCTCCGATTCTTTTTACTTCGCGTATAACTTTTTCTCAGTTTTCTCGAATTAGTCTGCGCGTTGCCGATTCCTAGCACTAGTTTCCTTTTGTGCCCCTCCCCATCTGCCTCTGCCCTAATTAATTGGCAAATTAGTCCAGAAAAATTAAACCAGTGCCCTCCTTGGTATGCGGGTCAAGAGTTATGGGCGGAGTAAATAGAATCGGAGGGAGTATATCTGCTTCCCTCTATTTTTATGCTTGTTCGAGGTGCCAGCCCCAAAAGAACAAATATTTTGCTTGGTGGGGTTGGCAGCTCCATAATTAATAGAAGCATCAAATTAGTCATGCAACTTGGGAAGATCAAGAACACACAAACAAGTAATGAATAGAGGCTCGGAGCAGTGATGTAATAGCTAGCATTAGAAAATGTAGGGTAAAACGAACAAAAAGCAGCGGAACCACATGCTAGTTTGCTGATGTGTAATTAAGCATAGAGAACATTAAGCAGTCTGATCGAACCAACAGGTGGCATTAGAACAAAACTAAAGCATATTAACAATCTGTGCACTGGTATGTAATTTAGCACATGTAACATGTTCACTGCCAGAAGTATGGCCCTACAGGTGCAAGCAGAATAACGCGTCTCATGAAAAACTAAATGATGCCCTGAAGAAATTCAAAGGTGCGGTGCTTATGCTAGGAAAGTGAACGTAGGCGCCGGCCGTTGGATAATAGTGCCTGATTCTCGGCGGCATATGGGTATCGTTGTCATACTTGATAGCTAAGGATCGTCAATGTTGCTCGTGTTGCAGTTGAGTTTGGGCCGGCTGTTGCCGTCGCTGAAGCGGCTCCGGTGCTACGGTCGTGGCGCCTGTCGACATACAAGAAAGCTCATCTGTCGTAAGTGAACAGTTACACTTAAAGAGAAAAACCGAAGGAGTACAAATCGAAATAACCTGATGAGGCTGCAGCGTCGGTAAAGCAGGGCCGGTGGAGTTGAATATGGCGTCCATGGAGCGGGTCCGGTGCAGTGGACGAAGGCTTCGGCGGGCGCGTTGTATAGTGCTTTCGGTGAGGCGGATCTGTTGCAGCGGACGAGGACTTGTATGAAGGGCCAGCGAAGGGGCGGACGAGGGAGTCAGTGAAGGGCCTACACTGTGGTGGACGAGGGCGCCGGTTAAGCAGATCCGGTGCGGTGGACCATGATGGCGGTCAAGGAGATCTGGAGTGGTGGACAAGTCAGTCGCTGAAGCGGCTCCGGTGAAGTGGTGAGTTGGAAGTTGGGGGTTCCAAGGTGCGGAAGGTATATCCGGCGGGGTGTGAGGTCCACCGCTGCGGCGGAGGACTAGATTCGGCGGCTTGCCATGGTTGGGGGTGGGGGTCGGGGAGGGGAAGGGGAGGGGCTCTGGGTATGAATTTTGGGGGCAAAGAGGGGAAAACAATGGAGTTACCAAAGCAGCCCTTTTCCGTTCATGTGGCAGGGGTAAAACAGGAATATCGAAGGGCTAAACTTTCGGTTGCGTGATATTTCGATGTGAGCGGGATGTTTGAAAGCTTTTGGCACCTAAAATTATAAGTATTCTGCTCTCGTACAGCCGACCATGGTATCATGGCCGACAATTTGTTTGTTTTGCATGCAAAAAAACTGTGCAAGTTCTGAAAATCAATGTCTCCAACTCGAAACTTAGATTGTCCAGTCAATTCAAATATGGATCATTGAGCTACTACAAGCAAATACCATCATACAGTCCAATTCAAATGAAATTCCAAATGTGTTTATCCTAAATATGATGACAAAAGCAAAAATGTGTATGTGTATGAATAAAGTGGATGATTATAAAGTTTGAACATGCCCATATGTGTATATCTCTAGGTTTGATATATGAATTTGAAATCACAAAATCCCGGCTTAAAAAATGTACCTCTGTTTAAATGAATTACAAAAGCTAATGATGGAGTCGAATTCCAAAATTCCAATCTTAGGTTTGTAATTTTGGTACATCAAGGTATATCACGCATGTTCAAAAGTATCGTTATCTCATAGTACAAACTGTGAAACAAATTGATCAACCATGACTGCACAATATCTCAATTACGCTAAAGTCCCTCAAATATAGACACCTCACTCTTTATCTGAAGTCAACCCCCCCCCCCCACCACACACACACACACACACATAGAAGTCGTTCTCTCCCCCAAACACCAACACACGAGCACAATAACACCCCTCTCTCTTGTAAAGTCCGGACCCCAACATAGGTCTCTATCACTTTGTCTCTCGGGCATGCACACATCTCTTCCCTCACTCTCTAGGTCTCCTTCTATCTCTCTTACCCAAGCACACACACTATCTAGAGTGTATATTTCCCATACACACAAAACGTCGCCCCCAAACGTCTATCTCCCTAGTTATGTGGTTCTCACGCACTCACATCACACACCACCCCCACTGTAAACAAGCACACTTTGTCTCCTTGTGCACCACTCTCCCCTTTCTATCTCTCCCATATGCGGACCCGCCCCAACTCCTTCCCTGTATACATATATGTCGTGACTCTTTGCATAGCTCCCTAATGTATAATCGTTCTCGATTTCACACATTGTTCTCTACACCATCTATTCTAGCTCTCTCATGAAGTCCCTATCACACACACGATGACTCGCTTCCCTTGCGTCTCCGTTCATAGGCCAATTTCGGACAACATCAACATTGTCTCCCTATCTATACGCCATTTATGGACACAAACGACCCCTCTCGCCCCCTCTCTTCCTCTCTCTCTCCCTCTCTCTCTCTCTATCTATCTCCGGCGCTAGCTCTCTCTTTCTCTCGCTCTCACACCCCTCTCCCCCACACACACTCGATGTCTCTTCCAAATAGTCTGCTCCCCCGCCCGCACCCTGCTATCTCGCTACTACACATGTCACACCATTCCCCCTTCCCTTATACTAGGTTTACATCATCAGTGGTCTCTCTACTCCACATACACTCGCTCCCTCTCACACACAAACGCGTGCACAAACACACACAAACACGCACAAACACCCATTTACCTGGATCCTCATCTCTCCTCATGTCTGCATGTGTATCTCACACACTCACTCTCTAATTATGTATATGTGTCTCCATGTTACACAACACAAAGCCCCATGTACATGTCTCTCTCTATCCTCCACACACATAGACACAAAGAATCTGTTATCATTGCCTCAATCTCTAACATATCACACACGCACTCTCTCTCTCTCTCTCTCTCTCGCAAACACACTCAACAAGGGTTTCCCCGTGAATGACTTACCGTCTATTCATGAACAGTCGTGGCAGTACGGCGAACACGAGACGTGAAAAAGAATAAATCTACACGTGCTTAGACCACCTAGTATGACTACTAGGACTAGAGCAAGCCAAAAAGCGCGCCGCCATCACCCCCTCCTTGTCGGCGACGGGAAAATCTTCATTTTACACAGTCGAGAAGTCATTGTGCTAAGGGCCCACATGCCGAGGCGTTGAATAGAATGTAGATTCTAGTTTACGGAAGCAAGTATTGATAATACGTTTGTATCTCCATACTTATATTTCTTCTCTTATAAAAAACCGAGTTGGTGATGATGGTAAGTGTGGCATCTTGCAATATAGACCGTCCGATCTATATCTGACGGATGGAAATTAAACTAAAAGATACCCACACCCCTCTCCACATTTGCAGACAAGGCCTTCCGTCGTTCATCCTTATCTCCAACAAACCTCATTGTTGAGCAATTAAGAAAGTAAGCCTCTCGAACAAACTGGCCTGGTGGCCGCTGCCGGCGTCGTCAATCCCCATGCATCCGCTCAGTTCGACCACCAACCACCACCACACCACACCCCACTCCTCTTCACCTTATCTCATATTTCTCGAGATATCATTAGTTTTTACACATGGGATTACTCCCACAAGGGTCAATCACAACAAGTGTTTTATAAAAAAATGCATCTTGATGTTCTGTGCAATGCACAGATTTTGCTAGTACTCCTACACAAGACTAAGTTGGTGATGCTGGTGTGTCTGCCATCCGTCGTTTCTAACCATTAGATCTACATCTAACGACTGTGAGGTAAGTTGTTGCCTTTTCTCACCAACATCCCACTTGTCTACCAATTTGCAGAAAAACTCATAATTAGTATCTTAAAACCAACCACATCCCTCCCTGACCTCATCAAAACAGCCCAAGGAATATATTCTAATTGAAACATAATATATCTCTAGTGACATATGTATATCAAAATTAGAATTTCTTGTACCGAGTTCGTGAATAAGTATTATTCTAATTATGATTCGTTGCAACGGACGTGAACATTGCTAGTATTTCCAACCATGCATTTCTTTTCCTAGTATTCCATAGTTTCGAGTTTTCCATCAAGATATTAGTCACTCATGGTTGATATTTACTTTCAATCATGTACACATATGCACTATGTAAGTAGCCTTGCTTATTGGCTTCCAAAGCTTAACTTTTACTCCTACTTACAATATGTAGAGTATTTAACAAAAAACTACCACTTTCAACCAGCCCTAGGAGGAATCTATTGTACAAAAAAGAGCAAAAACATACCCAAAATTTCTTAATCCACGCCAAAAACTACCTAGTACTCCTACCGATTAGGTTCGTTTAAACCCATTTATGACAGGGTTTGCCCACATGTCCGTGCCGATGAGGCAGCTTAAACCAACACATTTTGTTTGACCGTTGACACGAGGGACCCACATCTGACCTTCTATCCTATTATTCCCCCTCAAATCATTATTTTTCCTGAACATTACTTCAAACAGTACTGATGCGTGTTCGTCGGTGGCGCCGGTGATGAGCGAGTTGGCCGCCGCTCCGCCGGACGGGCCGGACGCCGCGCTGGCCTCCGCATGGGTTGGCAAGCTGGCCCGAGCGTGACTCACGAGCGAGCAAGCCGCCACGCTGGCCTTCGCTCGAGCCAGATGGCTGGCCTTAGCGCGGCGCGCGCGAGCAAGCCGCCGCGCTGCCTTGCCAATCTAGCTAGCAATCCTTGCAGACAAGCAGCTGGACGGAGCTATCTTGGCTAGCTAGCGGCCGCGAGCGCCGAGCGGAGCTGGCATCCGGGCTGCCGCAACATGGGCTCCGCACCGCCAGCAGTTTTGACCTCGCCTTCTGCCGGCGGCGGTAGTTGCGTCCCATGGCCGAGCATGACTAGGTGGATGGGCCGGAGGTAGGAGGTCACTCAAGGATTTTTGTTGGTAAGAGCATGTACAATGGTTGATAAGGTAGTCTTATCTTAAGTCTGCCACATATGCAAGTGGTAGTAGTTTCTTGGCATTTTAGTGGTTTCTTGCATTATTAGAGCAAGTACAATAGAGCTGAGTCAGCGGGCTATAAGAAATAAACTATTACTACATGTTGGCTACAAGATGGGCTGTAGATGACATGGCACTGGCTTATAGCCAGCAGCTGGCTATACTATTAACCATGCTCTTAGGGGTTTCTTGTAAGGAATAATGTACGTACTACTAGGGACAAAAGGCGATTCTGGTTGCGTTGTACTCCAACGAGTACTACTAGTGGTCGCGGGAGTGTATACCTCATTTTGTGGGTTCGATCCCGGCTGAACGCAGGGCGGCCTTTTTAAAAAAAATAGTACTACTACACTTCGTTGCGAGCCAATATTTTACACGGGTAGTTTGAGTTTTGAAGTCAAACGGACATGCGGCCCCACAATCTGGGTGCACTGGACAGCCTAGCCACGTGAACGGGTTTTCCTTCCCAGCATCCCGTGGCTCGTGTGCTCGCCCTAGCCGCACTTCGCTTGCAGCTTCCAGCTAGTAGCATATTTAAACTAGCGCCTCCCAATTAAGCCCGAGGAGCCGAAAAAGCCTGGCGGGGCATTGGGAACTGTGCAATATGGGTCTGTACGTAAAGTGCTCTACTACTACTATAAAAGAAATTCCTCTTGCCGTGTTTTTTTTGAAATGGAGGCAAAAGCTTTGCTTCATCTCATTCATAAAGAAGGAACTACTAACAAAGTTCGACGAGATCCATTACACCTCCACAAATGGAAGCGAAAAGCATAGTCTCGTTGTATCAAATAACTCAAATGTTCTCCCCCGCAGTAACCATCGCTGATAGACACGCTGCTAGTGTGTGCGTGAGAGGAGCTGCTAAGTAGGCCAGCTACGTGAGAGGAGCGGCTGAATAGAGCACCGAGAGTACACACTAGGCCACTACACAGGTGTACTTCCCCTGCATTGATAGTACAACGATGGTTCTAGAGAACAGTAGTACCCTCCACTTCCAACTGTAGCTCCTTCGCCCTGAGATTCAAGAGTTCAAAACTGGTGCACTATACTAGACTACACTAGAAGTACAGTACATCGCACTACTAGTTGAGAAAAGTAGTACTAGTACTGCTACAGTACAAGTATGTACTCCTCCGTCACATAATGTAAGACGTTTTTTGACACTAGTTTGCGTGTACAAAAAATGGCAAAAACATACCCAAAATTTCTTAATCCACGCCAAAACTACTACCTAGTGCCAAAAATTTCTTACTAGTGCTATTATTTACAGTATAGTGCAATCCCATAACGTTCCATAATCCCTTTTTATCAAAAAAAAATCACTTTTGGAGAGAAGATTGCTATCTCCACGCGAGCTTCTCATAGGCCAGCGCCACCGCATGCAGTCATGTGAGAGAGAGGGAGACATCCATGCAGCATGCAGAGAGAGGAGAACGCGGGCGAACAACCAATGGGCTGCATGGGGCATTTATAGCTGCTAACTCCTCCCATCCATGCGCCAGGGGTATTTCCGTCCAGAAAGCATGCAGCGAGCCCTTGCCTTGGTATCCGGGTCTGCTCTTATGCGCAGAGTAAAAAGAATCGGAGGGAGTACTGGTAAATAATAGCCTCACCCCTTCGTTGAGGAACGATCTACAGTTGGAAGGGATGAAGCCCTGCGGTTACTACACTCTTATCTCCTCCTCACCAGTTCCCCTCCCCCCGAAGAGAAGGTAGTTCATCGCTGCTCCCATGGATTCGCCAGGCGGTTCTCCTCCTCGTCAGGGCTAGGAGACCTTGGACGATGATCCTGTGGGAGAAATCGCACGCCGCTCCGATGTCCTCACCGCCGCAAGACTCGGTGCTTCCTGGACCAACTTTTTCAAGACGCTGCTTAAACAGGCCATGCTTGTTGGTCTTCCATGCATCCTCGAGGAGAAGGTTCTTCTATGCGAGAATCCTTCGAACAGTCCAACGCTTCCTGGCCATGGTTACACGTTGACTCCGCTAGAGTTGCCGACGTTGAGAGGTAGTCGGATTTTGTCCGGTGAGTAGGTCAGTAATGGAGTTTGATCATGTAGTACATAGTTATTCCATTTCCATCCCGTAATTTCTCCGCTGCCCACCGTCTTATATATAGGTCTGGGTCGGTGCCAACGAAGATTGGCTTGCATACCTCCGGCCGGATACCACCATCATTTTGCACAACATCCACAGTAGTGCGGCCGTTCCGGTAGACCCCTTCTCCACCATTGGGATCGGCCTTCCGGACTGGCTGGGCAAGAATACGTATGATGATGCCTACATGAGATTGAAGAAGATAGCAATTGCGGACCCGCCGACAAAGCGATGCGGCTACGACGATTACTATCTCATCGCGGTGTTCGACATAAGGATTGCCATTAATGCAGGAGGCAGTAACGGCAGAGGCTGGCGCATGTTGGCGGCGGCAGATTTGTACCCTACACGTTCGAAGACGCCGTGCGCCATCTAGGCCGCATCTTCGCGGTGACAAGCCAGGGGACTTGTTTCATCTGGTTGACATCCTACGGTACGGGAGATTACAAACGGAATGCACAAACCATCATTTGCATCCCTAACGGTACTCCATTATTTTGCAGGGACCAGTCATCCCCCAATCAAAATAAGATCGCCGATCCTGGATGTGAATTTGCATCCGCGATTCGGTCTAACCTAGAACCTTGTAGCTGACTTTGGCATATTGGGATCAACTATCTTAGTAGTCGTTACCCATGGTACCACTGATGTGCAACATGGTCACATAATCTACCACGATCGGACCGTCACCATCTACCCAGGTATTCCATTTTTAACTCTCTCGCCTTCTCTTTCATTGTTGAACTAGTAGTATACTTTGTAGTACTAGTAGGAGTACTTTTTACCTTGGAGGACGTGTATAGCTAGCTAGGCCCTTGAAGACTTGAACCCACTAGCTGCCACCATTTTTGTTTTTCCATGTCTTACTATCTCATCCATGTAGCCAAGAGTGGCTATATATAATAAGCCGGTTATTTTACTTCCTCTATACCGGAGTAGTACTATTTGCTGCACAATATTACTGACCACCACATTTGAGCACAACATTATTATGCATGGACCTTGACTATGTACATCACCATGTGTCCAGATCTGGGATGCCGCGTGTACCAGATGAACGGCGCCGAGTTCGACCCCCGTGATGCTACGTGGGTGCCGAGGAACACTCTTGGAGAGTACTCGCTTTTCATCGGGGACAGCTACCCCATTGTGAAACGGATGCCACCTTCCGTGCACGACACGGAAGGCCTGCCGTTCATGAAGCATGGTTGTGTCTTCAGTGCGCACGGCCGGATGAACGACATGCTGGGACACACTATCCCTGATTTATGCCACTTCAGCTTGGATGAGTCTCCATCGTGTGGAACCGGACTAGAAAGCTGTGACAATGATTTCCGTTGCCCACCGCTATGGATCGTGCCATCCATGAAGAACACCTGGGACTGGAACCTGGAGGAGGACACGTAGCCCATCTATAACGTGTATGTGGAGTACGGTAATTGTGGACGGTAGCGCTATGAATATATGTAGACTAGTCGTGCACAAATTTATCACATGAGTTGGAGATCAACTTGTGTGGCATACTGGCATTTTTCCTTTAGAATTTATTACTAGTAAATGTGTTATGTGTACGTGCAACTTGTGTGGTTGTTGCACGGGCTCCAACACGCTCTTTGAGAAAAAAAGGTGTCACAGCTTTGGATATACGTGACGTGGCGGCATCATACAGTAGCATCGTTCGCTATAGTCATACTAGTACACTCCTACTAGGACGACAACTCCTATAAAACCTTGCGCTTGGCTCTTTGCCTCTTCGGGAGGTTCAACAGTTCGTACTCGTGTGAACCTTGCACTTGGCTCTTCGCCTCTTCGGAAGGTCCAACAATGATGATACTACAGTAGAATATGCTTCTGGCAATCTGACACCGATTGAACTACTGCATGTCCACTGCGAGGGCGAGGGCGAGGGAGAGGGAGAGGGAGAGGGCGCTGTAGTCAAAACCCTCTCCTCATCCTGCGAACCACCGCGCGCGTGGGCGAGGGAGAGGCGTAGTAAGCAAGCTTCTCC
Organism: Triticum urartu; assembly: GCF_056163025.1. Classification (NCBI taxonomy): domain Eukaryota; kingdom Viridiplantae; phylum Streptophyta; class Magnoliopsida; order Poales; family Poaceae; genus Triticum; species Triticum urartu. The sequence continues at coordinate 289,304,304 of NC_141878.1, read as the reverse complement.
TCGTTCGGCGAGTTGATGGGACACATCACAGCAGTACTAGTACTAGTAGTAGTAGTCCATACTGCGTCCTTTCCAATTAATATGGCTTAATTTGAAACGAGAAAAATACAATGGCGGTCAACGTATGTAACAGTTCACTCTTTACGGTCACTATATATAGTTTTGCGGCGATTATGCGATCATTAGCTCATCGTAGAGCACCGTATTGCACCCTACTGAGCGGCCACATAGTCGACGTGGCACTTTGTTGTCTGGTTAAATTGTCACCCGGTTTCTAGGTCCCTCCTGTCAGTTGGCAGAGTAAAGAAATCAGTTAAACAAAACTTTACGCAGGCGCGACACGAGTCCAACCCTTGCGCGTGAACCGCCCTAGCTGTGTATGTGAGTGCATGCACGTGTCCTCCCTCGGTCTTCCAACAAAGAGTGTACTACATGATGTACATCTACACTTCCAATGTGTTTAGCCTTTAATCTAAATCGATATAGATTGACTAATGCACCAACTTGTGCTATAGGTATAGGCTACATGTCTATCCTTAATTACAGCATGCAACGGCCTTCATTTAATCTTCTTATCTCAATGGTCGCATGCACACATAAGTCTGCTACTTTTGGGTGTTAATTATGCCTTGGTCAATGTGTAAATATCTAAATGTACAGTCTTTCACGAACGTAGGGAGTAGGTTGAGCACTTGAGCGTGAGCGTGTGTGTTGCGTCGTGTGCTGTGTGCCGCATGGGTGCGTGAGTGTTGTGTGCGTCCATGTGTACGTGTGAGTGTTGCATGTTGCATGCATGCATGGGGCTTACTCCCTCCCATTGACATGTCCATTTGGCTATGGATTTCAACAAGTGACTAGGTACGGAGCAAAATGAGTGAAGTGAGCGTAGAGGCATAGGGATACTATAGAAAGGAAGTCCTCGCGATCCATTTATTCCCCATCTCGGTCAGAGAGAACTATTCAACTAGTCTTTGCAGTGAAGTGACAATACACATTGCAGAAGATGGGACACGTAATTAATAAGCTAAACCAGCGTGTTGGTGTTACTAAATCAGTCGGTTATGTTTGGTAGTCTCAAGTCATTGAAAGCATGCACAGCCCACATATCTTATTGGTTGATATTCCACAAAACAAAAAACGAGAAGGGAGTTAATGTACGGTGCCTAAGTGTTTTGGGATTATTTGGTTTTCGTAAGGTGACTTACACACCTAGAAGGAGGGAGTAGTAGAATTGAGATTGAATGCACTTTCTTCCCTGTCTTCCACTCTTCTTCCTCCTCTCTTCTTCTTCCTCCTCACTTCCCCATCGTTGGCCGCACACCATTTACCCCCGCTCACTGCTCGCCCGCCCGCGCCATCTTCCTTGGTAGCTCGGGCGTACCATATCCCCCCGCTCACTGCTCGGCCACACGAGGAGAAGCTTCTTCGCTCGCCCGCCCGAATCCACTTCCCCGCTGGCTCGCAGGCACCGAAACCCTAATGGCAGAACCTACTGACACGCAGAGCCGCGATTGGAATTCCCTCCCCGATGTTCTCTTGGAGCAGATCTGTAGTCGTATGGACCTACTCAGCACCGTCCGTCTGGCCGCATGCTCGGTGTCTTTGTACCATCTACTTGTTTGCAACCGGCCGGCTCTTTTCAAGACACCCTGCTTGCTGATGCCTGATCCTCGTAGGTGGCCCAGACACCGACTTGACAATCCTACGGAGGTTGCCGTGGTGCCCCTCGACATGCTACCACTACCCGTCCACCTATCCTTCATGCGCGGCCACTACTGGGCGGGTATGAAGGCCAACTGGATCGTCCTCATCCAACACACCGGTAGTCCGTGGCGTCTCGTGGATATCTACACCCAGCGAGAGATCACCCTTCCATCGTTCGATACCGCCGCCATCGAGCCTCGTGGCCCGCTGGACACTCCTGCCTACTACGCACAAGACGCGTCAAGCTTTTGGCTCGACCTCTATTTGCAGAAAGTTTTAATCTGTGAAGTGCCCACATCATCAAAAGACTACATGGATTATAAGCTCATTGCCTTGTTCAATAAGGGATTAGTCTATCTGGAATCCGGTCGCCATACATGGTTATGGCTCATCATCAATCCTGTTGAGGAAACATTTCTGTCTGATGCTATAGTGCACGATGGCATCGTTTACACGGTCGACGCACAGATTTGCTACCTATATTGGTGGAATCTATCGTCGTGTAATTGTTCTATCTCATCACATCTTTACCTTATGAATACGACTGCCTGTTCATTTGTTACAAATTTAGAATGCATAGAATGTCTATAACCACATCATTGCTATATGTTCCTCTCATTTCCTAGATTTTTATGACCACACATGTTATTCTTAGAGTTGATATGAGAACAATTGGCAACTAATGATTGTTAGAATACATATTATGATCATAACATCATGATTGCTATATGTTACTCTCGTTTACAAGATTTTTATAACAACGCATGTTATTGCTTAGAGTTGATATGAGAAGAGTAGTAGTAAGTGCTATGGTAGAATATGAGTAGGTGCTGTCATAGCTGTTTTCCTCTCATTGTTACATGATGTTTGAACCATGACATGTTGCTAGAATATGAAAGCCATTGGCTTATTTTTTAACTTGGGGTATGATTATGACCACGGCACTGCAATTCTCTGTCTATGATATGTGTCACTTTAATAATAATCTTAATTCCACACATACTCTGAACATGATTGTTTATTTTTGTCCTTTTGGTCTCCAATTTGATTTGTTGCAGCAGACGCAAATGCGCTGGCCTTCATGATTCCAGGACCTAGAATCATACCAGCCAATGGGTGGTGGTTTATCGCTCGTTCAGCTGACGGCGGTCATTTGATGCTCATTCGCACGTACCAAATTGACCAAACCATTACATCAAACCACATGATGTACAATGCATGGGGCGTTCGTGACATTGATGGCTATGGTTGCTTACTGTTCGAGAAAGATCCCAGCTCCGTTGGGCCAGGCGTATTCAACTAGAGGCGGGTTTACAGCCTTGGCAACCACTCCTTGTTCCTCTAGCTCAATTATCCAATCATCCAACCAATCATCGATCATATCACCGGCGATGATTACTGTGCTATGCAACTTCCATTCACGAGGGGGGGCTGTGTTTACACATCATACCATGGGTTTCATGAATCACCATATCCAGAGATTCGTTGACACAGCTTGTTGCCAGATAATCTTCAGTGTGTGAAAGGCATCAAGCTTCCATGTGATGGATGGCTTTTGCAAACCCGACATACGGCGATGTGGTTCATGCCAACAGCAAATATGCATAAGTTGATTCATGCTGATATCTAGACTGAGCCATGTATTCTGCTGCTGTAGCATGACCCTCTTTTGTTGGATATTATGTACTATTGTTAGTTTGAAGCACTCCTCTGGTTTGAAGGATAGATACCTTCCTGGGATCAAGTGCATCCTAACTCACCTGCGTAGGATGTACTGATAATGATGATGGAGATGCTGTGTAGAAGCCATATATATCAGTTAGGCTTCAAGTGTGTACTTGTTAGTTAAACCTATGTATAAATCGTGACACTAAATACGACTAGTAAGTAGTACAGTAGCAGTACTAGTATATGTCGGTCAAATTATTCATCATGTCCACACATTGAATTGACGTGACAACACGCTGCGCGTGAGGTGACACAAGAATCCCGATGGCGTGTTCGGGTATTCTGGACTTCAGATTTGGAGTACCACTTATCTGTCGAAATCTTTCATCATTCACTTAAAACAGTCGATTGATCATACATTGAGTACCATATAACTGGAGTTACCGATGCAAGTCGAAGAAGGATTGTCCTGTGCTGCGGGCTGGCGTCAAGTTCGATCCCACGGATCAGGAGCTGATCGAGCACCTTGAGGCCAAAGTGAGTGCTGACAGCGCGATATTTCGGTCTCTCATCAATTTGTTCATACCAACCATCGACAGCGAGCAAGGCATATGTTACACGCAACCTGAGAAACTTCGAGGTAAGACACCGATCGGCCGTCTACTTGCACAAACATATTGCTTTGTTTATAGATCTATTTTTCTTTTTAGACGCAGACCTGGTGAAGCAATTACAATTTGACAGTTAATAAAAAATGAAACAAGTGACTGCAACATGCCAAAGATGTTATGAAAATGCCAACTAGGTACACTAAAACCTGTATTCCACAATACTGCAGGTATCACACTGAGTGGCCTAAGGAAGCATTTCTTCCAGCGCAATTCTAGGGCGTTCAAAAGGGGCACGTGGAAGCGTCGCAAGATACAGTCAGAGTGCGGCATGCATGCAATGTGGCACAAGACCGGCAATACCTTGCCGGTGATGGTCAACGGCCGGCAGACGGGCAGCAAAAAAGGTTCTGGTGCTGCACACCAACAAGAACTTCGACCAGCAGAGGACCAACTGGGTGATGCACCAGTACCACCTCGGGGACCTGGAGCAAGAGATGGAGCGAGAGCTGGTCCTCTGCAAGATTTTCTACCAGACGAACACTAGGGCCAGGAGTAAAAAGATTATAAGTTAGTTTGGTATTGGTAGTTGTACTACCTTGTCGTCCGCAAGTTGGTATTGTTGTTAATGATATTTTGGTATGAACTTGCATTTGCTTCCAACCATCATGCCGAGGGTCGACGTGGATATAAAGCTGAATCATTTGTTTCGAAACGAATTTTCAGGCACCTGATTTTTATTTGATGGGTAGCATAAGCACCCGCCGTTCGAATTCCCAGTTCTCCGGGTTTTTTTCGAAACAAGTGCATGCACTTATTATCACGATAAAAAAACAATATGCGTGATGCATCCCAGTTATCTGTCTGTACTTGCAGAATTCTCTCGTTTATTGAGCACGTATATTGTTTTTTCAGGTCGAGCAAGTTTCAACTAGGCTATAGATTGCCCAGGGTTGTTTTGTTTTTAACAGGCCCAGCCCATGACGACAACGGGGAACAAAGATCCAGCAGGTATCTACTGGCCTCTGGCCCGCCAACGTTAGTTATATTTTGTCTGACAACATCGGCATGCAGTTTTTTTTACTGAATCAAACACACATCCCAGTTCTATTTTCCTCTTGAAACGCATGTCCTACATCCGTTTTCTAATCTCTACCTATAGTTTTACTAGTTCATATACACATGTCATTATATTGAAAACACATAAAATTCCCTTTTCATATTTACATCCTTATTTTTGTTGTTTTTTCCCACCCAGCGCTAATTTTTTTACCACTGGTTTTCCCTTAAACCAACTAAATTGTCCCAAGTCTTATTTCCTTACAAAAACAAAACGATTTTTTTGGAAAATCAATAAGTTCTTAAAAAATGTTTATCATTTCGGGATTACAACAGTTCGGACTCCACCGAAATATGCAAAATAAGGTTGGAATTTTTGACCGTGGTCCTGGGAAGAAAATGGGCTGTAATAAATTACTTAAGAATTAGCAAGTGGGCTGCAAATTATAAAAAATAGCAAATGGGCTGCAAATTATAAAAAATAGCAAATGGGCTTTATGTTCTTTGCCACAGATTTGGAGGCTGACTTGTGGGCCTACTAAGTTCATGCATACACAAGGTTTCTCAAAAAAGAAACTTAGTCAACAATCGACTCTACCAGCGTCAAACCGTCAGATGTCAATCTAACGGCAATCGTGCTTCTTCAGTCTCTGATCTTCCTGCCCCAGCCGCCCAAACCAGCGCTGTTGGAACTGCCTGCTCCCGCCTCCCGTGGCCGGCAGTGCTGCCGGGAAGGCCTCACGGCCCCATCATACTTGCATCCCTGGCATGTCTATCCCTCTAGTCAGCCACACCTCCTGTTATTTTCCGGCGACGGCAGCCAAACTAGTCAACCCTCGTACTCTCCACCGCCTGGGAAGCCACTGTCGTGTCTTCCCCGGCTACGTGTCATTCCCTTCATAGGCCTCGCCGTCGTCCACCGCCCTGGTGCTCTCGGCGCGACGTGGTCAACAATGTCCATCCAACGACCGTAGTGCTTCTTTAACCTCTGGTCTTCTTTCCCCAGCCGCCCAAAGCAACGCCGGTCGTGCCGCATGCTCCTCACTCCCGTGGCCGGCTGTGCTGCCGCAGAGCCCTCACCGTCCCCATACTACTCCCACCGCTGGCCAGGCCATCTCTCCACTCACCCACTCCCCCTATTATTCTGCGGCGACGACAGCCTCACACCGCAGTCAAACCAGTGAACCCTCGTACTCCTCTCCACGTGGGCATCGACTGCCGCGCCTTCCCCGACTCCGCGTCGTCCCCTTCCTAGGTCTCGCGGTCGTCCACCGCTGTGGTGCTCTCGGCGTGGCGTGGTCAATGTGGTCAACGACCGACTTCCATCGAAAGAGTACTGTACGTGGAGAGGCTGACAGCTGGGTCCACGGCAGCCGCAAGGAAGTGCCTCCTTATTACACGCAAAATAATTATTCCTCCACCTGACAGCAGGGACCCACCGGACGGGCCACCAGTATTTCGCGGAAAAAACGTTTCCCCCTGACTGCTGGGACCCACCGGACGGGCCACCGTATTTCACGACAAAAGATTTGCCCCTGACTGCTGGGACCCACCGGACGGACCACAGTATTTCGTGAAAAAAACGTTCACCCCCGCTGTCAGCTCGGACCCACCGGAAGTGCCTCCTTATTAAGCACGGAAAAATGAATACTCCCCCTGCTAGCTAGGACCCAACCTGGTGGGAGGCTGACTTGTGGGCCTACTAAGTTGACGAGGATGGAGGGCTTTGTCAACTTAGTCAATATGAATGATTCTAGCTCCAGTGACCGTACGATGTCCATCTAATGGCCATAGTGCTTCTTCAACCTCTGGTCTTTTTGCTCCAGCCGCCCAAAGCTGCGCCGGTCGTGCCGCGTGCTCCCGCCTCTCTTGGTCGGTTGTGATGCTGCGGAGGCCTCACCACCCCTACTACTCCCACCGCTGGCCCATGCTATCCCTCTACTCACCCACACCCCCTGTTATTCTGCGGCGACGACAGCCTCACGCCGCAGCCGAACTAGTGAACCCTCGTACTCCTCTCCGCGTGGGCATCCACTGCCACATCTTCCCCGGCTCCGCGTCATCCCCTTCCTAGGCCTCACCGTTGTCCACCGCCTTGGTGCTCTCGGCGCGTCGTGGTCAATGTGGTCAACGACCAACTTCCATCGGAAGAGTACTGTACGTGGAGAGGCTGACAGCTGGGTCCACGGCCACAACCCAGTTTTTTTGTGATTTGCCAAGTAAGTCGCTTTGTCAGGCCTATTGGGCTACAAATCTTTCAAGACGAGGAGAACTTCATTCGGCTGGCCGAGAAAATGGCCCATCAGTAATGAGAAATGGGTTGTACGTTTTTAAAACACATCAAACCAGCAATTAGTTTAAAATATCTTTTTTTCATTTCAAGATTTTAAATTACATTAATTTTTTTGCGTGGGGAATTTGTTGGATTTTATATTGATACACATTTATTTTTAAAATCAGTTTGAATGTGAGTCGAAATTTCGGGATAAAAACAGTTCGGACCGCACCGAAATATGCAAAATTTCATGAATTTTTTAACCGTGGCCACAATATGGGCTGTAATGTTAACAAAAAGAATATGGGCTCCAAACAAAACCTTAAGAATTAGCAAATGGGCTGTAAATTATTAGAAATAATGGCAGATGGGCTGTATGCTGTTTTCCACAGATTTGAGGCTTTCCTAAAAAAAGGTTGACACACAAGCACTGACTGTTGGATGTCCATCCAACGGCCGTCGTGCTTCTTCAATCTCTGCTCTTCCTGCTCCAGCCGCTCAAACAAGCGCCGACGGGACTGCCTGCTCCCTCCTCCTCGCGGCCGGCTGTGCTGCCGCGCAGGCCTCATCGCCTGACCGTACTCCCATTGCTGGCCTAGCCAACCCTCTACTCACCCACACCTACTGTTATTCTCCGGCGACGGCAGACGAACCAGTAAACCCTCATACAGTCGTACTCCCCTCCACGTGGGAAACAACTGCCGAGTCTTCCCTGCCTCCGTGTCGTCCCCTTCCTAGGCCTCGCCGTCGTCCACCGCCCTGGTGCTCTCGACGCGGCGTGGTCAACGTGGTCAATGACCAACATGCATCTGAAGTGGACTGTACGTGGAGAGGCCGACAGCTGGGTCCACGGCCACACGCAAGGAAATGCCTCCTTATTATGCGCAAAATAATGATTCCTCCCCTGACATCAGGGACCCACCGAAAGGGCCTCTGTATTTCATGAAAAAAATGTTACCGCCGCTGACAGCTCGGACTTACCAGCTATATCTTCGCACGCAAGGAAGTGCCTCCTTATTACGCTAAAAAAATGAATACCCCCCTGCTAGCTGGGACCCACCTTGGTGGGAGGCTGACTTGTGGGCCTACTAAGTTGACGTGGACGGAGGGCTTTGTCAACTTAGTGAATATGCACGATTCTAGCTCCAGTGACCGTACGATGTCCATCCAACAGTCGTAGTGCTTCTTCAACTTCTGGCCTTCTTGCTCCAGCTGCCCAAACCAGCGTCGGTCGTGCCTCATGCTCCTGCCTCCCGTAGCCGGCTGCGTTGCAGTGGAGGCCTCACCGCCCCCTACTACTCCCACCACTGGCCAGGCCATCCCTATACTCACCCACACCCCCTGTTATCCTGCAGCAACGGCAGCCTCACACCGCAGCAAACTAGTGAACCCTCGTACTCCTCTACGCGTGGGCATCCACTACCGTGTCTTCCCTGGCTCCGCGTCGTCCCCTTCCTAGGCCTCGCCGTCGTCCACCGCCCTGGTGCTCTCGGCGCGGCGTGGTCAACGCGGTCAAGGAGCGGCTTCCATCGGACGTGGACTGTACGTGGAGAGGCTGACAGCTGGGTCCACGGCCGCAGCAAGGAAGTGCCTCCTTATTACATGCAAAATAATTATTCCTCCACCTGACAGCGGGACCCACCGTACAGGCCACCATATTTCGCAAAAAAGCGTTTCCCCCTGACTGCTGGGACCCACCAGCTACATCTTCGCAGGCAAGGAAGTGCCTGACAGTCGGGACCCACCTGGTCAAAGCGTATGTAGCGTTGTCATTCTGGTCACGAATGTGTACGTACATACTGGTCGATGTAAAGGCGCGCACGTCGTAGTAGAGGCGCACACATGTCATAGTAGAGGCGCGTACGTGTCATAGTAGAGGCGCGCACGTAGCATTTACACGTACGTACAGCGGCCAGGGTGCAAGAAAGAAAATACGGCCACGTATGTGTACATACGGGCGGGGTCTCGAACGCCTACTCGCGCATACGTACGGCCAGGGCTCGTGTACATGGTTGGGTCAGAACAGAGAAACAACGTCGTTGTCGTGTTCATGGGGAGGCAATGGAATGTGTTGTGTTCATGGGGAGGCAACGGAATGCTTCGTGTTCATCGGGAGGGCTTGGACGGAACAGGCGATGGAAACAAGGCCTGGCGTACCGCAGAACGGAGGAAACGGCCTTGTGTTCGACCGGCCATGTTCGAAACAGGATCCTGTTCATCGGGAGGGGTCTGGCGTACCGCAAAACGGAGGAAATGGACCTCCTACGGTCGAAACGGGGGTCCTGTTGATCGGGAGGGGTGTGGCGTACCGCAAATCGGAGGAAACGGACTTGTGTTGGAGTGCTACGGTCGAAACGGGGGTCCTGTTCATCGGGAGGGGTGTGGCGTACCGCAAAACGGGACTCCACGAGGTACTGTTCATCTCCACCGTCGACCTCCTCCAGCCTCCATGGGCTCCTGTTCATCCAGCCTCCACGGGCTCCTGTTCATCCAGCCTCCACCGCGCGCTACTCCACCGGCTACTGTTCAACCACCCCTCCACCGTCTATTGTTCATCCAGCCCTCCACACCACGGGGTCCTATTCAACCACCCTTCCACGGGCACCCCTCCACCGTCTACTGTTCATCCAGCCCTCCACACCACGGGGTCCTGTTCAACCACCCCTCCACCGTCTACTGTTCATCCATCCCTCCACACCACGGGGTCCTGTTCATCCACCCCTCCACGGGCACCCCTCCACTGTCTATTGTTCATCCAGCCCTCCACCACACCACGGGGTCCTGTTCATCCAGAGGCAACGCCACCGCTCACTGTTCATCCAAACCCCCTGCAACGCTCACTGTTCATACCATCGATCGGCTTCAGTTAGCAGCAGTAGCAAAGGAATCGCTTGATCGGGTTCAGTTAACAGCCATCGATTGATCGCTCGGGTTCAGTTAGAGCCCAACGCCTCGCTCGGGTTCAGTTAGAGCCAACGCCTTGCACACACGCGCGTACGTGTACGAGAGAAACGTGCATCGCTTGGCCCCCGACCTCCCACCGTAACTGGGAACTCCGCGAAATTATCCTCCCCCTCACTTCTACCATGGTTTTTTCTGTCATGGACGGCCCAAAGAATGTCATGCAGCTGCGTCTCCAGCCCGCCCAAGATGAAAAGCCCATTTTCTATCATGATTTTTTGTCATAGAAGTAGGATCCCACCACATCTATGATGATACCGGGTTTGTCACAATTATCGTCATAGAAGTGTCATATGTATGACAGAAAAAAAATTCGTTCGGCCCAAAATGTCACGGATGTGTCTTTTTTTTGTAGTGCATGTGAGGCATAATCTAATTGAAAGTTAAAATCATGATGAAAAGTTTCATGGATATCATTATTCTTTATAGCATACGTGTCATCACAAAAATCATCATAAATATTAACTTTGTTCTCATAATCAATTGGAACCTCTTGTGAAATAGTGGATTCATCACTAAATAAAGTCATGACCTCTACGAAACCACTTTCATCAACATAATCATCATAAAAAGGAGGCATGCTATCATCAAAATAAATTTGCTCATCAAAACTTGGGGGACTAAAAATATCATCTTCATCAAACATAGCATCCCCAAGCTTGTGTCTTTGCATATCATTAGCATCATGGATATTCAAAGAATTCATACTAACAACATTGCAATCATGCTCATCATCCAAATATTTAGTGCCAAACATTTTGTAACTGCATCTCATGCCACCCCTAGTTGGTTTTGGAGTATTGACGACAATTTTGTTGAGGGACTAATGTGTCTGTAAGAATTGCAGGATAACACAGGTAGAAGTCCCTCATTGATTCGGTTTTCCTACCAGAGATGACCCCTAAAAATGTATGAAGACACTGAAGTCAAAGGTGGTATATGAAGATATTCACATCGAAGACTATGACAAGAGAAGACATCACATGAAGCCTATGGAGCTCGAATACATAGATCTTTCATAGTTCTTTTTCTTCTTTGTTGAGTCATAGGAACCACCGTACTGTTAAGTGGGGTCCAAGAGAACCAGTCAGAATGACTGAAGTGATGCCTAACCAAAACCTATGTCTTCGAGTGAAGACTATGAGAGCGAATCTTGTCCAGAGTCGGACAAGTCAGCTTTGCTTGCAGCCCAAGTAAAGTTGCCATGTGAGTTTGAAATCTGACCATTGGAACACGTGTCAGTTCCTTAGTGACCCAGGGTCATTCGGACAAATCAGGTCGGGTTGCCTTGTGGCTATAAATAGCCCACCCCCTACAACCATAAACGGTTGGCTACTCAGAGTTAGTGTACGGCTTCTATCGTTTGAGAGCAACCCACCTCGAAGCATTTGAGAGAGAATTCCTTGCGAGGATAAAGCCCTAACCACCTAGAGCCAAAGAGAATTAGGCATCACTTAAGTCTTCTTGTCTATGTGATCTGAAGACTTATTACACTTGAGGACTGTGCATCCTCCAGCCGGTTAGGCGTCGCGTTCTGAGCATCCAAGAGACATTGTGGATCGCCGGTGAACGAAGTCTGTGAAGGTTTGGTAGTCTACCTTGAAGACTTACCAGAGTGATTGGGTGAGGTCTGTGTGACCTTAGCTCAAGGGGAATACGGTGAGGACTGGGTGTCCTGAGCTGCGTGTTCAGGACTGGGTGTCCGGGACTGTGTGTCCTCTGGTTTAAATACCTAGCCGCCCTAACCAGACGTACAGTTGTCACAGCAACTGGAACTGGTCCAACACATCATTGTCTTCAACAAGTCAATGGTTTCATCCTTCCCTTCTCTTTACGTACTATTACTCCTTGTGAAGACATTCTATGATTGCACTATCTTTTATCTTCACTGAGTGACTGCGTGTTCTGTTTGGCTTCATAATTTCTTCCTACTTGATCCTTACTACATTGCTGCTCTTAGTCATTGTGCTTTCACTCTATTGAATACTTGCCTATGGCTTGCCTAGTGTAGTCTACCTTCCGCTGTAGGGTAATAGGTTTATTTCGGTCGTTTGTCTTCATAACTTTCACGTTTTGAAGACTTTCATAAAAATCGCCTATTCACCCCCCTCTAGTCGGTATGACGCACTTTCAATTGGTATCAGAGCAAGGTACTCCCTTGTTCTGTGTGATTCGGTTTAACCACCTGGAGTTTTAGCTATGTCGACTGCGGGGATAATTAAAGTCTCCGCTGCGTGCCCCGTCTTCGATGGAACTGAATATCCCTACTAGAAGAATAAGATGCGCATGCATCTTGAAGCCATTGACGTCGACCTATGGTATGTCGTCAAGAACGGCATTCCCAAAGCTGGAGAAGGTGTCACTGCTGCTGACGTCAAGAAGTTCATTCAACTGGACTCTACTGCCAAGAATATCATCTGTGGTCATCTGACCAAATGACAATATGGCCGCGTGAGTGCTTTGGAAACATCTAAGCTAGTCTGGGACTGGCTCTCCAAGGTCAACGAAGGCGTCTCAACCTAGAGAGATCAGAGAATCAGTGTCCTTCGCAACCTCTTCAACCGCTTCAAGAGAAATGACAATGAGAATGTCCAGCTCACATTTGATCGACTCACTGACATCACGAATGAGCTTCAAGCCCTTGGCACTACTGAGATCACCAAGCATGAAGTCGTCAAGACACTACTGAGATCACTTGACAGTTCATTTGACACCCTAGCCCTGATGATTCAAGAACGTCCTGATTTCAAGACACTCGAGCCGTCTGACATACTTGAGAGGCTCAACACACATGAGTTTCAGCTTTCTGAGAAAAGAGATATCTATGGTCCAAACTATGGGCGAACTCGTGCCTTGAAGGCAAAAGCTGTCTCCTCATCTGAAGAAGAATCTGACAGCAGTTCTGATGATCCTGAAGACATTGGAAGGGAACTTGCTATGCTTGTCAAGAAGTTCCAAAAATTCACCAAGAAGAAAGCTTCAGAAAGTCTTCCCGATCAAGCTCAAGGAATGATGAAGCTTCTGCTCATGACTACAAGAAGAAAACATGTCACAAGTGCAAGAAACCTGGCCACTTCATCTCTGTGTGTCCGCAGTGGGACAATGAGAACAAAAAGAAGAAGAAGAGCAAGGAATATGACTCTGACGACAAGAAGAAGAAGAAATACTCAAAGTCCTCTTCCAAGTCTTCTTCAAAGTCTTCATCACACAAGAAGAGCTCATCTGGCAAGGCACATGCGTTTGTTGGCAAGGAAATGGATTCAGAGGAGGAGTCCGCTTCTGAGGAGGCGGAGGTGGAGTCTGAGGAGGAGTCCGATTCTCGCGTCGCAAGTCTGGCTACAGCATACGTTGCCAAGTCCATCTTCAACACTAAAGACAATGACCTCATCACCGACACCGATGCAAATGACAAGGACTACTCTGCTCCTACCTACTGCTTCATGGCACGCGGTGCCAAGGTAAACACACGCACTACTCACTATCAAACATCCAGTGACGATGACTCTGATTGTGGTTCAAAACCCAGCTACAAAACACTTGCTAAAATTGCAACTGAACAACAGAAAGCCATGGAACATATTCAAAAACTGTTAGACAAAAGCGATGATCTGTTAGGCGCTGAAATGACTCGTTCTGAGTCCTTAATTGAAGATATAAAAAATCTTCACGTTAAGTATGAGGAACTTGAAAGTCGTCATGAAACGCTCTCAACAACTCATGAAAAGCTTTCCTATGATTATCTTCAAAGGAAGCAAGATCTTGAGAAATTGAGAGCGGCTCATGAAGATCTTCAAAAGGAAAATGAGTCACTTCGCTCTAAACAGATCAGTTCCGCTCAGGAAGGATTTGAACCACCATGTCTTAAGTGCATTGAGCGTGATAATGCTACTACTGTTGCTGAATGTTCTACTGCTGCTACTGTTGCAATATCTTCAACTGTTGATGTGGGAACTAACCCCTCTGCTGAGGATTCCACTGCTATTGCTGATGAGAATGCTAGGTTGAAGACATTGCTTGAAACAGGGATGTACAAAAGTCTTAAAGGGCATCAGACACTATGTGATGTCCTCAAAAAGCAGATCTTGAACCGAAACCCAAGGAAAGAGGGTGTTGGGTTCGTAAGGAAAATGAATGCTGATGGCTCTTACTGGAAATCTGAGCAGTACCCCAAAACCACATGGGTTGCTGCAAAGGAATCTTTAGCAGATCTATCCAATCTATCTGGCTTCTCTTGTGCAAATCCCATTGTCATTAATGAATCCTTTGATGCAAACTATAAATTGTTTAAGAATCAAAATGGTGAAGTGTTTGCCAGGTACATTGGTACTAACTGCAGGAATGGACCGCCTATGAAGAAGATCTGGGTTCCGAAAAAGTGTCTGGAGAATCTTCCTGTGAATGTCATCATGACACCACACGTGAAGAAGACAAACCTCAGACCACAGACTTCATACGGTCCAAAGGCTTCATACAGACAAAGGACTCACCTGAGTCGCACTAACGCAAATGTTTTGCAGGGAAATCGTACTCAGGCCTATGAATATGAGCACGGTTCATCAAACCGCCATGTTCATAAGACCAAGAAGTATTCTGCTTATTCTTATGAGTACTATTGTCCGCCTGCAAGACTTTTTGCTAGGGCTCCAAAGCCAAAATTCTCAGACGCTACACTTAGACTTATTGCTTCTAAGCCACCCTTGAAGATGTGGGTCGCTAAGAAAGCTTAACTCTCTTTTCCAGGGAAAGGTCTCCAGCAGAAAACCAAAATTGTCTGACGCTATTGCTGGGGACCTTAAATATCTTGTAGGGCGCAAGATCAAATGCCCGAATGGTCTTACTATGTACTTCGTTCCTGAATCTCTTGCTACTCTCCCTATCAGTCCTAATCTGGATGTAAGCTTTCATAACCCACTGGCTCGTCAAATGTTTTTGCTTCACAATTCTCTTCGTGAAGCCTATCCCCCTAACTACACTGTAGGGTACGACACCAGCATCTTCAGAATGGATTATTGATAGTGGGTGTACCAACCACATGACTGGCAAAAGAAGCCTTCTTATGGACTCAACCTTACGTCCATCCGATAAGAGTCACATCACATTTGCTGACACTAGTAAAAGTAAGGTATTGGGTCTAGGTAGAGTTGCAATCTCAAAGGATCAACACATGGATAAAGTCATGCTTGTTGAATCCCTTGGCTTCAACTTAATGTCTGTCTCAATGCTTTGTGATTTGAACATGATCGTAATATTTGGAAAATATCGTTGCCTTGTACTAATGGAATCTGACAAGTCTCTAGTGTTTGAAGGGTATCGGAAAGATGATTTGTACGTGGTAGATTTTTCGGCAGGACCACAGCTTGCCGTATGTCTTCTAGCGAAGGCTTCAAAATGCTGGCTCTGGCATCGGAGGCTAGGGCATGCTGGCATGAGGAACCTCCACACCCTTGCAAATAAGAAGCATGTCATAGGCATCGAGGGCGTCAAGTTCAAGAAAGATCACTTATGCGGTGCCTGTGAAGCAGGGAAGATGACGAGGGCCAAACATCCCTCGAAGACAATCATGACAACCACTCGACCCTTCAAACTGCTCCACATGGATCTTTTCGGTCCCACTCATTACTCAACTCTTACTACTACTGCTTGCCTCTATGGCTTTGTTATTGTTGATGATTATTCTAGATATACTTGGGTGCACATAATCCTTTACAAGACTGAAGTGCAGGATGTCTTCAGACGCTTCGCCAATCGAGCTGTGAACAATTATGGCGCCAAGATAAAGCACATCAGAAGTGACAATGGCACTGAATTCAAGAATACTGGCCTTGATACATATCTTGATACCTTGGGCATCACACATGAATTCTCGGCCCCGTACACGCCACAGCAGAATGGCGTCGTCGAACGCAAGAACAGAACACTCATTGAGATGGCCAGAACGATGCTAGATGAATACAAGACCCCAAGAAAATTCTGGCCTGAAGCCATTGATACTGCATGCCATACAATCAATCGTGTTTATCTTCACAAGCTTCTGAACAAGACATCTTATGAGCTCCTTACTGGCAAGAAGGCAAATGTTAGTTACTTCAGAGTATTTGGTGCCTAGTGCTGGATCAAGGATCCACATCACACTTCAAAATTTGCACCAAAAGCACATGAGGGTTTTATGCTTGGATATGGAAAGGATTCGCACTCCTACAGAGTCTTCAATCTCTTTCTCTATAAAGTGGTTGAAACATTGGATGTGAGATTTGATGAGACTAACGGTTCACAAAGAGAGCACCTACCAAATGTGCTAGATGAAGTTCCATCCAGTGAATCAATCAAGCTAGTGGGAACTGGAGAAATCATACCCTCTGAAGCTCAACCTGAAGAGGAACTTATCATCTCCGCACTTGATCAACCTGAAGACAATGCTCAGTCTGAAGACAATCCCACTAACAATGACAATGATCAGCAAGAGCAAAATCTTTGCCGTGTACATCCTTGTGTTGCCAATGAAGTGCAGATTGAGAGAATAATTGATAGCATCAATGCACCTGGTCCGCTTACTCGTTCAAGGGAGACTCAACTAGCAACTTTCTGTGGGCACTTCGCATTCGTCTCAATAACAGAACCCAAGAAAGTTGAAGAAGCCTTCATGGAACCTGAATGGATTCAAGCTATGCAAGAAGAGCTTCAACAGTTTGAGCTAAATAATGTATGGGAACTGGTTAAGCGTCCTGATCCTCGGAAGCACAATATAAATGGCACCAAATGGATATACCACAACAAGCAAGATGAGCATGGTCAAGTTGTCAGAAACAAAGCTCGCCTCGTTGCTCAAGGATATACTCAAGTGGAAGGCATTGACTTCGATGAAACATTTGCTCCTGTGGCTCGACTTGAAGCCATACGCATACTGCTGGCCTATGCAAATCATCATAACATACTTCTATATCAAATGGATGTGAAGAGTGCTTTTCTCAATGGCAAGATTGAAGAAGAAGTGTATGTTGCACAACCGCCTGGCTTTGAAGATCCTAAACATCCTGACATGGTATACAAGCTCAACAAGGCACTGTACGGCCTCAAACAAGCCCCTCGGGCTTGGTATGACACACTCAAATACTTCCTGAAGAGCAAAGGCTTCATACCTGGTTCCCTCAACCCCACTCTCTTCACGAAGACATATGATGGTGAACTGTTTGTGTGCCAAATATATGTGGATGACACTATCTTCGGCTACACCAATCAGAAGTACAGTCAAGAGTTTGGATATATGATGCAAGAGCAATATCAAATATCCATGATGGGAGAGCTGAAGTTCTTCCTCGGTCTCCAAATACGACAGCAACGCAACGACATCTTCATATCTCAAGAGAAGTATCTCAAAGATTGCCTGAAGAAGTTTGGTATGCAAGACTGCAAAGGCTTCACGATGCCAATGCCAGCCATACATCATCTGGGTCCCGACGACAATGGTAAAGAGTTCGATCAAAAGGTATACAGCTCCATGATTGGTTCTTTACTTTATCTATGTGCATCTAGGCCAGATATTATGCTTAGTGTTTGCATGTGTGCTCGATTCCCAGCGGCACCAAAGGAGTCACATCACTTAGCTGTGAAGCGAATTCTTCGATATTTGGCTCACACCCCAACTCTAGGATTATGGTATCCAAAGGGCTCAGAGTTTGATCTGGTTGGATTGTCGGATGCTGATTATGCTGGTGACAAGGTGGATCGCAAGTCTACATCAGGCACATGTCATTTTCTGGGACGATCACTTGTATGTTGGTCTTCAAAGAAGCAGAACTGTGTATCTCTCTCCACTGCTGAATCTAAATACATTACTGCTGGATCTTGCTGCGCTCAGCTTCTGTGGATGAAGCAAACACTCAAGGACTATGGCATTCATCTGAAGCAAGTGCCACTCTACTGCGACAACGAAAGCGCCATCAAGATTGCCAACAACCCAGTTCAGCACTCGAAGACAAAGCACATTGAAATTCATCATCACTTTCTCAGAGATCATGTTGTGAAGGAAGATATTGATATCATACACGTCAACACTGAAGAGCAATTGGCAGATATCTTCACCAAGCCCTTGGATGAGAAGAGATTTTGCAAGTTACGCTGTGAGCTAAATATCTTGGAATCCTCAAATGTCCTGTGATTAGGCACACATCCTAACACTTATGCATATTGATGACTTAGATGTGCAACACACGAAGAAAAGTATATCTTCAATCAATGAAGACATACATTCTAAGTGTGAATACATTAATGTGGAATTTGACTTCGGAGCGCCACGATAATTGTGTGCCGTGTCTGGGTCTAATACTTCCTATACGGTGGGTAAAGCCACCACCAAACTTTCTGTTTGAAGTGCTTCACTCATGGTGTTACATTAGCTATGTCTTCACATTTGGTTTGACTTCAATCTCAACATGTCTTCATGATTATCTTCACTATGTTGATTATATATATACATATACTAGTATTCTGTCCTCTACAGGATTCACTTAAAGCTATGTCTTCTTGTTGAATCTTTTGAACTAAGTGAATGTGATCGGACCCTAACCTCTCTGCTTTCTATCTCAAACTCTATCTCTCCAAATCATATGCATTCTATTGAAACTGTCGAATGTCTTCTCTGCGTCCTTGTCAGTAGAAGATACAGAGACAACCATTAAGTCCGTTTTCAATGCTCATTCCTTCACCTGAAACCCGGAGAAGTGGGAACGACCACCCGACAATCCAGGCGTGCATGGGACGTGGAACAACCCCCGATATGCTGCATGACGGCCACGTGCCCATCAGATGTGAATCGCCAGGGGCACCTGTGTAATAACGCAGTGCCACCCCTGTACCTATAAATACATGCCTCACCACAGTCATTATCTCTTCATCCACTCTCGCACGAACCCTAGCGCCACCGCTAGCACTCGACGACACCGGCGACGAAGCGCTTCGCTGCCGCAACCTCTCCGACGCCGTCTTCACGCCGACCGCGGACATCGTCCTCTCCTCCGTCACCGTAGGTGTCCTTCATCGCCAAGTTAGGGCACGGAAGATCGAACTGCTCGGCCTCCTCTTCCACTCCGTCTAGCAGTTCTTCGTGTGGTAAATAAAACCTCCTTTTTACGGCCCCCTTTGATCCTATAGCTTTATCACTTTCTACCACAAGCAGTTTCCATTCACACAAGTTGGATCCCTTTCATACTGCATCTCATAACATGCCTAGTATATTCACGTATGCTTCACAAAGTAGTTAGATTACTCACTTGTACTGATCTATGGATTCGTACGAATCTGGAACCAACTCCTTATCTATGAGTGAATATCTTCGCACGATGAGGTCAATGTCTTCTAAACTGATTTATCTTCAAAATCTTCTGAGAATGCATATGACCTCTTCCCCTTCCCTCGCACCTTAATGCTGTCACAGGTACATGTCCGTGGGAGAATCCCTTCGTTCTCATAGTCTGCATTCATTTGCAGAATTCTTACAGCATCACATAAATTCTCCCGAAGCCAGTTCCTGTTTGTCCAGCAAGCGAAAACCTTTGAAGCCTCTGAACGTATTGAAGCCTTTCAGATTAAGGTTCATGGATTCAGAAAAATCAGCAAGGAAGGGTGGAAGAAAGCATCGAGGAGAAACATCAAGAGATCTGCCCGATGACCTCTCAGAGCTGTACAAGACAGATCCTGAAGAGGATTACAATCAGCGCAAGACACGAATCCAATGGATTCGACGCTATTGGGCAGAACAGTGGTTCAAGTACAGATTTGTGACCAAGGAATATGCTGAAAAGAATGCCATCAAGCGACCATGGGGAGACATCCTCTACAAAAATCTTCAACCCAGGACGAGAGATGAAGCCATTGAACAAGGCTTCTATCCCTGCATGGTCCGTGGACCACAACCTGTGGATGCTGACCCATCATCCCTGCTATGGTGTCATGACGACATTCTGTTCAAGCGCAACTTCCAGTTTGCCCAGAACTCAGCAAAGCAGAACAAAAAGACATTGGGACTAGACTTCAACCCTGGTCCTTCTGCTCCAAGGGCTGACGGCACACGTGATGCAGAACCCAATGTCGTCGGTCCTTTCTACAACCTTGAAGGTCTCATCACCCATATCTTGGTTCGAGGGTGTCACAGCCCTAGAATTGTTTGCAATAGTTGCATATGAGAGCATCCATGCATCATGTCTAAATTCTGAAAGTTGAATTGAGGTTAGTTGAAACCCTCAGAAATCACTTCAGAACTAATCAACATTAAAAATCTTTTCAAATGAGTCCAAGGAAATGTTCCTGTTATTCTGTAAAAATATTGGCAAGAGGTAAAATTCAAACCAATATTTTTGGAGTTTCAGAAATATTTATTTTGGGCATTTGAAATTAATTCAATAACTATTTGAATTGGATCTATATTTATTATATAATAAATATATGTTCAATAATTCTAAAAAATTGTTGTGTAGCTTTGGAGAAGTCCATTTAGTTCACACAATTATTTTCATGAATTTTGAAAATGGTTTGCTCTTTGAACTAAATCAAAACAAAATAACAAGAATAGAAAAACAGAAAACAGAAAGCAGAGAGGAGAGAGGAGAGACACCTCACCTGGGCTTACCTGGCGCCCAGCCGGCCCAGCACTGTGCAGGCCACTAGCCCACAGTGCCAGTCATCTTCTCCACCGCGCTAGGAGGACGCGGGCGTGTGGCCGACGCGTGCGCACGGCCGTGCAGCCATGCCACCTGCCAGCCTACCTCCGCCGAGGCCAGCGCGACGCCGCGAAGACCCCACCTCACCGCCCTGGACCTCTCTCACTCTCCCCCGTGCTTTCCCCCCTCCTCTGTCTCGCTCTCCTCCCGACAGCCGAGGGCTGCCGTCGCCACCGACGCCGTTCGCCGCGGCCACAGCTACCGCCTGACCTCCCCGACGCCTCCCAAAGCTCCGCCTCGACCTACTCTTTCCCCTCACCGCGCCAAAGCGACGCCGGGAGCCCCGCAGTGACGCCCTCGCCATCGTCTTCTTCCTCCGGACGCCGGAGATCGGCTTCATCGTTTCGCCCACACCAGACCGCCCCCGAGCCCACTGACCGTCTCTGCGTGTTCTCTATGAGCCCCGCATCTTTTCCCCCTCCTCCCCTGCTTAAAACCGTGCGGTAGCCGCCGTCTCCATGAGCTCTGAAGCTCGCCGACGTCGTGCTTCATCGCTGCCGTGGCTACGGACACCGTAGCTTGCACTTGAGCTCATCATCGTGCTCGGGTTGCTCCTAGGAGATGAACGCAGCCACTAGCTCGCCTGGCCATACATCGTAGCGCCACAGGCGTCGCTGCCCAAGCTCCGGCCACCGCGGCGCTGCTCCCTGTCGTCGTTTCCGGCCGCCCCAGGCCCGGCGACCACCACCGTTGGATGCGCCGCTCCTCTAGCGTCCTGAAGAACCCAGCCGCGTGCCAAACGGTGCACCGTAGTAGTCTTCCGAAGCCCTCCGCCATCTCGGACCTCGCCGGCGGCTTAACGCCGGTGTGTTTGACCCCGCTGACTGGGCTTTTGACCTCGGCTGGACCCCACGTTGTGTCCATGACATGTGGGGCCGGCATCTAACTGATTAGTTTAGGGCTATAATTAGTGCTAACCACTACTGTTAGGGGTTAATCACCGCGCTAACTAAATCTTGTGTCACTGACAATGGGCCCCACTGCCCAGGTAATCCATGGTTTAAAACTAAACCTTTTTAATTAAAGCTTTAGAGACTGACACGCGAGACCCACTGTCAGGTTTGACTTGGACCAGCGCCTTTGACCTGCTGACATCACACTGACGCCAGGCTGACGCAGTAAATCCTTTTCTAGATTTATTCTTATATAGGAAATTCCAGAAAATGTTGCAAACTTCAAAAATTCATAGAAATTAAACGGTAACTCCAAATGAAATAAGTTATATATGAAAAATGATCAGAAAAATCCAAATAATCTGAATATGGCATTTTCATGCATGTTTGAACAAGTTAACCTCACTGAATAGGACAAATGATGATTAGGGCAATTTATTAAATAACATTTGGAGTTGGAACTTGATCTTGTTTGAGTTTCACTTCAATTAACTTGGCTAGATATTGCATTAGGTGAATTCAGTACCTTAACATGACATGTCATTCATGTAAATGTGCATTGCATTGATTGTGTTCCTTCTTTGCTAGTCGGTGGTTGTTCCCCCTCGCTAGACGATGTTCCCGACGACGTGTTCGATGACACCGATGAAGAGCTATACTATCTTCAGAAGTGCCAGGCAAGCAAAACCCCCTTGTTCATTCCGATACAATCCCACTCTCTCGCTCCTGCTCTCTTTTACTGCATTAGGACAACATGATTCCTCTGTTACTTGCTGCGGTAGTTGAACCCCTTATCCTCTGCATGACATGTCATTGCCACAGTAAATAGATGAAACCCACTAGCATGAGTAGGAGTTGTTTGAGCCCTGTTGTGCCTACTCATTCATGCTTGTTTGTCATGCCTGCTACTGCTTAGAGTTGAGTCAGGTCTGATTCATCGGGGATGATTTGGAATGGTGTTGAACATGTCCTACTGTGTGTGAGCTAAGTGTGTGAACACGATTTGGTAAAGGTAGCGGTGAGAGGCCATGTAGGAGTACATGGTGGGTTGTCTCATTGTAGCCGTCCTCAGGAACTGAGTTCTGTGTTTGTGATCCATGAACAGTTACTACCACACATTGGGTTCCGGTAACTCGGCCCCTCTCGGCTTATTAATCAACTCGATCTCTGTCCAGGAGTTGCAACTAGTTTCTGGTGTTTGTAGGTAGTGTTAGTAGTCTACCAAGTGGCACCCGGTACAGGTGGGCTTGGGACAAACTAGGCACAGTGGCATGGTGTACCAAGTGGCACCCGGATGGTGGACTTGGGAACCCTGCACACATCGTTTGGGGCCGTGAGCGACACCCCGGCCGGATCTCCTTGCGGATGGAACCCGAATAGGCGATAAACCTGGACGAGAGACTTGTGTGGTTAGTCAGGTCGTGGCCGACTCCCTCGCCCGGCTTCCGCTTGAAGGTTGCCGAGGTACATGACGTGTACAGGGCGATAAGTGGCGAGAGCGTGTGTGAAGAAGTACACCCCTGCAGGGTTATCATTATATATTCGAATAGAGGGATTCCTCGGATATGGAAACTTGGACCCCTTGCATAGTTCATAGACAAGTGAAAGTGGATACTCTAAAACTCGCAAGATAAGCATGAGTGCTATGGATGGCGTTCTCGCAGGGAGGCGGGAGCGGATCCATAGTGGTGTATTGGTATGGTGAATTTGTGGACTCGTGTGCGCCACCTCAAAAGAGTTACTTGCAGTCGTAGTTCAGGTTAGCCACTGAGTCAAAGCCGGCTTGCTGCAGTTAAACTCCACCACCCCCTTTGTTGATACCGATGCATATGTAGTTAGTTCTGATGTAAGTCTTGCTGGGTACATTTGTACTCACGTTTGCTTATTTTATGTTTTGTAGAGAGACTTCAGTCTCGCTAGTAGTCGCACGTGGACTTCGACGTTTAGCTTGTTACCTCAGCTACGATCTTGTGCCCTCAGCAGAATCTGGTAGATAGTCAGGCTTCTCAGCCTTTTTCATTTGTAGATGTCTGTACTCAGACATGTTAAGCTTCCTCATGTGCTTTGACTTGTATGCTCTGAATGTTGGGTCATGAGACCCTTGTTTGTAATATCTCGCTCCTCGGAGCCTAATGAGTAAATACTTGAGTCGTAGAGTCTTGTTGTGATGCCATGTTGAATTTACACATATCGAGCATATTGTGTGTATGATTGAAATGCTTGGTATGTGTGGGATCCGACAATCTAGTTGTTTATCCTTGGCAGCCTCTCTTATGGGGAAATGTAGTCTAGTGCTTCCATGAGCCATAGTAGTCCGCTACACCCCGGTTCACCCGAGTCCTGCTAGCCCAGCACTACTACTTAGGACAATTGACTGGCCGGCATGTGTTTCACTTTGTTCCTGTGTCTGTCCCTCTGGGGAAATGTCACGCGGTGACATCCGGAGTCCTGCCTAGCCTGCTACAGCCCGGGTTACCGGAGTCCTGTTAGCCCAGTGCTACAGCCCGGATTCACACGCTGTTGACCAACATGCTCGAGGTTGATTCATGTATGCCTGTCCCCATGGGTTAGTGCCGCTTTGGGTTCACGACTAGCCATGTCGGCCCGGGTTCTTTGTCATATGGATGCTAGCGACACTATCATATACGTGAGCCAAAAGGCGCAAACGGTCCCGGGCCAGGTAAGGTGGCACCCGTCGGAATACCGTGCGTGAGGCCACAAAGTGATATGATGTGTTACATGCTAGATCGGTGTGACCTAGGATCGGGGTCCTGACAGCTTTGGTATGAGAGCCTGACTGCCTGTAGGATTACCAAGCCACACTGGTCGAAGTTGAGTCTAGAAATGCTTTAGTTATATAAGGGAATTGATTGTGGAAGGGAACGCAAGGCTCTTTTTACTCCTTTATCTTATGCCCTTCTGATCTGAGTCATCCTCTTCTCTTCTACGGGGATTAAGAGCTAGGCCTTCTCATCTATCTCTCAAGATGACGAGTTACTATGATAGAGACTTATAGGATTGATGGATTCAAGCCTTAGTTCAGTTTCTACTACTTCCGTGTGTTCATAATTGGTCTCAAAACCTTGATATTGTGACGTTGAGTGGTTATGCCACTATTTTGCAAGATGTCTCAACTATTTTTGAGCAATTACAGCCGTTATGCTATCCGAGTCATCCCAGGTTTCTAAATAGTCTGATGCATTTGCAAAATCCTTTCCCTCTGGTTTTCGATGTTCCTCTAGGCTAGGTTAATCACACTAATTGTGAGTTGAGGTATTCTATTGCCTCGACATATATGTTGGAATTATTATTATGACCCTAGATGTCTTAGTGTGCCACCTAGTAATCGAACCATGTTTTGCGTTTCCAGTGTGATGATTCTGGCCGTTATTCTTGAAAGCATCCCGTGATGCCATTTAGTTAGTAGGCATTCTATTCCTGGGTTTTGAACCCGAGACTCACCCTACTTGCTTCATGTTGATAGTGTTTGCTAGTTCCTTAGGACATTAGTAAACCTTGTGATAGACCTTGAGGTTCGTGGTACATCATTCTTCCAGTACCATGAACCAATATGACAGAAGTTCTTGAACCAAAGATCACGACCAGAGCTCTTGATGAGTTCTCAATTCTATATTGTGACTCTGCCAGTTCTACCCTTCTGCATGGGTTATCCGGAAGAATTATGTTGAACTCGTTCGACATGCTAATCTATGCATCTACAACTCAGAAAGATATATGTTCCTTTGAGTTGTCCCTCTTTAGTTGTTATCTGACCTTCGTCTGTCAATTGTTGATCAAGAGTAATTGTGCATCCGTGTTATCGATGTTTATTATTCTTGTGGTCCGTCAAGCCATCCTATTCCAGAATGACTAGGAGAAACAAACTCCAGAACCTCATCCATATCTAGGATTGGGTCAAAACAATTGTATTCCGCAGATCAAAATGCTAATCCAGCTTTTGCTTTGCTCTACCTTGGAGTGCTACCATCTTTATGTTAGGAGTGTCATGAGAATTGCACCACCTCTTATGAATTCTTGATTTAGTGATACTTCCTGCCATCATTGTTCATTCCTCGGTTCTGTGTTGTTGTAACCGGAATGCCGACAAGTGAATTGTGATGTGTGAAATCAATACCCCGAGCAACTCGTTGCTTGGTAGTTAATGGACAATAATCTCATTCCTAGCGTGTTGGTTGTTAAATCATCATCCTAAGATTGATCGTGCTACCTAGTCCTTATTTCTGGTGCACTCCTCGATCGATGAGTTAGGATTGTGTCAATTCCTCACTCTTTTTGATCATATCATCTTGCCCTGAAAAGCAAGATTGTTCTCGAGCTTAATAACATATCGGTGGTTCATGATTTTCCGAATATCTCTCGGAAGTATTACCAGGTTGTCACCGACCGCTATGTTGAGTTCGTGATCATGTTGGTTTTCCTCCAAACCACCCATTCTCCAAGAATCTGTGTTGGATACCCTGAGCTAGTTGGTTAAGCTAAACAACAACTTGGAGAGTTGGAAGATGAAAGCTTGTCCGACTTAGTTCATCACTAAGGGATATCCTTGTGTGTGCGTGTGTTGGAGAAAGATGATATCTTCATCGACTGATCCCCGTGATCAGCTGTTGAATTTGAGTGTGGGCTATCGTCAAATCAAATCAGAACCAACGATATTCGTAATGTTGTCTTAGTTGCGGTTGTCCCTCGAGCATACACCATTATATCTTTCGGGTCTGACCAATGCTATCACCTTGTTCATATGATTGTGGGATTCCATTTATATGGAAACCTAGATGAATTGTGGTTGAGCCCATCGACAACATCCTTGTATTCTCCATGATTTTGTTGGATATCAAGATAGTGTTGGAAACTGTTGTAAGCTTTATCTTCATGTCCCGTTCATGAAATATACGTTTGGATGAAAGAAGTGACTTCCTCTAATTCACATGCACTTGATGTAAGTTGCCGTCGTGAATTCAAGAAAGCTTATTTTTGCTCCCTCTGGAATCATCCCAAGTTAGTCACGCATATGTGCGAAGTACTCTATGGTTTGATAGGTTGGCCGCCTCCACTCCATATGTGTTTCCTAGCACACCAAGCCACTGATTGATTTGTTCAAGGAAAAGAAGTTCTGAAGTGCTAAACCTTAAGGACCAAAGGTACACGCGCAGGACTTCACTCTCTGCAATGATGGTTACCAATCAGAACTCGGTAGTGTTTTGTTGTAAGACTACTATGTGGTCATGCTTGTCTTGGACAACGTGTCCACATGTATGTAGCAGAACCAGCTCATGCTGTGGAGCTTGCTATCGTAGTTCACTCCCCGAGAATCTCGCAACGTCATCTCATCGATTTGTGTTGCAAACTTCCATTTTCTTTCTAGACTTGATGAGTCTGGAGTATCCTGATACCAACCAGATCTGAATCTCAGGCAGATATGATGGTTGGAACATTCCCAACATTTGCATTTTGTTCCCAGCTTGGACCCCATCGTGCCAATTGTCCATGGGCTTCCCTTCTCAGCAGTGGCTGTCCAGGTTCATCTTCAAAGGTGGACTTACCATGAGTCCCATCCATTTCCGATGATAAGCAGAAATCATCCATTTCGTTGTCTTCAACAACGTAGTCCACATCATCCATTCTAGCCCGAGTGTGTCGTTCTTCCGAACTCCTTCAAACGGTCGTCTGTGATTTTCCTTAGGCTGGTATAGAGAGTTTCAATGATCTATGGATCAAAAGTAATTCTTTTGCCACTTAAGGGAATAATTTTACGAGTCACCTCCTCGATGGTGCCCTGTTATGGGATCATGACAATTATCTCCTCGCTACTTTGAAACCTTGCACCATCTTACTACCGCGTGGAATTATTTCCTACCAAATTGAACCCTTGACATCTATCTCTTACCATCACCCTGATTTGTGTTTTGCGTCTCACTCCAAGAGGTGGCCCATGTCTCATTCCGTGAGTTGTTCGTCAATTGCTCGATCTTCGAGAAGATCGATTCTTCTAGATTTTCCTTTTCTTCTCGTTGTCATGCTGGATGAAGATCTCGAAAGCAAGGATGTCAAGATCAATTTGGAGCAATGAATCAACATCTCCGAGAAGGGCAGTTGGATCGAGAGGCCTGTGATAGTTTTGTGACCCCTCTGTCTTCTTACTCCACTTCTTGAATCTCGAGACGAGATTCTTGTTTAGTGGGGGTGAGTTGTCACAGCCCTAGAATTGTTTGCAATAGTTGCATATGAGAGCATCCATGCATCATGTCTAAATTCTGAAAGTTGAATTGAGGTTACTTGAAACCCTCAGAAATCACTTCAGAAATAATCAACATTAAAAATCTTTTCAAATGAGTCCAAGGAAATGTTCCTGTTATTCTGTAAAAATATTGGCAAGAGGTAAAATTCAAACCAATATTTTTGGAGTTTCAGAAATAATTATTTTGGGCATTTGAAATTAATTCAATAACTATTTGAATTGGATCTATATTTATTATATAATAAATATATGTTAAATAATTCTGAAAAATTGTTGTGTAGCTTTGGAGAAGTCCATTTAGTTCACACAATTATTTTCATGAATTTTGAAAATGGTTTGGTCTTTGAACTAAATCAAAACAAAATAACAAGAATAGAAGAACAGAAAAACAGAAAGGAGAGAGGAGAGACACCTCACCTGGGCTTACCTGGCGCCCAGCCGGCCCAGCACTGTGCAGGCCACTGGCCCACAGTGCCAGTCATCTTCTCCACCGCGCCAGGAGGACGCGGGCGGGTGGCCGACGCGTGCGCATGGCCGTGCCGCCACGCCACCTGCCTGCCTACCTCCACCGAGGCCAGCGCGACGCCGCGAAGACCCCACCTCACCGCCCTGGACCTCTCTCACTCTCCCCCGTGCTTTCCCCCCTCCTCTTTCTTGCTCTCCTCCCCACAGCCGAGCGCTGCCGTCGCCACCGACGCCGTTCCCCGCGGCCACAGCCACCGCCTTACCTCCCCGACGCCTCCCAAAGCTCCGCCTCGACCTACTCTTTCCCCTCACCGTGCCAAAGCGACGCCGGGAGCCCCGCAGTGATGCCCTCGCCATCGTCTTCTTCCTCCGGACGCCGGAGATCGGCTTCGTCGTTTCTCCCGCACCAGACCGCCCCTGAGCCCACTGACCGTCTCTGCGTGTTCTCTGTGAGCCCCGCATCTTTTCCCCCTCCTCCCCTGCTCACGACCATGCGGTAGCCGCCGTCTCCATGAGCTCCGAAGCTCGCCGACGTCGTGCTTCATCGCTGCTGTGGCTACGGACACCGTAGCTTGCACTTGAGCTCATCATCGTGCTCGGGTTGCTCCTAGGAGATGAACGCAGCCACTAGCTCACCTGGCCGTACATCGTAGCGCCACAGGCGTCGCTGCCCAAGCTCCGACCGCCACGGCGCTGCTCCCCGTCGTCGTTTCCGGCCACCCCAGGCCCGTCGACCACCACCGTTGGATGCGCCGCTCCTCTAGCGTCCTGAAGAACCCAGCCGCGTGCCAAACGGTGCACCGTAGCAGTCTTCCGAAGCCCTCCGCCGTCTCGGACCTCGCCGGCGGCTTAACGCCGGTGTGTTTGACCCCGCTGACTGGGCTTTTGACCTCGGCTGGACCCCACGATGTGTCCATGACATGTGGGACCTACATCTAACTGATTAGTTTAGGGATATAATTAGTGCTAACCACTACTGTTAGGGGTTAATCACCCCGCTAACTAAATCCTGTGTCACTGACAATGGGCCCCACTGCCCAGGTAATCCATGGTTTAAAACTAAACCTTTTAAATTAAAGCTTTAGAGACTGGCACGCGGGACCCACTGTCAGGTTTGACTTGGACCAGCGCCTTTGACCTGCTAACATCACACTGATGCCAGGCTGACGCAGTAAATCCTTTTCTAGATTTATTCTTATAAAGGAAATTCCAGAAAATGTTGCAAACTTCAAAAATTCATAGAAATTAAACCGTAACTACAAATGAAATAAGTTATATATGAAAAATGATCAGAAAAATCCAAATAATCTGAATATGGCATTTTCATGCATGTTTGAACAAGTTAACCTCACTAAATAGGACAAATGATGATTAGGGCAATTTATGAAATAACATTTGGAGTTGGAATTTGATCTTGTTTGAGTTCCACTTCAATTAACTTGGCTAGATATTGCATTAGGTGAATTCAGTACCTTAACATGACATGTCATTCATGTAAATGTGCATTGCATTGATTGTGTTCCTTCTTTGCTAGTCGGTGGTTGTTCCCCCTGGGTAGACGATGTTCCCGACGACGTGTTCGATGACACCGATGAAGAGCTATACTATCTTTGGAACTGCCAGGCAAGAAAAACCCCCTTGTTCATTCCGATACAATCCCACTCTCTCGCTCCTGCTCTCTTTTACTACATTAGGACAACACGGTTCATTTGTTACTTGCTGCGGTAGTTGAACCCCTTATCCTCTGCATGACATGTCATTGCCACAGTAAATAGATGAAACCCACTAGCATGAGTAGGAGTTGTTTGAGCCCTGTTGTGCCTACTCATTCATGCTTGTTTGTCATGCCTGCTACTGCTTAGAGTTGAGTCAGGTCTGATTCATCGGGGATGATTTGGAATGGTGTTGAACATGTCCTACTGTGTGTGAGCTATGTGTGTGAACATGATTTGGTAAAGGTAGCGGTGAGAGGCCATGTAGGAGTACATGGTGGGTTGTCTCATTGCAGCCGTCCTCAGGAACTGAGTTCTGTGTTTGTGATCCATGAACAGTTACTACCACACATTGGGTTCCGGTAACTCGGCCCCTCTCGGCTTATTAATCAACTCGATCTCTGTCCAGGAGTTGCAACTAGTTTCTGGTGTTTGTAGGTAGTGTTAGTAGTCTACCAAGTGGCACCCGGTACAGGTGGGCTTGGGACAGACTAGGCACAGTGGCATGGTGTACCAAGTGGCACCCGGATGGTGGGCTTGGGAACCCTGCACACATCGTTTGGGGCCGTGAGCGACACCCCGGCCGGATCTCCTTGCGGATGGAACCCGAATAGGCGATAAACCTGGACGAGAGACTTGTGTGGTTAGTCAGGTCGTGGCCGACTCCCTCGCCCGGCTTCCGCTTGAAGGTTGCCGAGGTACATGACGTGTACAGGGCAATAAGTGGCGAGAGCATGTGTGAAGAAGTACACCCCTGCAGGGTTATCATTATCTATTCGAATAGCGGGATTCCTCGGATATGGAAACTTGGACCCCTTGCATAGTTCATAGACAAGTGAAAGTGGATACTCTAAAACTCGCAAGATAAGCGTGAGTGCTATGGATGGCGTTCTCGCAGGGAGGCGGGAGCGGATCCATAGTGGTGTATTGGTATGGTGAATTTGTGGACTCGTGTGCGCCACCTCAAAAGAGTTACTTGTAGTCGTAGTTCAGGTTAGCCACTGAGTCAAAGCTGACTTGCTGCAGTTAAACTCCACCACCCCCTTTGTTGATACCGATGCATATGTAGTTAGTTCTGATGTAAGTCTTGCTGGGTACATTTGTACTCACGTTTGCTTATTTTATGTTTTGTAGAGAGACTTCAGTCTCGCTAGTAGTCACACGTGGACTTCAACGTTTAGCTTGTTACCTCAGCTACGATCTTGTGCCCTCAGCAGAATCTGGTAGATAGTCAGGCTTCTCAGCCTTTTTCATTTGTAGATGTCTGTACTCAGACATGTTAAGCTTCCTCATGTGCTTTGACTTGTATGTTCTGAATGTTGGGTCATGAGACCCTTGTTTGTAATATCTC
Source organism: Triticum urartu (assembly GCF_056163025.1). NCBI lineage: Eukaryota > Viridiplantae > Streptophyta > Magnoliopsida > Poales > Poaceae > Triticum > Triticum urartu. Next base: position 289,272,640 of record NC_141878.1, on the reverse strand, counting down.
GCTCCTCGAAGCCTAATGAGTAAATACTTGAGTCGTAGAGTCTTGTTGTGATGCCATGTTGTATTTACACATATCGAGCATATTGTGTGTATGATTGAAATGCTTGGTATGTGTGGGATCAGACAATCTAGTTGGTATGTGTGGTATGCCTGTCCCCATGGGTTAGTGCCGCTTTGGGTTCATGACTAGCCATGTCGGCCCGGGTTCTTTGTCATATGGATGCTAGCGACACTATCATATACGTGAGCCAAAAGGCGCAAACGGTCCCGGGCCAGGTAAGGTGGCACCCGTCGGAATACCGTGCGTGAGGCCACAAAGTGATATGATGTGTTACATGCTAGATCGGTGTGACCTAGGATCGGGGTCCTGACAGCTTTGGTATGAGAGCCTGACTGCCTGTAGGATTACCAAGCCATACTGGTCGAAGTTGAGTCTAGAAATGCTTTAGTTATATAAGGGAATTGATTGTGGAAGGGAACGTAAGGCTCTTTTTACTCCTTTATCTTATGCCCTTCTGATCTGAGTCATCCTCTTCTCTTCTACGGGGATTAAGAGCTAGGCCTTCTCATCTATCTCTCAAGATGACGAGTTACTATGATAGAGACTTATAGGATTGATGGATTCAAGCCTTAGTTCAGTTTCTACTACTTCCGTGTGTTCATAATTGGTCTCAAAACCTTGATATTGTGACGTTGAGTGGTTATGCCACTATTTTGCAAGATGTCTCAACTATTTTTGAGCAATTACAGCCGTTATGCTATCCGAGTCATCCCAGGTTTCTAAATAGTCTGATGCATTTGCAAAATCCTTTCCCTCTGGTTTTCGATGTTCCTCTAGGCTAGGTTAATCACACTAATTGTGAGTTGAGGTATTCTATTGCCTCGACATATATGTTGGAATTATTATTATGACCCTAGATGTCTTAGTGTGCCACCTAGTAATCGAACCATGTTTTGCGTTTCCAGTGTGATGATTCTGGCCGTTATTCTTGAAAGCATCCCGTGATGCCATTTAGTTAGTAGGCATTCTATTCCTGGGTTTTGAACCCGAGACTCACCCTACTTGCTTCATGTTGATAGTGTTTGCTAGTTCCTTAGGACATTAGTAAACCTTGTGATAGACCTTGAGGTTCGTGGTACATCATTCTTCCAGTACCATGAACCAATATGACAGAAGTTCTTGAACCAAAGATCACGACCAGAGCTCTTGATGAGTTCTCAATTCTATATTGTGACTCTGCCAGTTCTACCCTTCTGCATGGGTTATCCGGAAGAATTATGTTGAACTCGTTCGACATGCTAATCTATGCATCTACAACTCAGAAAGATATATGTTCCTTTGAGTTGTCCCTCTTTAGTTGTTATCTGACCTTCGTATGTCAATTGTTGATCAAGAGTAATTGTGCATCCGTGTTATCGATGTTTATTATTCTTGTGGTCCGTCAAGCCATCCTATTCCAGAATGACTAGGAGAAACAAACTCCAGAACCTCATCCATATCTAGGATTGGGTCAAAACAATTGTATTCCGCAGATCAAAATGCTAATCCAGCTTTTGCTTTCCTCTACCTTGGAGTGTTACCATCTTTATGTTAGGAGTGTCATGAGAATTGCACCACCTCTTATGAATTCTTGATTTAGTGATACTTCCTGCCATCATTGTTCATTCCTCGGTTCTGTGTTGTTGTAACCGGAATGCCGACAAGTGAATTGTGATGTGTGAAATCAATACCCCGAGCAACTCGTTGCTTGGTAGTTAATGGACAATAATCTCATTCCTAGCGTGTTGGTTGTTAAATCATCATCCTAAGATTGATCGTGCTACCTAGTCCTTATTTCTGGTGCACTCCTCGATCGATGAGTTAGGATTGTGTCAATTCCTCACTCTTTTTGATCATATCATCTTGCCCTGAAAAGCAAGATTGTTCTCGAGCTTAATAACATATCGGTGGTTCATGATTTTCCGAATATCTCTCGGAAGTATTACCAGGTTGTCACCGACCGCTATGTTGAGTTCGTGATCATGTTGGTTTTCCTCCAAACCACCCATTCTCCAAGAATCTGTGTTGGATACCCTGAGCTAGTTGGTTAAGCTAAACAACAACTTGGAGAGTTGGAAGATGAAAGCTTGTCCGACTTAGTTCATCACTAAGGGATATCCTTGTGTGTGCGTGTGTTGGAGAAAGATGATATCTTCATCAACTGATCCCCGTGATCAGCTGTTGAATCTATTACCTTGTCCAAACCTTGATTTGAGTGTGGGCTATCGTCAAATCAAATCAGAACCAACGATATTCATAATGTTGTCTTACTTGCGGTTGTCCCTCGAGCATACACCATTATATCTTTCGGGTCTGACCAATGCTATCACCTTGTTCATATGATTGTGGGATTCCATTTATATGGAAACCTAGATGAATTGTGGTTGAGCCCATCGACAACATCCTTGTATTCTCCATGATTTTGTTGGATATCAAGATAGTGTTGGAAACTGTTGTAAGCTTTATCTTCATGTCCCGTTCATGAAATATACGTTTGGATGAAAGAAGTGACTTCCTCTAATTCACATGCACTTGATGTAAGTTGCCGTCGTGAATTCAAGAAAGCTTATTTTTGCTCCCTCTGGAATCATCCCAAGTTAGTCACGCATATGTGCGAAGTACTCTATGGTTTGATAGGTTGGCCGCCTCCACTCTATATGTGTTTCCTAGCACACCAAGCCACTGATTGATTTGTTCAAGGAAAAGAAGTTCTGAAGTGCTAAACCTTAAGGACCAAAGGTACACGCGCAGGACTTCACTCTCTGCAATGATGGTTCCCAATCAGAACTCGGTAGTGTTTTGTTGTAAGACTACTATGTGTTCATGCTTGTCTTGGACAACGTGTCCACATGTATGTAGCAGAACCAGCTCATGCTGTGGAGCTTGCTATCGTAGTTCACTCCCCGAGAATCTCGCAACGTCATCTCATCGATTTGTGTTGCAAACTTCCATTTTCTTTCTAGACTTGATGAGTCTGGAGTATCCTGATACCAACCAGATCTGAATCTCAGGCAGATATGATGGTTGGAACATTCCCAACATTTGCATTTTGATCCCAGCTTGGACCCCATCGTGCCAATTGTCCATGGGCTTCCCTTCTCAGCAGTGGCTGTCCAGGTTCATCTTCAAAGGTGGACTTACCATGAGTCCCATCCATTTCCAATGATAAGCAGAAATCATCCATTTCGTTGTCTTCAACAAGGTAGTCCACATCATCCATTCTAGCCCGAGTGTGTCGTTCTTCCGAACTCCTTCAAACGGTCGTCTGTGATTTTCCTTAGGCTGGTATAGAGAGTTTCAATGATCTATGGATCAAAAGTAATTATTTTGCCACTTAAGGGAATAATTTTACGAGTCACCTCCTCGATGGTGCCCTGTTATGGGATCATGACAATTATCTCCTCGCTACTTTGAAACCTTGCACCATCTTACTACCGCGTGGAATTATTTCCTACCAAATTGAACCCTTGACATCTATCTCTTACCATCACCCTGATTTGTGTTTTGCGTCTCACTCCAAGAGGTGGCCCATGTCTCATTCCGTGAGTTGTTCGTCAATTGCTCGATCTTCGAGAAGATCGATTCTTCTAGATTTTCCTTTTCTTCTCGTTGTCATGCTGGATGAAGATCTCGAAAGCAAGGATGTCAAGATCAATTTGGAGCAATGAATCAACATCTCCGAGAAGGGCAGTTGGATCGAGAGGCCTGTGATAGTTTTGTGACCCCTCTGTCTTCTTACTCCACTTCTTGAATCTCGAGACGAGATTCTTGTTTAGTGGGGGTGAGTTGTCACAGCCCTAGAATTGTTTGCAATAGTTGCATATGAGAGCATCCATGCATCATGTCTAAATTCTGAAAGTTGAATTGAGGTTACTTGAAACCCTCAGAAATCACTTCAGAAATAATCAACATTAAAAATCTTTTCAAATGAGTCCAAGGAAATGTTCCTGTTATTCTGTAAAAATATTGGCAAGAGGTAAAATTCAAACCAATATTTTTGGAGTTTCAGAAATAATTATTTTGGGCATTTGAAATTAATTCAATAACTATTTGAATTGGATCTATATTTATTATATAATAAATATATGTTAAATAATTCTGAAAAATTGTTGTGTAGCTTTGGAGAAGTCCATTTAGTTCACACAATTATTTTCATGAATTTTGAAAATGGTTTGGTCTTTGAACTAAATCAAAACAAAATAACAAGAATAGAAGAACAGAAAACAGAAAGGAGAGAGGAGAGACACCTCACCTGGGCTTACCTGGCGCCCAGCCGGCCCAGCACTGTGCAGGCCACTGGCCCACAGTGCCAGTCATCTTCTCCACCGCGCCAGGAGGACGCGGGCGTGTGGCCGACGCGTGCGCATGGCCGTGCCGCCACGCCACCTTCCTGCCTACCTCCACCGAGGCCAGCGTGACGCCGCGAAGACCCCACCTCACCGCCCTGGACCTCTCTCACTCTCCCCCGTGCTTTCCCCCATCCACTCTCTCGCTCTCCTCCCCACAGCCGAGCGCTGCCGTCGCCACCGACGCCGTTCCCCGCGGCCACAGCCACCGCCTGACCTCCCCGACGCCTCCCAAAGCTCCGCCTTGACCTACTCTTTCCCCTCACCGCGCCAAAGCGACGCCGGGAGCCCCGCAGTGATGCCCTCGCCATCGTCTTCTTCCTCCGGACGCTGGAGATCGGCTTCGTCGTTTCGCCCGCACCAGACCGCCCCTGAGCCCACTGACCGTCTCTGCGTGTTCTCTGTGAGCCCCGCATCTTTTCCCCCTCCTCCCCTGCTCACGACCATGCGGTAGCCGCCGTCTCCATGAGCTCCGAACCTCGCCGACGTCGTGCTTCATCGCTGCTGTGGCTACGGACACTGTAGCTTGCACTTGAGCTCATCATCGTGCTCGGGTTGCTCCTAGGAGATGAACGCAGCCACTAGCTCACCTGGCCGTACATCGTAGCGCCACACGCGTCGCTGCCCAAGCTCCGACCGCCACGGCGCTGCTCCCCGTCTTCGTTTCCGGCCGCCCCAGGCCCGTCGACCACCACCGTTGGATGCGCCGCTCCTCTAGCGTCCTGAAGAACCCAGCCGCGTGCCAAACGGTGCACCGTAGCAGTCTTCCGAAGCCCTTCGCCGTCTCGGACCTCGCCGGCAGCTTAACGCCGGTGTGTTTGACCCCGCTGACTGGGCTTTTAACCTCGGCTGGACCCCACGATGTGTCCATGACATGTGGGGCCTACATCTAACTGATTAGTTTAGGGATATAATTAGTGCTAACCACTACTGTTAGGGGTTAATCACCCCGCTAACTAAATCCTGTGTCACTGACAATGGGCCCCACTGCCCAGGTAATCCATGGTTTAAAACTAAACCTTTTAAATTAAAGCTTTAGAGACTGGCACGCGGGACCCACTGTCAGGTTTGACTTGGACCAGCGCCTTTGACCTGCTGACATCACACTGACGCCAGGCTGACGCAGTAAATCCTTTTCTAGATTTATTCTTATATAGGAAATTCCAGAAAATGTTGCAAACTTCAAAAATTCATAGAAATTAAACCGTAACTACAAATGAAATAAGTTATATATGAAAAATGATCAGAAAAATCAAAATAATCTGAATATGGCATTTTCATGCATGTTTGAACAAGTTAACCTCACTGAATAGGACAAATGATGATTAGGGCAATTTATGAAATAACATTTGGAGTTGGAATTTGATCTTGTTTGAGTTCCACTTCAATTAACTTGGCTAGATATTGCATTAGGTGAATTCAGTACCTTAACATGACATGTCATTCATGTAAATGTGCATTGCATTGATTGTGTTACTTCTTTGCTAGTCGGTGGTTGTTCGCCCTCGGTAGACGATGTTCCCGACGACTTGTTCGATGACACCGATGAAGAGCTATACTATCTTTGGAAGTGCCAGGCAAGCAAAACCCCCTTGTTCATTCCGATACAATCCCACTCTCTCGCTCCTGCTCTCTTTTACTGCATTAGGACAATACGGTTCATTTGTTACTTGCTGCGGTAGTTGAACCCCTTATCCTCTGCATGACATGTCATTGCCACAGTAAATAGATGAAACCCACTAGCATGAGTAGGAGTTGTTTGAGCCCTGTTGTGCCTACTCATTCATGCTTGTTTGTCATGCCTGCTACTGCTTAGAGTTGAGTCAGGTCTGATTCATCGGGGATGATTTGGAATGGTGTTGAACATGTCCTACTGTGTGTGAGCTAAGTGTGTGAACACGATTTGGTAAAGGTAGCGGTGAGAGGCCATGTAGGAGTACATGGTGGGTTGTCTCATTGCAGCCGTCCTCAGGAACTGAGTTCTGTGTTTGTGATCCATGAACAGTTACTACCACACATTGGGTTCCGGTAACTCGGCCCCTCTCGGCTTATTAATCAACTCGATCTCTGTCCAGGAGTTGCAACTAGTTTCTGGTGTTTGTAGGTAGTGTTAGTAGTCTACCAAGTGGCACCTGGTACAGGTGGGCTTGGGACAGACTAGGCACAGTGGCACGGTGTACCAAGTGGCACCCGGATGGTGGGCTTGGGAACCCTGCACACATCGTTTGGGGCCGTGAGCGACACCCCGGCCGGATCTCCTTGCGGATGGAACCCGAATAGGCGATAAACCTGGACGAGAGACTTGTGTGGTTAGTCAGGTCGTGGCCGACTCCCTCGCCCGGCTTCCGCTTGAAGGTTGCCGAGGTACATGACGTGTACATGGCGATAAGTGGCGAGAGCGTGTGTGAAGAAGTACACCCCTGCAGGGTTATCATTATCTATTCAAATAGCCGGATTCCTCGGATATGGAAACTTGGACCCCTTGCATAGTTCATAGACAAGTGAAAGTGGATACTCTAAAACTCGCAAGATAAGCGTGAGTGCTATGGATGGCGTTCTCGCAGGGAGGCGGGAGCGGATCCATAGTGGTGTATTGGTATGGTGAATTTGTGGACTCGTGTGCGCCACCTCAAAAGAGTTACTTGCAGTCGTAGTTCAGGTTAGCCACTGGGTCAAAGCTGGCTTGCTGCAGTTAAACTCCACCACCCCCTTTGTTGATACCGATGCATATATAGTTAGTTCTGATGTAAGTCTTGCTGGGTACATTTGTACTCACGTTTGCTTATTTTATGTTTTGTAGAGAGACTTCAGTCTCGCTAGTAGTTGCACGTGGACTTCGACGTTTAGCTTGTTACCTCAGCTATGATCTTGTGCCCTCAGCAGGATCTGGTAGATAGTCAGGCTTCTCAGCCTTTTTCATTTGTAGATGTCTGTACTCAGACATGTTAAGCTTTCGCATGTGCTTTGACTTGTATGCTCTGAATGTTGGGTCATGAGACCCTTGTTTGTAATATCTCGCTCCTCGGAGCCTAATGAGTAAATACTTGAGTCGTAGAGTCTTGTTGTGATGCCATGTTGTATTTACACATATCGAGCATATTGTGTGTATGATTGAAATGCTTGGTATGTGTGGGATCTGACAATCTAGTTGTTTATCCTTGGCAGCCTCTCTTATGGGGAAATGTAGTCTAGTGCTTCCATGAGCCATAGCAGTCCGCTACAACCCGGTTCACCGGAGTCCTGCTATCCCAGCACTACTGCTTAGGACACTTGACTGGCCGGCATGTGTTTCACTTCGTTCCTGTGTCTGTCCCTTCGGGGAAATGTCACGCGGTGACATCCGGAGTCCTGCCTAGCCTGCTACAGCCCGGGTTACCGGAGTCCTGTTAGCCCAGTGCTACAGCCCGGATTCACACGCTGTTGACCGACATGCTCGAGGTTGATTCATGTATGCCTGTCCCCATGGGTTAGTGCCGCTTTGGGTTCACGACTAGCCATGTCGGCACGGGTTCTTTGTCATATGGATGCTAGCAACACTATCATATACGTGAGCCAAAAGGCGCAAACGGTCCCGGGCCAGGTAAGGTGGCACCCGTGGGAATACCATGCGTGAGGCCGCAAAGTGATATGATGTGTTACATGCTAGATCGGTGTGACTTAGGATCGGGGTCCTGACAGAGGGACAACGGTGAATGAGCCTGCAGATGACGCTGAATCAGATGAAGCACCTGCAGCACCGAAGCCAAAGAAGCAGCCAAAAGCTTCAAAGCCTGCCTCTGCTCCAAAACTCTCATGAGCGAAGCCACTGGAAACTGCACCTCCTGAAGACAGTGTGCAGTCTGAAGATTTGTCACACATCTCCAAGCCCAGAAGGTCAAGATGCCTCTACCACACACCGGCCAAGAGCTAACAGTTGCTGCCATTCTGCGCAATGATGCCATTGATCTGTCGAGTGATGAAGATCTTGCAGATGACGCTCTTGAGCAACTCATCAAGAGCAAAGAAGAAGCAGAAATCTTCAATGATCTGCCTCTCTTTGATGTAACAATCATCCACAACTTCATTGATGAATGGTTTGACACGCCAAACATCAGCTTCGAAGATCTGCAACTACCCATTGGCCTCAGTGTCGCCTTCCATGGCGCCATTGCTTCAGAGATAGCTATCGCCCGTCGCATTGTTGAACTGAAGCAAAAGATTGACTATGAAAAGGCTCAGTTCAAGAAGCATATGGCCAAGCTCAGCATGCAAGAGGTGAAGAACTTCAAGATTATGCTGCACGAGCTCATGGAAGCCTTTCTCAAGAAATATGCAGAAGCTCAAGGTTCTTGTGAGCGCATGAAGGTTCTGGCTGACAAATGTGTGCAGGCCTACAATGAGGCTGAGAAGCGCAAGGCCCTTGGGCGTCCTGGCATCGACCCCAGGATGGCAGCAAAGAAGATGAAGAAGCCCGCTACGGCTGAACCTGACGCACCAAGGCAGGAAGCAGATCCCATTGTCTTCCCAACTAGAATGACTGGCTCGAAGCCAAAAAGCCGGTCAACCGCTTCAGAGCTCAAGAAGACGAGGACTGCTGAGGCTGAAGCCAGGAAGTGGAAACATCCTGAAGCCTCTCCTACTGCCCCCTCCAAGAAGAAGAGGAAGACCAAGAAAGATCGGGCTACTCCCACAGAGCCTTTGATAGTTGAACCCATTTCCATGGTTCGTCCTGACACTGAACGCCAACTGACAATCCATGAGCCTGCTTTCATAGAGGCTCATGAAGCTGAAGACTTTCCCGCAGCTGATCCCATCGCTGCTGAAGACATTGGTCAACATGACCATGTAGAAGATGGTGCAGTCCTTCCTCAGCTTGAGAACAGCGAACTCATCAGCATTGGTTGTCCTCTGACGCCAATCGCTCAGGATGCTTCATGGGCTGATCGCCCACAAGAGGAAGAAGACTTTGAGGCCCAGCCAACTCCAACTACACAGGCGTCGCCTGCGTTGCACAGGCTTCGCAAAGGACCTAGGCCTCCAGTCTCTGCGTCTGAAGCTAAAACTGCTGAAGACATTCCGGCTGCATCAGCTGATGAAGAAGAAGTCCCACAAGCTGCTACTCCCCTGTCCCACCAAGAAGCGGTTCTCGAGGAGAACGTGATTGTGACCGACCCTCTAGCTCGTCAAGTGGAGGTTGAAAATCTTGAGGCTGCCACCACCACCACCAATGATGCCACTGACACTATCATGGCTGACGCTAATGTGGAGCCCTCCCCAACAAAAGCATCAGAAGTCAGCGAAGCCACTGATCCCACTGCTTCTGTTCCTGCACCTGCTACCGGTCCCCAGTTCGACTATCATGTTGAGCACAAGCCTCAGGTACAGAAGCCAATCCCAAGATTGCCCTGGTTCCCAGGTCCTGCATCAGCACCTGGATCCTTCAATATCAATGGCTTCAGAGCAGACAACACATTCTTCAATAGCTCCAGGAACCCCTACTCAAGGGAAAGGATATCATCTGATCGGTTCTGGAGCTATCCGCAATGAAGCTATTACTCCTGCATTCTATACAATCAAGGTCGCATCTTCCCCCACAAGCGTCTTGACATTGAAGCTATAGCTGGTCTGCCCTGTCTGGAAGAAGCTCTGGATTGCTTCAAAGAAGTTGGATTGCTGCCATTCGTCACTGACCAAGAGCATTGGAATGAAGAGTTGCTGCTCCAATTCTATGCTACACTTCACATCCGCGGGTATAACAGAGATCCGAAGACTTGGGTCCTGGAGTGGATGACAGGAAACGTTCATCACGAAGCCAAAGCCTTTGACATCATTGAGCTCACAAGTCTGCCCACTCCCAGAGATCTCTACGAATCTGGCTGTCAACTTCACAGTGAAGCTGTGGAGAGCATCTTTCAGAAGCCTGAACCTAACATGAGTCAGATGCTCAGTATGATGAAGCCATTACCCCAAGATGCTGCATATCCCAAAGAGTTCTTTGTTGAAGACCTAGAGTATCTGCCAAGGACTATTTATCACATCATAAGGCGAACTCTCTGGCCCATCAAAGGGCACTCTCCACATGCCAAGCTTGAAGGTGCAATGACGACTTTGGTCTTCTATATTCTTCATGGAAAATGCTTCAATGCACAGGACTTATTCATTCGCCAACTTGCTGCATCAGACCCTGATTTGTTTGGCTTGAAGTTCTATGCCCCATGGGTCATGCGGCTGATCAAACTTCACTCCACTCTCTCATATCAGCCATCTGCTCACAATCATCGGATTTTTCTGCCTGATGTGGATATGTCGATTGAAGCCATCTATCCTGAGCCTGCCAAGGAACCCCTAAGTCTTCAGAATGCAGAGCATCAGAGTTTTTCTCAGAACATTGAAGGAGTTGAAGCAGTCGCTCGTGTGTATCCTTTGGCTAGCAGTACATGTGCACCGCATCCTGCTCTCACTGAAGCCACTAATAGTACAACTGCTCCACGACCCAAGAAGCGCACTCGTGTTCTCAATGACCGAGAGCTTCTTGTGGCTCTTCATCAGAAACAGGATAGGCATCATGACTGGCTGAAGCGTCAAATGCAAAGCCTCTTGGTGGATGTTAATCACATTTGCAATCTTGCCACCAAGAATGCTTTTGTTGGCCATGAAACTTCTCGACGCACATGGAAAGGGCTGACACTGATGTGTTCTGAAGATGATCTTCAAGAGGATGGCTTCACTGAGCACTTCAAGTTTGACTCCACACCTCCTCGAAGGGCAGTGCTGAGACGAACTCCATCTCTTGAAGACTCTGAGTTCTCTTCCTCTGCTGCAACTGTAAATGCCAGAGTGATTGAGGATGACGACGATGCTACTTCACCGCCGCCTCCTTCAGCACGCTTCGACACTGCTCCAAGCTCTTCTGCACCGCCAAACACCACCGACGACCCTGCTGCATCACCTACTCTTCATGGGAACGAGTAGATGCTCTATGTCTTCGAACCTTTTTTGGTCCTTACTGACAAAAGGGGGAGAAGCATACGAGTTTGATAGTCTTCAAGCGGGTCCATATGGGCGGGTGCTTTATATTTTGCTTCGTGTTTACAACTCTCGTTTTGATACATTTGGTTCTTTGAGTTGTAACACTTAAAACTCGATGGTTGTCTGCTACTTATTTGCCACCTTGTGATGCGACGATAAATTCCGCACTTAGATCATTTTGCAGACGTCCATTTTCCATTATGCATATCATTATCTTCACATACCTTCACATGCATAGTGGATTGTCATCATAAGTTGAAGAGGATCTCCACAAGCACAACCTGCCATGTGCATTTGCATTCCAAAAGCAAATTACTTATATGCACATCTTCAGGGGAGCCCTTGCAACTTATGAAGACAATTCCTTATCCTTTACAATTTCACATATTATATTCCCCGTTGAAAACTTCAACTAGTTTGTCATCAATCACCAAAAAGGGGGAGATTGTAAGTGCATCTAGTGCCACCCCTAGTTGGTTTTGGAGTATTGACGACAAACTTAGTTGAGGGACTAACGTGTTTGTAAGAATTGCAGGATAACACAGGTAGGAGTCCCTCATTGATTCGGTTTTCCTACCAGAGATGACCCCTAAAAATGTATGAAGACATTGAAGTCAAAGGTGGTATATGAAGATATTCACATCGAAGACTATGACAAGAGAAGACATCACATGAAGCCTATGGAGCTCGAAGACTTAGATCTTTCGTAGTTCTTTTTCTTCTTTGTTGAGTCATAGGAACCACCGTACTGTTAAGTGGGGTCCAAGAGAACCAGTCGGAATGACTGAAGTGATGCCTAACCAAAACCTATGTCTTTGAGTTTGAAATCTGACCGTTGGAACACGTGTCAGTTCCTTAGTGACCCAGGGTCATTTCGGACAAATCAGGTCGGTTTGCCTTGTGGCTATAAATAGCCCACCCCCTACAACCATAAATGGTTGGCTGCTCAGAGTTAGTGTGCGGCTTCTGTCGTTTGAGAGCAACCCACCTCGAAGCATTTGAGAGAGAATTCCTTGCGAGGATAAAGCCCTAACCACCCAGAGCCAAAGAGAATTAGGCATCACTTAAGTCTTCTTGTCTGTGTGATCTGAAGACTTATTACACTTGAGGATTGTGCATCCTCCAGCCGGTTAGGCGTCGCGTTCTGAGCATCCAAGAGACATTGTGGATCGCCGGTGAACGAAGTCTGTGAAGGTTTGGGAGTCTACCTTGAAGACTTACCAGAGTGATTGGGCGAGGTCTGTGAGACCTTAGCTCAAGGGGAATACGGTGAGGACTGGGTGTCCTGACCTGCGTGTTCAGGACTGGGTGTCCGGGACTGTGTGTCCTCAGGTTTAAATACCTAGCCGCCCTAACCAGACGTACAGTTGTCATAGCAACTGGAACTGGTCCAACACATCATTGTCTTCAACAAGTCAATGGTTTCATCCTTCCCTTCTCTTTACGCACGGTTACTCCTTGTGAAGACATTGTACGATTGCACTATCTTTTATCTTCACTGAGTGACTGTGTGTTCTGTTTGGCTTCATAATTTCTTCCTACTTGATCCTTACTACATTGCTGCTCTTAGTCATTGTGCTTTCACTCTATTGAATACTTGACTATGGCTTGCCTAGTGTAGTCTACCTTCCGCTGCAGGGTAATAGGTTTATTTCGGTTCTTTGTCTTCATAACTTTCACGTTTTGAAGACTTTCATAAAAATTGCCTATTCACCCCCCCTCTAGTCGATATAACGCACTTTCACATTTTAGTACATTCTTCTTCTAACACTTTGGCACAATTATCGCCTTATTTTCACGAAAGACATTAAAAATATGAAGCATATGAGGCAACCTTAATTCCATTTTTGTAGTTTTCTTTTATAGACTAAACTAGTGATAAAACAAGAAACTAAAAAACTCGATTGCAAGATCTAAAGATATACCTTCAAGCGCTAACCTCCCCGTTAACGGTGATAGAAAAGAGCTTGATGTCTACTACACAACCTTCTTGTAGACGTTATTGGGCCTCAAATGCAGAGGTTTGTAGGACAGTAGCAAATTTCCCTCAAGTGGATGACCTAAGGTTTATCAATCCATGGGAGGCATAGGATGAAGATGGTCTCTCTCAAACAACCCTGCAACCAGATAATAAAGAGTCTCTTGTGTCCCCAACACACCCAAAAGAATGGTAAATTGTATAGGTGCACTAGTTCGGCGAAGAGATGGTGATACAAGTGCAATATGGATGGTAGATATAGATTTTTGTAATCTGAAAATATAAAAACATCAAGGTAACTAGTAGCAAAAGTGAGCGTAAACGGTATTGCAATGCTTCGAAACAAGGCCTAGGGTTCATACTTTCACTAGTGAAAGTTCATTCCAAAGGGATATTTCTGTTTGAGTGTGTTGAAGAAAGATGATATTTTCATTGATTGTTCCTCGTGATCAGTTGTTGGACCTCTTGTCTTATCCAATCTTGGATTTGGGTATGGGCTATCGTCAAGTCAAATCATAATCAACGATGTTCGTAATGCCGTCTTACTCGTGGTTGATCCCTTGAGCATACACCATTACATATTTTGGTCTGAGCAATTCTATCCTTGTATTCATTTAATTGTGGAATTCCATCGATATGGAAACTCAGATGAATTCTTGTTGATTCCATCAGGAGTATTTTTATCTTCTCATTGATTTATGATGAACATCAAGCTAGTATTGGAAACTTGTGTAAGCATTTTCTTCATGTCCCGCTCATGAAGCATATGTTTTGGATGAAAGAAGTGACTTCCTCTACTTCACGTGCATCTGATGAAAGATGTCGCCGTGAATTCGAGAAAGATTGTTTTTGCTTCCTTTGGGATCATCCAAAGTCAGTCATGCATGTGAGAAGTATTTTATGGTCTCATAGACTGATCATCTTCATTCCATATGTATTCCCTAGCACACCACGCCACTAATTGATTTCTTCAAGGATAAGAAGTTCCTTCTTAAGAACTAATCATGACTTAAGGACTTTGATATCCTCGATGATGGTTCCCAATCAGAACTCGGTAGTGTTTTATTGTAAGACTTCTATGTGGTCATGTTTGTCTTTGACAGTGTGATCACGTGTGCCTTGTGAACTAGCTCATGTTTTGGAGCTTGCTACCATAGTTCATTTCCCGACAATCTCGCAATGTCATCTTGTTGGTTTGTGTTGCAAATTTCTTTTCCGGACATGATGTCTGAAATATCCTGTTATCAACCAGACCTGAATCCTAGGCAGATATGATGGTTGGTAATTTTGCAGGATCTATGATGTAGGTCCCGACAATGTTGATATTCTCGCCGACACACCTAGCCGGAAGATCTATCATTATAGTATCTTGATTGAGCAATTTGACCATCTTCTCCATGAGGAGGTCGAGTGACTTATTTTGGAAGTTGTTCCCTATGGATCCTTGTATCCCGAAGTCCGACCTTTACTTGACGGCAATGTTGATGCTTTTAAGAATGATTGTGATATCTAGTACATCATGGAGAACATTAGAAGCGGAGTGCTAAATGTATCTCGATCGATCATCCAGATTTTGTTTCCTCGGCATAGCTAAGGTGAAATCTGAGAAATTGCTTTCTCCATTTTGCATCCGCATCCTCCATCATTATCCATAATAGTAGTATGATGTGTTGTAAGGATCCTCGGCACAGATGTTGGTAAAACCTTGATGGATATGGGAATGCTCAAGTTCTCGAAAGCACGCTCAGTCACTAGGTTATATCCCGGGTTTTAATTGGAATGTGCCTTCAATTTGCTGGTTGTTCTATAACCATAGTCTCCTATCTAGACTGAGTATGCCATTTCTTCGAACTACTTCAAATGATCGTTTGTGAATTGCCTTGGGATGGCACAAACAGTTCCAATGATCTATGTATCGAAAGTAATTCTTTTTTCCACTTAAGGGAATGATTCTACGAGTCACCTCTTGGCCAGTTCTTTTGGCCGATTCTACTAGAATCGCCCCTCTCCCCAGCTTCTCCAAGAATCACAACTCCATATGTTTTTTACAATCCTAACTAATTAGACCTTAACTAGATAGGATTGTAAAAAAAATATGGAGTGACGATTCTGGGAGAAGCTGGGGAGGGGGGCGATTCTGGGAGAATCGTCGAAAAGAACTGGCCCCTTCTAAGGTGCCCATTATGGAATCATTATTTTTCCCTTGGTACGTTGAGACCATGCACCATCTTCCCCAAGCGCGGAGTTGTTGCCTACCAAATTAAACCTTCGTCATCTGCTTCCTTTCCTCGTTCCTGATGTCTGTTTTGTGTCTCAAAGGAGATGTTCTTATGTCTCATTCTGTGAGTTGACCGTTAGTCGCTCGATCTTTGTGAAGATCGGATCCTGTAGGGTTTTCCTCTCTTCCATCATTGTTTTTATATGAAGATCTTGAAAGAAAGGATGTCGAGATCAATATGATGCAGCAAACCAACATCTTTGAGAATGCAATGGATCATGAAGACTGTGTCAACTCCATGTTCCCTCTGTCTTCTTACCTCATGTCTTGAATCTCGGAACAAGATTCTTGTTTAGTGGGGGTGTGTTGTCACAACCATACAATACTGCATGTAATTACTTGCACTTGAGTGCATCATGCATCATGCATCATGTTTGATTTGAAGAAATTTGAATTGAGGAATTTGAAGCCTCAAAAACCTAAATAAAAGAAGGGCAAAGAACCCTAGAAATTTCATTCTTTGTTTCCAAGATGTCCTTATGCAATGTTTGAGAATTTTGGCAAGAGCTATATATCAAACCAAAAATTAGGAACAATTTGAAGGATTTATTTTTGGGACTTTGAATTTAAATCAATAACTATTTGAATTTGAGTTATATTCATATAATTAGAATATAACTTCAAATGCCCCTGAAATGCTTTATGTGCTTTGGAAAAGTCCATCTAGAAACATAAAATTATTTCAGAGAAGTTGTCACTAGTTTTGAAGCTGGTTGGATTTTAAAACAATGGCAAAATAAATAAAAAGAAAATAAAACAGAGAAATAAAACATAACAAAAACTAACTTGGGCTTACCTCACCTAGTCTGCTCCTGTAGCACAGGCCCAGCCCAGCAGGCGCTATCGTCCTCCTAGCGCCAGAAGGCCACGCGCATGGCCAACACGTGTGCACGCATAACATGCCACGCCACCAGGGTGCATGCCTGCCTCCTCCTGCCAGCGAGATGACGCGAGAAACCGCCCCGGAGACATCTGGATCGCGCCGACCGCTCCATTCTTCCCCCTCGTCTCTCCCTCGTCCTCCCGATGCCATAGCGGAACGGTGTCGTCGCCGCTGCCCGCTATCACCGCATCCACCATGCTCCCCAAGCCGCCCCGAGCTCCGCCACCTCGTTCCAGACATCCTCACCGAGCCATGCGACCGGAAGGGCCCCGTAGCACTGCCCCCGACGCCTTTCGCCTACTTGGCTGCCGGAGATCCGCCTCGCCGCCCCGCTCTGGCCTTCCCCGAGCCCTCTTCGACGGCTTCTACAACTACTGTGAGACCCGCCATCGTCTGGCCCTCCTCTCCATGCCTCTTGATCACCATAGCCGCTGTTTCGACCAAAGCTGTAGCTCGCCACCGCTCGGGCTGGTTGCCAGCGCCACCCAGTGACATTTTGGTCACACCACCGCGCCCAACGGGTTCGTGAGAACTCGTAGAGCCCGTAGGCGCAAACCGCTCGTCCTCCCACGCGTCGTGTCGTCGAATCTGTCGACACTGGAGCTCCGGCCGCCTCCAAGCTCATCGTCGGTGCCTCTGCAAGCCTCCCTGCGCCTAGCCACCTGCACCACTAGATGCGTGCGAGCACCCTCTCTCAGGCGAGCCTCTCCACCGTCCTTTTGACCGCCGGAGCACGAAACCCGCACCTCCCCACCGCGTTTGGCCTCGCCGGCGGCTAGACGCCGGCAAGTTTGACCTTGTTGACTAGGGTTTGACCTCCTCGGGTCTATGACATGTGGGCACAGGCCCTAACTAATTTAGGCTTAGGATTACTTTAGTCTTAATTAACTCTGTTAGTTAGATTAGCCACTGACACACGACCCCAACAGGTAAGGTTTGACCTGGCTGGCACTGTTGACCTACTGATGTCATGCTATTGTAGTAACTAATTTCCTGGAATTTAATTAAATCGGAAAATGATTTATGAATTTCAGAAAATGTCCTAAACTTCTAAAAATCATAGAAATTCAACCGTAACTCCAGTTGAAATAATTTATATATGAAAATTTATCAGAAACATATGAAGAATCTGTTTATGACATTTCCATGCATGTTTGAACAACTTATAGGTACTATATATGACAATTTGAACAAATGGTATTTGAAATGTCTTATATGGAGTTTTGAATTTGAATCTTGTGTTCAAATCAACTTCATTTTAATTGTTGCTAGTTGCACTAGCCCAAATCGCAGCATATTGCCATGTCATGATCATGCATCATTTTGTGCATTTGCATTGAATGTGTTCTTCTTTTGTTGTTGGTGGTTGTTCCCTCTCGGTAGATGTGGTTCCGACAATTAGATTGATGACACCGATGAAGAGCTATATCATCTTCAGAAGTTCCAGGCAAGCAAACCCCCCTTGAGCATCCTAATACAATGCCTCGCTCTTGCTCCTACTCTCTTTTATTGCATTAGAACAACAATGATTCAACTGTTACATGTTATGGTAGTTGAAACCCCATTCCTTTGCATCAACTGTCTTTGCCACAGTAAATAGTTGAAACCCACTAGCATGATTAGGAGTTGTTTGAGCCATGATGTGCCTACTCTTTCATGCTGCTTGTTATGCTTGCTATGTTTAGAGTTGTGCCAGGTCTGATTCATATGGGATGGATTGGAATGGTGGTGAACATGTCCTGCTGTTGAGAGCTAAGTGTGTGAAAACGATTTGCTAAAGGTAGCGATGAGAGGCCATTGACGGTGTCCTGGACTAGGGGGTACTCACCACATCACCTCCCGAACCAGTGGGTCAGGCCGAGGACCCCCCATGATGACTCACTAATGGGCCACTTCGGGTGCTGATGCCGAATACAAGGAGGATTCCACAAGGCTTGGCGCACAAGACAAGGACTCCTCTAAACCCTAGGCCTATGGTGCATATATAAACCGAGGCCAGGCTAGTCAATAGACAATCGGAGATTCATTATACAATCTCATGGTAGATACATGTACTATGTACTATCCTCATGTCAATACAATCAAAAGCAGGACATAGGGTATTATCTCCTTGAGAGAGCCCGAACCTGGGTAAAATCATGTGTCTATGTTTACAAGATGCCTAGCTTAGGACCCCTACTACGAGATCCGCCGGTTTCGACACCAGCATTGGTGCTTTCATTGAGAGCCTGCTCAGCGTTCGTCATGGATTGATGGGATGATCAGGTGATATTTTTTCAGTTCAATCAGTTCCTTACGAATTAATTGCTTTGAGAATTATTGTTCTCGGATGCTATTTTATTCCGCAGGTTTCCCCGATGTCAATTTCGATATTAGATTGAAGAATATCTATGCGCCAGCCACCATCGAGCATGAAAATGCCTGCATGGCCGAGGACCGTGCGAGGGCGGCGTCCGAACCAAAGCAAGATGCACTGGCCGCAGGCCATGTGCAGTCACCTGTCTCGAAGAACCTGTAAAGCACAAATTGCCTCATTCGGGCAGCGGTCATGCAGCAATGTTCGATTAGTCCAAGCTTGCCACCTTCGATCTGGGCTAGCACATGGAGCACTACTCCTTGGAGAGCTTAAAATACATGAAGACTACTAGCACTACAACTCCATTAGGAAGTCCATGTTGAGGACTCCACTCAAAAAATACCAATTGGTCAGCACGTCTTTTGAGGACTGGTTGGTGACCTGGCTTTTTACCTTTGATTTCAACACCTCGCTCCATGTTTTATCTTTCTAACTACTTGTACTATATGAGTTTTTCCTGCTGGTTTGCATGAGTCTAGTACCTTGCATGAGTTTTTCTGTGTAGATTTTTACCTTTGAGGACTGAGTTTTCCTGCTGGTTTGCATGAGTTTTTTTGTGTAGATTTTTCAGCCGGTTACAATTCAGTCCATTAATTGGATCAACGTGGTGGTCCGTCCAGTTTCTGGCCAGTAGGCTTCCTTCAGTCCGGCGGACACCGTGTCCGTAGGCCAGCCTGCCAGATGATTCGGACTATGTCGCAGGGTCACCATGTTGAGTCATCGTGTCGTCAAACAGACCACACCACATTCACGTTAATTCTTTTTTGAATTATTACTTGTTCATGCAATTTTCTCCGCAGAGTTCTGCTAGATCGGACCAGAGGGATTCAGATGACAGCGATCGTGCACAACGTTTGACGGTTGTTTGGACAAGACGGCTGGATCTGATTACGAAGAGTTCAAAGGCGGCCAGCCGTGCGGCGGAAGCACCCGAGGCCCATGCAGAGACCTGGCGATCGTAGACATCAAAGCATGCAAGGAATATCAAGGCATCATAAATTTCATGGGATCACTCATGTGCACGTGAGGATGGTTGTACTACCACAATTAGTACTAGTACTTGGGAACTCTTACCGATGTATGGTAAACAGTTAAGGGTCGTTCCTTGCGTAAACCCAACTCAGGTGATATCCTCTAAGAATATCTCTCCTGCGTGGTCCATCGGAGGATACAGTATATATTTTATTTTTTTCTTGTGGTGTGCATGGCATTGTTTTTTGTAGGCATATTTTGGGGCAGGACAAGTATATGGCGTTTTAGGTCAACTTGATCTGTCGTCCCAGCGTTACCCGAGATCGGCTAAGGCCTGGCATACTACTGTTGTCCCCCCATGTGCGAGGGCATCAAGCATTGGGCTCCGTGGAAATCTTCCTCTGGCCACATGTATCAAGTGTTCTCACACCTAATTGATTTGGCAATCATACATGAGTTATGTCTCCAACTGCTATAACCACGCAGAATAATTTCAGGTTTTATTTTTCCTGAACTTTTCCTTTAGCACGCAAAATTATTACAGAATATTTTCTGTTGGTTTGCATTATTTTTGCAGAGGTATTTACCAACCTTTTCAATTAGATCGGTTTTACATAAATTATCTTTTTCGCAAATCATTACCGCTGGGTCATGCTATTCTGTTTATCAAGAAAATTTCACCGGTGGCGGCAATGTGTACCCCCCGGTTACACATCGGATCTGAGGTCCATTATGACGGACTAGCAGCATACACGACTTGTGAGGACATGCTGCGCATCATGGGAGCTCCTGAACGGCTGTGTCCCAGCCGAGCACGTGCACACAACATCAAAGTAGCGCTGGCACTAGTACTACTACTAGATGAAAAACCATGAACGCCCGCATGTGTCTCTTTGGATCACTACAACAAATAAACAAGGTACTATTAATCCTAATAATTTTTGCTTGTGTGGGTTTATTTTTCCTGGGGAATTATTACTCTGGTCTGTTCCATTCTCTACACACAGGTCTGTCAAATGGTGGCCACATTAACAACAGTCGCGTGGTGGTTCAACCAGGTTTCATACACAGTTCGGCGAACGCCGCATCCGAAATTCGGACCGACCTGTGAATTCAAGCTTTGTCACGCCTTTACCGCATCACGCCGACGCCCTGCATCGACATTGAATTTGGCATTAGGCCACATCTCTTTTAAAAAATATTTTGCGTAAATTAATTATGCATTAATTTTTTATATATTTATATTATTATTTTTGGACTATACTATTTTACGTGTGTAGATAATCGACTTTGATTGCGTCACGTGGTCAATTCGGCAAGCCGACGTCATCGTCCCAATCGGCATAAATTGGCTTGCGTGATCACCTAGTTGGTCGAATTGCCATACCAACATGTTCGGTTGCCTTGAGGACTTCGGTATCACAAAAAGAGCTCTACCTCGGAGGGTGTTCGGAGCACGGGCCATATTTCTATTATTACTCGATTTGCTTAAATTATTAATTATGCTATAAATTTTTTACTTTATTATTATTACTTCTGCCTTGCACTATTTTATGTGTGCAGATAATTAATTTTTACTGCGTCACACCATCACCTCGGCGTACAGAGTCGTCCTCTCGCCTCCATCAACAAAATTCCACTATCACCATGGCGTGATACCCTGTGTCACCATTATCGCGTCGTCACTTCATCAAACTGACGTCCACCATGCTGACCTGTTTCGACACGTCGACTGACGTGGCGGCTTCATTGTCATGCTGCCGAACTACTCTGTCTCCTTGGGTGGACCAGGGGCTTCGCCTCGGCACTGTCGTGCTATCACTTTATCAAGCCGAGCTCTTCGCTCGGGTACGTCAAGACCGGCATGGGGGTGGGACCTTGAGCCGCTACAAACTCGGCCCACGTCACACCAAGCACATTAACCAGCTAAGTCTCTTTCATGCTCAAAAACTTTCAGTTTTAAATTTTCTTCGGTTCGACCAAGCATTATACTTTTTTGACAAAAAGTCATTTGCGAAAAATTGTCTTTGTCAAAACCTTGTTTCTTACAAACAAATTCAAATACCCCATTTACATGGGGGCTTCCTTTATGAAGCCTTTCTTCTTGCATATGATTATTAATGTATTGCACCATTCCTTGTTCGTGTATTATGCCAAAATATGCATCATGTTGACTTAAGTGTTCCGCAAAGCTGGGTTGTCTGGCTCCTGTGCTTACGCATACGTTCCCGATTTTTTGGCTAGGGAGTAGAGGGAGCACCTCTGCGATTGTTACGACCGGGTCATCCGAACTCGTACCTCAGACGGGTGAAGCCGAAAGCTAGCGCTCTTATTGTTTTCAACTATGGTCAGCACACGAAACTCACGCGTACACAAATCTATTGCACAAGTATCATAGTAATCACGAGCGAGCAAGGAAAGGTACCATTGGGGGCACTATTTTCTTTGAAGATACTTCTTACATTACATAAGTAATATAGCATAAGATCCCTGGGCGCGCTTTGTCTGTTATAGCCTCATGGCCTGATTGCCTGGTTATCAAAAACACCACCGATATTCTTGGTAGGTGGAGTAGATAACACTTTTCGGCCCTTGGCCGAAGAGGGATAAACCGAGGTCAGTTAAGACGCATTCAAAGTTCAAGCGAACGCAAATATTGTATAAAGTACTTCGGTACGTACAATCATTATACATAAAATTCTTTTACCCAAGTCACATGGGGGCTCTTAGATTAATATGAGCCATTTTATAATAGATGTTTTCTTCTTAGTCGCTGCAAAGTCTTTTTATACCACTCCTTTCTTGACTCAGGTGTATGATCAATAGACGGGTAGCCTGGTTTCTCTCTAAAGCCGCTCGCGTTTAGTTCGCTAAACTGGCCTAAGAAACACTCCGCCTTCGACATCTTTCGTAGGGTCGACTATGTTGCCCAACCCAATTCTAGGGGCTACTGAATTGACAATTCAATGTAGAAAATTTAAGTGCAATATAGTTCCTGAGGAGATTACGATCCTCAGGTTGGTCGGCCGCACTCAACCTGAGTTTCGAGGACTGTGCACACTGCTTTTCGTGTCCCGAAGTATTCTGCCGAGCTAGGAGTTGATCCTCAGGCCGATTTTGCGAATGAAACTGAGTCTCAGGGGCTACTGGGATCAGCGGTCTTATGTCATCCTTCAGGTGCATCTCGGGTTTTAGACCGACACACACCTTGAGGGCTACTGGCTATATATCTCGGTAGAGAGTAAATTGCACCAATCAAAAATATTCACAAAATATCAGCCCGCAGTCGGGGTGGTGCACCACCTCGAAAGCAGTCCGGCATAAAGCTCAGGCGCCAGTAGCTGGCTCCATGAAAGGCATTTGTAACATCCCAATTTTCAATTTGGATGTTATGCATAGGTCATCTTATGCATATCATATTTTATATGCATTTTTGGTTGTGATCCTAGAAATCTTAAGCAACTCAAGGACCCAAGGAGAGAGTTGGGGATTTCCTTCATTTTCATATTTGAATTTCTCTCAAATTTGAAAATGGGGTCAATTTGGTTTTAATATTTTTCTCTCCAAATATTTCTAATATTAAAAATAAAAAGAGAAGATAATATGACTTCTTCAAAAGGAGAGGAGTATTGGAAGAAAAATTTTAAAATCAAATCTATATTTTATTTGCATTTTTATTTGTTATTTTATTTGAATTAGAAAACAATGCATTTTTGAAAATTGCATCTTAGGCCAGAAAAATGTTCACTTTGTTCTAAATATTTTATTTAGATGGCGAAAATTGTTTTTGGAATTTTTAGATTTTCTTATATTTTTATTAGGATTTTTCTTCAGCGGAAGTTTTATTTAAAAAAAATTCCCGGACCGACTGGGCCGAAACCCAGCCGGTCCACTCCCATGCGCCGCCTTCCTCCCGCCGCCGCCGTGTGTGGCATGGACATCGAGGAGGAGTCCGAGCCGGACTCCACCCCGCGTCGGCCCCCTCCCCGAGCCGCGCCCCCCGGGCATTTATAAGGCGCCGGAGCCGCAGCCACCTCGCCGCCCCAAGCCCGCGCCGCCGCCTGCCGTGCGCTACCGCCGCCGCACCCCGTGCATGCGCCACCGTCGCCCCGCGTTGCCGCTCGCCGGACTCGTCAGATCTCGCCGCCGCCCGAACCGCTGATTTTTCTTGTTGAGCGAGTAAAACCGCCGAACCGCCGCCGGTTTTTTTCGGTTCTCGTTTTAGATTGGTTTTTAATTTTTTTAAGGTTTCTTTTTAGCGAACGTTCACCCGAACGTCTCTGTTCGTGAACACGTTCATTCATTTGTCTCTATTAGCGAACGTTCGTTCATTAGTGTTTTCTTTTTATTTTATTTGCTGCCAGGGACCTATCCACAATTATTTTTGTCGCAGATTAGCCCCCGATCTTCAAACCCGCGCAACTTTTTAATCGTTTGTCCAAATCCAGTGAAACCAACGCCAAAGTCTTTCTCTTGAACCCATCTTTCCATTTAATCTACTTGAACATGGTTTTGAAAAATTAAAATTTGGTTTCAAGCAGATTTGATTTCGAACTTCTTTTGATCATAGTTTGAGTTTCGTAGCTCCGATTCGATTGATTCTTTTTGCAAATCGAAGCTCTTCAATTGAACTTTCAATTTGGATCTTTTTATTTGAGTTTTACCCTTGCATCTATGCTTGAGTGCTTATGTATGCTATTGTTTGTTTGCGATAGAGTTTTCAGAGTGCGAAGCGTGCTACTACGAGTCAGTAGGGTTTTCAGATCGTCAGCAAGACAAGTAACACTTTGACCGTACCCTTTTATTACCCAGTTTTGTGCATGAGATCCAACGCTCAAACATTGCATGAGTAGGAACTGTTTAACATGTGAGTTTGGGGAAGTAGATGATGAGGTAGAACCTATTGTCCTTTATTCAAAACCTTGGAAGTTACTTCTATGTTATGCTTATATTGCTATGCTATGCTTGTAGACGTGCTTTGGGTTTGAGTGATCCATGACAGATGTGAGAGTTTTAAATTAATGGTTAAACTTAAGGTGGCTACTTTAATACACATCTGGGTGGATTGGTTGAGACACCCTGGAGCACCCAGTGGTTGTCTGGGCACCTGGAGCAATACAGTGTTGACATGGGATATCCTGGAATACCCATGTGATCATCCTATGGTTTGCCACCAAGGCTCAAAGGGATCATAAGATTATTCATGCTGGAAACTTCCGTGTGCAGCCACAAGCCATTATGGGCTCTGGCATAGTTGAGTAAGTTGTGTGACCTCTTTCAGTGGTAGGCTAGCAGATGTAGGGGATGTAGGTGGTACTGTCTACCCAGAGTGAAGAGTTAATGCTTTCGAAAGACTGTGTCTCGGTCATCCGTTTATCAAACATCATGTAGTGCGAGAAATACAACGGAGGGCATCGAGTCTTATGGGGAAAAATGTGCAAGCCTCTGCAGAGTGTATAAACTAATCATGGTTAGCCGTGTCCCCGGTTATGGACATCTTAAGTATCTGGTACCTGAATTATTGATTTGGTCTCATCACTCTTTTAATTAATTTGTTGGGTTGATGATTATTTAATTTGGGATTGAGTTGGAGGAACCTTCTCAATGTTTTCAACAAACTTTGTAGTTAAATAAAATATATTCCTTTCCTGTAGGGAAAAAATAGCTTTATGCAAAAACTAACCATAGAGCATCCACCAGCCAAATATGCATATAGTTATAGCTGCTGCATGTTCATTGCTCTACAGTGTTATTTTGCCAATATATTCCATGTGCTAACCCATTTCGGTCTGCAATGTATTATGTTGCACACTTTTTAGACGAAGAGTAAGGTGCGCTAGGTCGTTGTCGTGCACTCAGCTATTTCGTTGGAGTTGATGGACTCATTTTACCTTCGAAGCCTTTTGCTGTGATCTTCATTATTTGGCCTTCAGCCATATTATTGTAATAAGTACTCTCATTTGAGATATTCGATGTATTAAGTGTGTGATTGAACTCTGTTATAAATCCTTCAAGTATTTTGTGTGTCAGCATTACCGATCTAGGGATGACACTTATACACAGAGATTTGACTGTTTGATGTTGGATCGCTGCAAGATGGTATCAAAGCACATGCTGACTGTAGGACACGGCCACTAAGATGAGCCATAGGACACTCTTCCCTACTCATTTCTGACTCTTCTCCACTTTCCACTCTATAGATGGCGGATTCAAGGAACAAGTTTGCTCAACCGGATGAAGACACCCCTTTTGGACGATACTTGAAGGAAGCCACTAGATACCTAAACATCGGAATACCAAGCTTCACCTGGACCTACACCGCCACTCTACCGTAAGAAGAGCACTGGACCATTCAAGTACATGTTCCAGGAAAGACATTCATACCAGTTACTAATCCCATAGAGTTTTCTTTTGATGCACCAACCTGGAGTCTAGGAAATAGCATGGCAGATCACATCGCCATGGGACGCATCGGTGAAGTTTACCACAAGGATCTTAAGGACACCATCTACCAGATATGTGGGCGCTGAGATTAGCAATGGGAGATGATTAGCACCAGGAGGGACAAGTTCATTGCAGACTACATCCAGGAGTTAAACCAACACATTCGTCGATAGGAGAACCAGATGTGCGCCATCATGATAGACCTGATGATGTAGGGTAGTGTAACGCCCTCGATGCAGCTATATCTCCCACGTGTCGAAGCATGACTTAGAGGCATAACCGCATTGAAAGCAATGTCGCAAGTGAGGTAATGTTCACACAACCCATGTAATACATAAGGGAAAGAGATACATAGTTGGCTTACAATCGCCACTTCACACAATACATGAATAAAGCATTACATCATCCAGATACACACAAGGTCCGACTACGGAACCCAAAATAAAAGAAGACTACCCCAAAAGCTACACAGATCCCCGATCGACCCCAACTGGGCTACACTACTGATCGACTGAAACGAAACAACACAATGGACAAGATCTTCATCGAGCTCCTCCTTGAGCTCTGTTGAGTCACCTGTAGGGTATCATCGAGCACCTGCAGACTGGTTTTGGAAGTATCTGTGAGTCACGGGGACTCAGCAATCTCACACCCTCACGACTATTTAAGCTTAAAGGTAGGGTAAAAGGTATGATGTGGAGCTGCAGCAAGCGACTAGCATATATGGTGGCTAACATATGCAAAAGAGAGCGAGAAGAGAAGGCAAAAGCACGGTCGAACAACTATGATCAAGAAGTGATCCTAGAACAACCTATGTCAAGCATTACTCCAACACCATGTTCACTTCCCGGACCCCGCCGAGAAGAGACCATCACGGCTACACACGTGGATGATGCGTTTTAATTAAGATTAAGTTTCAGGTTTTCTACAACCGGACATTAACAAATTCCCATCTGCCCATAACCGCGGACATGGCTTTCGAAATTTCAAAACCCTACAGGGGAGTCCCAACTTAGCCCATCACAAGCTCTCATGGTCAACGAAGGATAGTCCTTCTCCCAAGACAATCCGATCAGACTCGGCATCCCGGTTACAAGACATCCTCGACAATGGTAAAACAAGTCCAGCAAAGCCACCTGAATGTGCCGACAAATCTCGATAGGAGCTGCACATATCTCATTCTCAGGGCACACCGGATTGTCCAAGGTTCCGGTAGGCCAGCCCAGAATTTCCCCTGGTGGCCACCGACAGCTGACA
The DNA here is from genome assembly GCF_056163025.1 of Triticum urartu. Classification (NCBI taxonomy): domain Eukaryota; kingdom Viridiplantae; phylum Streptophyta; class Magnoliopsida; order Poales; family Poaceae; genus Triticum; species Triticum urartu. Next base: position 289,245,079 of record NC_141878.1, on the reverse strand, counting down.
GGTTGGACCAACACTCAGAGGAGCACTGGCCCGGGGGTTCAAATAAAGATGACCCTTGGGCAAGCCTACCTAAGGGAAAGAAAAGGCTAGGTGGCAAATGGTAAAACCAATGTTGGGCCTTGCTGGAGGAGTTTTTTCAAGGCGAACTGTTAAGGGGTTCCCATTATAACCCAACTATGTAAGGAACACAAAATCCGGGAACATAACACCGATATGATGGAAACTAGGGCGGCAAGAGTTGAACAAAACACCAGGCATAAGGCCGAGCCTTCCACCCTTTACCAAGTATATAGATGCATTAATTAAATAAGAGATATTGTGATATCCCAACAAAATAACCATGTTCCAAACATGGAACAAGCTCCAATCTTCACCTGCAACTAACAACGCTATAAGAGGGGCTGAGCAAAGCAGTAACATCGCCAAACAACGGTTTGCTAGGACAAGGTGGGTTAGAGGCTTGGCTTAACAATATGGGGGCATGATAAGCAAGTGGTAGGTATCGCAGCATAGGCATAGCAAAAGAGCGAGCAACTAGCAAGCAAAGATAGAAGTGATTTCGAGGGTATGGTCATCTTGCCTGCAAAGTTTTCCAAGAAGACGAAGGCTGGAACCTCGTAAGCATACTCAACGGGCTCCTCGAACAGGAACTCGTCTCCCGGCTCTACCCAAAGAAAAACACAAGCAAAGGGAGAGCACAATCAACCACGTGCAATGCACCAACAACATGATGCAACACATGGCATGATATGCGGGATGCGATATGTGACACATATGCATGATTTGGAAAGGAATGATTGAAACTGGCCTCAACTTGGAAAAGCAAGAGTGCCACTGGAAAGGTGAGTTGATTTCGGTCGAAATCGATATAAAGATCACCGGAATCGGATGCACGGTTTGGAAAAGGCAAGCAAAACAAATATGGCACCGATCTGCGATTAACAGCAAGTAGCCTCCTAAATGCATCAAGATAAATAAGCTACTGCACTCAAACATAGCAACAAAATACATGACAGGGATCCACTCATAATGCTTGACAAAAGATGAACACTGAGATACGGCTAATTCACTCAATAACAGGTTCAAACAAGCATGGCAAAAGTTCAAAAGATGACAGGTTTCAGACTTGGTGAAATTAACAGCATGTGAGGAATTTATCATCAGGAAGCAATGTTTAGAGCACGATAACTATATGCTACAGGAACATATCATGGCAAGGCAAGGCATGACATGAAGCTACTCAAAGCATACAACAAAAGTCCCTTAGTGACCATGAGCCAAAAGGGATCAGAAAATACAATGGCAACCATGTGAACATAGCAATTAACGAAAACAGATTCAGACTTAGTGAAAAACTGGAGCATGGCAAAACAGACATCAAGTAGGCATGTTTACGAGCTCGATGCACTCACTACGAAGCATTGCATGACAAGCTAAGCATACACCCAGCAAATAGACATGGCATAGAACCTATAAATGGCAAGAACAACAACATAGCATGCATGGATCAACTACAACAACCTCGGCAAAAGTGCTAAACACGTTAACAATCTGCCAGGAACATTTTATAGCAAAAGTAGAGCTCGATTGACTCAATCTAGGGTGCTCCACAATTGAAAACAAAGACATGGATGGATAGAGCGCAACATTAACTACAAAACATCCTTACTGATCATGCTCAAAAGAGGCACGGGTCACTAGGAAACAACATGAACATATGGCATAAAAATAATGACAGGGCTAGGACTTAGAATATTTCTAAGTTGCTGAAATCAACAACATTGAGTAAGCTACTTTGCATGCTTTTGCTAGTCACCACAAAGATCACAAAAATACATGGCATACACCCCTGTAAAGATGACATGGCATACTTCAAAACACATGTAGAGCTCAGGATCATATCATGCAGACATTAATCATGGCAAAAATGACAAAAATGCATTTGCTGAAACAGATCTGGAACTATCCTCACATAGCCCTCTTCCAACAGCATTTTGGGCACCAAGATGAGCTCAAATGAAAATGATGCAATGAGATGAAATGATATACTCATCGAGACGGACATTTTGATATGCTACACGCACGAATCGGAGCAACGGTGATGAAGTTATGATGCAATGAACAATGCATAAAATTACTGAGATCCTTGGGACTTAGTGAAAAAATAGACCTCGGGGAAGCGGGACGAGGCGATCCGGGATGGAGCGATCCGGGGACGAAGGCGCGCGGCGTTTGGTTCATCTCCCGGTGGATCTCATCCACCGGAGCAGATCCGGTCGGGGCGGGCTCTGGGAAGGAGAGCGGCGACTCCGGCGATGGCGGCGACAGGAGAAGAGCGGGGGCGGCGCACGGGGCCGGTGGCGAGCTGCGCAGGTGGCGGCGCGGTGAGGCCGAGGCGGCGGCGCATGGCGCCAGGTCCGGCGAGGACGGTGCGGGATTCCGGCGAGAGGCGCAGGTGGCGGCGCGGCGAGCCTGGTATCGAGGCGACGGGGTCCGGCGAACCGCTTGCCGGCGACAGCGCGGAGGAGATGGCTGCGCGGCGGGGCGGTGGAAGACGGCGGCGGGCGGAGATCGGCGCGGCGGTGGCGCAGGCACGGGCGGCGCTCGGGCGCGGGCTGGGGAGGGCCCAACCCGGGCCTCGGCGGGCTGCGGCGGGTGCGGGAGAGAGGAGACGTGGCGGAATGACAAGTGGCGTTGTGGGATTGGGCGCGGGAGGCGATGATGCAGAGGTGTCGCGACGTGATTCGCCGAAGTGAGGTGGCGGTGGCGGCAGACACGTCCGGCGGCGGAGAAAATTGCCCGGCGGCGTGCGGGGGAAAAACTTAGGGTTTCATCTGCGCGAATAATCCGAGAGGCACACATATTTATAGGTAGGGGGAGCTAGGAGGCTCCAAATGAGGTGCGGTTTGCGGCCACGTGATTGTGATCGAACAGCCTAAATGATGGAGGGGTCTTAGGTGGGTTCTGGGCCGCTTTGGAGGGGTGTTGTGCTGCAACACACATGAGGCCTTTTTGGTCCCTCGGTTAACCGTTGGAGTATCAAACGTAGTCGAAATGGCAAGAAACTTGACAGGCGGGCTACCGATAGTAAACCAAGGCCGCATGACAAGTCTCGGTCCAATCTGAAAAATGTTTTACACCCGCGCACGAAAATACGTAGAAAGGGACACCAGAGGACAAAGGAGCGTCGGAATGCAAAATGGACAATGGGGAACATGCTCGGATGCATGAGACGAACACGTATGCAAATGAAATGCACATGATGACATGATATGACATGCATGACATGCAAGCAATGACAAGGCAGCGTCAGCGAATAACTGGAAGACACCTGGCACAACGGGCTCGGGGCGTTACAGGTAGGAACCCTAGGGGCCGTTGTTTCACGGAAGGATTGGATCCCGCGATGAACATGAAGAACACGAGGGGAAACACGAGGGGAAACACAAGGGGAAACACAAGAGAATCACTAAACTAACAAGAAATAGTCACACATATGCTAGATCCTCGAGTACACAAGAGATCACACGATCCACGGTCAACTAAGGACGATACAAGTAGCACGATCTTCTCCGTGAGGAGGTCTTGATGGTCTTCTCTGCGTGTAGGTCTTGAATCCAAGTGGATCTTCTCCGTAGAGGGGCCGCGGTCTCTTGTGGAGTAGATCCGATATGGATTAGCGAAGCTCTATCTCTCAAATGAGCTATCACAACGCTAACCCTAGAAAGAGGGACGAGGAGGAGTATATATAGTCTAGGGGGTCGAAGGGGTACAGGGGCCTCGGCCCTTACAGTGTGCGTAGACAGGGGAGGCCGAACGTCCGGGCGTCAGGCCGGATGTCCGAGTATTCACAGGGGGCCGGATGTCCGGACTGGAGGCGCTGGTATTGCTGCTCTCTAGATAGGTGGTGTCCGGATATCCGGGCGGGAGGCCGTATTTCTAGTAGCTCGGGAAGGGCCGGATGTCCGGGGCCTGTAGATGCTTGGCGGTTGTGCAACTGTGGTGGACGACGCTCCAGGGGCCGGACGTCCGGGGTCGTGGCCGGATGTCCAGGGCCTGGGAGGTGTTCTTCACTCATTCCATTGGTTCTCTTCATCCGTGAACTTGGGGACTTGTTCATCTTCATGTGCATCTTCGAGAGGGTCCTCTTGGTACTTGATCATGCGCAACATTCTGGGCTTAGGTAGTAGCCATGTCTCGAGAGGATCAAAGAGGATATCACTAAGGAAAGAATTCACCTCGTTCTCAAGAGCTCTAGCTCGTTCTCGTGTCATGGGTCCTCTTGGCACTTGATGAGACGATGGTAGGTCCATGAGGATGACCGTAGGATGCTCCGCATCATCTCCCCTCCCTTGGGGAAGATCCGACCTCGGATCGAAATCCTCATCACCATGGTAGGGCGAGAGATCTTTGGCGTTGAAGATGTCGCTCATGGAATACTTGTCTCATGGAATGTCAATTGTGTAGGCGTTGTTGTTGTAGCGTTCAAGCACCTTGATTGGTCCATCCGCTTGTGGTCGAAGTTTGGACTTGTGTCCATTGGGGAAGCGGTCCTTGCGAAGGTGTAGCCACACAAGACCTCCAATGTTGAACAACATGGGGTGCTTGTTGATGTTGAGCTTGGTCGCAATTTGTTGTACGTGGCGCTCGATGGTGTGCCTTGTATCTTCATGCACCTGCTTGAGATGGTTCACACGTGCACTTGCATCAATATTGATGCGCTCTTGTAGTGGTAGAGGAAGAATGTCCAATGGGGAGAAATGGTTGAATCCGTAGAAGACCTCGAAAGGGGACTTGCCGATTGTTGAGTGTCTTGCGCGGTTGTACGAGAACTCAGCGATAGGTAGACACTCCTCCCACTCCTTGATGTTCTTCTTGATGAGCACTCGAAGTAGAGCGGAGAGTGTGCGGTTGGTCATCTCCGTTTGGCTGTCGGTTTGAGGATGGTAAGCCATGGAGAAGAGTAGCCTTGATTCTGAGCATGGCGCATAGGGTCTTCCAATAGTAGCTTAGGAACTTGACATCACGGTCCGAGACAATCGTCTTTGGCACTCCATGTAGACACAATATTTCCCTACAAAAGATATTGGCAACATGTGAAGCATCGTCTATCTTGTTGCAAGGAATGGAATGTGACATCTTAGAGAAACGGTCCACAACAACAAATACCGACTCCTTTCCATTTCTAGTTCTAGGGAAACCAAGTACAAAATCCATGCTAATATCTTCCCATGGTTGATATGGAATTGGGAGAGGCATGTAAATGCCATGGGATTGAGCTTTAGACTTAGCTTTGCCACATGTAGATCATCGGTTGGGAGCTTTGTTCGGAGAGGTGCTCCGGGGATGAGGTAGATGCGGTGCGCGATGCCTCATAGTGGAGGTAGTACCGGAGGTAGCTCATCGGGGAAAACATCTTGGAATTCCTTTAAAAGAGACAACACTAAAGGTAGAGCATGAGAGGTGTTAGCTTTTGGTGCGCCGTCCTTGCACAAAGGGACATAGTGTAGGACACTAGATGGGTTCTCACACACTCCTCTTATCTCTCATTTGGTGGTAAATAGAACTAAGTTCTTCTTTTTTCTCATCGTGGAGGCACTCGATTTGGGCTTGTGGCGCTCACTCTCTTTTTGGTGGTTCGCTCTCTCACCATTCTCTCCATGATGGGTGGCTTGCTTGTCGGTGATCACTTGGCTTGGAGACATAGGGCGAAGTACGTACTCCTTTCCTTTCATCTTCAAGATGTAGTAGTTCGTTCGGCCGTTGTGGATTACCCTCTATCAAATTGCCATGGTCATTCGAGAAGAAGGTGGCAAACGGTCATTGGAATGACATCACACTCCAAAGTGTCTTCATAAGAGCCAATTTGGAAGGAGACTTGTACTCGATGCTCGACTTGAATAGTGCCGGAGTCGCTTAGCCATTGAATTTTGTAGGGATGTGGGTGCTTCGTCTTGGGCAATTGGAGCTTGGAGCAAAGTTCTTCACTTGCTAAGTTATGACAACTCCCTCCATCGATGATGACCTTGACGGACCTTCCATTGATGCCGGCCTTTGTATGGAATATGTGGCATCTTTGGTCTTCTTCTTGTTGATGTTGAAGGGTCAAGACCATGGAGACAACGAGAGCAGGACTTGAATCTTCGTCAGAAAAGACTTGATCCTCTTCTTCTTGGGTCACGCGCCGGTGCACTGCCACTTGCTCATGGGCTTTCATCTCCTCTTCACTCATGGAATCATAATTTCCGTCATCGTTGAGGGTCATGGTGCGCTTGTTTGTACACTCAAAAGGCGTGTTGCCTCGGCCGCCGCATGGGAAGCATTTGAAGTAACTCGTCTTGAAGGTCTCATCGTTTGGGTAGATGATGATGAAGCTTTCAGCTGGAAGTTGCTTATAGTAGGAGGATGACTTGGGGTAGTCGAAGATGGTGGAGTCGTTGAAGCTTGATTGTTGGAGAAGCCGTATGACTTGGATGAGAACTTGGCATACTTGAAGTCATCTTGCACTTGACGTTCCGCTTTGGTAGCTTGATGCACTAGCTCGATGAGGTTCGAGTATGGTTGGAAGTCAGCGATCTTCTTGATAGGATGGTTGAGTCCATTCAAGAATCGTGCCATAGTTTGCTCATCATCTACCGTGACGTTGGCTCTTATCATGGCAATATCCATTTCCTTGTAATACTCTTCAATTCTCTTTGATGAGGACATGACTACCTTGGATACGACAAAAAATATTGCATACATTTATATTTATGAGGTGATTTCTAATGAAACTATGCAATAATTTATTTATGTCATCCAGGACAAAAATACTTCACAAAATGTTGTGCCATGTCTAATTGCAGGTGTATGGGACATTTGTACAATCCACATATGAAGATAAGGGAAAAAGAGAAGTTTAGGTGCTGTTCAAAAAGTCCTCTCACATCACTTTTGGGCCAAGAGAAGATAGAGTCCAAGTCTTATGCGTTCTGGATTCAGATTCGGACTGCACAAACATACCTGACTCAAAACACCAACAATTTTTTCATATGGACTTGGAATTGGGTGATTCTTTTTTTGTTTAAAAGTAGATTTCGTGCTCTTTCCAACACAATTGGATTCACCTTCAAATTCGTCCGGAGCGTTGAGTTATGGACGAAATAATCTGACGTTGCAGCAGAATTCGAGTCAAACTACAAGCCCAAAGGTGTTGCATCACCTCCACTTGGGCCCATGAGCCTTGTACGACCTAGGGTTAGTTTTAGGCTGCCTTGGGACGTCCTCCCACCTCCTTGGCCGCCACCCCCTAGTCCTATATAAGTAGATCCATCTAGTATCTTTATTATTGGGATCTATTTAGTTAAAAGTTAGCCATTGCAACTTCGTGTACTTCATTTGTATCGAATGACCGACCAAGACCACTTACGGATCCCCACCTTTATCAATACTTCATCTATATTCGCAATATTCAGATTGCATTGTCATATTCTTGCTTGTTCTTCGATTGCTTGCAGGAATAGACCTTCGTGGTCAGGCTAATCGTGCTTCCGGCATCGCCGGTAACCTCAGGAGATTGGTTTAGCGGTTGCTAAGGCACAACGTCGTGCATGTTTGTAGTTGGATCGTCAAAGTCGTCTCCACCAAATCGATAGTTATCATCTCATCAAAAGATCGGGACACCCTCGTCTCTATCAAGTGGTATCAGTTTTCAGGTTGCTCGATGAGAATTTCCAGTTTTTCCTAGATTAGATTTATTTTCTTACCTATTGTCCAAGAAAAAGCCACAAAAAAAGTTAGATATATTCATCCTTTGTCCAAGCCAGTCTGAGCCTTTGAAATTTTCCTTTCATTGCTTGCATAGTTGAATTATCGGTTGCATCGTCGTGTCGAGTTGCTGGTCTTAGTGTCTAGTTCGTTTAGAGTTTTGAGTTTTGTTCACATTAGTCACGCCGCCGCTGCATTGTTATCCCTTCCGTTGTCCATCACCCATCCATCAATTTCCACCACATGCTACCCATCGTTCATTGTCATAATCATAGTTGAGACCGTTCACATCTTCGCGTGATCCAATCTGCATCTTATCTAGTTTGTTTTGGAAAGAGGGAGAGAGAGAAAAAAAGACAGAGAAAAAAAAGTAAAAAAAAGTCAGAGAAAAAAAGAGAGAAAGAAAAAGAAAATAAAAGGATGAGGAAAAAAAGAGAGAAGAAAAAAAACAAAATTCGGATCTATCTAGACTCACTCTCGTAGTTGAATTCGGATTGAAATATGCTTTGTGCATTGTTCAGTAAAACCGGCATAACTTCCTCATACGAAGTCCGTTTTGGCTCCGTGAGTACTCAAATGAAAGCTGCATCTAAATAGTTGTGGAAGCTAATTCAATACTTGGCGCCTGAAAATCAACTTCTAAATAGGTCATTTTGCCCTCCGAAGTTCACGAACATAGTTTATTCCAGTTTTGCAGGCGAGTTTTAGAATTTTTTGACTCCTCATATCAACTCGGAATTGAGTTATTCCTTTTGTTTTTGTAAGCTTGAGTCACTACCATTCTTGAAAAAATTATTGAAAAATTGGCACAAATTTTTCCAGAGGAAAGTTGGAGAGAAAGTTGTTGATATATCTTGGTTGGCTGTTGTTCCACATCATTATCTTTATGGCTATTGTGATCTTCACTTATATTTTGCTGTCCAGAGCTACTTCATATCCTTTATTGATGCTAGTTCTGCTACGGCGTGACCTCATTAGTGTTCTAGGCTCGCGTCTCTAGTCCGTTCTCGCCTAGGACCAGCACAGTACCGTCGTTGAGCATTCGTTCAGCATTGCATCTCCGAATTGATTATTGCTAATCTTTTGCTACCATATATAGCCAACCTAGATCCACATATTTCTACACCGCGTATACGTACGTTCCCCTGGCAATCGCTTTACACAATCTTCGGAGTTATTTGACACCGTTGGTTGCCTATCACCACCTGCCGCATGGTAAGAACTTGTAAGACATTGATATTTGCTTTACTGTGAGCACTTTACAACCACATCCTAGTAGTTCATAGGAACATTATTCTCAAATTTTGTTTCTTGTTTCTACTAATCATGACAGGTTCCGGAGATAGAAGTTCTTGAACGACGGACACATCTTCACCATCACGAGAGTTGGGACAACACACACAAGCACATGGTCAGGTTAACTTTTTACCGTCATTTGAGGGTAGATTTAATCCTGCTGTTTATCTAGCTTGGGAGCTTGAAGTAGAACAAGTTTTAGTCACCATGACTTTTCTGAACTTGAGCGAGTACGAGCTGCCACTAGAGCATTTACTGGTTTTGCTTCTGTTTGGTGGAGTGTGCATTGTAAGAAAAACATTGATAACCAACCCATAATATGGAGAGATTTGAAATATGTAATGAGACAACAATTTTTCCCTCCTTACTATCGTCGTGAATTGCTTCGCAAATTTGAAGAGTTTAAACAAGGCAACAACACTGTTCATGCTTACTACTAAGGGTTCAAATCTTGTATGCATCATTGTGACATAGAAGAATCTGAGGATGATACAATGAATAGATTTTTTGATGGTTTGAAACATGATATTCAAGCAAGATTTCATTATATTCCTCGTTGCATTACTGGTATGTATGTTCGTCCTTGTACCTTTGAGAGACTGATACAGGAGGATGCATTGGGAGACTACAACAACTACTATTCCAGTTCATGCTCACCACCGCCGATTGGTTCCTCCACGTTGCACCTACTAGAGCATCCCCACCTCGGATTGTGAGCGCGACATCATGTCAAGAGTATGGTACATTGTCAACATCCGTACCTACATCAGATACGTCTTCTTGACAAGGTAACAATAAAGGTATTGATGATATAACTTCACATGAGAATGATGAATGCCTGGTTAACTTGAATGCATCATGTGTTGAGTTACCTCTTGATTTGAGCACACCACCTATTTTAGAGAATCTTTTTACTGTCATGAATGTGTCATGTGATCAAACAACTGAAATACCAACAATTTTGAGTGCACCCATTGAATTAACTGTGATACAAAAGAACCAATGTTTAATCATTTTGATATGACCTCTAATCTTGGTGATGATTCTGTGTCAAATGACTTATTGCATGTTTGCTTATTTAAGCAAGTTGTAGCATGTAAATTTGATGCAAGTAAGGTTTATTCACCAATGTTGGGATGGTTTAATGATGAACATTGTCAATCCTTTGATATGAACAAGAGATTCACTTATATGTGCAAACTGAGTTGCAATATTTTCATGCCTTCTACTTCTTGTGATAATATTTCGGCTTCAGATTTTATGAGCTATGAAAGTTACTCATGTATACATGTGTCATTTGTGCAAAAACCAAGGGAATTAAAAATGGATGACATATACGTATACAACATGTACACCTTGTCTCTTTTGTTAGATCAAGCAACGCCGAGGACGACTTTGTTTTCAAGAAGGGGAGGATGATGAGGACATGACTACTTTGGATACGACCAAAAATATTGCATACATGTATAATTGTGAGGTGATTTCTAATGCAAACTATGCAATAATTTATTTATGTCATCCAGGACAAAAATACTTCATAAACTTTTGGGCCATGTCTAATTGCAGGTGTATGGGACATTTGTACAATCCACATATGAAGATAAGGGAAAAAGAGAAGTTTAGGTGCTGTTCAAAAAGTCCTCTCACGTCACTTTTGGGCCAAGAGAAGATAGAGTCCAAGTCTCTCATGTTCCGAATTTAGATTCGGATTGCACAGACATACCTCACTCAAAATGCTAACAACATTTTCATATGGACTCCAAATTTGGTGATTCTTTTTTTATTTAAAAGTATATTTCGTGCTCTTTCCAACACAATTGGATTCACCTTCAAATTCGTCTGGAGCGTTGAGTTATGGACTCTACAATCTGACGTTGCAGCAGAATCCGAGTCAAACTACAAGCCCAAATGTGTTGCATCACTTCCACTTGGGCCCATGAGCCTTGTACGACCTAGGGTTAGTTTTAGGCTGCCTTGGGACGTCCTCCCACCTCCTTGGCCACCACCCCTTGCTCTTATATTAGTAGATCGATCTAGTGGCTTTTTCCTTGGGAGTTGTTTAGTTAAAAGTTAGCCATTGCAAATTCATGTACTTCGTTTGTGTCCAACGACCAGACCAAGACCGCTTACGGATCCCCACCTTTATCAATACTTCATCTATATTCGCAATATTCAGATTGCATTATCATATTCTTGCTTGTTCTTTGATTGCTTGCAGGAATAGTCCTTCGTGGTCAGGCTGATCGTTCTTCCGGCATAATCGGTAACCTGAGGAGATTGGTTTAGTGGTTGCTAAGGCACAACGTCGTGCACGTTTTTAGTCGGATCGTCAAAGTCGTCTCCACCAAATCGATAGTTATCATCTCATCGTAAGATCGGGACACCCTCGTCTCTATCACTCTTGGTTCCTTGCTTGAGGAGTTGGAGTTTCTTCAAGAGGTCACAGTTGTAGTAGGTAGGCACGAAGCGTGCTCTCATGACATCCCTTCATTTGCGCTCAAGTAGTGATGGGTGGTTCACCTCTTGCCTCACGGCGCTCAATGAATTGTTCTCACCAAATGATAGAGGCAAAGGTGTCCCATCTTTAGATGAGCAGGTGGCTATCGTTTTGGAGGAAGTCGACTTTGACGATCCGACTACGAACGTGCGAGGACGTCGCGCCTTAGCAATCGCTAAACCAACTCCGAGAGGTTATTGACCACGCCAAAGCACGATCAACCTGACCACGAAGGTCTGTTTCCTGCAGGCAAACGAAGAACAAGCAAGAAACTAAGATTGCAATCTGGATATTGCGAATATAATAGGAAAGCTTTATTGATCAAAGGTGGGGTTGAAAGTGCAAATATCCCTAGGTGGTTTTGGTAATTCATAACAACATATAGCTCATTGAGCTAATGCTATTCCAAGATGACTATTTCAGGAAAGCTCAATGATTGGCATGGCATGGATGTGAAAGTGGAACCCTCAAAATGCTAAGGACAAAGGATTGGCTCAAGCTCAAAAGCTCAAGACTCTTCATTTTATATTTTAGTGATCCAAGATCACATTGAGTCTTTAGGAAAAGCCAATACTATCAAGGAGGGATGAGGTGTTGCTTAATGAGCCTCTTGCTTCATGTGCTTAGTGATATGCTCCAAAAACCCTCAACTACTTTCCCATATCCACATATGACCTAAACCCTAAGCCAAACTCGGTCCTACCGATTCTTTCTATCCGGCACCACCGAGTTTCACTTGTCATAAGCCACTGCCAAACCCTAGCAATTCGGTTCTACCGATAGGGATCTCGGTCTCACCGAGATGGGATTGCAAACTCTCTGTTTCCCTTTCGTAACTTTTCGGTCTCACCAAAAGAGCGAATCGGTCCCACCGAGATTGCAATGTAAATTCTGTGTTTCCTTGTTGTAACTTTTCGGTCTCACCGAAAGAGCAAATCGGTCCCACCGAGTTTTCCTAACCAACTCTCTGGTTAGCTAATTACCAAATTCGGTCTCACCGAGTTTGTGTAATCGGTCTCACCGATATTACGTTATGCCCAAACCCTAACCATATCGGTCCTACCGAGTTGCATGTCAGTCCCACCGAAAATCTCTAACGGTCACTAGGTTTACCTTTTCGGTCCGACCGAGTTTGTTGATTCGGTCCCACCGAGATTGGAAAACTGTGTGTAATGGTTGGATTTTGTGTGGAGGCTATATATACCCCTCCACCTCCTCTTCATTCATGGTGAGAGCCATCAGAACACATACACAATTCCAACTCATATGTTCTGAGAGAGAACCACCTACTCATGTGTTGAGACCAAGATATTCCATTCCTACCATATGAATCTTGATCTCTAGCCTTCCCCAAGTTGCTTTCCACTCAAATCTTCTTTCCACAAAATCCAAATCCTATCAGAGAGTTGAGTGTTGGGGAGACTATCATTTTGAAGCACAAGAGCAAGGAGTTCATTACCTACACACCATTTGTTACTTCTTGGAGAGTGGTGTCTCCTAGATTGGCCAGGTGTCACTTGGGAGCCTCCGACAAGATTGTGGAGTTGAACCAAGGAGTTTGTAAGGGCAAGGAGATCGCCTACTTCGTGAATATCTACCGCTAGTGAGGCAAGTCCTTTGTGGGCGACGGCCATGGTGGGATAGACAAGGTTGCTTCTTCGTGGACCCTTTGTGGGTGGTTGCTTCTTCGTGGACCCTTTGTGGGTGGTTGCTTCTTCGTGGACTCTTCGTGGGTGGAGCCCTCCATGGACTCGCGCAACCGTTACCCTTCGTGGGTGGAGCCCTCCGTGGACTCGCGCAACCGTTACCCTTTGTGGGTGGAGCCCTCCGTGGACTCGCGCAACCGTTACCCTTCGTGGGTTGAAGTCTCCATCAACGTGGATGTAGGATAGCACCACCTATCCGAACCACGGGAAAAACATCCGTGTCTCCAATTGCGTTTGAATTCTCCAAACCCTTCCCTTTACATTCTTGCAAGTTGCATGCTTTACTTTCCGCTGCCAATATACTCTTTGCATGCTTGCTTGAATAGTGTGATGATTGCTTGACTTGTCCTACAATAGCTAAAATCTGCCAAGAACTAAAATTGGGAAAAGGTTAAGTTTTTATTTGGTCAAGTAGTCTAATCACCCCCCCCCTCTAGACATACTTTCGATCCTACAAGTGGTATCAGAGCTTTGGTCTCCATTTGCCTTGATCTCCATAGCTTTTGGTGGTCACAGCCTTGGTTTCACAACCTAGGAGAGTATGGCGTCTAGCGAGGGAAATTATCACCGTAGAGGTCCTTACTTTGATGGTACTAATTTTTCTAGTTGGAAGCATAAAATGAAAATGCATATTCTTGGACATAACACCGCCGTTTGGGCTATTGTATGTGTTGGTTTTCAAGGTGACTTCTTTGATGGGAAAGAACCAAACCGTGAAGCTACCGCGGATGAGTTGAAGATGTTGCAATACAATGCTCAAGCTTGTCATATTCTCTTCAACGGATTGTGCCCCGAAGAATTCAACAAAATCAGCCGTCTTGAGAATACAAAGGAAATTTGGGACACTTTGATTGATATGCATGAAGGTACCGACTCCGTCAAGGAATCCAAGTTGGATGTGCTTCAAAGTCAACTTGACAAGTTCAAAATGAAGGATGGTGAAGGTGTCGCTGAAATGTACTCTAGGCTTGCTCTCATCACAAATGAGATTGCCGGCTTAGGAAGTGAAGAGATGACCGATAGATTCATCATCAAGAAGATTCTAAGAGCCTTGGATGGAAAATATGATACCGTGTGCACATTGATCCAAATGATGCCCAATTACAAAGATCTCAAGCCAACGGAGGTGATTGGAAGAATTGTTGCTCATGAGATGTCACTTAAGGATAAAGAGGAACTTCACAACAAATCAAGTGGTGCCTATAAAGCCTCATGTGAAGCCCCTACATCATCAAGTGAGAAACAAAACTTCAATGAAGAATTGAGCTTAATGGTGAAGAACTTCAACAAGTTCTACAAGAGTAGAAGCAAAGATAGAAGCTTCAAGTCAAGATCCTACAATGACAAAAGATCTTCTAGTCGAGAGCGAAACTGCTATAGTTGTGGAAGACCTGGACACTATTCCAATGAGTGTACGGCTCCCTACAAGAGAAGAGAAGATTCTCCAAAAAGAAGAAGCAAAGAATCACCACCAAGAGAGAGAAGGAGTAGAGATGATCGTTATGAACGAAGATACTCATGGAGAAGCAAGGATTCGGAAAGGAAGGAAAAATCATCAAGGAGCTACACAAAACGAAGACATCAAGCTCATGTTGGTGAATGGGTATCCGGCTCCGACTCGGACAGCCACTCCGAGAGAAGTTATCACTCCGACTCCGAAGATACTCAAGATGAAGGTGTTGCCGGTCTAGCACTTGTGTCAACCAACTCCTACGACATATTTGACTCACCAAATGAAGGAATTGGAAGATGCTTCATGGCCAAAGGTCCTAAGGTAACACACCCTGAGTATGTTGATTTCAATAGTGATGAAGATGACTTGTTAGGTGATGATTTGCTTGTTGACAACTCTAGTGATGAATACTGTGATGAAACGTCAATTAATCATGCTAATCAAGATAAAACGAATGACAATGATAAGGAGAAGATTGAGGCTCTAACTAAAGAACTAAACACTCTTAAGTTAGCTCATGAAACTATCTTCGAAGATCATCGAGAACTTTTAAGAGCTCATGAGAAATTACGCTTTGAAAAGCTCAATCTTGAGCAAGAGCATGAGTTCTTAAAAGCAATCAATGATGATCTCCGCAAGAAAAGTTCTTCTTACATTGCCAAGCGTTTACTCTTATCCACTTACATGCCTCAAGTCAAGTCTAGTAACAAGAACAAGAAAGATTCTTCCTCTAGTAGCAACAATGATCATGCTAAATCCAATGTTGTTGCTTCTAGTAGTTCTCTTGATTCCACTAATGATTCTCTTAGCCAAGTTACACTTGAGCAAGAAAATAGCTTATTGAAGGGAATTATAGAGAAAGGAGTGTACAAAAGCCTTGCCGGGAGTAAGCAATTCGAGGAAATTGTGCGCAAGCAAGGAATGCACTGGAAGAATCAAGGTGTTGGTTTTGAACGAAAGTTCAATGCCAATGGAGTTGAGTGGGTAGAAGATCAATACCCCAAGACAAGGTTTGTTCCTCAACAAGAGAAGTATGATACTTCTTTTAAGGGGACACAAGCTCAAGATGATCTTCCACCACAAGACTACAAGCAAAAAGGCAAGGACAAGCTTCAAGAGGAAATTGATGCATTTGAAGAAGCTCCTAAGACCTTAGTCAAGTGGATTCCCAAGACTAATTCAAGTTCCACTTCATCAAGTATGACTACAACTCCAAGGATTCCCATCAAGATGGTGTGGATCCAAAACAAGAAGAACTAGAGAGTTCTTGAGGGTGACTCCGCCAACATACTTCACTCTTATCATTTTGGCAAGAACAAGTGCAATCAACTTCCACATCTTGCACTAGTTCAAGGAGTCACAAACCCTCTTGTTGGTAAGACAAGGGACAAGGTAACCTAAAAGTTTTCATGGACATCATCTTGTGTGTGCATCACTCTATGTCTATGGATATCCTTGTTTGTTCCTTGTGGGACTAACCCGTGTAGGTATTGAAAGTTCAATTCACTCAAATGGATAGCTCCATGTGATCTACATCAACATTGAGCATCCACATCTTCAACATCTACATGAAGTCATCATCGACAAAACCCGAGGTTAGTTCATCCCTCTAAGGGGGGATATCACATCTAGGGGGAGCTTTACTCTAAGACTTGAGCTAAAGCAACTCTAAAGATGTGAACACAACAATGCTTTATGGAAAAGTGGTAACCCCACTTGAGCTTAAACGATGAGTATGATCTATGATCAAGTGTTCTCACTTGACTCCTAAGTCAATATACTCATATATAGATGACCTTGTCATCGCAAATTGCTTGATAGATTCTAGAATTGGTTGTGCATGCCTTGTCACATATTTCATTTGCCATCTTATTGTGTGAGCATGCTGCTTGCATATTTTACTCATTCAAGGACATCCACTTGTTGTTTTGATTGTTCGGTTTTATTTCCTTTTGCCAAGTGGATGGAGAAGAATGCCTAAGAACCTCCTCTAGCTATCTATGCTTTTCTCGTCTCAAACTCTATTCATGCTACATCACAAAATTTGATCAAGTCAGATTCGAATCACTCTGTGTGAGGAGCGCTCGGAGTCCCCGATTCGTCATAGACTTAAACTTCCAAAACCTCTTTATGATTCTCGGTTTGACCGATACCCCACTTTCGGTCCTACCGAGATCATTAAGTTGATCTAGGTTTTCGATCTCGGTGCAACCGATTTGAACCTTTCGGTCACACCGAGTTTCAATAACTGCTTGTAGTTATGAATCTCGGTGCCACCGAGTTGTTCCACTCGGTCACACCGACAGGGTCGGCTATATATAGTCACGGCCAAAAATTTGGAAATTTCTCCGAACCCCTTCGCCCGCGCGATAGCCTGCTCTGCCAACGTGGTCTCCGGATCGTCTCCTCGCCGCCAGCCGCCTCCAGTCGCTGGTCTCCGTCCCCGTCAACGGGAATTCTACCCCGCCGTTGCCGCCGTAGCGAGTCTCCGCTGAACTAGGGTATGGACTCGATCTTTGTGCTATTCTCCAATCTGATTCTTAGCACATTGTGATCATCATGATTCTTGCCACGATTGAAACACTCCTATCCAGTCAATGCGCTCATAGATTAGGTTTGATTCGAAAATTTTAGGGTTAGGTTTCCGCCGAAACCATCTCGGACCCACCGAGTTGAAAAACTCGGTCCCATCGATTTGGCTTATGCCATTGCACAAGTGAGACTCGGTCTGACCGAGAATTACTTATCGGTGTGACCGATTTTGGAACTCTGTGAAACCCTAGCAGTCTCGGTGCAACCGAACTGTGACTTGGTCTGACCGAGTTCACTAGTTTAGGTGCCAAAACTGCTTCGGTATCACCGAGTTTAAAAATCGGTAGATCCGAGATGATTTCAGTGGGAAACTAAAACTAAGTTTTTGGATCATTCTTTTGCAAAAATCTCTGCATTTTGTGATGCTCATCTATTCTACCTCATCTATAAACTATTCACAGGGTCAGCAGACAGCTTGTTCATCATGTCAGATCAGAGTGACAGCCAGAATGTGTCAGAACAGCAAGTGCACATGAGTGAGGGCACTAGTCCCTCCAGTTCTTCTGATGAAGGCAGCAGGAGCACCCCTAGCAATTTGCCTAAAGCTGCCACCAGACAGAGAAAGAAGAGAACTTCAGATTCTGAGGATGAAGAATATGTGGCAGAAGAGGAAGCAACTTCCAAGAGAGTTGAGTCAGCTCAAGGCACAAAGCCAGGGATGAAAATCAAAAGGCCAGCAGGCAGGCAGCCTATGCCAAAGGCCAGAGCTTCAACCAAGATTCCTGAGAAGTGCACTCCCATAGAGCCAGTTGCTGCTGAAGGCAAGAAAAGGAAGGAAAGGGTCAAGAAGACCGTAGCCAGAGTGCTTGGAAAGGCTTCCATCATGGAAGAGGAAGAGGAAGAAGAGGTTGCTGCACCAGCACCTAAGGCACCTAAGCTTATGGGTGATGCTATCAGGACAGGGGCTGCTACATCTAAGCCCAAAGAAGCACCCAAAGCTGCTTCCAAGCCCAAGTCTGCGCCAAAGAGAAATACAAGAAGCATCCCAGCTGCTGAGAAGAACAAGGCCCCAGTGCCTGAAGCTGCAGAAGAAGATGATGAAGAGCAAGTACTCAGAAAACTCAAGCCCAAGATCCCAGACCACAACGATGCTCATCCTGTGGCTGAGGATATGAAGCTCAGGAGAGATTCAGGGCTGAGGAAGTGGAGAGAAGCAGACCCATATGCTTCAAGGAGAAGAACTGATGTGGATTACAGATTTCACACCAAGGAACAGCAGGACTTCTATGAGACAGTTTTGCTTGACAAGAAGCCAATAGTCTGTGACATGAGATGGGTCGACTGGGAATACATCAAGGAAAACGAAGAGTACTACCCTAGAGTGTATGACAGCTTCAATGCTTGTGGAGTAGCAGACTTTGTTGGGCAGAAGCTCACAAAGTGGAATGAGGAACTCATTATGCAATTCTACTCCACGGCACACTTCTATCCAGATGGTAGGATAACTTGGATGTCTGAAGGTACGAGGTACCAATCTACAGTTGCTGAATGGGCTCAGCTGATCAATGCCCCAGAGGAAAATGAAGATGACTTGGATGTCTATGCCAAGAAGAAGATGGGCCACAACTCTATGTCCAATATGTACAAGGAAATTCCAAACGAGGCACTTGATACTTTCAAATTTGGCTCAGTGCATTATCTTCTGTCAGGGCTGCCAACCATTAACTGGATCCTTAGGCACACTCTGTTTCCCAAATCTGGAGATCACAAGATGATCAGAGGCCATGCAATCAATTTGCTTCATGTATTTGATGTGCCTCAGAAGTTTAAGGTGATGAGCCTCATGGTAGAGACAATCAAGAGGACAGCGGCAGACCAGAAGAGGAGCTGTGGATATGCCCCACAAATTCAGGAGCTCATTAACTCCAAGATGGGCACAGGCATATACTTATTGGACAAGGAACACCTGCCCATCCGTCCAGATTTTGAGGACAATCAAGTTGTGATGACTGAGAATGAACCATCATCTGCCCAAGCACAAGCAAAGAAGGAGAAGGCAAGGAAGGAGAAAGCTGCCAAGATGCCAACTCAAGAGGAGGCATCTGAGTACTTCCTGAAAACCAAACAAGAGCAGCTTGGTTACCTGATTGCATCCACCCTGCGGATTGAGAAAGGACTAGCCACCCTAACTCAGAACCAGGCAAGCTTAGAGAGGATCATGGAACAAAAGTTCTTTGACTTGGATGTCAAGGTGACAGAGATTCAGACTGCCGTGGAGCAGCTCCAGGATGACATGCAGGAGAGGAGAGGTAGGACTACAACTGATGCCTTTTCCAGAGTGCCACGAGGTCCGAGGTCGTCTGCAGTGCCAGTTACTGACCCCAGAGCCACCACGTCTGCACCAGCTACAGCCTCAGTTCCACCAGCTCCAGCATCTACTTCAGCTCCAACTCCAGTGTCTACTTCAGCGTCTACGGAAGCCTTTGTCCTTGGAGTTCTCCGGACTCCACCACCACCTGAAGATCAAGCCTGAGCATCGATCTAGCACTATGCATTTTCTAGGAACTTTTTGGTAACTTGTTGCCAAAGGGGGAGAAAAATGTATAGATCATAGGCTTCGAGAGAGAGAGTGTTGCTTTTTTCTCTCTTGCTTTATTTGGTGGTTTTTCGAACTTTGTTTGCTTTTGAGTGCTTGAGATACTATGTCATTGCTCGTGAGACATTGATGATCATGTGTTTGATCATAAGCTACACTTAATGTTTGCTTAATGCTATTATCTTATCTATCTTATGTGATCATTCACTTTTCTTGGTGATGAGTGCATGTATTTCATTCTTATCATTTTAAGCGCTCCACCAAGATGTATGTGACATGGAAGAGTAACCCATGACTCTAACTCCTTGTGCATTTGCAGTCCAAAGCAAATTTTAAATATGCAAAAATTTAGGGGGAGCTCTTACTTGTCACATACTTCTCAAAGCAACGATATATTTCATGCTTATTATCATTTGTCGAAGCTTTGATCTATATGTTGTCATCAATTACCAAAAAGGGGGAGATTGAAAGTGCAACTATCCCTAGGTGGTTTTGGTAATTCATAACAACATATAGCTCATTGAGCTAATGCTATTCCAAGATGACTATTTCAGGAAAGCTCAATGATTGGCATGGCATGGATGTAAAAGTGGAACCCTCAAAATGCTAAGGACAAATGATTGGCTCAAGCTCAAAAGCTCAAGACTCTTCATTTTATATTTTAGTGATCCAAGATCACATTGAGTCTTTAGGAAAAGCCAATACTATCAAGGAGGGATGAGGTGTTGCTTCATGTGCTTAGTGATATGCTCCAAAAACCATCAACTACTTTCCCATATCCACATATGACCTAAACCCTAAGCCAAACTCGGTCCTACCGATTCTTTCTATCCGGCACCACCGAGTTTCACTTGTCATAAGCCACTGCCAAACCCTAGCAATTCAGCTCTACCGATAGGGATCTCGGTCTCACCGAGATGGGATTGTAAACTCTCTGTTTCCCTTTCGTAACTTTTCGGTCTCACCGAAAGAGCGAATCGGTCCCACCGAGATTGCAATGTAAATTCAGTGTTTCCTTTTTGTAAATTTTCGGTCTCACCGAAAGAGCAAATCGGTCCCACCGAGTTTGCCTGACCAACTCTCTGGTTTGCTAATTACCAAATTCGGTCTCACCGAGTTTGTGTAATCGGTCTCACCGAGATTACGTTATGCCCAAACCCTAACCATATCGGTCCTACCGAGTTGCATGTCAGTCCCACCGAAAATCTCTAACGGTCACTAGGTTTACCTTTTTGGTCCGACCGAGTTTGTTGATTCGGTCCCACCGAGATTGGAAAACTGTGTGTAACGGTTGGATTTTGTGTGGAGGCTATATATACCCCTCCACCTCCTCTTCATTCATGGTGAGAGCCATCAGAACACATACACAATTCCAACTCATATGTTCTGAGAGAGAACCACCTACTCATGTGTTGAGACCAAGATATTCCATTCCTACCATATGAATCTTGATCTCTAGCCTTCCCCAAGTTGCTTTCCACTCAAATCTTCTTTCCACAAAATCCAAATCCTATCAGAGAGTTGAGTGTTGGGGAGACTATCATTTTGAAGCACAAGAGCAAGGAGTTCATTACCTACACACCATTTGTTACTTCTTGGAGAGTGGTGTCTCCTAGATTGGCCAGGTGTCACTTGGGAGCATCCGACAAGATTGTGGAGTTGAACCAAGGAGTTTGTAAGGGCAAGGAGATCGCCTACTTCGTGAAGATCTACCGCTAGTGAGGCAAGTCCTTTGTGGGCGATGGCCATGGTGGGATAGACAAGGTTGCTTCTTCGTGGACCCTTTGTGGGTGGTTGCTTCTTCGTGGACCCTTTGTGGGTGGTTGCTTCTTCGTGGACCATTTGTGGGTGGAGCCCTTCGTGGACTCGCACAACCGTTACCATTCGTGGGTGGAGCCCTCCATGGACTCGCGCAACCGTTACCCTTTGTGGGTGGAGCCCTCCATGGACTCGCGCAACCGTTACCCTTCGTGGGTTGAAGTCTCCATCAACGTGGATGTAGGATAGCACCACCTATCCGAACCACGGGAAAAACATCCGTGTCTCCAATTGCGTTTGAATTCTCCAAACCCTTCCCGTTACATTCTTGCAAGTTGCATGCTTTACTTTCCGCTGCCAATATACTCTTTGCATGCTTGCTTGAATAGTGTGATGATTGCTTGACTTGTCCTACAATAGCTAAAATCTGCCAAGAACTAAAATTGAGAAAAGGTTAAGTTTTTATTTGGTCAAGTTGTCTAATCACCCCCCCTCTAGACATACTTCCGATTCTACAGGGGTTCTGTGACGCCTTTGTCTGGTCGTTGAACACAAAAGAAGTACGCGAAGTTGCAACTATGGCGAACTGTAATCTAAACAAAACCCAAAGTCTAAATGATGCCCTAAGGGATGTATATATGGAGGAGAGAGGGGGAATTTCGTGGCCCTTGGAGGAGGGCTCCGAAACCAACCGTAACTCTTGTTTCCCCACACATACAGACTCTAAAAACTGCCTATAATCAAGTATTTCGAAATTACATGGGCCTGGCCCAAAAATAAGGTGATGCAGCACCTAGAATAGCCTCTGGACGAAATTTACGAAGTGGCATCTTGTATATTTCTTCCAAGGCTTCATGCACTCATTATGGTGGCTTCAAAGTCCTAGAATCACCACTTGTAACTCCGTTCTTGTTCCCCTTGTGCATCCATCATCTCCATGCTTGAACTTCCTCCAAGGTTCATCTTTCTTGTCCAAGCTAGTCCATTCATTTGTAATCAAAACAAATGTATCTAATTTAGGCAGCATCATATTCTCATGAACATTAGAATCGTTACCAAGAAATGAAAGTACCTGATAATTCAATTGGCGTGCGCGAGCTCTAGTAATTGGTCCAATATGTATAGCAGCAGGGGCTGTGGGTGTAACAATGGTATTGATGTCCTCATCACCAAATGAGGACATAGTGTTGGAACTCAAGGGATGCCATCGCGATCTTCTTCTCTTCTTCATAGTTGTGCAAACGGAAGATTTTGTCGACCTTCAATGCCCATGAAAGGTACTCTTCGGGATCATTGCTTCCATTGAACTTGGGCATGGTGAACTTTAGCTTGCCGTAGCATTGCTCTTCATTGTGTTGGGGTCGAGGATGATGACGCCCATGTTGTTGAGGATTGTCAAACTCGTGTTGCTCTTGGCGAGGAGGGTTGTCGACCTCGTGTTGTTCTTGTCGTGGAGGATTTCCATTGTCTTCATGCTCTTGGTGAACTTGAGGTTCTTGTGGAGCTTGTGGAGGGGCTTGTCGACCTCGATGACGAACTTGAGGAACTTGACGATGCGCACGTGATTGGTAAATCCTCTCTTGAACTTCTTCACGAAGTGCTTCTTCATGTTCATGGTTAGCTACCACTCGACTTGAATCTCGGAGGGCTTGTTGCGCCTCAAGAGCTTGAGCATCTCGCAACTGGTGCTCTTGATGTTCTGCCTCGGCATCTTGTGCTTCTTGGTGTAGACGCGCTCGCTCTTCCTCTTCGTGGTGGCGTTGTCGTTGCCGTTCTCGTGCTTGCGCAAAGGTAGCTTGGTTTTGATGGTGTCGGTGCTCTTGAGAGTCGTTGTCATGTAAAGGATTGAGGCTTGCTTGACGATCATTGCACGTGGCATGGCGAAGAGTGTTCGATGTTGGTGTACTTGAGCCAGAGAGAGTGAAGTCACAGTGTCGACTGGAGCGGCTCCGTCTTGATGAGGATGAAGTGGAAGAAGAGCGGTTGAGCAACAAAGCATGAATCTCATCCATTCTTGCATCATTCTCTTGCTTGTGATCGTCGAGCTTGTGGTCGAAGTAGTCTCTTGTATGTTGCTCGGAGAGTCGCAAGTCGGTGGCGAGGTTGTCGATGCATTCACTCATTGCTTGTTGCTCTTGATGCAAAGCACGTTGTGCACCAAAGAGCTGGCTCTTTGTGACGTAGGAGTTCATGTCGTCGTCTAGCCCAATGAAGAGTGGGTTGGTAGAAGTACCTGGCCTATCCATCATTCCAAGAGAAATATGTGAGTCGTAGAAAGAGAAGAACATATACCAAATGTACCTTGACCAAAGTTGAAGGTGGATCAATGATCACTCCAATGTGGAACAAAGGAAATAGCACAATTGGTACCAATTCTTGTCGGTTTCTCACACCTACACAAGTAAAAGCTTATGGTGGAGCTTGGTTAGGATGGTGGCACAAAATTTGATGCAATTGCTAGTGAGCTTCAATAATGTTGGAAAAGATTCGCATGTTTGCAACCCAACAAGTAGACCAAGCAATATAAGGTACATGGAAACACACACACAAAGAGATAAGTGGGGTCGTGCGACCAAGGATGAGCCAAAATGTTGAATCCATGAAAATGCTCTTGTTGCACAACACTAGAGAGACACTAGCACGATTGCACAATAGGCGGATACGAAGACTTGTGCACAACCTACTAAGCAAAAATGCAACGACTTCTATCCCAAGTATGCTCTATGTGTGGTGTTTCGATGGTATGATCCAAGATGATCTAGTATGACAATCTTAATGTTGTAAGATGCTATGGTTCTTGGTTAAAAGCTCTTTTCTTATCTTTCCCTTTTGCTTAAAAGTTTGTTTGGCTCTTTGTCGTTTGAGCTCTTTTCTCATGCAATGCTTCACGAACCAAGATAGCAATTGTCTATGCAATGACAACCTTGTGACACAAGAGATGATACCAAGGTATGCACCAATGATATGTATGTATGCTATGGGAAGTATGATCACTAATGTGCACAAGTCAAGTTGCCGGCAATACTCAAAGGCTAGTCTCGATAGGTAAGCGACACAAAAGAGTAAGGCTATGATGGCTATCAATGTAATGGCAATAATGAAGTATCACTATACCAAGATGAGTCTACCGTTTCTTGCTTACGGTATGGTGTCAAAAGGTGGCATGAATACCAAGATGATGTTGTCGAGATGATCGTTGTTGATGACGTGTTTGTGGCGAAGATGAGTGGTGGTGATGTTGATGTCGAACCGTACCTAAATAGCCGAAACACAATAGGACACAGAACCGCAACTCAAATTCTCAAAGCAAAACGGGACAAAGTTATCGGAGTTGGTAGTGTATGTGGTATATGGTGGTGTTATGCAGAAGTGGTGGTGGTATGCGAAGTGTATGTGGGAACCGAAACAAAATTTGGTGAAATATGGACGGAAAACGGGGAGGTGTATGGAGATGTTGCTGCCAAGGGCCGGATGTCTGGGCTTGATGGCCGGATGTCCGGGCTGTCGGGCCGGATGTCCGGGCTCTGAATCCGGACGAACTCCGCATGGAAAGTGGCGAATCCGGGCAAAATTCGGAGGAATTTATGGATGGAAAATAGGGAAAAGTGGATGGAAAGCTAGATCTACCTGGAACACATGAAATCCTAAGGATGACAATGGGTCGGGTTTGGATCGGGTTGAAAAATATTAAATCGATATCCATATCCATGAAGACAGTCTTTGTCCATCCACGAGAAAATCCATGGGTGATAAATTGTGTCCATGTCCAAACCCGATGGATATCCATACCAACTGGATATCCATTGGGTCCTCTCAAGACATATAAATAACACATAACACAATGTTAACATAAGCTCCTCAAATCTTCACCTTGTTGCAGGCTAGGCCTCACTTATGCTAAACATCAACTTATGGTAAATCAACGTCCACTAACAAGCTAAGATCATTTAGTATTTTTCTAATGGTTGTGAATGATGAGTCATTTAACAAGGAGATAACAATAATGGAAGGGGCATTGGAGTATGTTACGAAGGGGGTTGAATGTCAACTAATAAAAGTTACGACGGAGATTGTGCAATTTCTTTTACATGTTTTACATAACAAAGTGTAAAATTGCAGTGGGACATGTGACGATGGGGTAGAGGTAGCAGATTTTTCCCATTAAGTCATACTATCGGGTCGGGTTTGGATATATCCATGGGTACAAGATTATATCCATGCTCTACCCACGAGCAATCGGGTTGGGTTTGGGCGATGTCCATGGACACAAAAGCATATCCAGACCCTGTCCATTCGGGTCGGACATCCATGGATATCCATGCCCATGGGTAAAATTGCCATCCTTACGAAATCCGCGGATCAAATCCAAAAAACTTCATCACACCAACAAATCACAAAAAATGGGGCTATTTTTGTGGGGAATTTTCGAATTAGGGACAAAATCAACAAAAACAAGGCTATAAACACAACGAGGAGGCTCCGAAACCGTGATCAACGTGGCTCCAGATACCAAGATGATGTTGGGTAGGAACCCTAGGGGTCGATCTTTCACGAAAGGAGCGCATCCCGCGATGAGCATGAACAACACGAGGGGAAACACAAGGGGAAACACGAGAGAATCACTAAACCAACAAGAAATAGTCACACATATGCTAGATCCTCGAGTACACAAGATATCACACGATCCACGGTCAACTAAGGACGATACAAGTAGCACGATCTTCTCCGTGAGGAGGTCTTGATGGTCTTCTCTGCGAGGAGGTCTTGAATCCAAGTGGATCTTCTCCGTAGAGGGGCCGCAGTCTCTCTCGTGGAGTAGATCCGATATGGATGAGCGAAGCTCTATCTCTCAAATGAGCTATGACAACGCTAACCCTAGAAAGAGGGACGAGGAGGAGTATATATAGTCTAGGGGGTCGAAGGGGTACATGGGCCTCGGCCCTTACACTGTGCGCAGACAGGGTGATGTAGGGTCGGAACCCTAGGGGCCGATCTTTCGTGAAAGGAGCGGATCCCGTGAAGAACACGAAGAACACGAGGCGAAACACAAGGGGAAACACGAGAGAATCACTAAACCAACAAGAAATAGTCACACATATGCTAGATCCTCGAGTACATAAGAGATCAAACGATCCACGGTCAACTAAGGACGATACAAGTAGCACGATCTTCTCCATGAGAAGGTCTTGAGGTTCTTCCCATAAAGGGCTCTTGAATCTGCTTGGGGGATCTTCTCCGAGGAGGCTCTATCTCCGAGGAGAAGGTAACCAAGTGGATGAGCAAAGCTCTCACATGAAATATGAGCTAATCCTTTGCTAACCCTAACTAGTAGGAGGGAGAGGTATATTTATAGTCTTAGTGCAAAAGAGGGGCGAAGTGGAGGGGTACATGGGCTTCGGCCCGAAACTGGACGCAGCCAGGGTCCGGACGTCCGTGAGGCACCGGTCAATCGGAGGCTCGCGGAGGTCCGGACGTCCGTAGATCTTCGGAAATCCATAAATTAGGTTCTGTCGCCACGGCCTCGGACGTCCGTAGGTGTCCGGTAGTCCGACCGCCGGTCGTCCGGTCTTCCTTGGACTTCCTCTAATTTCGTTATGTTGGTGTAGCATCGGTTGTCCGAAGGGGTTTGATCGTCCAGAGCCTCGGAGTCGTCGGTCGTCCGACCGCGGTAGCTTGTGCAGGCCTGAGTCCCTTGGGCTATTGGGACCTCTAGGGGTAGGACGTCCGGGATGGGCCAGTCGTCCGGTGCCTGTAGCTTCTTCTGCAGCTCCCCCTCTTCTCCGTCTTCACGTCCATCTTCCTCTTCTGATTCTCCTTGCTCCTTAGATTCTTCATGGCTAACTCCTTGATGCCTGAGTCTGCACAATGTCTCCGTTTGAGGTAGTAGCCATGTTTCATGTGCAACGAAGTGGACTTGTGAGAGGAGAGATGTCACCTCGGTTTCGAGAGCTCTTGCACGTGCTCGTGTCATTGGTCCAAGTGGTGTCATTGGAGGTGTAGATGTGTCCATTGGGATGATCGTGGGATGCTCCGCATCATCTCCCCTCCCTTGGGAAAGATCTGACCTCGGATGAAATTCCTCATCACCATGGTAGGGCGAGAGGTCCTTGACATTGAAGGTGTCGCTAATGTTGTACTTGTCGCGCGGGAGGTCGATCTTGTAAGCGTTGTTGTTGTAGCGTGCAAGCACCTTGAAGGGTCCATCCGCTCGAGGTAGAAGTTTAGACTTGCGTTCGGTGGGCAAGCGGTCTTTGCGAAGGTGTATCCACACAAGATCACCAATGTTGAATACCATGGGTTGCTTGTTGATGTTGAGCTTGGTCGCAAGTCGTTATACTTGGCGCTCGATGGTGTGCCTTGTATCTTCATGCACCTTCTTGAGATGGGCCACACATGCACTTGCGTCCATACTTGATGCGCTCTTGTAGTGGTAGAGGAAGAATGTCCAATGGGGACAATGGGTTGAATCCATAGACGACCTCGAAGGGGGACTTGCCGGTTGTTGATTGTCTTGCGCGGTTGTAGGTGAACTCGGGGATTGGTAGGCACTCCTCCCACTCCTTGATGAGCACGCGAAGTAGAGCGGCGAGTGTGCGGTTGGTCACCTCCATTTGGCCGTCGGTTTGCGGATGGTACCCCGTGGAGAAGAGTAGCTTGATTCCGAGCTTGGCGCATAGGGTCTTCCAAAAGTAGCTTAGGAACTTGACGTCGCGGTCCGAGACAATCGTCTTTGGCACTTCATGTAGACGCAATATTTCCCTACGAAAGTGATTGGCAACATGTGAAGCATCGTCTATCTTGTTGCATGGTATGAAATGTGCCATCTTAGAGAATCGGTCCACAACAACAAATACCGAATCCTTTCCATTCCTAGTCCTAGGCAATCCAAGTAAAAAATCCATGCTAATATCTTCCCATGGTTGGTATGGAATTGGTAGAGGCATGTAAAGTCCATGGGATTGAGCTTTAGGCTTAGCTTTGCGACACATAGAGCATCGGTTGGTGAAGCGGTTGACGTCGCGAAACATCTTGGGCCAATAATAGTTCTTGGAGAGCGTAGAAAAAGTCTTGTTGCATCCAAAATGTCCCATTAGTCCTCCTCCATGAGATTCCTGCAAAAGCAACAAACGAAGAGAAGACTCAGGGATGCAAAGCTTGTTAGCTCTCATAAGATATCCATCTTTGATGTAATAGCGTTCCCAAGAGGTATGCGTCAAACATTTGGCATGAGGAATAGCAAAAGTAGGATCATGCTCATACAAGTCTTTTATGTGCTCAAAGCCAATGACATCCAATGCAAGTTGAGTAACAAGCATGCATATACGGGAAAGTGCATCCGCCACAACATTTTCCTTACCTTTGATGTACTTGATGATATAAGGAAAAGACTCAATGAATTCACTCCATTTAGCATGACGCTTGTTCAACTTGTTTGACCCTTAAGGTATTTTAGCGTTTCATGATCGGTATGAATGATGAATTCATGAGGGCGAAGATAGTGTTCCCATTCATGCAAAACTCGCACTAAAGCATATAACTCTTTGTCATAGATGGGGTAATTGAGTTGCGCTCCGAAAAGTTCCTCACTAAAGTAAGCTATGGGGCGCTTCTCTTGCGTTAACACACCTCCTATGCCATTACCATTAGCATCACAATGGATCTCAAAGGGTTTGTTAAAGTTGGGTAATGCGAGCACGGGAGCATGATTAAGCAAGTTTTTAAGCTCATTGAAAGTGGTGTCTTGGGATGGTCCCCAAACAAAAGGCGCATTTTTCTTGCTCAAAGCATGCAAAGGTGAAGCAATGGTGCTAAAGTCCGTCACGAATCGTCTGGTGCCTATAGCTTCTTCCGCAGCTCCCCTTCTTCTCCGTCTTCACGTCCATCTTCCTCTTCTAATTCTCCTTGCTCCTTAGCTTCTTCATGGCTAACTCCTTGATACCTGAGTATGCACAATGTCTCCGTTTGAGGTAGTAGCCATGTCTCATGTGCAACAAAGTGGACTTGTGAGAGGAGAGATGTCACCTCGGTTTCGAGAGCTCTTGCACGTGCTCGTGTCATTGGTCCAGGTGGTGTCGTTGGAGGTGTAGATGCGTCCATGTGGATGATCGTGGGATGCTCCACATCACAGGGGAGGCCGGATGTCCGGGCGTTCACAGGGGGCTGGATGTCCGGGCTGGGGTGGCCGGATGTCCGGGCTGGAGGCGCTGGCCTTGCTGCTCTCTGGATAGGTGTTGTCCGGATGTCCAGGGAGGAGGCCGAATTTCTGGGAGCTCGAGAAGGGCCAGATGTCCGGGCTGGCGGAGCCGGATATCCGGGGCCTGTAGATGCTTGGCGGCTGTGCAGCTGTGGTGGACGACGCTCAAGGGGCCAGACATCCGGGGTCGTGGTCGGATGTCCGGGGCCTGGGAGGTGATCTTGACTCCTTCTGTTGGTTCTCTTCATCCGTGAACTTGGTGATAGAGGCGAGGTGTCCCAATCTTTCGATGAGATGATAACTATCGATTTGGTGGAGACGACTTTGACGATCCGACTACAAACGTGCATGACATTGGGCCTTAGCAATCGCTAAACCAACTCTGAGAGGTTATTGACCACGCTGGAGCACGATCAACCTAACCACGAAGGTCTATTCCTGCAAGCAATTGAAGAACAAACAAGAATATGATTAAGCAATCTGAATATTGCGAGTATGGATGAAGTATTGATAAAAGTGGGGTTTCGTAAGCGGTCTTGGTCTGGTCGTTGGACACAAACGAAGTACACGAAGTTGCAGCAATGGCTAACTTTTAACTAAATAAAACCCAAGTCTAAGCGATGCCTTAAGGGCTATATTTATAGGGAAAAGAGAGGGGATTTCATTCACCCTAGGCAAGGTGGGACTAAAACACCTCCTAAGTCATTTCCCTACAATATGGACTCTAAAAATAGATTACATGGGCCTGGCCCAAAATAAGGTGGCGCAACACCAATAATAAGCTATGGATGAAATTTATGAAAGGCCATCTTGTATATTTCGTCCATCTTCTTGTATGTCATCATGGTGGCTTCAAAGTCTAGAAATCTCCAATTGAACCTTCGTTCTTGTTCTCTTCGCACGCACCTTCATCTCCATGCTTGACGATGCTCGAATGTTCATCCTTCTTGTCCATTCTAGGCCCTTCAATTGCAAGCAACACAAATGTATCTAAGTTAGGCAGCATCATATTCTCATGAACACTAGAAACATTACCAAGAAACGAAAGTAACTGATAATTTAATCGGCGTATGCGAGCTCTAGAAAGTGTTCCAATAGGTAAAACAGCAGGGGATATGGGTGTAACTGTGGTAGCCATGTCCTCATCATCCTCCCCTTCTTGAAAACAAAACCGTCCTCGGCATTGCTTAATTTGAAATGTGGCTAACAAAAGAGACAAGCTGTACACATTGTATATGTATATGTCATCCATTTTTACGGATCTTAGTTGTGGCATATGTGACACAATTATACAATAGCACCGTTCAAAACTCATGAAATATAAAGCCAATATATTATCACAAGAAGTCAAAGGCATGAAAATATTGCAACTCAATTTGCACATATAAGTGAAGCTCTTAATCATAACAATAGATTGGCAATGCTCATCATTAAACCATCCCAACCTTGATGAACCATCACCAAGATTAGAGGTCATATCAAAATGATTGAACATTGGCACAATTATTTTCAAATGTATTTGATCCAAATCTGATTTATTCCGTGATTGACATGGTTCTTCCGCATCAATTGTTAATTCAATGGGTTCATTCAAAATTGTTTGATCACATGGCAAAGTCAAATCGTCAACATAGTCCTCTAAAATAGCTGGTGTGATCAAAGTAGTGGGTAGCTCACCACATTGTGCATTTAAATTGACAAGACATTCATCATACTCATGTGGAGGTGGAAGATTAGTACCTTTGTCATTACCTCTTATGATCAAATCAGATGATGTAGGCACTCTCGGTGATGATGTGTCGCATGGTGGAGGTGATGTAGTCCTCACAACAACGGATGTGTTGTCATAGTATGCCTATTTTTTGAAGGGACAACCGTATCAACTCTTGGAATGTGCATCTTGCGCTTGTTCCCCTTGTGGGCAACACACCGTTTTATTTCCTGTTCAGCTTTGCAAGCAAGATGAAACAAATGGTCATACGATAACACTCTTCATGAATTAGTATCTCCTGAATGTCACGATTTAATCCTCCCCAAAATCTATCCATAAAATCTTCTTCACTTTCTGCTAAAGAGGAATGCAGCAAGGTAGTTTGTAAGTATCATAATATTTCGTTGCGGTGTCACTACCTTATTTTAAATGTTACAACTTTTTAATCATGTCACGAGTATAATAAGCGGGAACGAATGTATGTCGCATGGCAAGTTTCAAATCATCCCAAGTAGTAGGTATATCATTAGGGTGTAACTGACAGTATTCACTCCACCAAACTATAGTATAACCAGTGAAAGAACCAACCGCAACCTTAATTTTTTTACGTTCATCAAAATTATTGGAAGAAAAAATATTATTTATGTCAAACTCCCATTCAATATATAAAGCAGGTCTAAAACAGCCATTAAATGGTGGTATAGAAATATTAACTTGATCATGTGCATTTGGATGTTTGTGCACCTCTCGTAATGGTTGTGGTATTTGCATAGGTGATGGCACGTATCCCACAATCGACAAACCCGATGAATTGACTCTAGCTCCTGGCATGATTAGTAGAAACAAGAAACAAAATACAAAAATAATGTTCCTATGAACTACTGGGAAGTGATGGTAAAACGCTCACAGTATAGCAAATATCAAGGTCTTACAAGTTCTTACCATGCAGAAGGTGGTGACCGGCAACCAGCGATGTCAAATAACTCCCAAAGTTGGTAAAGCGATGGCCAGGTGAACAGACGTATACGTAGAAATATATGGAACTGGGTTGGCTTTATATGTGTGGAGAAAAAAATGCTACAAACACATTAATTAATGCAAGCTGAAAAATCGTTCAAAGTGGTCGAGTGCTAGTCCTAGGACTAGACCATGCTAGAGACGCGAGCCTAAGACACACACAAATTCATGCGTAGAACACACCTAGCAGAAAAGTCCTGCAGCAGCATGCACATGTACGGTCAAAAAAAGAGAGAATGTATTATAGCAGATGTATGTCACTTTTTTAATCCTCTTTATCTCCTCCAAAAACAAATAATAACCACACTAGGTACACCTCAAAAAGTCAACACTTCTCTCCTTTTTTCTCCTTTTTTTCAATTCAACTCTCCAGACAGAGCAAAAATATCAGCACTTGTTCCTTCCCAAACACTAGTCAATGTGTACGTGCAATGCATGATTAATTTAGAATTATATTAAGTGCATGCAGATATTAAGTAAGATATTATTTGTGTGCTATTATATGATTAGCACTATATATGGCATGAAATTAACTACACGCTAAATGTGTTGAGCGCTCGACATTGAAGCAGTCTAGGTCGTTGGATTAACATGATTTGATGGCCGAGATTAATTGAATCTGTCTCTTTGCGTTTTTTTATATTGATATAGACACATGCATGCACTACAAATGAGGATTTTTTTTGCTCCGAAGTCCAAAACGTGGAAGCTATGATTCTCTTGCCAACAAACTAGGAAAGGTAAAATAGATGGATTATCGTTCAATCAAACAAAATTGCCTTGTATTCTCTTTCCAAAAGAAATAGCCCAGGCATCAATCAAGTCCTCAGACCAGTAAATAAATCTGTCCAAACAAAAACCACGCTACCAATGAAGTGTAGTTTCCTTGAATATCTATTTTCGTGACCGATCAAGACTTTCCAAAATATCAGCTGCCTTTTTTTTTGGGGAAAAGCTTGTGAACAACCGGATGATCGCTCGCTCAAATCAGCCGGGTATGTAACCGTTCGATCAAATCCAAATGTAGTGATACAGTCAACAGACGGCGCCTCCCTCTGGAAACGTCCCGCATGAACCGCAGCCTTATCCATGCCGCCCACCACTCCTTCCCATTCTCAATCTCCGCCACGGCACCACTGATGCATGCTCTCTCGCTCACTGCCGGCGAGCAGCGAGCTCTACCCCACACCCGTGCTGCTATGAAGGCCGCCTCCCGGAGCTGCGAACCGGCGAGAACCAGTGCGGCAAGTGGGACGCCCCAGTGGAACAGTGCTCCTCGGCGGCGGCGGGGACGGGCGGCGCTGTGCTGAGGTCCAGTGCTCCTCGGCGGCGGCGAGGACGAGCAGCACCTACCTTCCTCAGCTGCGTTCGACGGGAGCTCACGGTGAACGACAATGGTTTTTTCTTGCAACATCCTCCTTGTTGCAAGAAAATTTTATGCACCATTATTTATGTTTCAAATCTCTCTTCCGTTGAAAAAGTTTCCACAACATTAGCTTTGCTGCAAAAAAAATTCTATCACAGCACCTTTGTTGAATAAAAGTGGAGATAATTTTTTTCTGCAACATCACCACAGTTGCAAAGTTTTCTGCAACAACATCATTGTTGCAAAAGTTATATCATGTCTCCGCACAAAGTCTCTGTTTCAGTAACAACTAGCTTGTTGCAATTTTTGACGCTCACGTGGGGAGATCTAACGACGTGGGAGGTGGTCGATCTCCCCGAACTTCAACCAACGACCGCGTAGCACGCCCCTTGTTTCTGCAACACCACACTTGTTGCAGAAGGGAGGTAGGAAACGTGGGTGATACATTGGACGGCCAGCGGCGCGTCCATCCAACGGCCAGCCAGGCGGCGAATGTTTCTAACTAATCCACCGGCCGACGCGTAGTGCCCCCTTTTTTTGTCGCTGGTCACTTTCCAAAGGTAGGGCCGAACCCTTTTATATCCTCCTCCGTTTTCTCTTTCCTTCTCTCTCTTTTACTTTCCTTCCTTTTTCTGCTCTCCTGAACGTATCTCACTTTCCAAAACAACAAAAATACTACTACTACTCCGCAGCAAATATTTCCAAATAAAGGACACACTAATTTTGTTGATGGAAACGGTGGGTGGGGCGATTCTGATTCCTTTCCAAACTCTCTCTCTCTCTCTCCTCTTGCCTTTTCATTCTCTCTTTCCAAACAAACAAATCGTTAAGTATTTTTTTTGATTGTCTCTTTGCTTTTTTTCACTTAGTTTCCAGAAACGTGAATGGCAAGGACTCCAAACCGAACAGTACTCCTATACCGTGAGAAACAAACTTATTTTTTTCATTTCCTTCTATTTCTTTGCGGTTCAACAGCAAACAAAATAAAATGCCACGTGAGCGAGCAAATATGTCAAACTTTCCAAACAAGCACCCCAAGCAATCAAATTTTTTTTACCAATGAAATCTCACCAACCAAAATAAGTAAATAAACGAAAACACTAACGCCCACACGTGTGGGCGTCTGGCAACTTGCCCACACGCATGGATTCTCGGCCAACCAATTCTACATGAATCTTGACACATTCTAACAGTTTTTGTGTGCTACGTAGGACTGAGTTGATGTGTGGGCATTTATCCGGTCGCACACATGTCCTTTTTCACCACACAGGGGGCTGGTATGTGGGCGTTTAACAATTCGCCCACACACCAGTTTTCACGCACGCAGAGGGGGCTGGTGTGTGGGCGTTTATCACTTCGGCCAAACGCCCATCTCCTCGCCCACACCAAAAGCTGGCAGTTGCCATGTGTTTCTGTAGGGTACAAGGCAACTGCCCTAGCTTTGCTTGTAAGCAGATGAAAACTCTCTTTTTACCTGAGTTGCCATGTGTTTTTGCACGGTACATGGCAACTGCCCTAGCGTGCACATAAGAAGATGTCAACTCTTTCTCTTTACATGGCAACTTCCCTAGCGTGTTTGTGAGCACACGACAACTCTCTTTTACCCGAATATGTTTTTTTGCCATGCCTTTTTGTAGTGCTACACCGCAACTGCCTAGTGTTAATGGGTGGCAACTCCTAAAGTTTTGAAATCATAGCAACTGCAGTAGACCAGACCATACATGGCAACTGCAGTTGAGCAACCATGTCAACTGTAGTTGTCCGACATGGCAACCGAAGTTCAACGACATGGCAACTACAGTTAAACGAACATGGACGAGGGTCTGGACCATGGCAACTGCCGGACGCGCAGTGACTGTCACACGGGGCGTGCGGGACCACAAGGTACGAGGCCTGATGTACGGACGTGTGGGCGTTATCTATTTCGCCCACACGCACGCGTGTGAGAAGGATCGCGAGGGAAAAAAGAGATGTGTGGACATTACTTGTTTTACCCACACGTAGGTGTGTGGGCTGTTTCTTTTATGCACCACACAAAATATGTGGACAAACCCCCTAACACCTACACGTGTGGCACTTATCGGCATCCTAAATAAATATAACCACCTAATTTCGAGACCCAGCAAAGATCTCATTCCTTTTAAACCGAAACCACAAATCAGCACGTTATTCCTTGCCAAACATTATCTCTTTCTTTTAGGCCGCACCAAACTTGCTTTTTTTCAGATCCGAAGTTACCGAACTAGGAGGATTCGGTTTGATTCTTTTTAATCCGAAGTTACCAAACCAAGGAGCACACCACGTCCCCCTTTTTTTTGTTTCCTTGTTTACCACGAACAAACATGGATTAATGGAAACAGATCGGCGCTTGCCTTTTTTTCTTTGCGGATGAACTCTTCTTTCCGTAAAACAAGCTACGTGATGTTTCCAAATAAACTTGCCCTTATTTTTTTTTGCTCTTTTCCTTTCCTTATTTTGCGTGGAGAGACCGAACTCCTGTTTTTTTCGCTTTCTTTTCAAACTGGACGATTTGCTCTTTTTTCCTTTCCCAAAATCCAACGTGGCTGACTAGTACTTTCCAAACAAACCAACCGCACGTTAACCTTTCCTTGGAACCCGAACCGAATCTGCTTTTTTTTACTCACAACGTTCCAAGCAATACTATATCTCTTCTTTGATCGAACCAAATCTGCCCTGATGATTTTTTTTTGCAATAGATGGAAAGAACAAAGGCATCGGCAGCACAATAACAGATGGAGGCGACAATGGCAAAAGGGTATAGATACTCGCGATGGTGACGAACAAAATAAGCGGCAGCGGAATATGGTAATGAAGTGGATGATGGTGTATATGGATGCGGTTTGAGCAAAAACATGACTAGAACTCGAAACTCTAAAAGTTTAGATACTAAAACTAGCAACTCGACACACGATGCAATCGAAAATTCAACATGCAAAAAAAAGTAGTAATGGCAAAAAGGCTTAGACTGTCTTAGACATGGATGAACTAATCTAACTTTTTTTGTGGATTTTTCTTGGACTCTAGGTATGAATAACAGATGCAATCTAGACTACGAAAATTTGGAAAATCTCACCGAGCAACCTGAAAACTGATACCACTTGATAGAGGCAAGGTGTCCAAATATTTCGATGAGGTGATAACTATCGATTTGGCGGAGACAACTTTGACGATCCGACTACAAACGTGCATGCCGTTGCGCCTTAGCAATCGCTAAACCAACTCTGAGAGGTTATTGACCATGCTGGAGCACGATCAACCTAACCACGAAGGTCTATTCCTGCAAGCAATCAAAGAACAAACAAAAATATGATTAAGCAATCTGAATATTGCGAGTGTGGATGAAGTATTGATAAAAGTGTGGTTTCATAAGCGGTCTTGGTCTGGTCGTTGGACACAAACGAAGTACACGAAGTTGCAGCAATGGCTAACTTTTAACTAAATAAAACCCAAGTCTAAGCGATGCCTTAAGGGCTATATTTATAGGGAAAAGAGAGGGGATTTCATTCACCCTAGGCAAGGTGGGACTAAAACACCTCCTAAGTCATTTCCCTACAATATGGACTCTAAAAATAGATTACATGGGCCTGGCCCAAAATAAGGTGGCGCAACACCAATAATAAGCTATGGATGAAATTTATGAAAGGCCATCTTGTATATTTCGTCCATCTTCTTGTATGTCATCATGGTGGGTTCAAAGTCCGGAAATCTCCACTTGAACCTTCGTTCTTGTTCTCTTCGCACGCACCTTCATCTCCATGCTTGACGATGCTCCAATGTTCATCCTTCTTATCCTTGCTAGGCCCTTCAATTGAAAGCAACACAAATGTATGTAAGTTAGGCAGCATCATATGCTCATGAACACTAGAAACATTACCAAGAAACGAAAGTACCTGATAATTTAATCGGCGTATGCGAGCTCTAGCAATTGTTCCAAGAGGTAAAACAGTAGGGGATATGGGTGTAACTGTGGTAGCCATGTCCTCATCACTTGCGAACTTGTTCATCTTCACGTGCATCTTCGGGAGGGTCCTCTTGGTACCTGATCATGCACAACATTCCGGGCTTAGGTAGTAGCCATATCTCGAGAGGATCAAACGGGATATCACTAAGGAAAGAAGTCACCTCGTTCTCGAGAGCTCTAGCTCGTTGATGTAGGGTAGGAACCCTAGGGGCCGATCTTTCATGAAAGGAGTGGATCCCGCGATGAACACGAAGAACACGAGGGGAAACACAAGGGGAAACACGAGAGAATCACTAAACCAACAACAAATAGTCACACATATGCTAGATCCTCGAGTACATAAGAGATCACACGATACAAGTAGCACGATCTTCTCCATGAGGAGGTCTTGAGGTTCTTCCCGTGAAGGGGTCTTGAATCCGCTTGGGGGATCTTCTCCGAGGAGGCGCTATCTCCGAGGAGAAGGTAACCAAGTGGATGAGCAAATCTCTCACACGAAATATGAGCTAATCCTTTGCGAACCCTAACTAGGAGGAGGGAGAAGTCTATTTATAGTCTTAGTGTAAAAGAGGAGCGAAGTGGAGGGGTACATGGGCTTCGGCCCGAAACTGGACGCAGCCAGAGTCCGGACGTCCGTGAGGCGCCGGTCATCCGGCGGCTCGCGGAGGTCCGGATGTCCATAGATCTTTGGATATTCATAGATTAGGTTCTGTCGCCATGGCCTCGGACGTCCGAAGGTGTCTGATCGTCCGGTCGCCGGTCGTCCGGTCTGCCTCGGACTTTCACTAATTTCGTTCTGTTGGCGCAGCGTCGGTCGTCTGGAGGGGTTCGGTCATCCGGAGCCTGGGAGTCGTCGGACGTCCGCTCCTGGTCGATAGTCCGGCTGCTGTGCAGGCCTGAGTTCCTTGGGCTGTTGTGACCTCCAGGGGTCTGATGTCCGGGATGGGCCGGTCGTCCGGAGCCTCTAGCTTCTTCCGCAGCTCTCCTTCTTCTCCGTCTTCACATCCATCTTCTTCTTCTGATTCTCCTTGCTTCTTAGCTCCTTCATGGCTAACTCCTTGATACCTGAGTATGCACAATGTCTTCGTTTGAGGTAGTAGCCATGTCTCATGTGCAACAAAGTGGATTTGTGAGAAGAGAGATGTCACCTCGGTTTCGAGAGCTCTTGCACGTGCTTGTGTCATGGGTCCGCTACTCACTTGGTGAGGCGATGGTAGGTCCATGGGGATGACCTTGGGATGCTTCGCATCATCTCACCTCCCTTGGGAAAGATCCAACCTCGGATCATATTCTTCATCACCATGGTAGGGCGAGAGGTCCTTGACATTTAAGATGTCGCTCACGGAGTACTTGTCGCGTGGGATGTCGATCTTGTAGGCGTTGTTGTTGTAGCGTGAAAGCACCTTGAATGGTCCATCCGCTCGAGGTAGAAGTTTGTACTTGCATTCGGTGGGGAAGCGGTCTTTGCGAAGGTGTAGCCACACAAGATCACCAATGTTGAATACCATGGGTTGCTTGTTGATGTTGAGCTTGGTCGAAAGTCGTTGTACTTGGCGCTCGATGGTGTGCCTTGTATCTTCATGCACCTTCTTGAGATGGGTCACACATGCACTTGCGTCCATATTGATGCGCTCTTGTAGTGGTAGCGGAAGAATGTCCAATGGGGACAATGGGTTGAATCCGTAGACGACCTCGAAGGGGGACTTTCCGGTTGCTAAGTGTCCTGCGCGGTTGTAGGCGAACTCGGCGATATGTAGACACTCCTCCTACTCCTTGATGTTCTTCTTGATGAGCACGCGAAGTAGAGCGGAGAGTGTGTGGTTGGTCACCTCCATTTGGCCGTCGGTTTGCGGATGGTACGCCCTGGAGAAGAGTAGCTTGATTCCGAGCTTGGCGCATAGGGTCTTCCAAAAGTAGCTTAGGAACTTGACGTCGCGGTCCGAGACAATCGTCTTTGGCACTTCATGTAGACGCAATATTTCCCTACAAAAGTGATTGGCAACATGTGAAGCATCGTCTATCTTGTTGCATGATATGAAATGTGCCATCTTAGAGAATCGGTCCACAACAACAAATACCGAATCCTTTCCATTCCTAGTCCTAGGCAATCCAAGTACAAAATCCATGCTAATATCTTCCCATGGTTGGTATGGAATTGGTAGAGGCATGTAAAGGCCATGGGATTGAGCTTTAGGCTTAGCTTTGCGACACATAGAGCGTCAGTTGGTGAAGCGGTTGACGTCGCGAAACATCTTGGGCCAATAATAGTTCTTGGAGAGCGTGGCGAAAGTCTTTTCACGTCCAAAATGCCCCATTAGTCCTCTTGATGAGGACATCAATACCATTGTGACACCCACAACCCCTGCTGCTATTCATACTGGACCAATTACTAGAACTCGCGCACGCCAAAATTATCAGGTACTTTCGTTTCTTGGTAATGATTCTAATGCTCATGAGAATATGATGCTGCTTAAATTGGATACATTTGTTTTGCTTACAAATGAAGGGCCTGTCATGGATAAGAGGGATGAACACTGGAGCAAGACCAAGCATGGAGATGATGGCATGCGCAAGGGGATCAAGAACGGAGTTACAAGTGATGATTTCAGGACTTTGAAGCCACAATAAGGAGTGCATGAAGCCTTGGACGAAATATACAAGGTGCCACCTCATGAATTTCGTCCAGAGGCTATTCTAGGTGTTGCTTCACCTTATTACTGGGTCAGGGCCATGTATTTTTGTAATACTTAAGTATAGGCTGTTTTTAGAGTCCGTATGTGTGGGGAAACAAGAGTTAGGGTTGGTTTCGGACCCCTCCTCCAAGGGCCACGAAATACCCCCTCTTCCTCCATATATACAGCCCTTAGGGTGTTGTTTAGACTTTGAGTTTTCTTTAGATTAAAGTTCGCCGTAGATGCAACTTCGCGTACTTCGTTTGTGTTCAACGACCAGACAAAGGCGTCACAGAACCCCACCTTTGATCAACAAAGCTTTCCTCTTATATTCGCAATATCCAGATTGCAATCTTAGTTTCTTGCTTGTTCTACATTTGCTTGCAGGAAATAGACCTTCGTGGTCAGGTTGATCGTGCTCCGGCATGGTCAGTAACCTCTCGGAGTTGGTTTAGTGATTGCTAAGGCGCGGCGTCCTAGCACGTTCGTAGTCGGATCGTCAAAGTCGACTTCCTCCAAAACTATAGCCACCATCTCATCGAAAGACAGGACACCTTTGCCTCTATCAAGTGGTATCAGATTTCCAGGTTCCTCGGTGAGATTTTACTGCTTTACGTAGTTTAGATCGAGTCTGTTCTTCATACCTATAGTCCACGAAAAAGCCAAAAAAAATTAGGGTTAGTTCATCCTATGCGAACCAATCTAAGCCTTTGCATAATCTTTTCTGTATTTGCTTTATTGAATTTGTGGTTGCATCGTCGTGTCAAATTGCTGGTCTTAGCATCTAGTCCATTAGAGTTTCGAATTCTGTTCACAGGTTGTCACGTCGCCGCTGCCATATATCACCACCGCATCATCAT
Organism: Triticum urartu; assembly: GCF_056163025.1. NCBI lineage: Eukaryota > Viridiplantae > Streptophyta > Magnoliopsida > Poales > Poaceae > Triticum > Triticum urartu. Next base: position 289,203,693 of record NC_141878.1, on the reverse strand, counting down.
CATCGCTGCTGCCATATACCACCACCGCATCAACTTCATCGCCGCTGCCATATACCACCACCAAATATTCCCCGTCAATCCGAGTCCATATACGCCACCAAATATCAGTCGCCATCATGCCAATCCGAGTCCACCTGTAACATATATCCGCCACCAGTCTAAGTTCCATCAGATTCATATCCGCCACCAGTATGAGATTCCACCAGATTTATCTCCGCCACCAGTGCTAGTCCGAGACCAGTAATTGTTGCTTTGTTTTTGATTTCTAGATCACGCGATACTCCGAGTCGTGACAGAGTAGGACTCCCCAACTTACGAGCCATCCACAGAAGAAAAATAGTTCCAGTTTCAAAAAAAAAGTGTAGACTTTTAGGACATTTGTAGACTTTTTCAAAAAAAATTGTTGTGGAGCAAAAAAAGAGAAACAAAGTGCAAAAAAAGTGAAAAAAAAAAGAAAAAAATAGAGTGTGCTCCTCCCTTGTTTACGTGCAGCGCCGTGATTTTGTTAGTATTCTAGGCTCGCGTCTCTAGTACGGTCTATCCTAGGACCAGCACAGTACCGTCGTTGAGCGTTTATTCAACTTTGCATATCTGAATTGATTATTGCTGACCCTTTTTGCTACCATACTATAAGCCTTCCCAACTCCACATACATCTACGTCGTGCGTTTGACTCTCCCTGGTAATCGCTCTATCCAAGCTTTGAGAGTTTTTACAACAATGGTTGCTGATCACCACCTGCTGCTTGGTAAGAACTGGTAAGAATTTGAGATTCGCTTGACGGATTTGTGACTGTCCACCACACCATTACCACCACTTCCTAGTAGTATGTAGGATCATATTCTTGTGTGTTTCTATTGCTGCTAACCATGGCAGGATCACAAGCCGACGAGACTGACTAGGAGAACATGACAAACAAAGAGTTACATGATAAGTCTCAGCAAATGATGAGTGCGCGGGTGGAAGATGTGCTAAATAGATTTGAAGAGGCCATGGAAAAGATAGATGGCATTGAGAAGGCGTTTGAAACAAAGCTCGATAACAAGTTTAATTAATTGCTCGCGCGTCTTCCACCACAACCACTGGCTGCACCTAACGCACCTCTACAACAACAACAACAACAACAACAACAACAACAACAATGACTACCTCCACGTCGCGAAATAGCCCTCCACCGAGCGAGCCGTGTCCCTCTTGCGCCTGGCCAAACTGTTGGTGCTGCTGTTGATACTTCTGAGGCTCCTACTGCTGATGAGGAGGAGGATGTGTAACAGCCTGGATTTTGGCCCTTTTCTTTTTCTTTTGATTTATCTCATTTTGGCCCTTAAGAATTTGCTTACTCATGCTCCCGTGCTTGCTTTACCCAACTTCGACAAGCCTTTTGAGATTCATTGCGATGCTAGTGGTAATGGCATAGGAGGTGTGTTAACGCAAGAGAAGCGCCCCATAGCTTACTTTAGCGAGAAACTTTCCGGAGCACAACTCAATTACCCCATCTTTGACAAAGAGCTATATGCTTTAGTGCGCATTTTGCATGAATGGGAACATTACCTTCGTCCCCATGAGGTTATCATTCATACCGATCATGAGACTCTCAAGTATCTTAAGGGTCAAACCAAGCTGAACAAGCGTCATGCTAAATGGAGTGAATTTATTGAGTCTTTTCCTTATGTCATCAAGTACATCAACGGAAAGTAAAACATTGTAGCGGACGCCCTTTCTCGCATATGCATGCTTGTAACTCAACTCGAATTGGATGTCATTGGCTTCGAGCATATCAAAGACTTGTATGAGCATGATGCAACTTTTGCCAATCCTTATGCCAAGTGTTTGTCGCACACTTCTTGGGAACGCTATTACATCAAAGATGGATATCTTATGAGAGCTAACAAACTTTGCATCCCCCAGTCTTCTCTTCATTTGTTGCTTTTGCAGGAATCTCATGGAGGAGGCTTAATGGGAGATTTCGGACGCAACAAGACATTCGCTACGCTCTCGAAGAACTACTTTTGGCCCAAGATATTTCGGGACGTCAACTGCTTCACCAACCGATGCTCTACATGTCGCAAAGCTAACTCCAAAGCTCAATCTCATGGCCTTTATATGCCTCTACCAATTCCATATCAACCATGGGAAGACATTAGCATGGACTTTGTACTTGGTTTGCCTAGGACTCGAAATGGGAAAGATTCGGTATTTGTCGTTGTGGGCTGTTTCTCAAAAATGGCATATTTTATTCCTTGAAACAAGATAGGCACATGTTGCTAATCTCTTTTGTAGGGAAATATTGCGTCTACATGGAGTGCCAAAGACGATCGTCTCGGACCGCGACGTCAAGTTCCTAAGCTTCTTTTGGAAGACCCTATGCGCCAAGCTCGGAATCAAGCTACTCTTCTCCATGGCTTACCACCCTCAAACCGACGGCCAAACAGAAGTGACCAACTGCACACTCTCCTCTCAACTTCGAGTACTCATCAAGAAGAACACTAAGGAGTGGGAGGAGTGCCTACCAATCTCCGAGTTCGCCTACAACCGAGCCAGACACTCAACAACCGGCAAGTCCCCTTTTGAGGTCGTCTACGGATTCAACCCACTGTCACCATTGGACATTCTTCCTCTACCACTCCAAGAGCGCATCAATTTGCACGCGCGACACATCTCAAGAAGGTGCATGAAGATACAAGAAACACCATCGAGCGCCAAGTACAAGCCTTGCGACCAAGCTCAACGTCAACAAGTACCCTATGGTATTCAACATTGGTGATCTCGTGTGGCCACAGCTTCACAATGATCACTTTCCACAAGAACACAAGTCCAAGCTTCAACCACGAGTGGATGGACCTTTCAAGGTGCTCGCACGATACAACGACAACGCTTACAAGATCGACCTCCCACGCGACAAGTACAATGTGAGCGACATCTTCAACGTCAAAGATCTCTCTCCCTTCCATGGTGATGAAGAATTTGATTCGAGGATGGATCTTCCCCAAGGGAGGGGAGATGATGCGGAGCATCCCAAGGCCATCCCCATGGACCCAACTACATCTCCTACGACACCTCTTGGACCCATGACACGAGCACGTGCAAGAGCTCTCGAAACCGAGGTGACATCACTCCTCTCAGATTTCCACTTCGATGCACATGAGACATGGCTACTACCTCATATGGATACATTGTGCATACTTAGGTATCATGGAGAAGCTAAGGAGCAAGGATAAGAAGAAGAGGAAGGTGGACGTGAAGACAGAGAAGAAGAAGAGATGCAGGAGAAGCTACAGGCTCCGGACATCCGACGAACTCCAGGCTCCGGACGTCCGGCCCTCTCCGGACGACCGACGCCCCCGCACCGGAGCCAAGTCTATGGATTTCCGGAGACCCCCGGATGACCGACAACGCCCGGACGTCCGACCCCAACCAGACGTACGACCGAAGCACACTCGAGTCGAAATTACGGACGTCCGACCCCGACCGGACGTCCGGACCCTCGCGAGCCTCCGGACGACCGGTGATCCCCAGACGTCTGACGCCTGTGTGCTGATTCGTGTTGGGCCACAGCCCATGTACCCCTTTACCCCCCTCTTTTGCACTAAGACTATAAATACTCCACCCATTCCTTCTAGCTAGGGTTAGCAAAGGATTAGCTCATGTTTGTGTGAGAGGTTTTCTCATCCACTTGGTTACTTTCTCCTTGGAGATTCGAGCCTCCTACGGAGAAGATCCTCCCAAGCGGATTCAAGACCCCTCTTTAGGGAAGAACATCAAGACCTCCTCACGGAGAAGACCAGTTACCCTGTATCATCCCTAGTTGACCGTGGACCGTGTATCATTCTATGTATCCGAGGATCTAGAACTTTTGTGACTTGTTCTTGTTAGTTTGAGTGTTCCTCTTGTGTTTCCCCTTTGTGTTGTTCGTGTTCTTCGCGGGATTCCGCTCTTTTTGTGAAAGATCGGGCGATTAGGGTTCTACCCTACATCAATAACCCTGTCTGCCCTAGGTTGTGAAGCTACCTATATTTTTGTCCATCCATAAATTCCCAAATAATTCTCATAATTTCTTTGGATCATATGTTGCTTAAATATGCCAAAACATCACCTTGGCCAGTTCAAAACTAATTCTCCAATATTCATTCTTCCATTCTGTCCAGAGTGGCACTTTGTGAAGGAAGTGTCATTCACCCTATCTTCTTTGCTCCCAAACTTCTTGTGCATGTTATTTCATCCAAATAATTTACACATGCCAAAATTCAACTTTATTTGTTGAGCCAATTTTCCTGAGTGATGTTTCGAAGTTTCTGTCAAACATAAGCCACTGTGAAGGAAGTACTAGCTAGGAGCATCCGAATGAGTTGAAATTTTGCACACTCCTTAATGTGCTCATATATTTACACTACTCAAAATTTCAGCCCCATCCAATCATCTATGTGAGAACAGGATCAAATCTTTGCTTCTGGCAAAATTTTCAGGTTGTGAAGCAAGTGCATTTTATATTGCTTCAAAAATCCTGATAAATTACCAGATCATTCTCCTACCTATATAACTTCTCGCCACCAAATTTGGCACCATTTCACCTAGCCAATATTTATTCAAAATTCTTGCATGATTCTGGTCGGTGAAGATAGCTATGAAGGAAGTACCATTTTGGTAAATCCAATTGGTATGAAATTGTTACAGCTCCTTACTATGACCAAATCATTAGGCCTTGACAAATTTGAGCTCAATTGCAATCACCGTGTGAGTGCATCATCCAGTTCACATTTCTGGACCATTTTGGTGAGTTGCAAAATAACTATATTAAACCTTGGTCCAAATCTCCTCAAAGTTACCAGGATGAAAGTCCTTCTTACCCTAAACCTCGCACACAACTCCATTGCTCCCAATCATCTTCCTGTAGATCACCAGTGCTCACTCAAGTTTACTGCAGTAAACTTCAGAGGGTGATTACCAGTTAACCATAGCTGTGTTAATCGATCTACCACCACGGTTGCAACCTCCCCTCGATGGGATACGCCCTAGAAAACGTTTGCCAACCCTTGGCATCTTCTCCTCGCCATTCTACGCAGTGACCACCGCTTTGGCGAGCAATTGCCGCGTCCAAAACGACTTCATGCTCGGGCCCTCCTCTGCTCGGCATCTCAGCGAGCACGAGCATGTCTAATAGATTTACCGTGCCGTCGCCATCCTCCTGGACCTCTCTCCCTCTCAGTAAAACCCCTCACCGACGCTCACCCACGCTCGCCGCCGAACGCCCACGAGAGCACAGTGGTGGTTTGGCTCTATTCGTCGTCGTCCTCATCCTCCCTGTGCTCCCTTGGCCGCCTCTTCCCCGTGAGCTCTCCCTCCTGTTCCCCCTCGTCGCCTAACTCTGAGCGCATGCACGTGCACACGCGTCCGCGGTGTCGGACACGCGTCCGCCGCGATGCTAGTGCGGCAGCCCCTCCCCCTTGGCTATTTAAGTAGCCCCGGGCGCCCTGGACCTCGCCAAGTCACTCCTCCACCTCCCAGGACCCCTCCCAGCTACTCTCCATAGCTCAAAGAGCTCTCTTCGCTGCCCATCACCGCCATTGCCGCTGCTGGCCACTGCTCAAATTCGAGCAAACCGCGTGTTTCCCCCTCGTCTAATCACCACCCAAAGACCACACCAGCACCGTAGCACCTCCCCAACCCTTCACCTCGTCGCCGGAGTGCCGTATCCCCGAGTTCCACCTCTTCCCGAAGCCGCCGTCCACAGGGGCTGCCGTCCCGCTCATCCGAACGCTCCCCGGAGTCTAGGCTGTAGCCCATGTGAAGCACAGCATCTCCTTGATCATCCCGGAAGCCGGAGCGCTGCCAGAGGTGGCCTGTGGCGCCAAAACGGCCGTCGGCGTCAAGCTCCTCCCTCTGCTCCACGGGCGGCGGCGGTAAGGAGTGGAAGGCCCCGACCCCTCCCTGTCAGCTGGCCAGTGGGCCTCGCAGTCCCACCCGTTAGCCGCACACCCTGCTGACCCCACCACCGCTGAGGTGGATAAGTGGAAGCGTTATCCTAGAAATACATTTTCTTGCGATGAAAGCGTACTCTGGTGTTCTGTGGTTAGAAATACGCTTTCGCTTCACTGAAAGCGTATTCTCTAGATTGCGCGTTCTGTTTTTCTAGCCGAGGGCCTGTTTGTGACAAATTTATTACAGATAGGTCCCTGGCAGAAAAACTATCATAACTTTTCAACCACAACTCCAAATGAGGTGATTTCAAAGCCCATTTCTTCGTCTCGTCGAGCCTATTCTGTTGATATCATTTTCATTATATTTCAACATTCTGAAAATGACCATTTTGCCCGTGCGCTTAATCAGCCCCTTCGAGAGAGAACGTTTTCCGGTGATTCCTTCCGCGAGTTTCTCGCACTTCTTCTCGGTGATTTCTTCTACCCCAGGCAAGCCACACCCTCCATTTGCATGATTGCATTGCATTGACATGGTTTATTTATTTTAACTTGTTTAAAATATTGCATTAGCTATGTATGCTTTGTTCATGGCATTCCTCGGAGTATTGCTTTGATGTTGATGTTGGCATGATATTGCTTGGAGTTCTAGGGCTTATATTTTGATGATTATGTGGATGGCATGTTGCCTTTAGATTCTTGGTGGCTATTATGATTATGTTCATGATGGTATTATGCTTGGGAGTATTACTTTGGATGTCATGTTGCCTTTGGATTCTTAGTGGCTATGATGATTATGTTCATGATGATATTATGCTTTGGAGTATTACTTTGGATGACATGTTTCCTTTGGATTCTTAGTGGCTAGTGTTAGTTTCATCATGATGTTAGTTGATCTTATGTTTTGGAGTATGATGATGGAGACGATGCTTGCATGTGGATCATAGTTGGATAGTTAGTTCTTGATATTTGAGTAGTAGTCTTATCATTCTTGGATTCATCATAGTAGTGTTATGCTGTCATCTGAGTATTTTGGAGAGACGATATTCAGCTTTGGATTATTTGTTGGATATTGCTATGATTTGGATTATAGGAAAATAGATGATATCGGAGTATCAATCATTACTATTATATTTTGGGGATAAATTCCGTCATTAAGTTGGTCAGGTGCCACCGAACCAGGCTTTCTCAAGTGCGACCACATTTGCCTTTATGGGAAGGCCCTAATGCGGTCTATTGTCGTGCCTCTCGCCGTTGCCTCCAACGAGGGAAGGTTATGGGCGTGCGGTACCCTGGCCCGGTAAGCAGACATAACCTTGTGTGCCCGTTGTTGTTGTTATGGATTCGGTCCACGTGAGGGATGTTTTGGCCACGACGGTGGTCGTTGTGTCTTTGGTAGACACGGGGCCACCCAGGACTAGCCCAGTGGGGAGTGAGTCGGAGTGGCCGGGAGAGTGTCATGGCAGTAGATCGGTTTTGCCGGAACACCATTGGTCCACCCGAATGGGAGTGCGAGGCCATGGGTATGTTGAGCAGTACAGATTGGCAGGATGTTGATGATGATGTTGGAGACCAAGTGTTGGTCATGGTAGTGATCGCCGTAAAGATCACCGTTTGAGACCAAGTGTTGGTCATGGTTGTGATCGCCGGAAAGATCACCATTTGGTTTTGATCACGAGGTGATTGAGATGGTTTATTGCTTGGCCGGTTAGCCAAGACTGATATGGTTATGGAGATCTGAGATGGTGATTTATTAGTATTGTATCAGTTTCATGCCATGCTTGGTAGTTGTTTCGTCATAATAGTTGCTAATTTAATTAACCTGTTAATGCTATGTTATTGTCTTGCCTTGATGTTTATGGTTGTTGTGAGCTTGCAAGTACATTCAATGTACTGACTTGGCATGTCATGCCAGATTGCAGGTGATGCCATGATTGCTTGATTGCTTGTCGATGGTTGCTGTGCGTGCGAGCTAGATCGTGTCCCAGCCAGAGTCCCTGCGGAGTGGAGTTCACCACCTTCGTTGTTGTTCCGCTGCTAGAAGTATTCCGCTGCTACGAGTTGTTTCGCTGCTAGCATAGAGCAAGTGTAGTATCGCAGGCGTAGTGTCACCGTGCTGATGTGCTTCTTTGTAACATCAGACCCTTGTATTATTATTCTTGTAATAAGAGCTGATTTTTTCTATGTCAAGAAGTGTCGTATTCCAAAGACTTCTCCTCGATCTCTGGGCTGGAATGCGGGGCGTTCCGGTTTCTCTGAGCCGGGGTGCCACAGGATGATTATGCGGGAGATTACGAGGATGAGGTTGATCAAAATCAAAACTATGTGCAACCACCAGCACCACAACCACCAGGTCGTCCACATGCAAATAATGGCAATGGTAGGGCTCCCCCTCAGGTACGAGATCATGACCATCTCCCTAAACTGAAACTGAATATTCCACCATTTGAGGGTAGATATGTTCCTGATATATATCTTACTTGGGAGTTAGAAACTGAACAATGATTTACATGTTTACAATATCCTGAGGAGAGATGTGTTCCTGCTGCTGTTTGTGCTTTCACTAGCTTTGCATGTGTTTGGTGGTCTGAACATTGTAGATTATATCCTATTCCAACTACTTGGGCTTCTTTGAAAACTGCTATGCGTACTTCTTGGGTTTCACCATATTAACGTGAATTAATTCAAAAATTGCAGCGTTTAAGACAAGGAAAAAATTCTATAGAAGAATATTATCAGGAATTACAAACTGGCATGATTAGATGTGGTATTGTTGAGGAGAATGAAGCTATGCTTGCACGTTTTATGGGTGGATTAAATAGAGAGATTCAGACCATTCTATAGTACAAGGAGTATAATAATATGACTCGTTTATTCCATCTTGCTTGTAAAGCTGAACGTGAAGTGCAGGATCGATAGGCATTGTTGCGAACTAACTTTCTGCAGGTCAATCTTCATCATGGAAACCACATTCATCTTCTACTTCCACTACACCAGCACCTCCATCAGGTGCCACCTCCAGCCGTGATACAAGAAAGAAGGCACAACCACCACTATCTTGCAAGAGCACACCTCTCGGGCCTGCGCAGAGCTCTTCTTCTTCCATGGCATCAACAGGGCACAGAAGTGATATTATTTGTCGTCGTTGTAAAGGAAGAGGACATTTTGGTAGAGAATGCAAATCTCAGTGTGTGATGATTGCTACTGAGGATGGTGGGTATGAGTCTGCTAGTAACTATGATGAGGAGACTTTGGCTCTTATTACACATGAAGAACACGGCGGAGATGATTCTGATCATGAGACATATACATGGCTACTGAAGATGCTGACAGGTATGAATGTTTAGTTGCTCAACGTGTTTTGAGTGTGCAGATTACACACGTTGAGCAAAATCAGAGGCATAATTTGTTCCATACAAAGGGAGTTGTGAAGGAATGTTCTATTCGTGTCATCATAGTTGGAGGGAGCTGCAACAACTTGTCTAGCATGGAGATGGTGGAGAAGCTCTCTCTCACCATAAGACAACATCCACATCCTTACTACATCCAATGGTTCAACAACAGCGGCAAGTTTAAGGTATCACGTACCGTTCGTGTGCATTTTAGTATCTCTCCATATGCTGATTATGTTGATTGTGATGTGGTACCTATGCAAGCATGTTCCTTAGTACTTGGTAGACCATGGCAATTTGATAAAAATTCTGTACACCATGGTAGAAACAATCGGTATACTCTTGTTCATGAGGACAAAAATATTACTTTGCTTCCTATGACTCCTAATTCCATTTGGAAAGATGATATTAATAGAGCTAATAAAGCAAAACATGAGCAGAATAAGAGTGAAAATCAGATTGTGGCAAAAGAATTTGAGCAACAAATGAAGCCTAATAATAAACCATCTAGTGTTGCTTCTGAAATTAAGTTGAAAAGTGCATGTTTACTTGCCACCAAATCTGATATTGATGATCTAGATTTTAGCAAATTTGTTTGCTATGCTTTTGTGTGCAAAGAGGCGTTATTTTCATTCGAGCACATGCCTTCCTCTTTGCCTTCCGCTATCACTAACATTTTGCAGGAGTTCGTTGACGTATTTCCACAAGACGTGCCACCGGGATTACCACCTATTCGAGGTATTGAACATCAAATTGACTTAATCCTCGGTGCATCATTACCCAACCGTGTGCCATACCGTACCAATCCAGAGGAGACGAAGGAGATTATGCATCAAGTATAGGAGCTGCTAGAGAAAGGTTATATATGCGAATCCCTTAGTCCTTGTGTTGTTCCTATCATTTTAGTGCCGAAAAAGGATGGTACGTCGCGTATGTGTGTTGATTGTAGAGGCATTAATAATATTACTATTCGTTATCGTGATGTAGGATGGAACCCTAATCGGCCGATCTTTCACAAAAGGAGCGGATCCCGCGAAGAACATGAATAACATGAGGGAAAACATGAGGGGAAACATGATTGGAAACACGAGAAAATCACTAAACCAACAAGAAATAATCACACATATGCTAGATCCTCGAGTACATAAGAGATCACACGATCCACGGACAACTAAGGACGATATAAAGGTAGCCGGTCTTCTCCGTGAGGAGGTCTTGATGGTATTCTCCGCAAGGAGGGCTTGAATCCAAAGGGATCTTCTCCGAAGAGAGGCCGCGGTCTCTCTCGGGTAGTAGATCCGATGTGGATGAGCAATGCTCTATCTCTAATATGAGCTAAACCAATGCTGACCCTAGCTAGAAGGAATAGGAGGTCTATTTATAGTCTCAGTGCAAAAGACGGGCGAAGGGGTACATGGTCTAATGCCCCGATAATTAGGCTATAGTAAACCTATGCTAAATATGGCACGTCACCTCTGTCACTGTTTAATCTCGCGTCGGTTCGAAACTTTTCAAATTCAAAATTTAAATATTAACAAACACCAACCGTTTTCAAACATCGAAACAAAAATGTTAGGTTTGTGACGAATATTACAAAGGTAATTATAGTAAAGAAAACACAAATTTATAAAATACTTAAATGCCCTAAGTTGAATTAAAACAGTGAAGGAAAATAAATAAAAGAAAATGAAAATACAAAACAGGAAATAAAAAAGAGAAAAGGGGAACCCCCTCCCCACTGGGCTTCAGCCTGCCAGGTCGGCCCAACCTGCCACTCCCCTCTATAACCCCCCACTACCCAAACCCTAACCTAACTGCACCCCACTTCCCCCACTCCTCCCTTTGCTTCCCCCTGATCCAGATCGGATTGGGCTTTCGGCGACACCCCCTCGCTGCGCCGACCGCGCCACCCGTGCCAGGACGTTGCCGCCCGAGACGCCACCTCGCCGGCCTGCCTCCTCCTCCTCGCCGGCCTGCCTCCCCTGCGACACGCCGTCCCCGTCCTCCTCCTCACGCCCCGCTTCCATTTACCCTACGGCCACCATGAGCGCCCTGTCTCCTCCCCCTCCCTCGTGCCCGCACGCCGCTCTCGTCCGTCGTGGCTCGCTCGGCCGCCGCCCCTGTTGCCCACTGCTGCTGCTGCTCGAATTCGCCTGCTGTCGCACACGCGTGGCCGAGACCCGCACGCTCCCCACCCCTTGCGTCGACCGTCGCCCTGGCTCGCACCGCTCGGTCTGCGCCGCAGCTCGTCGCACCCGCGTCGACCCTGCCGTCGCGCCGCTAGACTCGTGCCCGCGCGCGCCCACCAGTTGAGGCCGCGTCCTCGCTGCCCCGCCGCTTGCAGCACTCGGCCATCCCGCATCGCGCCTCGCCACTGCGGCCCCCATGCCACTCGCGCACCCTGCTGTTGTTGCTCTGCGCCGCGCCGTCCGCCGTTGCCTGCGCTCCGCCCTGTCGCCCGCTTCCCCCACTGGTGTCCATCCCGCTCGCCTCTGCCTCCCGCCGCAGCTCCAAGCCGGCACGCCGCTCGCGCCGTGCTCGCGGCCACCACGGCTGGCCCCGGCCGTGCCCGCGCATCGCGACCCCCCCATGTCGCGTCGCCTGATCCGCGTCGCCACTCCCGCGACCACCCCCTCCGTCGACGCCCCGTCTCCGGCCGCTCCGGCCGCCGCGACCAGCGTCTCCCTTGACCGACGTCATGGCTGCCCGCTAACGGGCGCCCCGCTGCGCCCACGCACCTGTAACCGCACCGCGCGGTGCCCGCTAAGGCCCTATGGGCCTATGATAGCTGGGCCCCGCCCCCATGTCCCAGTGACAGGTGGGCTTTGCCCAGAACGAAAACGATTAAAAAATAATTTCTAAATAATAAATAAATAATAATTAAATTAATTAAAGAATTAATTAATTAATTAATTAAAGAATTGATTAACTTAATTAATTATGTTTAATTAACCTAATTAGCTAATTAACTTAATTAACTTTTGTTTATTAACTAAACAGTCTATGACTAGTGGGACCCACATGTCAGTTTGACCAAGTCAACACCTCTGTTGACTGCTGACGTCATGCTGACGTCAGCAAGCACTATTCTTGATAATGTTGAATTAAAATAATTAAACAAATCCTAAAAATGATTTAAATCTTTTAAAATTAATATAAAATAAACCACACAAGGACTTTGTACATGAAAGTTGCTTGGAACGACGAGACGAATCCGGATACGTAGCCCGCTCGTCCGCCACACATCCCTAGCATAGCAACCACGCAACTTTCCACCTCCGATTCATCTGTCCGAAAACACGAAATACCAGGGATACTTTCCTGAATGCTTTCCCCCTTCGCCGGTATCACCTCCTACTGCGTTAGGGCACACCTAGCACCGTTACTTGTCATGCCATGCATTGATATGGATCTTTTTGCATTGTATTCATTGTTTTTCCCCCTCTTCTCTTCGGTAGACTACGAGACTGACGCCGCTGTTGGTGCGCCGATCGACTATGTTGTTGATGACACCTACTTGCCAGAGCAACCAGGCAAGCCCCCCTCCTTGATCACCAAATATTGCCTATTCTTCTCTCTACTGCTTGCATTAGAATAGTGTAGTATGTTACTGCTTTCCGTGAATCATGGGTAGATGCAAGCAAGGGTCACAATTGCATGGCAAACGCATAGAAGCAAGCATAGCATGCAAAGTGAACACGGTAAAATGAGCATGAAGCGACAAGCGGTATATAGCCCATAGCCGTGTGAGAGCCAAGTGAGAGAGATGCATGTAGTCATTGCGCGAAGAGGGCGATGGGAAGGATAGTTCACGGGATCCCAAGTCATCTTTGCTCTCAAGAGCTCGTTTCATCAACTCTTGGGATTGAGAGGTTGACGAGTATACGTGAGTACCTGCACAAAACAAAGAGAAAGGGGAAATTGTGTGTGCGTCGTATATGTACACATCATCCATCATGATGCGCACGTGCCTGTGTTGGTTAGCACAAAATATCCAATGCTCGAATAAATGAGATGCGTGATATAGAAACATGTCATCCATCATGATAGGTTTGTTGTTATGTATAGCATAATGGAGACTCAAATTGTGTAAAGCATGATGGGAAACATCTAGAGCATTGTTATGCGTGGGATGCATATGGTGCAAGCAATTATGAGAATCGTGCAATGTATGGATGCATCAAAATCTCCTAATATGTATGAGGAAACTATGGGGGTCTCCTCATGATCATTAATGGAAACATCACATGGAGAATTTTGACAACATCCAAAACAAAGCAAATTTGGAACAATGTGATCATGGCATGGTATATTAGATGAATTGCGCAAATCATGTAAAGGAAGCATGTCAATATCATCACATGAAAAACAAAAGCCAATGGCCATCATCTCGTCATCTATGCCATAAGTGCAAATGGGATTTATTTTAATGGGACATGCATAGTTACTATGGTGAGATTGAAATGATGCAATATGGGAGATCTCACTCATAGCATATGACATGTTCAAAGGATTGTCAAACATGATGTGACCAATAGAATTTTCACAAGATATCCTATGGAGCATAGCATCACAACTAGGCAAATCAACATGCTCATCATCATATTCATCATAAATGGCTAAGTCATGACATGAAGAATTCGCACTAGCATGAAGCATGGGAATAGGTGGATCAACATCATGCAAGCAAACATTGGTGAGATAGTCCACTAGTGGGACAAGAGAAGCACCATCACGTATGTTACCTTTGGAGCATCGCTCATGTGTTGTAGGTGAGGTGTCGAAGACCGAGTCATGGTCATCTTCATCTTGATGGAACCATGTGGGGGGTGCATCATCGTCCACCATGGCCATCATCGTCTCCATTGGAGGTATGGACTCGTCGAGGATAGGCGTGTTGTCATGTAGGAGACCTAGCACCAAAGAGGAAAAACCACTCAGAGTATAGCTTAGGTCGTTAGAAATCATAGTGGCCTCACATGCCGTGTAAAGTACCTCACTCACCAAGTGTGGCGGCTCACTCACTCCCTCTTGGATGCTCTCACTCATATGGTTGGTGGAGTCATTCAAATGGCTCACAACCTCACATAGAATGGGTGGCATGCTCTCAAGTGTGGGGCTAGTGGTGGTCACACTCATCCTCTTGTAGGAAATGCTCTCAATGTCACGTATGGAGGAGTCACTCATGTCACTCATGTGGTGGTGGCTCTCCTCACATGGCAATTGGGGCATCTCGTCACATGTCGGTGTCAGAGAGATGTTGGTGCAAATGTCTCCATGCTCAATCATGTCATAGTCGTAGCCGTGGAGGAAGGCCGAAGATGGAACATCATCACTCTCCTCTAAGGCCAAAGATAAGGTATCATGTGCGGTCTCGTAGCTTGACTCAGAGAATGAGTCCTTTGGGGGCGCCGTCTTAATGTAGTTGAACAGGTTCATGCTTGTCGCCGTGGTCGAAGGGGATGGCCCTTGCTCGAGCTTCTTGTCACCGTCTTGTTGTAGGAGGCACATATGATGTGGCACCTCATAGCTCGTCTCCATGACCGAAGGGAATGTCCCATGCTCGGCCATCTTTCTTGGGGGGCTTCCGAAGATGGAAGTGTCGCCCTCGCTCATAGGTGGTCGCCTTGTACTTGATGATGTCGATGTAGGCGAACTCACGGGAAGTAGGTGAAGATGCCGTACGTCCAAAGGCGAAGATGCCTTGATAGAACTTGATGAAGATGCTGAAGTGGTAGTTGTAGCCGTAGCTCCGTCTTGGTGGTGCTCGTCTCGCGGTCTTCTCTTTTTCTCATGAAGCTTGGACGTAGCTTGATGTAGAGCTTGTTGGAACTAGGTAGGTGCATCTCGAGTATCATCATAATGATGGTGTCGTTGTCGTGCTTGAGCTCGATGGCGTTCGTCGTCTTCATGCACATGATCGTTGGAGGTGACTTGCCCTTCATGATGATGTGGATCACGAACGTGATGGTAGTTGCCATGGAGATGTGGACATGGACGACTTGCGGTTGCATCATTTTTGCGCTCGAAGACTTGTGACTTGAACGTCGCCGCCTTGAGGATGATGAAGGGGAAGAACGGTTGATCAACAAGGTCTGAATCTCCTCCATCCTTGCATCTTTCTCCTCCTTTTGTGCGGAAAGCTTGTTGTCGATGTAGTCCCTTTTCCTCGCTTCGGAGTGGCGAATGTCAATGGAGAGGTTCTGGATGCGCTCTCTCAATATTGATTGTGCGCCTTGCATTTGTCATTGTAGATCGAAGATTGACGCATTGGTGATGTAGTTGTTCACGCCGTCGTTGTTGTCGAAGACCGGAGATGAAATGCCTTGCCTATCCATCACAATACTCGAGCTAATATGAGTGCAGAAAGGAGAAGAACTTATACCAAATGTACCTTGACCGACATTGAAGATGGATCAATGATCACTCAATGATGTAACAAGGAAATATCACAATTGGTACCAATTCTTGTCGGTTTCTCACACCTACACAAAATAAGGCTTATGGTGGAGCTCAGTGAGGATAGTGGCACAAAAATTTGATGCAAAATGTTAGCAAGAGTCAATAATGTTGATAGAGATTCACAAATTCGCAAGTGAAACAAGTAGACCAATAGCAATATGTGGCACACGGAAACACACACACGGATAGATAAATGGGGTCGTGCAACCAAGGATGAGCACAAAATGTGGAATCCACGGAAAATTCTAGTGTTTCACAACTCAAGAGAGACACTAGCACGATTGCTCAATAGGCGGATACGACACTTGTGCACAACCTATAAGATGCAAAAATGTATGAGCTTTCTATCCCAAGTATGCTATGTATGTATGGTTCCCGGTGTTTCTCCCAAGATGATCCAAGATGATCGAATTTGAAAATCTTATGCAATGTGGTATGATGCTATGGCACTTTCTTACAAGCTCTTTGTTCACTGTTTTGCTTAAAAGATTATTCTTTTTTTATGTGTATGTCCACTTTTGCACAATGCACAAAGCAAGATAGCAATTGTGTATATGCGAGAACAAACTTGAGGCACATGAGATGATATGATACCAATATGATATGGTATGTATGCAATGTATGGTGTAGATCACTAATGTGCACAAGTAACATTGCCGGCAATACTCAAATGGCTAGTCTCGATAGGCAAGTGACGCAAAATGGGCTAGGGGTTATCAATGCAATGGCAAGGGAATATACAATGGAGGGATACAACGATACCAAGATGATATGGAGGTTAGCGTCCTTGGCGATGATGAGTGGCGGTGATCTTGATGGGGATACCAAGATAATGGAGACTCGTCCCTAAGTAGCCGAAACACCTTAGGAAACGGAAAAACCGCGAATTCAAAATGTCAAATATTAAATGTCAAAATGGTGGTAGCAGGATGCGATGGGGTTGAGGAAGCTTAATGGGATTGTCAAAATGGAGGGTAAGGTGGTGGACTATACACGGTGTCGGATTTGGAAGCACGGTCCCTAAGTAGCCGAAAAACCTTAGGAAACACAACTCACAACACAAACAAAATTGGGTCAAGTTGGGGTGGCGGAAGTGTATGGTGGGTAAGCCTATGCGGAAGTGGTGGTGGTGGTTGATGAGGAAGCAATCGTCCCTAAGTAGCCCAAACACCTTAGGAGGATCAAACCACTCAAGAAACCGCTAATGCTATGGGGATCAATATGGGTTAGGTTGCGGAAGTCGGTGGTGGTGTAGCGGATGATGTGGTGGAAGCCCTAGGCAAAGATGCCAAAATTGTCAAACTTTTACTTAGTCAACTGATGTTGGAAGTATTTTTGTGGGAAGGGGGTTGTCAATAGCTTCAAAACGAGCTAAAGAACGTCAAAATCGGAGTTCGGATGAATTAGTTACGGCCGAAACAAGAATCAGCTGAAATCTGAAACTACATGTTACGGACGTCCTTAAAAGGACGGATGTCCTAGGGGACGTCCGGGCGGGCTCGGAAATTCGTAAATTTAGCTCGGGTTAGGGGTTCCGGATGTCCAGAAAAGGTCAGACGTCCGGGCGTTCCAGGGGCTCCGGAAGTCCGTAAAGTATCGGTCGTCCGGTGGGTCGGGGCCAACGCGAGATGCGAGTTTCGGGACGCGATTTTGGGCAGAAAATGGAGATTTCGGGGTCAAAATTGATGAGATTTCATGGATGAAAGATGGGGAAACTTGAGTAAATGCTAGATCCACTTGAAACCAAGCAAATCCATGGATCAAATCAAACAAAACTTCGTCAACCCAACAAATCAGAAAAAAGTATTGGGGCTATTTTTGGTGGGGATTTTCGAATTTAGGAAGAACACAACAAAATTAGGCTAGAAAACAAGGAGGGGAGGCTCCGAAATCGTGACCAACGTGGCTCTAGATACCAAAATGATGTAGGGTGGAACCCTATACGGCCGATCTTTCACAAAAGGAGCGGATCCCGCGAAGAACACGAGGGGGAAAACGAGGGGAAACACGAGAGAAACACTAAAACCAACAAGATATGGTCAGACATATGCTAGATCCTCGAAACACAAAGAGATACAAGATCCGAATCCAACAAAGGATGATACATAGGGTAATCGGTTCTTCTTCGTGAGGAGGTCTTGATGTTCTTCTACGCGAGGAGGTCTTGAATCCAAGAGGATCTTCTCCGAAGAGGGGTCGCGGTCTCTCTCATGGAGTAGATCCGTATGGATGATCGGAGCTCTATCTCTCAAATGAGCTATCACAACGTTAACCCTCAAATGGTGGAGGTGGAGGAGTATATATAGTCTAGGGCCACGAAGGGGTAAGTGAGGATACATGGGCCTCGGCCCGTTACTCTATGCGCAGACAGGCGTCTGTCGTCCGACAGGTACCGGACGTCCGATGGCTCGCTGGGTTCCGGTCGTCCGGTACTTGTCGGACGTCCGACGTTTTGGCTTGGGATAGCCATCGTTGGATTTCCGGACATTGTCGGTCGTCCGGTGGCTGATGGTCGTCGGACGTCCGGCCGCTGTAGCACAATTGGTACCAATTCATGTCGGTTTCTCACACCTACACAAAATAAGGCTTATGATGGAGCTCGGTGAGGATAGTGGCACAAAAATTTGATGCAAAATGTTAGCAAGATTCAATAATGTTGAAAGAGATTTGCAAATTTGCAAGTGAGACAAGCAGACCAATAGCAATGAAAGGCGCACAATCAAGATTGAGAGAGTGCATCGAGAACCTGTCCATGGACATTCGTCACTCCGAAGCAAGGAAAAGGGACTACATCGACAACAAGCTTTCAGCGCACAAGGAGGAGAAAGATGCAAGGACGGAGGAGATTCGGACTTTGTTGGCCAAACGTTCTTCCCCTTCATCATCCTCAAGGTGACGGCGAGCTAGTCAATCATCTTCGGAACGCCCAAGTGATGCAAGCGCAAGTCGTCCATGTCCACATCTCCATGGCAGCCACCATCATGTTCATGATATACATTGTCATGAAGGGAAAGTAACCTCCAAGCAACATGTGCACGATGAAGACGAACAACATCTACTACGAGCTCAAGTGCGACAACAACACCATCATCATGAAGATGCTCGCCAAGCGCAAACATACAAGTCCCAACAAGATCTACTTCACGCCAAGGCCAAGCCTCAAGAGCAAAAGAGAAGACCGCGAGACGACCACAACCAAGATGGAGCTACGACTACAACAACCACTTCGGCATCTTCGCCAAGTGCTATCAAGGCATATTCTCTTTGGATGTACGGCATCTTCGCCTACTTCCCGTGAGTTCTCTTCCAATGACATCTTCTACAACAAGGCGACCACCTTCAAGCGAGGGCGACATTTCCATCTTCGGAAGCCCCTCAAGAAAGATGGCCGAGCATGGGAAATTCCCTTCGGTCATGGAGACAAGCTACGAGGTGCCACATCATATGGGCCTCCAACAACAAGACGGTGACAGGAAGGTCGAGCAAGGGCCATCCCCTTCGACCACGACGATGAGCATGAACCTCTTCAACTACATGAATACGGCGCCCCAAAATGACTCATTCTCCGAGTCAAGCTACGAGACCGCACATGAGACCTTATCTTTGGTCTTAGAGGAGAGTGATGATGTGCCGCCTTCGGCCTTCATCCACGGATACGACTACGACATGATTGAGCATGGAGACATTTGCACCTACATCTTGCCGACACCCACATATCATGAGTTTCCCCAATTGCCATGTGAGGAGAGCCACCACCCCATGAGTGAGATGAGTGACTCCACCTTATATGACATTGAGTGCATCTCCTATGAGAGGATGAGTGTGACCACCACTATCCCCACATTTGAGAGCATGCCACACATCCTATGTGAGTTTGAGAGCCATTTGAGTGACTCCACCAACCATACGAGTGAGAGCATCATAACTGGAGTGAGTCAGCCACAACACTTTGTGAGTGAGGTAGTTGACATGGCATGTGAGTCCACTATGATTTCTAGTGACTTAACCTCAACTCCGAGCGTGTTTTCTTCTTTGGTGCTAGCTCTCCTACATGATGACACGCCTATCCTCGACAAGTCCATACCTCCAATGGAGACGATGATGGCCATGGTGGACGATGATGCACCCCCACATGGTTCCATCAAGATGAAGATGACTGAGGGAGTCCTGGATTAGGGGGTGTTCGGGTAGCCGGACTATACCTTCAGCCGGACTCCTGGACTATGAAGATACAAGATTGAAGACTTCGTCCCGTATCCGGATGGGACTTTCCTTGGCGTGGAAGGCAAGCTTGGCAATACGGATGTTCAAGATCTCCTACCATTGTAACCGACTTTGTGTAACCCTAACCCTATCCGGTGTCTATATAAACCGGAGGGTTGTAGTCCGTAGGGGATCAACTCCATACACAATCATACCATAGGCTAGCTTCTAGGGTTTAGCCTCCTTGATCTCGCGGTAGATCTACTCTTGTACTACCCATATCTTCAATATTAATCAAGCAGGAGTAGGGTTTTACCTCCATCGAGAGGGCCCGAACCTGGGTAAAACAAAGTGTCCCCTGTCTCCTGTTACCATCCGGCCTAGACGCACAGTTCGGGACCCCCTACCCGAGATCCGCCGGTTTTGACACCGACATTGGTGCTTTCATTGAGAGTTCCTCTGTGTCGTCACAATCAGGAAGGATGCCTTCTCCCGTCTTCAAAGACGGTGCCGTTGCTAAGGGAGCCTTGGCTGTCGGCCAAACCCTCCGACCAGGTGGTTTCCTCATGACCGCCTGTTCGGCTGTTGCGCCGACGGTGACCTCTCGGGTCATCAAAAGCAACCTACACGTCAGCTCGGAGCTTGTCGAGCAGCTAGATCCAATGGAGCTCTCTTCCGTAAACAGGCTCTTGGATCGCATCGCCGCCCTGGGGGTCGCTATGGATTACGACCAGGTTGGGCTTAAACCCGATCTGAGAGAAATTAACTCTCCCCAAGTCACCCACCACGTTGCCGTGGTAGAGGCGCAATGCGGCGACCCTTCATCTATTTTAAGGACCAGCTACGTCCAAATTCCCGACCCCTCCAAGCCGGATACCCGCGGAGAGGAAGATGTAACTCAATACCTGAGCTTAGGATCAGGCAACGGGCCGGACTCGCTGGACAACATCCAAGAATCCGAACTTCAGAGTTCGGAAACTCTTCGGCCTCTGAATCTTGGATCGGGTGAAGTCTCAGATTCAACAACACCCACCCACCCGAATAAAAGCGATCTCTCCCAAGTCAGGCAGAGGCCCGATGAAACAGTACATCATTACTGGGCCAGATTCCTCCTGGTTATGAACAGGATAAAGGATTGCCGCGAGGGAGACGCAATATCAATCTTCTGCAGTAATTGCACGGACGAGGGAATCCTTAACGCCGTAAGTCGCCGTGATATTACACGCTTCGCTGACTTGGCGTTCATAGTACAAAAGTACTGTGCGATGGAAAGTGCCTGGAAAACCGAAATAAAATTTTGGGATAATCCGGCCTTGAATAATAATCCCGTCCGAACTAAGAGGGTGCATCATCATAAGACACCCGGAGTAAATAGCAAAAAGCCAAAACCCTCTACAGGGCATGGAACCGTACTGGAAAGGTGGCTTGATGGACCCTGTAGAATTCACAGTACAGAGGACGCCACACCAACTCACAGCCTTAGAGCGTGTTGGATACTCCGGCAAGTAGCCACAATTGGCGAGGACCTCTTAAATCGGGAGGCCGCAGAAAGCCAGCCCGAGGACACAAGTACCGTTCTCACAGTCTTCGAGACTTTTGCATCAAACAATATGCGAAAAAGAACACTCCGCACCCTCGCTGAAGTCTATCAAGTTGCAACAATAAATCCATGGATCGACACTGCTATCACCTTCAACGCAAGTGATGAACCTAGATTCCGAACAGCCCGAGCACCAGCCACATTGGTCCTCAGTCCCATAGTGGACGGCTTTCGCCTCACCAAGGTGCTCATGGATGGAGGCAGCGGACTGAACCTCATTTATGAGGAAACCCTTCAAAAAATGGAAATAGACTGGAACCGCGTCGAGCGAAGTAGCACAACCTTTAGAGGAATAATCCCCAGTCGGGAAGCGCACTGCACAGGAAAAATCACACTAGATGTGGTGTTCGGCACGCCGGATAATTACAGGTCCAAAGAAGTCACGTTTCAGGTGGCCCCGTTCAAAAGCGGACATCACGCCTTACTAGGGCGGGATGCATTCACAATCTTCCAAGCAATACCCCATTACGGGTACATGTAGCTTAAGATGCCCGGGCCGAATGAAATTATCACTCTAGCTAGTGATCCGAACATAGCACTCCGCGCCGAAAACAAGACGGCCGCATTAGCCCTCGAGGCACTATCCGAAGCCTTAGCGGCCGAGGAACTGACTATGCTACGCTCCAGGGTTAACAAGGATGATGTGATACTCGACAAAAGATCCAAATCCACATCCTTCAAGCCAGCCGACGAAATAATCAAATTCCAGGTCCATCCAACGGACCCCAATAAAACAGCTTCCATCGGGGCACGACTGAACCCCGATGTAGACGCTGCACTGCGAGAGTTCCTACGAGAGAATTGGGACATTTTCGCCTGCCACCCTTCAGACATGCCAGGGATCCCACGCAGGCTGGCCGAACACAGCTTAAATATCGTAAAAGGATTCAAACCTGTCAAACAAGCCCTTCGGCGTTTTTCCGAACCTAAGAGACAGGCTATGGGAGAAGAGCTAACCAAGCTATTGGAGGCCAGATTCATTAGAGACATAAAACATCTGGACTGGCTAGCAAACCTGGTGATGGTACCAAAGAAAGACAAATCCTGGCGCCTGTGTGTCGACTTTAAAGACCTTAACAAAGCTTGCCCAAAGGATCCCTTCCCCCTCCCCCGTATTGACCAAATTATCGATGCCACTGCAGGACACGATTCGTTGTGTTTCCTCGACGCATACTCCGGTTACCATCAAATCAAGATGGCAGAATCAGACCAAGCTGCAACAGCATTCATCACACCATACGGCCCATTCTGCTTCAACACAATGCCCTTCAGGCTAAAAAACGCCGGCGCAACATATCAGCGCATGATCCAGACATGTCTGGCAAGTCAGATCGGTAAAACAGTGGAGGCATATGTGGATGATGTGGTCATCAAATCAAGATATGTCGAATCTCTAGTAGACGACTTGAGGCTCACATTCGACAACCTCCGAAAATACGACATCAAGCTCAACCCGGAAAAATGCGTCTTCGGCGTTCCAGCCGGAAAGCTCTTGGGATTCATTGTATCCGGTAGAGGAACTGAAGCACATCCAGCCAAGATCCGAGCTTTGTCACAATTGGATATCCCAAAGGACCTCAAACAAATACAAAAATTAGCCGGATGCGTGGCGGCTCTAAGCCGCTTCATCTCCCGCTTGGGAGAAAAGGCACTGCCCCTTTATCGCCTCCTTCAGCGCACCGAACACTTCGAGTGGACGGATGCCGCCACGGCCGGACTCGATGAAATAAAAGCCACATTGGCAACAAACCCAGTCCTGGCCATGCCAAACACCGGCGAACCAATGCTATTGTACATTGCAGCAACACATCAAGTTGTCAGCGCAGTGCTCGTTGTCGAGCGGGACACGGACGGACACAAATTCCCCCTTCAAAGGCCGGTCTACTACGTGTCCACTGTCCTCACTCCATGCAAATCACGGTACCCGCATTATCAAAAAATTGCATACGCGGTATTCATGGCATCCGAAAAGCTACGGCACTACTTTCAAGAGTGTTCCATAACAGTAGCCTCGGAAGTACCACTTAACGATATTATCAACAACCGCGATGCAACGGGCCGGATCGCGAAATGGGCCATCGAGCTCCTCCCGTTCGACATAACCTATAAGCCACGGCGAGCTATCAAATCGCAAGTTTTGGCCGACTTCGTCGCAGAATGGACGGAGGCCGAACTCCCTAAAGAGTACGGCACATACTCAAACTGGATCATGCATTTTGACGACTCCAAAATGTTGGCCGGACTGGGGGCTGGCGTCATGCTGACGTCCCCCACAGGAGACACAGTCCAATATGTACTACAAATTATGTACATGGACTCCAACAACGCAGCCGAATACGAGGCCCTTCTACATGGCCTCCGGATGGCAGTATCCATGGGCATTCAACGCCTAGAGGTACGCGGGAATTCGAACCTCGCGATATCCCAAATAAATGGCGACTTCGACGCCAAGGACCCAAAAATGGCAGCTTACCGCAATGCCATCCTGAAAATGTCAGCTCGGTTCGAAGGGCTGGAGTTTCACCATATAGCCCGAGAAAACAATGAAGGAGCGGACGTCCTGGCACGCATCGGAGCAAAACGCGATGCAGTCCCCCCAACATCTTTTTGGAAAGATTGTTCAAACCATCTGTAGCATGGGAGGGGGAACCCGTAAATAACAGCCCGGACCCAGCCGCACCACTCGACACCGAACAATCTAACACAATTGGAGGCTCTGCCAATAAAACTACACCTTCAGCCCACGTAATAATGGTGGTCATCGCCCCGTAGATGGAACCATTCCTAGCCTACCTTGCTAGGCAGGAACTCCCGGAGGACCAAAACGAGGCCCGCTGCATAGTGCGGCGATCTAAAGCCAACAGAGTCCATGAGGGAGAGCTTTATAAGAAAAGCACTACCGGAGTCCTTCAAAGGTGCATCTCCGAAGAGGAAGGGCGGAACCTTCTGGCTGAAATTCATGCCGGACTCGGTGGTCACCACGCCGCTGCTCGGTCCCTTGTTAGCAAGGCTTTCCGTACATGCTTTTATTGGCCGACGACCGGGGCAGACGCTCAGGACTTAGTCCAATGATGCGCTGGTTGCCAACTTTTTTCCAACCAAAGCCATATGCCACCCACCGCACTCCAAACTATACCAATCACCTGGCCTTTTGCGGTCTGGGGGCTTGACATGGTCGGACCCCTTAAAGGCGGGACTGATAGAAAGAAATATTTATTGGTCATGGTGGACAAATTCACCAAATGGATAGAAGCCAAGCCTCTTAAAACGGCCAAATTCGGACCTGTGATAGACTTCATATCCAGGGTTGTACACCATTATGGCGTCCCCCACAGCATCATAACCCATAACGGTACAAACTTTACCGCCGACGAGGTAAAACTCTGGTGCAAAAACATGGGCATTAAGCTCAATTATGCTTCCGTCTATCACCCACAAACCAACGGCCAGGTCGAACGTGCAAATGGTCTTATCATGAGCGGCATTAAACCCAGACTAGTGCGGTCCCTTAAGGAATCTAATATGCACTGGGTAGAGGAGCTCGACTCCGTACTCTGGGGACTGCGGACCATGCCGAATCGCACCACCGGATACACACCATTCTTCATGGTGTACGGCGCAGAGGCAGTTCTGCCCTGTGACATAATTCATGACTCACCTCGAGTGCGCATGTACGAAGAAAGAGAAGCCGAGCTCGATCGGCAGGACAGTTTGGACGCTTTGGAGGAGGAGCGCGACGTGGCAAAAGCCCGTTCCGCATTCTATCAATAGCAGGCTCGAAGATATCAAAGCAGAGAAGTACGGGCCAAAAATTACAATGTCGGCGAACTAGTTCTACGCCTGCCGGACAAGAAAAAGGACAAACTCAAGCCCAAGTGGGAAGGTCCATTCATAATCGACCACGTCCTGACTGGCGGGGCGTACCGCCTGCGAGATGCGTCGGATAACCGACTCGAGCCGAACCCATGGAATGCCACCCGTCTCCGAAGATTCTACGCCTAGCGCCGGACTCTGTGTTCGTCTCCTTCCTCTGTCCATTTTTTGCATTTTTCTGTCTTACATTTCTCTCCTTCCCCTCTTTTCTTTTATCACCCTTAAAGGCTCATCTAAGTGATGCTCCACTCGCGCTCATTAAACCTGGGGGCTTCTTTAACAGAAGCTTATTTATATGGGCTTCATGCCCAACACATGCGTCAAACTTCCGCATGTACCTTTTTCTTCACCATTATATGCATCGATATGACTTAAGTTTTGGCCAAGCTGGGTTGCCTGGCTCCTGTGCTTACCCCTACGTTCCCGATTGTTCGGCTAGGTGGTAAAGGGAGCACCTCTGCGATTGTTACTGCCGGGTCAGCCGGATGTGTACCTCAGACTGGGTGAAGCCCAAAGCTAGCGTTCTTAAGGGAATATTCGGTCGGTGAGATAAAAGATGATCTTTTTACCCATTTTATGCGCCCCCAGATGCTTTTTATGCGTCTTTTTATGCAGTCCGGACATGCACTTTAGGGCATGCCTCCCAGCGAAAGGAACCCCTAACGGAACTATTCTCTCTGGAAGATGTTTCTTACTAACCATGTAATATAACATAACTAGTTGGGCACTTGTCTGATAAAGCACTAATGACCCCTACGCCTGGTCTCCACGCATAGCATGGTTCTTATATAACCGCTATGGTATTCGGACACACTCCAGACCGTCAGGTCTCGAGGTTGAAGCGAAAAGGTCGGCAACGACAAATGATCTACAATCCGGCTAGAAGGCATTACACATGTCAATTCAAAATTACATAGTCATTATGACTGATTGTATTCCTCTTCTATACCATCTAACAGGCTGTCTAATTTATAGTCCTGCTGGGAATACTTTGCGGCCAACTCTACTTGGCCGTATACTAAGCTCACAGGGATCTCCTTCCCATCAGGCCCCACTAGTCCGACCTCGGCCTTGTGGTTCGGGTCAGACTTCGTAAAACAGGTCTTCACCATGGCCCAGGCTTCCCGAGCGCCTTGTCGGCAGGCCAATATCTTCCACAACTGGAAGCGCCGCCGAGCTCCCTTCAGCTTCTCCGCAAGCTCTCCAAGGCTCTCGGGCACGGAGTGGGCAGGCCATAAGGCTTGGGCAACACCTCGCATCGCTAGCCGAATTCGCTCGTGCAGTTGCATGAGTTTGGGAAGAAGGTCACCCGTAGAACCGGGCATCTCCTCTGCAGGACGACCTGTGAGCATACCTACAGACATTACTCTGTTAATCGACTTCCTCGCCGAACTTTTTCTTTTCAAAAGTTCGTTCAAGCACTTACTAAAAATGCCGCGTCGAAGCCGCTGATTCTCCTTCGTGGAGTCCGACAGCTGGCCACGAACATCTTTAAGTTCGATATCCAGCTTGGTGTTGGCATCCTGAAGATCATTCTTCTCTCGCCTCACCCTTGTCAACATACTCTCACCGGCCTTTAGCTGGCGTAAGAGTTGTTGCTTGTCCGGATCGAGTCCGGCGCCATCTGCAATTTAACTTGTCAGATTTGCATCCACACCGCACAATACTAATCTTTCAAAGTGTATTTTACCTGAGGGGGTCTCTCGGGGCTCCCCTGCTGCGGCTAGTGCGGCCTCTAGTTGGGCCTTGCACTTCTCCAGCTCCTGGGACAGTACAGTATTCTTCTCTGTAAGAACCTGCATATTAAATTATCCTTAAATCAGTTGATCTAACTGTTTCAAGTCTCGGGGGCTACTGGCATATGTATATATTTAACCAAAATTTTCTTACCCGTATGTCTTTCACATACTGCCCCGTAGCTCTGGCTAAACCATTTTGAGTGGCACGGAGGTACGCATCTCCCGAATTAAAGGCATCTAAACCCTCTTGGGAGAAACAACCGTCGCGTAGAGTTGTCCGGCGACGCCTGTGGTTCATGGCACTCCACTTCTGAATTTGTGGCGGACAGCCTGTTCGCATCCTCTGTCGGAGGAGCTTCCGGTGCGCGCCTTGTATTCGCCTCCGCTTCCTGGCCAGACGTTGGAGCCTGGCTGGTGGAGGCGTGATTGGCAACCTCTCCGGATGTAGTCCGGCGAGGTCTCTTCGTCCTGAAGATAGCGCGAACGTTAATATGACCCTGACAGAATAACTCCAGGGAAGCAGAGGGTGCACTATACCTTTGCGCCGGCATTTCAGTCCGGACTTCATTCCTTTTTTCCCTACGGGGCTCTGCGGCCCCTTGTTGGCTAGCCGCCGCAGGTTCGGCCTCCTGCCGTGGAAATCTCCCCTGCAAAACGCGGTTGTCGTCAGAAACACCAAAATACATGAGAGTGTAATCCCTCTCAAGCGAATGAGACTCCGGTTTCCGTCACCTGGGAGGCCGGGATTAACCCTGGGTAATCAGCCATCATGGCTACCAAGGTATTGTCCTTGCTTAGCTGATAGAACACCCCGTCGATAAGCTCCACCGATATGTCCGGATCCTCTTCGGAGTCCGGATCGAGGGACCGTTCTGGGTCCTCGGGCTGTGGAGGGCGGCTGCTGATATTTTTTACCTCCTGTCGCAGTTCCTGCATTGAAGTCGTTAGACTACCTATCTAACCACGGGAGTATAAAACAAACGGGAAAGCGCAATTGTTCACTTACCCAACTTGGAGGATCGTTCATACTGAATCCGGCCCGCGGATTGACGCGGAGGAATTCCTCCTTTTCTCCCTTATACAAAGAGGATAAGATCTTTTCTAGAGCGGTAGCTGAGGCCGGTCCTTTACGACCATAACGGGTGGTGTCATCCTCCCCGTTGAATTCCCACATTGGGTGGCCTCTGTATTGAAGCGGTTGCACCCCCCGCATAATGCATGCGGCCATGACTCCAATCATGGTTAGTCCGGAATGAGCCAACAGTCTTATCCGGCCCATCAGGTAAAGGACGTCTCTGTCGCTTTCTCTCTGAGAGCTCCGCGCACGCCAGCTCAAGTGTTTCTTCAATGGAGCACTGTTGAACTCAGGGAGACCGACCCGGATAGCGTCCGGTAGCGGGACGTCATCTATATAAAACCATTCCGAAGGCCAGTCCTCGGACGCTTCCTTTGGGATTCCGGATAGGTATCCGGTCCCGGCGATGCGCCATACTTCGGCTCCGCCCACTTGGTATATGGACCCCTTTTGAGAACGGGGCACCAGGCAGAATAACCTCTTCCACAGTGCGAAATGAGCCTCAACGCCTAAAAATAGCTCGCAAAGGGCGACGAAACCCGCAATATGCAACACGGAGGCGGGCGTGAGATTGTGCAGTTGGAGGCCGTAAAACTCCAGAAGCCTGTAGAGAAATGGGTGAATTGGAAATCCCAGTCCCCTTGATAGATAGGGGACGAGGCACACCCGCTCTCCCCTAGAAGGATTGGGGGTGCTCTCCGCTTGTTTTCCGCCATTATAGGTGGCGAGACCGGCTCGGACCGGGACCATGCATGCCTGGGGGAGGAATCCCTGGGCTTGAAGTGACGCCAACTTGCTGTGCGGGATGGTACAACTCTCCCAGTCCCCGGGTTTGGGACCGGAGGGGCGAGGGGAGGAGCTACGACGGCTGGTCATGTTGGAATAGACCTTTGCTGGAAATGCTCTGATGATCACTCGCGGAAAGGAGGAGATGTGGTTTGGATCTAAATCCCCATCCCGTTAAATAGGCGGCTTGTTTATACGGCCAGGGGTGTAAATGTAAAAACGCCCCGGTTTTTCGCATCTGCTTTACACGTAGAAGACGGACATTATTGGGCATGGAAGCCGAGGAGCACTAAATTACAAGAATAGGACATTATTCCTACAGGTACACAAGATTTGGAGAAGAACCCGCCTTGCAATGCCGAACAATTTGCGCGCCGGACTCGTCGTCATTGAAGCCTGGTTCGGGGGCTACTGAGGGAGTCCTGGATTAGGGGGTGTTCGGGTAGCCGGACTATACCTTCAGCCGGACTCTTGGACTATGAAGATACAAGATTGAAGACTTCGTCCCGTATCCGGATGGGACTTTCCTTGGCGTGGAAGGCAAGCTTGGCGATACGGATGTTCAAGATCTCCTACCATTGTAACCGACTTTGTGTAACCCTAACCCTATCCGGTGTCTATATAAACCGGAGGGTTGTAGTCCGTAGGGGATCAACTCCATACACAATCATACCATAGGCTAGCTTCTAGGGTTTAGCCTCCTTGATCTCGCGGTAGATCTACTCTTGTACTACCCATATCTTCAATATTAATCAAGCAGGAGTAGGGTTTTACCTCCATCGAGAGGGCCCGAACCTGGGTAAAACAAAGTGTCCCCTGTCTCCTGTTACCATCCGGCCTAGACGCATAGTTCGGGACCCCCTACCCGAGTTCCGCCAGTTTTGACACCGACAATGACCATGACTCGGTCTTCGACACCTCACCTACAACACATGAGCGATGCTCCAAAGGTAACATCGGTGATGGTGCTTCTCTTGTCCCACTAGAGGACTATTTTACCAATGATTGCGTGCATGATGTTGATCCACCTATTCCCATGCTTCATGCTAGTGTGAATTCTTCATGTCATGACTTACCTATTTATGATGAATATGATGATGAGCATGTTGATTTGCCTAGTTGTGATGCTATGCTCCATAGGACATCATGTGAACGTTCTATTGGTCACATCATGTTTGATAATCCTTTGAACTTGTCATATGCTATGAGTGAGATATCCCATATTGCATCATTTCAATCTCAACATAGTAGCTATGCATGCCCCATTGAAATAAATCCCATTTGCACTTATGGCATGGATGACGAGATGATGGTCATTGGCTTTTGTTTCTCATGTGATGATATTGCTAAGTTTCCTTTACATGATGTGCACAATTCATCTACTATGCCATGCCATGATCACAATGGGTGGAACCCTATACGGCCGATCTTTCACGAAAGGAGCGGATCCCGCGAAGAACACGAGGGGAATCACGAGGGGAATCACGAGGGGAAACACGAGAGAAACACTAAAACCATCAAGATATGGTCACACTTATGCTAGATCCTCGAAACACAAAGAGATACAAGATCTGAATCCAACAAAGGATGATACATAGGGTAACCGGTTCTTCTCCGTGAGGAGGTCTTGATGTTCTTCTCCGCGAGGAGGTTTTGAATCCAAGAGGATCTTCTCTGAAGAGGGGCCGCGGTCTCTCTCGTGACTAGATCCGTATGGATGAGCGAAGCTCTATCTCTCAAATGAGCTATCACAACGCTAACCCTCAAATGGTGGAGGTGGAGGAGTATATATAGTCTAGGCCATGAACGGGTAAGTGAGGATACATGGGCCTCAGCCCGTTACTCTATGCACAGATAGGCGTCGGTCGTCCGACAGGTACCGAACGTCCGGTGGCTCGCTAGGGTCCAGTCGTCTAGTACTTGTCGGACGTTCGTTGTTCTGGCTCGGTATAGCCATCGTCGGATTTTCGGACGTTGTCGGTCGTCCAGTGGCTGATGGTCGTCGGACGTCCGGCCGCTGTAGCTTTCATCGGCTATTCCATCTCGCTGGTGGGGACTCCAGGCGTCGGACGTCCAGTAACTGTCGGACGTCCGGGAGCTGATGCTTCCTGGAAGCTCTTCCTCTTGTTCCATGCGCTTGGTGTCCTCGCCGTCTTGTCCATGGTCTTCCTCTTTGTTCCTGATCATGCATAGCACATATATTTGAGGTAGTAGCCATTTCTCA
The DNA here is from genome assembly GCF_056163025.1 of Triticum urartu. Taxonomy (NCBI): domain Eukaryota; kingdom Viridiplantae; phylum Streptophyta; class Magnoliopsida; order Poales; family Poaceae; genus Triticum; species Triticum urartu. The sequence goes on along the minus strand of NC_141878.1, from coordinate 289,172,428 downwards.
TATGTGGAAAGTGATGGTTTGGAGAGGAGCGAGTTCACCTTGCGTCCAATGACGTACAGTCGAGGTCTCTCATCGTATGTCCTCTTGGGGCATGGGGAGTAGTCGTAGTGTACATAGGGACGATCATAGGATGCTCCGCATCACAATGGAAGCTCAAGGAAGAAGCCAAACCCTTTCACCAGAGGTCGGGTGAACCACATCAACGTGGAGGATGTTGAAGAGCAGCTAGATGCAGCTATCGGTAAGTTTTTGGTTTAGTCATTTACCGCTCTTGTTCTTTTTGATACTGGTGCATCGCATTCATACAAGGGGATTTGTGGATAAGTCTAAATTGCCAACCCTAGCCCTTAGGTCACCCATGTTAGTAAGCTCGCCAGGAGCAGAATATATGGTCAGCCAATGGTATGATCGGTTGCCCTTAACCATTGGTACCCATGTTTTCCCCTCAGGCCTGATAATTTTGGAGTACCAAGGATTGGATATGATATTAGTCATGGATTGGTTATCGAAGTATGGAGGAAACATCGATTGTGCTAGTAAGTCAATTTTACTCACAACCCCGGACGAAAAAATGATCAAGTATGTGTCTAGGCATGCGCCAAGGAGAACCCAAGTAAATTCTCTCTGGGGAGTTGTTCAGGAAGAAGTGCCTATTGTGAAGGATTACCCGGATGTATTTCCAGAGAACTACCAGGCATGCCACCAGATCGAGACACAGAGTTTTTGATAGAGCTATTGCCAGGCACCGGACCAATATCAAAGAGGCCATACGGGATGCCCGCAAATGATCTGCAGGAAATTAAGAAGCAGATTAAGGAGAAATTAAGAAGCAGATTAAGGAGTTATTGGAGAAAGGTTACATTCGACCATGTTCATCACCGTGGGGAGCCCTAGTGCTCTTAGTTGAGAAGAAGGATGGATCTTTGAGAATGGTGGTTGATTATCGTGCATTGAATGAGGTGACGATCAAGAACAAGTACCCACTACTGATGATCAATGATCTATTTGACAAGTTGCAAGGAGCTAAAGTATTCTCCAAGATCGATCTGCGATCAGGATACCACCAGCTAAAAATTCGAGAACATGATATACCTAAGACAGCTTTCACTACAAGGTACGGGCTATATGAGTACACGATTATGTCATTTGGATTGACTAATGCCCCTGCCTATTTCATGAGTATGACGAACAAAGTGTTCATGGAGTTCTTGGATATGTTTGTTGTGGTGTTCATTGATGATATATTGGTATACTCAAAGAATGAAGAGGAGCACAAGGAGCATTTGCGTTTAGTTCTCGAGGAGCTCAGGGAACATCAACTATATGCCAAGTTCAGCAAATGTGAGTTTTGGTTGAAGGAATTTGGATTCCTTGGACATGTTATATCAGGAGAAGGTATAGCAGTAAACCCTACCAAGGTTAAATCCGTCACTGAGTGGTTGGCACCCACCTCAGTTGGAGAGATAAGCAGTTTTCTGGGACTCACAGGTTGTTACAGGAGGTTCATTGATAATTTCTCCAAGATTGCGAAACCCATGACCGAGTTGTTGAAGAAGGACACCAAGTTCAAATGGACTAAAGATTGTGAGGCCAGTTTTCAGGAGTTGAAGAAACGTTTGGTTACAGCCCCAGTGCTGATTCTTCTGGATATAAGCAAGGATTTCCAAGTGTATTGCGACCCTTCTCGCTTAGGACTTGGAGGAGTACTGATGCAGGACGAAAGAGTTGTTTCATACGCCTCATGTCACCTTCGACCGCATGAGTTGAATTATGCCACACATGATTTGGAGTTAGTAGCCATAGTGCATGCTCTTAAGACCTGGAGACATTTTCTTACCGGGAACCGTTGTGATGTGTACATGGATCACAAGAGTTTAAAGTACAATTTCACTCAGAAGGAGCTAAACCTCAGGCAAAGGAGATGGTTGGAGCTTATAAAGGATTATGATATGAAGTTACACAATCATCCAGGAAAGGCCAATGTCGTAGCAGATGCCTTGAGCCGGAAGAGTTGTGTCAATGCCCTCGTAAGCGGAGGATTACCGCAGGAATTAGTTGACGATCTCAAGGAACTTCGTTTGGAGATAGTTCCAAGAGGTTTTGTTGCAGCAATGGAGGTTCAGTCAACATTATTGGGAAAGATTCGAGAAGCTCGGAAGGATGATAAGGAAATCGCCGAGATAAAGGAAAAGCCAAGGGTTTTCGTGAGGATGAGCACGAAACTTTATGGTTTGAGGATTGTATATATGTGCCCAATAATGCGCAAATCAGGAAGTTAATACTTCAGGAAGCTCACGACTCGCCTACTCTATTCACCCCGGAAACACCAAGATATATTTGGATTTGAAGGAGCATTTCTGGTGGACAGGTATGAAGAAGGACGCTGCAGAGTATGTAGCCGTATGTGATGTATGTCAGAGAGTGAAGGTAGAACATCAGAAGCCGGCAGGATTTCTTCAGGCTATGCCAATACCCGAATGGAAGTGGGACAAGCTTGGCATGAATTTTATCACTGGATTACCCAGGACCCGATCAGGATATTATTCAATCTAGGTAGTAGTTGATCGCTTGACCAAGGTAGTTCACTTTATCCCAGTGAAAACTACCTATACAAGCGCGAAGTTGGACAAGATATATATGACCAGGATCGTATGTCTGCAAGGAGTTCTGAGGACCATCGTATCAGATAGAGGAACACAATTTACTTCGAATTTCTAGAATCAGTTGCACCAGACTTTGGTTACCAGGCTAGTTCGAAGATGGCACCTTTTGAAGCCTTGTATGGAAGGAGATGCAGGATACCATTACTACAGGATGAAGTTGGAGACCGTCACTTGTTTGGGCCAGATTTAATCAAAGAATCTGAAGAGAAGGTCAAGTTGATTCAAGATAGACTGAAGGTAGCTCAGTCCAGGCAGAAGAGTCATGTGGATACAAAACGCAAGGAGGTTGATGTAGGGTGGAACCCTAGATGGCTGATCTTTCACAAAGGGAGCGGATCCCGCGAAGAACATGAAGAAATGAGGGGAAACACGAGGGGAAAATCACAAGGGGAACACAAGAGAACACTCAAACCAACAAGTATGATCAGACATGTGCTAGATCCATGAATTCAAAAGGAGATACAAGATCCACAATCAACAAGGGACGATACAATTGGTAACCGGTCTTCTCCGTGAGGAGGTCTTGATGGGGGTCTTCTCCATTAGGAGGTCTTGAATCCAACGTGGATCTTCTCCGTGGAGGGGCCGCAGTCTGTCTCGTGGAGTGGATTTGATGTGGATGAGCGAGGCTCTATCTCTAATATGAGCTATCACAACGATGACCCTAACTAGGAGGAGGTGGGGGAGTATATATAGTGCTAGCCCACGAAGGGGTAAGTGAGAGGGGGATACATGGGCCCTTGGCCTGATCTCTGCGCACAGGCAGGTGCCGGATGTCCAGGCTGGGGGCCGGATGTCCGGCGGCTCATGAAGAACCGGACATCCGGGCCTCTGGCCGGATGTCCGGGCTGAACTTGGCTGGCTTCGGTTGCATTCTGTGATGAGGGGCCGGATTTCCAGGCGAAGGGGCCGGATGTCCGGGGCTTTGGGAGTATCCGGATGTCCGGGCTGCGCTGGTCCTTTCGGGTGTTCTCTGGATAGCCGATGCCGGATTTCCGGGGCAGGGGCCGAATGTCCAGGCTGGACCAGATGTCCGGGCTGGGGCCGGATATCTGGCTGCTGTAGCAGCTCACTCTTCTTCCTTATCCTTCCTGCGCTTCCGCGCACACTTGGCCTTGGTCCTTTGGCTCTCCATGGTCTCCTCGGGTGTACCTGGGTATGCACAAGGTCCACGCTTGAAGTAGCATCCATGTCTTACATGCGGAAAGGGAAGATTTTTAAAGGAGTGAGTTTACCTTAGGTCCAATGGCATATGCTCGAGTGTACATGGGGATGATCGTAGGATGCTCCGCATCAGAGGTAGTCTATGAAATCAGAGACAAAGCATATCTTCGTGTGTCACCTCTGCGATGAGTAAAACGATTTGGAGTAACGGGAAAGTTACCCTCGAGATTTGTGGGACCATACTGAGTTACGAAACATATGGGAGAGGTTGCCTACAAGTTGGAGTTACCCGAAGGATTGTCAGGAGTTCATGATGTGTTTCACGTTTCCCAGTTGAAGAAGTGACATGCTGAGATGGTTGATTTTCCTCTAAGAGATACAGTGCCCTGGAAGCAATTCAGTTGGAGAGTGATCTGACCTACGAGGAGAAACCCGTCAAGATTCTCGAGTTTGCCAGCCGAGTTACACGCAGCAAGGTTATCAAGTTTTGCAAAGTTCACTGGAGCCACCATACCGAGGATGAAGCCACTTGGGAACAAGAAGAAGATCTACGGAAAGACCACCCACACCTATTTTCTAGCCGACCCGAACCTCGAGGGCGAGATTCATCTTAAGGGGGTTTGGTTTGTAACATCCCAATTTTCAATTTGGATGTTATATACATAGATCATCTTATGCATATCATATTTTATTTGCATTTTGGGTTGTGATCCTAGAAATCTTAAGCAACTCAAGGACCGAAGGAGAGAGTTGGGGATTTCATTCATTTTCATATTTGAATTTCTTTGAAATTTGAAAATAGGCTCAATTTGGATTTAATATTTTCTCTCCAAAATTTTCTAATATTAAAAATAAAAGAGAGAAGATAATATGACTTCTTCAAAAAGAGAGGAATATTGGAGGAAATTTTTTAAAATCAAATAAATATTTTATTTGCATTTTTATTTGTTATTTTATTTGAATTAGAAAAATATGCATTTTTAAAAATTGCATCTTAGGCCAGAAAAATGTTCACTTTGTTCTAAATATTTAATTTAGACGGTGAAAATTGTTTTTGGCATTTTTAGATTTTTTTATATTTTTATTAGGATTTTTCTTCGGCGGAATTTTTTAAATAAAAAAAACCATAGAACGACTGGGCCGAAACCCAGCCGGCCCACTCCCGCGCGCCGCCATCCTCCCGATGCCATCGTGCGTCGCACGGACGCCGAGGAGGAGTCCGAGCCGGACTCCACCCCGCGCCGCCACCCTCCCCAAGCCGCGCCCCCCGGGCCTTTATAAGGCACTAGAGCCGCTGCCTCCCCTCCACCCCGCAAGCCACAGCCACCCCGCCGCCGCAAGCCCACGCCGCCGTGCTTCTTGCCTGCCGCCGCCGTTGCTCCGCCGCCGCTGCCGTGCGCCGCCGACGTTGCACCCCACGCCCACGCCGCCGTCGCCCCGCGTCGCCGCTCACCGGACTCGCCGGATCTCGCCGCCGCCTAAACCGCCGGTTTTTCCTGTTGAGCCGGTAAAACTGCCGAACCACCGCCGGTTTTTTTCGGTTTTCGTTTTAGATCGGTTTTTTATGGTTTCTTTTTAGTGAATGTTCACCCAAACGTCTCTGTTCGCGAACACGTTCGTCCGTTTGTCTCTGTTAGCGAACGTTCATTCGTTAGTGTTTTCTTTTTATTTTATTTTCGGCCAAGGACCTATCCGCGATTATTTTTATCACAGATTAGCCCCTAATCTTCAAACCCTCGCAACTTTTTAACCGTTTGTCCAAATCCGGTTAAACCAATGCCAAAATCTTCGTCTCGAACACCTCTTTCCAGTTAATCAACTTGAACATAGTTTTGACAAATTAAAAATTGGTTTCAAGCAAATTTGATTTCGAACTACTTTTGATCATAGTTTGAGTTTCGTAGCTCCAATTTGATTGATTCATTTTGCGAATCGAAGCTCTTTAGTTGAACTTTCAGTTTGGATCTTTTTATTTGAGTTTTACCCTTGCATTTATGCTTGAGTGCTTATGAATGCTATTGTTTGTTTGCGATAGAGTTTCCGGAGTGCGAAGCGTGCTACTACGAGTCACTAGGGTTTTCAGTTCGTCAGCAAGGCAAGTAGCACTTTGATCATACCCTTTTATTACCCAGTTTTATGCATTAGATTCAACCCTCAAACATTGCATGAGTAGGAACTATTTAACATGTGGGTTTCGGGAAGTAGATGATGAGGTACAACCTATTGTCCTTTATTCCAAACCTTGTAGTTAAATAAAATATATTCCTTTGCTGTAGGGAAAAGTTAGCTTTCTGCAAAAACTAACAATTGAGCCTCCACCAGCCAAATATGCATATAGTTATAGCTGTTGCATGTTCATTGCTCTACAGTGTTATTTTGCCAGCATATTCCATGTGATGACCGATTTCAGGCTGCAACGTATTATGTTGCTGTCTTTTCATACGAAGAGTAAGGTGCACTATGTCGTTGTCGTGCACTCAACTATGCCGTTGGAGTTGATGGACTCATTTTACCTTCGAAGCCTTTCGCTGTGATCTTCATTATTTGGCCTTCAGCCATATTATTGTAATAAGTACTCTCTTTTGAGATATTCGATGTATTAAGTGTGTGGTTGAACTCTGTTATAAATCCTTGAAGTACTGTGTGTCAGCATTACCGATCCAGGGATGACACTTATACACAGAGATTTGACCATTTGAGGGCGGATCGCTACAACATTTCTGGCATTAAGCCCGGCTAAATTCGTTTAATCATTTAAAGACCGAGGTAATTTATGACACCTCGGATGCTGACCAACGTTAGAGCTCAGATGTAGTCCAGCGTTGGAGCTTGGAAATGGTCCGGCATAAAGCTCAGATTCGAATGGCTCATTCCATAGAATACTACTCCAGAATTTAAGCTCGGATGAACTCACTCAAATTTTTAGAGGCCGAGGTAACCTATGATACCTTGGATGCCGACCATCGTCGGCGCTCGGCTGTGAAAAGACGCTTCAGATTTAGTTCGGCGTTGGAGCTCGGACGCAAGAGGATACCTTGAATGCCGAATAGTTTTGGAGCTCAGCTGTGAAAAGACACCTCGGATTTAGTTCGGCATTAGAGCTCGGGCGCAAGAGGATGCCGTCGCACAAGAAACACTTCAAACCCCAGGTGTGGCGTAAAAACTTACAAGGCATTGTTAAAGGCCGATAACTTAAAGGGGCTCCTTGGATGCCCGACATGTAAACTCTTCGGATTTAGCTCGGTGATCGTCAAGATCGGACATGGGAAGATTTGTTGAACAAGTTTTCAAGACCGACAATCGAAGACAAAGAATTATTTGGAAGAACTGAGGAGCGTCCTCAACTTGAAAACCGGTTTAGGGGGCTACTGACGGTGTCCTGGACTAGGAGGTACTCACCATGTCATCTCCCGACTAGTGGGTCAGGCCGAGGACCCCCATGATGATTCACTAATTGGCCACTTCGGGTGCTCATGCTGAATACAAGGAGGATTCCACAAGGCTTGGCGCACAAGACAAGGACACCTCTAAACCCTAGGCCTATGGTGCATATATTAACCGAGGCCATTCTAGTTAATAGACTATCAGAGATTCATTATTATAATCTCGTGGTAGATACTTGTACTATATACTATCCTCATATCAATACAATCAAAAGCAGGACGTAGGGTATTATCTCCTTGAGAGAGCCCGAACCTGGATAAAATCATGTGTCTATGTTACCATTGCTCCAAGACGCCTAGCTTAGGACTGCTACTATGAGATCAGCCGGTTTTATCACTGATATCCATGTAGGAGTAAATGGTGGGTTGTCTCATTGCGACCGTCCTCAGGAACTGAGTTCTGTGTTTGAGATCCAAGACAGTTACTACCACGCATTGGGATACTTAATTGACCCTCTCGGCTTATTAATCACCTTGATCTCTGTCCAAGAGTTGCAACTAGTTTCTGGTGTTTGTAGGTTGTGTTACTAGTCTACCAAGTGGCACCCGACTAGGTGGGCTTGGGAGAGACTAGGCACAGTGGCATGGTGCACCAAGTGGTACCCACATGGTGGGCTTGGGAACCCTGCTCACATCTTTTGGGGCCATAGTGGAAACCTCGGTTGGACTTCCGTATGGATGGAACTCGAATAGGCGATAAACCTCGACTAGAGTCTTGTGTGGATAGTCAGGTCATGGCCGACACCCTCGCCAGGCTTCTGCTTGAAGGTTGTCTAGTACATGTCATGTAAAGGGCGATTAGTGGTGAGAGAGTGTATGAAGAAGTACACCCCTGCAGGGTAATGCGATCTATTCGAATAGCCGCGTCCGCGGATATGGACTACTTGGAACGCTTACATTGTTCATAGATAATTGAAAGTGGATACTCTAAAATGCGCAAGATAAGTGTGAGTGCTATGGATGGCCTTCTTGTAGGGAGACGGGAGTGGATCCATACTGGTGTATTAATATGGTGAATATGTGGACTCGTGTGCACTTTCTCACCTCAAAGAAAATACTGGTAGTCGTAGTGCAGGATAGCCACTAAGTCAAAGCTGGCTTGATGTAGTTAAACTCCACCACCCCCTTTGTTGATACTGATGCGTATGTAGCTAGTTCTGATGTAAGTCTTGCTGGGTACTTTTGTACTCACGTTTTCTTAATTTATGTTTTGCAGAGAGACTTCAGTCTCACTAGTAGTGTCATGTGGGCTTCGACGATTAGCTTGGGAATCCTAGACAGAGGTATGGTTCCTTTGGAGGGTCTTGTAGGTAGACACGCTTTCTAGACTTCTCTCTTTTCAGATGTCTGTACTCAGACATGTTTATGCTCCCGCTTGGCTTGTATGACTTTGTTTGAAGGGTCAAGAGACCCACTGCTTGTAATAAATGCTATGATGGCTCTTCTGGGCCTTTATCTATATGAGTTGTTGTGTTATGTTGTGATGCCATGTTGTACATCACATACTTGCATGTTATGCGTACGTGTAACGTGTATTGCTATGTGTGAGATCCGACACCTAGTTGTTTATTCTTGGTAGCCTTTCTTGTGGGGAAACGTGTCCTAGTGCTTGCACTGAGCCATGGTAGTTCACAACTGCTCCGGGACACTTAGGATGGCCGGCATGTATCCTTTTATGAGGACATCAATACCATTGTTACACCCACAACCCCTGCTGCTATACATACTGGACCAATTACTAGAGCTCGCGCACACAAATTGAATTACCATGTACTTTCTTTTCTTGGTAACGATTCTAATGTTCATGAGAATATGATGCTGCCTAAATTTGATACATTTGTTTTGCTTACAAATGAAGGGCCTAGCTTGGACAAGACAGATGAACCTTGGAGCAAGTTTAAGCATGGAGATGATGGCATGCACAAGGGGAACAAGAACGGAGTTACAAGTGATGATTCCAGGACTTTGAAGCCACCATAATGAGTGCATGAAGCCTTGGACGAAATATACAATATGCCACTTCATAAATTTTGTCCAGAGGCTATTCTAGGTGCCGCGTCACCTTATTTTTGGTCCAGGCCCATGTAATTTCTAAGTACTTGATTATAGGCTGTTTTTAGAGTCTGTATGTGTGGAGAAACAAGATTTAGGG